>NW_023425362.1:2560000-3160000 GCF_014108415.1 Molossus molossus
ACCGCACTGGCCCTTCCGGCTCAGACCCGCCATCTGGCCACCATCCCCAGGGCCACCCTCCACCGCAGCCACACTTGGGCTTGCCCTGGGCGTTGAGTCTGGGTGGGGGCAAGAGCAGGCCAGGCAGGACAGTCCTGTGTGCCAGAGGGTGGAACAGACAGGCCCCGCCAGAGTGCCCAGGGGCAGTGCCCGCCGAGGGCACAGGCCACAGCTGGCGTGGCTTCCGTTCTCACACTTCAGACTCTCCCACACCGGTGTGATGTGGGAGTGCCCACCCATCTAATGACCTGTCTGTATAACACGAGCAGGTCAGGTTACTTTCCTGGGCCTCAGTCTTTCCATCTGTGAGTGGGGTAGATGCCCCATGTCCAGCGATGGCTGTCAGAGGAGCACTTTGCTAATCTTCAGCTTACTCCCCAAATGTCTGCGCCTCTCTGGGCCCAGGACACTTCTTCCAGGTAGTCAGCCTTGACGGGTGGCAGCCCGAAGGCTCCTCCTCCAGAGGGGAGGGCGGAGGGCGGAGGGCAGCATCCCTGGCAGCCAGCGCGTGCGGCTGGCACAGGTGCCCTCCCACCCCACCCAGCGGTGTCCTGGTGTCCAGTCCTGTGGCCGACTGCACGGGGAGGAAGCCTGGGCAGATATGCAGCCTGCTGTTGCCACAAACAAGGCCAGGGCCTCCTGGGACAGAGGGAAAGTAGGTCAGAGGCCACGGAGGGGATGGAGCTAGACGGTGTGCTGGTACCCACTCCCTGCTGGTGGCCAGGGCTCTGGGCAGGAGGGGCCAGCAGGCCTCTGGCATGGATGACCTCGAGGGAGGTAATGCCATGTGCCTAGACAGGCCCAGGGGCCAGGCAGCCCACGTGTGAGTCCATCTGGACAGGCAATGGGTGCTGGCCGCTACCAGGCAGGATGTGTGGCTTAGACAAGCTGGCCAGACCTGGCCACAGCCCAAGCTGCGGACTGGACAGGGGCAGGTGGCAGGTGGCTCCCAGCTGCGGGCTGAGCCCCTGATCTCCGGCCGAGCTGGCAGCCAGGCCATGTCCAGCGCCTGCGGCGCACAGGGCCAGCTGTGCACTCAGCAGGCAGTGGCAGGTGGGGGCGCCAGCACATTCTGTAACGTGTGGCGGCTGAGACCATGCATGGCAGCTCGGCGGGGGGCCTCACAGGGTGATCCCCACACGAGAGCCGCCGAGGCCTCCAGGGCATGAAGGGAGGGGGTGGGGTGGGGGCAGCTGAGCATGGGAAAGGTGTCATGCCAGGGCAGGGGTGAGCCAGGTGGCTGGGACCATCAGGGGAGCTGGGGCGCTGTGGCCTTTTGGGGTCTCACGTTGACTGTTCTGTCGGATGCCTTCACAGCAGGGCCTGGCAGCTGCCTTAGGGCTGCCTCTTCCCTTCCACCACCCCGTGCTGTGCTGAGTCGGGGGCCTGACCCCTGCCCAGCCCTCTCCCCACCCAACTCAACAGCAGGAAACGCGTCTTCTGAGAACTTGGCCTTCATTTCATTACCTTCTCCCCTGGGAAGAAGTGTGGGGTTTTGCACTGGCCAAGACCCTCCCAACCGAGCCCAGAATTACAGCCCCCCAGGGTGGGAGGCACTGTATTACTTTGCTAACATTGCAAAATAGCATGGACTGGGTAGTATTTCTTTTCTTTTAATGTGTTTTTATTGATTTTTCTAGAGAGAGGAAGGGAGGGAGAGAGAAGCATCGATGTGAGAAACATTGATTGCTGCCTCCTGCACGCCCCCTACTGGGGATCGAGCCTGCAACCCGGGCATGTGTCCTGACAGGGAATCGAATTGGGACCTCTCAGTCCATGGGACCATGCTCCATCCACTGAGCCACACTGGCCGGGCCTGGGTGGTATTTGAACTGTTAATTGTTTCCTCATGGTTCCAGTTCACACAGGCTGGAAGTCCAAGGTCAAGGTGATAGCAGGTTCGGTTTCCTCTGAGGCCTCTCCTTGGTTTGTAGACTGCTGACCTCCGGCTTTCTCTGCATACGCCGTCCCTCTGTGCGTGGGTGCCCCTGGTCACTGCGTGTCCGAATTTCCTCTTCTCAGGACCCCAGTCAGATCGGATTAGGATCCACCCCTACGACCTCATTTTCTCTTAATCACTTGTCTGAAGGCCCTGTCTCCAAACACAGTCACATTCTGAGGTCCTGGGGGTGAGTTACAACATATGAATTTTAGGGGAAGACAGTTCAGCCCACAATAGCCCCCGAGAGCCCCTGGCCCGGCCTATGAACTTGGAGTTGACTGAGTGAAGAAGGGTGGGGGTCCTGCCTCAGGACTCCCCCAGTGTTTTATAGTTGAGGGTCCTCTCTGGGCCCCTGACTCAGACTGCAGGATGGTATGAGCTGACCTAGGGCGTTAAGGGTCTCTAAATGAATACCCCAGTAGGGGCAAAGGGGCCTGGCTCGAGGAAGCCCCAGAACAGGCCTGGGCGGCTGGAGTTTCGAGCCCCTGCCCACCAGCCCTCTCCTGCCCCCCTTCTTCATGCAGCACTGGCCTCCCGAGAAGTTTCAGATCCACATTTCTGAGCCTCAGAGAGCAGCGTGGGAGGGAGGAGCCCGCGGGGAGATCAGGTAGGCCTGGCCCCAGGGCGGGGCTGGACGCACAGCCCACCTTCCGCCCTCCTTGCTCTGCCCCTGGCTCTGCACCAGGCCCGAAGCTGGGCTGGGCTCCCCGGGAAGAGTGAATCACAGGGCGCTGGCAGGATAAGACTGTGCATGTGGCAACCTGTGCCAGGCACAGGGGCCAGGCCACTGGCTCGCCTTCTGTCACCTGCAGGGAGGGCTCCTGGGGGAGGAGCCAAGGAGAAGCTGGGCTGGCATGGAGAGCCGATGGGAGGCAGGTAGCTGGGGCTCTGGGAGCCAGACCTCTGTCCTTTCTGAGCATTGTGCCTTTAGGTAGAGACCTCACCTACTCCGAGCACAGTTTTCTTCATTGATAAATCCTAGGACAGGTGCACCTGTGGAACAAAGATCTCTGAGCGCACTACGGCCCGGGCTGTTTCTGGGGAAGATGTCCCGCCCTCTTGGAGCTGAGGAGGGCGGGCTGGAGCCCAGAGGGATGGGTGCAGTGCAGGGACCAGCTCAGCGGGGTGGTCAGGGAAGACCCCCTGCTGCAAAGAGGGGAGGGTTGAATCTGGACTCAGAACAGCAGCTCCCTCTCCTTGGATCTGCTCAGGAGGGGAGTGGGGCTCAGCTGTCTTACACCCCACCCCCTCACGCCATTCTTCTCCCAGGGCCCTAGGAGGAAGACCTCCTTCTCCAGCCAGCCTCCCCTCCCCGCCAGCCTGCAGGGTCCTTTAGCTCTGCTGCTCCCCAAGACAGCTCATACTCCAGCATCCCCCCTTGCAGGCTGACGTGAGCACCTGAGGCAGGAACTGCAGGGGCCAGGGGACCCCTAGCTGCTCTCTGCAGCCCCCAGCCCAGGCGGGGACACACAGAGTACTACAATGGGCAGTCAGGGGTGCCTGAGCCTGGCAGGACTCTGGGGCACACCTCTGCCACCGGTGACAAGGACATGCTTCCTCCCGGAGAATCTATCCTCGGCCTGAGTGTGCAGGCACATGGGACCCCCGGACCCAGACTGCCTGGTTCAAAGGCGAGCTCCACCCCTCCCTGCCGCATCCCCAGCGCTGGAAGCCTTCCCATGAGGAGTGCGGGTGCACAGCACCTGCCTCCCCAGCTGGTCCTCCGGATGGGCCTATAAGCAGAGGACAAGGTCGCCAGTCCCACGCTGGGTCTTGTGGGGCCCACACCTCTTGGTGGCCGCCCTGGCCTTCCAGCTCATTAGCCCGTCGGGGAGGAAAAGGGGATCCAAGAGAGACTGATGCTCAAAGTCACGTGCCGCCTGTGGCCGCTGCATCCGGACTGGCGTGGGCCCCTGGCGCCCACCCCCAGGCCAGGCCCGCCCGAGCCCCTGCCTCCCGCCGCCTCCGCGCGGCTGCCCGGCAGCATATCTGCGCCGCGGGGGGACCCGTCCGTCATTACGACCTGCCAGGGAGGCGCTGCTGAGCTCCCGTCCTGCCCGCTGCAGCCGGACCCACACCCGCTCCGAGGAGAGCGCCGCCCCGAGCCCGAGCTCTCCGGGCGCGAGCCCGCCCAGACCCCGCTCCCCGCTGCGCCCCCCACCCGCGATCCCCGCCCGGCGCCCGCGCCCCCTCTCCGACCCGCCCCCCGCCCTCGGGCCCCCCGCCCCCGCCCCCCTCCTCGGCCCCCCCCGCCCTCTCGGCCCCGCGGCCGCTGTGCGTACGGGGTGACGCAGCGCCGCCCGCCCCGCGCCCCGCGCCCCGCCCGCCCCGCGCCGCCGCCGCCGCCACCCGGCCGGGCTCCAGGGGCCGCTAACGGTCCCGCGCCCCTCGGCGTCCGCGCCCCCGCCCGTCGCCCCCGCCCGGCCCAGGCGGCGCCGCGGGGCCGGCGCGATGGGGGCGGCCGAGCCGCTGCGCTCGGTGCTGTGGGTGAAGCGGCAGCGCTGCGCCGTGAGCCTGGACCCCGCGCGGGCGCTGCTCCGCTGGTGGCCCAGCCCGGGGCCCGGAGCCAGCGTCCCCGGCGCGGGTGAGTGTCGCCGCCGGCCGGCCGCTCTGCGGGGCCACCGGGGCGGGCGGGCGGGGAGGGAGGACGGGGCCGGGAAGAGGGCCCGGGAGGAGGGGTGGAGGAGCGAGTGGGGGCCGGAGGGGGGCGGGGAGGCCGCTGGCGGGGCGCGGAGAGTGTGTTCACTCCGGGGACCGGATGAGATGCACTCGGGGGACTGGGGGACAAAGAGCGAGCAGGGCGTGCGTGCCAGCGGGGAGGGCAGGGGGCTGTACCCGGGAGGGCGAGGGGCGAGGGGTCGTGGCCATCCGGAGGTCTGGGGCCAGAGGTGTCCCTGGCAGCCGCATCCCTTGGAATGCCCCACGGGTACCTGAAGGGCGCCGCCAGGACTCGGCTGATGAAAGGATCCCCAGGGGCCACCTACCAGCTTTGTTTTTTAGTTTAACCCCAGGACAGAGGCTTCTCTTAACAGGGGACCCAAAGCGGAGAGAGAGCCTGGCAGGTAAGGGTGAGAAGTGCAGGAAGGGTCATGACCTCTGTCCCGTGTGCTGGGGGATGGGGTCATTCCCGTGACAGGCTGGACACATGGTCTCCAGGGCCCTCCGGAATCAGAGACGTGTAACTTAGATGAAAAAGGAAGGCAGGCAGCGGCCTGGGGGACGGGGTGGATGGGTGGGCAAGGACAAAGGCAGCGTCTCTCGAGCCGCGGCGGGCTGGCTGCAGAGGGCTGGGCAGAGTTTATCCCGGAGCTGTCCTGGATCCTGGGAAGGAGGGGGTTCCAGAGGCCAGGTGTGGATGGTGAGAAGTGGGAGGCCAGGCACAAATGTGGGTGTGTTCCGTTTCATTCATTCATCTTCCCCAAGTTGTTACGCAAGGCGGTTGGGTAGGGCCCGGCAGTATCCAGCTCAGTGCATAAGACCGAGTCCCAGCCCAGCGCAGCCTTTTCCACCGAAGGGACAAACACAGGGGCGCACACAGGCATGTGTGTCTGCCGAGGAGGCCCAAAGGCTGGGCAGGTCACTGTGGGACAGGTGGTCCCAGCAGCCCTCACTTACCTGGTGGCATTGACCAGAGACCTGTGCGTTTCGGGGAGACATGGTCCAGGCAGGAGGAATAGCAAATGCAAAGGCCCTGAGACCAGCCAGGAGGCCGACATGGATGTGTGGGCAGGGAGGGAGGTGGGGGAGGGGAAGTGGGGCCTTTGGAAGGGGCTGGGATGGGGACTTGGCTTTTTACCGTGGGTGCCATGGACGTCGCTGAATGACTTCATCCAGTTTCACATTCTTAAAGGACCGCTGTGGCCCCAGTGGGGACAGTGGACAGAAGCGGGCCAGGAAAGGCGGTCAGGAGGCGGTTGGCCTGGTCCAGGCAGGAGTGATGGTGAGCAGGGCCAGGTCTGCGTGGACTGAAGACGCCGAGTGAGGGGAACGTGGCCCTGATCTGTGGCCCACTGAAGTCACTGCGGGAGGAGCAGGGATGTACTGTTTCAGTTATTGGATTGGGGTGGTGGAGGTCAGGATTTGGCATGCCTCTGGACACCTTGGGGCAGTTGGGGTGGTGTGACGGGTGCTGGAGGCATGTGTGACGCTGAGGTTTTGTAGCTCGCAGGTGGGGCCGGTTGGAATGTTAGGTTGGGCTAAGGTCAAGGGTGGCCTTGGACTCATGACCCACATTCGGTTTCTGGCCTTGGAGTCACCAAAAGCCTTGTCTGCCTTATCTGTGGCGGGGTGTCTGAGAGTTTACTCCAGTAGGGTCTTTCCCATGTCCCCTTGGGGAGAAATGTCACCCTGGGATGTCAACCTTCAGCCTCCCGGCAACCCCACCAGGCCCCTATGTCTAGTTCTTGCTCTGTGATGCTGAAGTGAAGGGAGCCTGGCCCACTCCGTGGGCTTTGGAGCTTCCTCGTGGGTTCTGGGCTTGAGGAGGACCAGCCACTGCTTTTCTCGTTCTGTTCGACGGTCACGCTGTGCCAGCCCTGGTGGGCTCCAGCGGGACAGGCCTCCTCTCGTTTGCAGATGAAGGGACGGCTGTAGAGTTTAAGTAACTGGCCCAAGTAGGGTTGAACCTGGAGGCTCGATGGGTCTAAGTCCAGCAGCCGTGCTTGTGGCCCGGGAGCCCACTGCTCCGTGTGGGACGTCTGGGCGGGAGGCCGCTCACTGCCTGCTGCATTGGCACCCTTGGCCGGCTGTTGCAGCTCCAGGTCACTGGATCCTGGCTTCTGTGCGGTGGCAGCGTCCACGATGTCTGCTTGCATTTGCAAGCTGCCCACTGGGCCGCCGCTGCGTCCATCCGCCCCGCTCATAAACCCTGGCTTTTGTGCATGAGCACCCCGCTGCCAGGCTGGGCCCCGGACTGGCCCACTTCCTCAGGGAACAGCCTCTGCTCACCCACCCTGCTCTCCATCCCGAGGAAGAGGCCCAGCTGTGCCAGCTGTTTGGGTTTCCTCAGAACTCTGCACCCCGAAAGGCATCAGGCCCACGGTGGGTGATGCCATGCTCACGGGCAGGAGGGCAGACACACAGCCGTCCGCCGGACACCGAATTCAGTGAGCAGAGTGCAGTGCCCCGCGGGCAGACTGTGGCCGGTGGGGGTGGGGGGGTGGAGATTGTGCAAAAACAGGCTGTAGGAGGCCCCCTGAGGCCAGGCAGGGGCCACCATGAGTTCTGGGAGGTGGGCAGAACAGGGGTGAAATGAGACCCTCCCCTTTTCTTTTTTAATCCTCACCCTAGGACATTTTCCCATTTATTTTTGGACAGAGTGGGAGGGAGGGAGAAACATCGATGTGAGAAAGACACGTCGATTGGTTGCTTCTCACACGACCCCGACCAGGGCCAGCGATTGAACTGCAACCCAGGTACCTGCCCTTGACTGGAATCGAACTTTCGAGTCTTTGGTCCTCGGGCCATCACTCTAACCGCTGAGCCAAACTGGCCAGGGAGAGACGCCCCCCCTTAAAAGGACAGAGAAGAGATCTGAGCCAGGGCCCTGTGTGTGCTGGGCTGGGTGTGGCCAGTGAGGTGGTGATTTCATCAGATCCTCTGCTTTTCTCCATAATATCACTCCTCTTGACGAGAAAACTGGAAGTGTGAGTTGCTGTGTGAGTTACTTGCTCCTGGGGCACATGATATGCAAAGGGAGCTGGTTCTGTTTCTTTTTTTAAACTTATCTTGCCCGGCCAGCGCGGGTCAGTGGACTGAGTGTCATCCCGTGGACCTGGTTTGTGTCCGCTCAGGGCGCATGCCTGGGTTTCAGGCTCGATCCCCAGTAGGAGGCCTTTGGGAGGTGGCCAATGGATATGTCTCTCTCACATCAATGTTTCTCTCTCTCTCCCTAAAAAATCAATAAAAATCGATCAATCAATCAATAAACTTATCTTTATTGTTGGAAGTATTATAGAGGGCTTCCCTTTTTCCCCCATTAATCCCCCTTCCCCCATGCTCTAACCGCTGAGCCAAACCGGCCAGGGCCAGTTTGTACTTCTTAACCCCTTCACCTTTTACACCCATCTCCCCAGGCCCCCTCCCATCTGGCAACCAACAAAAAGTTCTCTGTATCTATGAGTCTGTTTCTGTTCTGCTTAATTTGGTTTATAGATTCAATTGTTGATAGGTCTGTATTTATTACCATTTTATTGTCCATATTTTTGATCTTCTAGAAGACCTATCAACATTTCATATAATACTGGTTTGGTGGTGATGAACTCCTTTAGCTTTTTCTTGTCTGGGAGACTCTTTATATGTCCATAGATTCTAAATGACAGCTTTGCAGGACAGAGTAATCTTGGTTGTAGGTTCTTGTTTTTCATCACTCTGAATATTTCTTACCACTCCCCCTGGCCTGCAAAGTTTCTTTTGAGAAATTGGCTGACTCTTATGGGAGCTTCCCTGTAGGTAAATAATTCTCTCTTTGTCTTGAACCTTTTGCATTTTAATTCTGATGTGTCTTGGTGTGGACCTCTTGGGGTTCATCTTGTTTGGGACTCTCTGTGCTTCCTGGACTTGAATGTCTGTTTCCTTTAGCAAGTGAGGGAAGTTTTCTGTCATTATGTTTTCAGATAGGTTTTCCATTTCTTGCTCCCTCTTGTCTCCTTCTGGCACCTTCATGATGTGAATGTTGGCACGTTTGAAGTTGTCCCAGAGGCTCCTTACACTGTTCTCATTTTTTTGGATTCTTTTTTCTTTTTGCTGTTCTGATTAGGTGTTTTTTGCTTCCTTATACTCTACATCGATGGTTTGCTTCTTGGCTTTATCTACTCTACTATTGATTCCCTATAAATTACTCTTTATTTCAGTTAGTGCCTCCTTCATTTCTGACTGGTCCTTTTTTATGCTCTTGAAATTCTCACCAAGTTCCTTGAGCATCCTTGTAACCAGTGTTTTGAACTCTGCATCTGTTAGATTGCTTATCTCCATTTTGTTTAGTTCTTTTCCTTGGGTTTTGTTTTGTCCTTTCACTTGGGACGGGTTTCTTTGTCTCCTTGTTTAACTGCCTCCCTGTCATTGTTTCTGTGTATGAGGTAGAGTTGCTATGTCTCCTGGGCTTCTCAGGTTGGCCTGTTGTAGAAGGTGTCCTGTAGGGTCCAATGGCACAGCCTCCCTGATCATCCTGGCTGGGTCCTCCAGGTGCACCCCTCGTGTGGACTGTATACCCTTCTTGTAATTGAGTCTTGATTGCTGTTGGCACGTCAATGGGAGGGATTTACTCAGGCTGATCAGCTGCAAGGACTGGCTGTGCCCACTGACCTCTGACCACCTTGGAGGATCAGCTGTGCAGGGCCCGCCGCACAGAGCTTCGATGTGGTCTGAGGCTGTCCACTGGGTGTGCTGGCTCTGGGGCCTCCCAGGAGATGCAGGCCAAGGTCAGCCACGGCCTGTGCTCTACCCGAGGCAGATAAACTGCAAAGCGATCTGCAGATGGCTACTTCTTGTGCTGGGCTTGGAGGTGCCCAGGCAAAGCCAAGCTGTGAACCCGGCCTGGCTGCTTCTAGTGCCAGGCCTGGGGCCACTTACTGAGAGGTATGGGGCTCGCTGAGCTCAGATGCTGTTTGTTTGAGAGGATTTAGGACAATTTTGAAGCAGGAGCCAAGACAGGCCAATCCGACGGTAAAGCCACTGGGAACAGCTTGGGTGGGCCTGCAAGTTGGGTGGGGCGGGGCCTCAGGGCGTCATGGGGGGAGGGCTCCCCAAAGGAACAGAGGCCTCCACCAGCACGTCTGTCTGGAGAAAGCTGCCTCTCCAGGGAGCTGGTTCTTTTTAAATTTAATTTAACTTATTAATTTATTTATTGCTGAAAGTATTAGAGATCCCCCCCCCGCCGGGAGTTGTTCCTCAATCCAGCAGGTGCTCTGTCCTCTGGCCGCCACGCTGGGAGCGTGGCTCGGGGTCCGGGAGCGAGAGTCGGGGAACCCAAGGAACTGGCAGGGGCCGGGCCTTCCGCACCCAGTGAGGCTGCTCCCGAGGAAGCTGTGAGGCGCCCCAGCGCCCTGGTCGGAAGTGGGGCCGACTGCAAACAGGAAACCCGACAGGCTTTTCAGTGTGTGTTGTTGCGCTGGTTGAACTTGAAACAGGCTGGAACTGTATCTGGATGATACCCCTGCCTGCAGTGCAGCCACTCGGGTGGATGAGGCGGACCTTTTAGAGTGGAGAGTGTGTGTGGCCCCCGGGGTGGGGCGGGGTATGGGCACTGCCCGGGCTCTGCCGTAGAAGTAGGAGCCCCCCTCCTTCCCCCACCCCCACCTGGGACACCTAAGCCAGGTGGTGAGCTCCTTGGGCAGGTGAGGGCTGTATTTATTTATTTATTTATTTACTCCTCACCTGAGAACATTTTTCCATTTTTGTTCGGATAGAGTAGGAGGGGGAGAGAGAGAGAGAGAGAGAGAGAAACGTCAATGTGAAAGGGACATACCGAGTGGCCACTTCCTGCACAACCCCAACTGGGGCCAGGGACAAACCTCAGCTGAGGTATGTGCCCTCAGTGGGAACCGAACCCGGGTCTTTCTGGATCACGGGCAGAGGCTCTAACCGCTGAGCTAAACCAGCCAGGGTGACGGCTGTATCTATAAAGTGTGTCCCCAACATTCCCTATGTAGCCGGCAGCAAAATGTGGACGAGCCACGGACCCCGGCAGGGGAGCATCGTGGGGGAGGGGCACAGGCTCGTGGGTCTCAAAGCAGATGTCAGGGCAACCCCCCCACCCCCTGCAGCATCTCCTCAGGTTCTGCCTAGCTCATCTATTCAGGTCACATGATGTAGCAGTAGCGGAAAAACTGCCATTGTTCTGAGATTATTCCAAGGTGAACTGCTGTTTGTTCTTCTGAACTAGGTCAGCAGCATTTTCTTAAAGGGCCCGACCGCAAATATTTTAGGCTTTGTGGGTCCTGAATACTCAACTCTGCAGTTGTAGCAGGAGGGCAGCAGAGGGCGGCAGAGGGCGGCATGCCAGCGCAGGTGTGTGGCTGCGTGCCAGCGAAAGCTGGGGGCAGCAGGCAGCCTCTGGACCCGGCCTGCCGCTCCGAGCCTCCTCCAAGCCCTTGTTGCTGCAGAAGGAAGGGCAGAGAGACGTGTCGTGAAAGCAGCGAAGCCAGGTGGCTGGAGACACATTGACCTTCCGGACAAACAAGTCTGGGTCGTCTGGAAAAATTGCTGCTGCAGTTGGGGGGACGCACTCACCAGGGTTCTGACCCAGGCGCGCACTTGACCACCAGCAGAAAGCCCGTTGGGCCGGGGCGACTGAAGCCTCCCCTGAGGAAGGGCAGGTACATTGGCCGAGGACGTCGGGCTTGGGCCGGGTCATTCCTGCCCGTGCAGACCTGCCCGTGTCCGCCTGAATGGTGATGACGTCAAGAATGAAAGGAACGGACTCACCTGCAGGCGGTCTGAGCCCTGTGATCACCCCTGGCCCGAACACGCCGGACAGCGTGGGGCAGCCTCTTGCTGGGTTTGCGGAGTGGAGAATGTCCGGGGCTGCACCCTCGGTCCAGCCGAGTCTCCCGTCTCTCGCTGCCTCTGACGGGACCCACCCCAGTCTCTCCAGGGCCCCTGCTCTGCCCTGGCCCCTGCCCCGCTGTGGCCCTGGGTCCTGGTTGTCTGGGGCCGGGTCTGGCTGTGACCCTGCCCCCCAAAGCGAGCGGCTGGCCTGGACATCAGCACGTGCTGCCCGAAGGGCTGAGCAGGTCACTGGAAGGCTTTGGTCCTGCTTTCGGTGACCGTTGGATGAAACGCCCCCTCTTCTGATGGCACCGAGTTTCCCCGTTTACTTAGCTCTGCATTTTAAAGTTACATGTACCGTTCCCCTTGACTTTGGCCTTCTAAAGAGCGTGAGAGCAGACGGTTCCCGCAGCGGGGCGTCCGGCCGTCTGACACGGGTCTGCGCTGTCCTTGCAGGCGCCTGCTCCGTGCCCGTGTCCGAGATCATCACCGTCGAGGAAACAGACAGTCGCGGCAAACACTACAGCGGCGGGAAATGGCAGAAAATGGAAACGCCCTTTGCTTTCACAGGTAATGGGAGCCCGAAAGTCTGCGCCCACAGTTCCTCATTAACTCCTCTGGTCCCGGAAAGGGGGCTTTTTGGTCACTTGTTTAACAAATGCAGTGTTCCCTTGGTTTATCTTTTGTTTGTTGTTAATCCTCACTGGAGGCTATTTTTCCACGGACTTTTAGAGAGAGTGGGAGGGAGGGAGGGAGGGAGGGTGGGGGCAGAGAGTGAGCGTGAGAGAGAGATTGGTTGCCTCCCGCAGGCACCTGGCGTGAGGGTCAAACCTGCAACCTTTGGTGCGCGGTCCTACACTCTAACCACCGAGCCACACTGGCCAGGGCTCCTTGGTTTATCTTCACATAGACCTCCTAGTATCGTTTTTCTCAATCGGATTTTAATTAACGTTTTGGTGTTGAGCATCCTTTCTTTCCTTTATTTAATTAATTAATTTTTTTTATCCTCACTCGAGGACATTTTTGCATTTATCCTCAGACAGAGCAGGAGGGAGAGCGGGGGGAATAGAGAGAGAGAGAAACATCCATGTAAGAGCGACACATCGAGTGGTTGCCACCCACACGACCCCAACTGGGGCCAGATACAAACTGCAACCAACGTATGTGCCCTTAGCGGAAACCAAACCCCGGACTCTCTGGTCCGCAGGCCGACACTCTAACTGCTGAGCCAAACCGGCCAGGGTTCTTTCCTTTATTTTTATTTTTTTATTCCTCACCTGAGGATATTTTTCTACTTATTATCAGATAGAGTGGGAGGGAGGGAGAGGGAGAGACAGAAACATCGATGTGAGAGAGACACATCAATTGGTTGCCTCCCGCACGACCTGATCAGGGATGGGGATGAACTGCAACCGAGGTACGTGTCCTTGACCGGAATTGGTCTGCGGGCCAATGCTCTAACCATTGAGCAACTGGCCAGGGCTCTTTTTTCACATGGATTAAAGGAACTGAGAAATAGACTTTCCCTAGTGCACCTTGGAAGTCCTCCCGGTCAGCAGGGACGGGCTCCGTGGCATCTGGAGCTGCGAGCCTGCTGTGGGCGTGGTGGCTGGTCCTCCTGCAGGGGCTCCTGGAGGCCGAGGGCTGGGAACTAAGGGTTTGTTCCTGTCCGTGCAGTGCACTGTGTGAAGAGAGCCCGGCGCCACCGCTGGAAGTGTGCACAGGTGACTTTCTGCGGGGCCGACGAGCAGCTGTGCCACCTGTGGATGCAGACGTTGCGGGAGCAGCTGGACAAGCTGAGTACGTGCAGCCTTTATAGTCAGAGAGAGACCAAGTGGCTGTGGTGCCTGCGTGCACGCATGTGTGCATGTGTGTGTGAGTGCATGTGTGCGCGCGCTGTGCCTGTGTGCATACATGTGTGAGTGTACCAATATGTGTGCATGTGTGTGCACATGTATACATGTGTGAGTGCACACATATGTGTGCGGTGTGCCTGTGCATACATGTGTGAGTGTGCCAACGTGTGAGTGTGCACGCATATGTATGTGCAGTGTGCCTGTGTGCATGCATGTGTAACTGTACCAACATGTGTGCATGTGTGTGTTCATGCGTGCGCGTGTGGTGTGCCTATGTGCATGTGTGTGTGAGTGTACCGTGTGTGCATGTGTGAGAGCGTGTGTGTGCGCGTGGCATGCCTATGTGCATACGTGTGTGAGTGTACTGTGTGTGCATGTGTGAGAGCATGCGTGTGTGCACGCGGCATGCCTATGTGCATACGTGTGTGAGTGTACCGTGTGTGCATGTGTGAGAGTGTGTGTGTGCGCATGGTGTGCCTATGTGCATACGTGTGTGAGTGTACCGTGTGTGTGCGCGCGCGGTGTGCCTATGTGCATACGTGTGTGAGTGTACCGTGTGTGCATGTGTGAGTGTGTGTGTGTGTGTGTGTGCACGGTGTGCCTATGTGCATACGTGTGTGTGCGCGCGCGGTGTGCCTATATGCATACGTGTGTGAGTGTACTGTGTGTGTGTGCGTGCACATGTATACATGTGTGAGTGCACACATATATGTGTGCAGTGTGCCTATGCATACATGTGTGAGTGTACCAACATGTGTGCACACATGTGTACATGCAGTGTGCCTGTGTGCATGCATGTGTAAGTGTACCAACATGTGTGCATGTGTGTGTTCATGTGTGTGCGCAGCGTGCCTATATGCTTACGTGTGTGAGTGTACCGTGTGTGCATGTGTGTGCGTGTGTGTGTGTGTGCGCGCGCGCTGCAGTGACCTCTGCTTCCCTCCTCCTCTCACAGCCCCTCTAACAAGCTGGAGGTGATGCATCACTGTGACTGGTACACGTTTTCTTTTTTTAATCCTTATCTGAGGATATTTTTCCATTGAGTTTTTTCAGATACAGTGGGAGGGAGCGGGAGAGAGGGAGAAACATCTGTGTGAGAGGGGCACACCCGCTAGTTGCCTCCTGCACAACCCCGACCAGGCCTGGGGACCGATCTGCAACCAAGGCCCATACCCCTGACCATAATCAAACCCGAGACTCTTTGGTCCACGGCGACGCTCTACCCACTGAGAGAGCTCAGGCAGGTGTGGTCCCACAGCATAAACTCTGTCTGGAGTTCGGGCTCAGCGTTCTGTTTGAGAGACGCATCTACGCTGTGTGCTGGGTGGCTGTGGTGCTCCGTGGTGTGAACGCGCCTGTCTTCATCCACGGCGCTGCTGGTGGGCACTGGGACCCCCGTGTGGGGCACACTTCTCTTGGCGCCAACCTGGGACGGGGACTCCTGGGCCAGATGGTGCGTGTGTCCAACCTCAGGAGACGTGGCCTGCCTGTCCCAGAGTGCGGTCCAGAGACACTGCCGTCAGTGAGCATCCGTCTGGCTGCCCACGTCTGCATCACACCCTTGCCGGTCTAGCCTTCCTGGGTGTTCCGAGTCTCCGTTGTGGCGGTACTTTGCATTCCCTGCAGCTGGTGAAGTTGAGAAACACATTTCTGTTTAGGGGCCATTTGGAAATCCGAGGTGTCTGTTCAAGTCTTGTGTCCAGTTTTCCGTTGGGCTGTCTTTCCTAACGACGTGTGGCGATGCTCCCTGCTGCGGGTCGGGATCTCCTGCCGCACCTGGCACCTGTGGCGTGCAGGGCTTGTCCCCGGGGCGGGCGTTCTCGCCGGGGGCGCTGCGCTGTGCCCGCCGCCGCCATTCTGCTTATCTTGCTTGCAAACCCTGTGGTCAGTAGGACGTCTTTTGCCTACTGCAAGGCCAAGATGTATTTTCTTCTCTAACCTTGCACACGAAGATCCACCCCCGATTGGCACTGATTTTTGTGTGTGGCGTGAGGTTCGTTTTCTTTAGGTGGAGACGTTCGCCTGTCCCCGTGCCGTGGGTGGGAGAGACTGTCCTCGCCCCGGCTCCGTGCTGCCACCGTTTCGTGTTTCATTTTTGTGTTGCTTGTGTATAGAAATTGAATTTGATTTTCTCTTTCACCTTGTATGCAGTGACTGTGCGAAACTCCCTTATTAATTCTAATAGTCAGGTGACTCTCCTCGTCACCTGTGAAGACTGTCAGCCTGTTTCTTCCACCTCGGCCCTGGTGCCTTTTGTGGCTTTTTCCTCCAATTCGGCCCGGTTTGGACGTCCGCCAGGGGGCGGATCTCGGGGGCATTTTCAACATTTCATTGTCAAGAATGAGGCTTCTTAGGTTTTGATAGGTTTAAAAAAACAGATCAAGGGCCCAGCCAGTGTGGCTCAGTGGTGGAGTGTTGACCCTGCCCCAAGAGGTCGCCAGTTTGATTCCCGGTCAGGGCACATGCCTAGGTTGTGGGCCCGATCCCCAGTGGGGGGCAGGCAGGAGGCAGCCCATCGATGTTCTCTCTCATCGATGTTTCTATCTCTTTCCCTCTCCCTTTCTCTCTCCCTAAAATCAATAAAGAAAAAAAAAACAGATTAAGGAAGTTTCTTTCTAAAACTAGTTTAATGAGAGTTTGTTTCTTTCGGTCGGGAATGAGCGTTGAATCTGACAGATGCTGTCTATCGAGTTCCGGGGTGTTCGTGTGGTTCTCCTGGGGCATGTGCTGACACCCACTGGTGCATCTCTGCAGAACAGCCTGTGGCCCTGCAGTGAGCCCCACGGGCTCGTCCTTTCACGTGCTTTTGGAGTCGGCTGGCCGAGGTTCTGGTAGTGCTTCCCCGACCAGGCCCGCGGGAGGGGCGCCTGCGGGTCTCCCTCCTGAGAACGTCCGTCTGTGTCTGGCTCCGTGGCCAGGCTCCCAGGGCTACGCACAGCTGCACAGCGAGCAGCACTTCTGTTCTGCGCGGGAGGCCCCGTAACATTGTGGCTACTTTGTTCTAAACGCTGGGAACCATGAATCGGTGAGACCATGCTGGGCCTGCTTCCTTTGTGGGAAGGTTTCTGTTAGCGGTGTCCGTGTCTTTATCAGAAATCAGACTATTCAGATTTTCTGTTTCATTCCTTAGTTTGGGTAAGTGGTATTTTTTTAGAAATTTGTCTGTTTCATCCCAATCGAGAGACTTATGACACCCGTTAGTGAGTGGGTCCTGTCACTCTCCTTGTAGTATTTGTAGGCTCTGGAATAGTGTCCCCTTCTCGTTCCTGACGCTGGTCATTTGTGTTCTTCTGTCTTTCGTTTTCTCTCGGTTCATTCTCGCCCAAGGATATTTTTCCATTGATTTTTAGATAGAATCGAAGGGAGGGAGAAAGAGAGAGAAACATCTACGTGAAAGAGACACATCAACTGCCCTGGCCAGTTTGGCTCAGCGGTTAGAGCGTCGGCCTGCGGTCCGGAGAGACCTGGGTTCGGTTCCCGCTAAGGGCATGTACTTCGGTTGCAGTTTGTCCCCGGCCCTGGTTGGTCGTGCGGGTGGCAGCCACTCGATGTGTCCCTTCACGTCGATGTTTCTCACTCTCTCTCCCTTCCTTTCTCTCCCTCCCACTCTATCTGTACAAAAAATGGAAAAATATCCTCGGGTGAGGATAAAAAAAAAGAAAAAAAGAAACACATCAACTGGTTGCCTCCCGCACGACCCTGACCAGGGCTGGGGATCGAACCTGCAACCCAGGTACATGCCCTTGATTGGAATCGAACCCACAACCCTTTGGTCCACAGGCCAACGCTCTCACTACTGAGCCAAAGTGGCCAGGGCTGTCCCTTTTTCTTCATCAGCCTTATTAGGGATTTATCAATTGTATTAATCTTTTCAAAGAACCAACTTTTGGCCTTGCTGATTTCTGTACTGCGCATTCCCCCAGTATTTTCTTGGGAAGATTTCCAAGCGTGCGGGCTGAGAGAGGGCAGGGAACGGTCACACGCCCACCACTCGGATCCTGCCGTTGTTACGTTGCTCACACTGCCTTGTCGATGTCTGTCTGTTCGTTCACTAGGTGGTCGCACTTTTCTGTGTGTGTGTGTTTTAAATTTTATTGATTTTGGAGAGAGAGAGAGATAGAAACATCGATGAGAGAGAAACATCGATTGGCTGCCTGCTGCGTGCTCCCCCCTGGGGATCGAGCTCCACCCCGGGCATGTGCCCTGACCAGGCATCAAACCAGGACCTCTCAGCCCATGGGACATGCTCCATCCACTGAGCCACACTGTCCGGGCTCCTTTTCTGTTTCAGAGTAAGCGGCAGATGTCGGGGTTCTCCTCCTTTGACTCTCAGCACGGGAAGCCCAACGACAGGCCAGCACTCGGTTCCGAGGGGGATTTCACGTGCAGTGAAATGGGCAGACCACCCACCAACCCGTGTAGACTGTGTAACCCGGTCCCAGTGAGGTTCCCGCGTTCCTCGGGGTCGACCAGCGGCCGGGGCAGCCCGCAGCCAGCCTTTCTGCCTCCCGAGAGTCCTGTGGGCTCTGGGACTCCGGTAGCTGGGGCCCCGGGCTCCGAGCTCTTCTGCGTGAGGCTGGTCTCTCGGCACTGTGCTTTTGAGATGGATTCGTGGGGTCGGTGTGTCGGAGCTGTTCCTTTTTGTGGCCGAATAACATGCCGCTGTGGAGACCCCCACGTCCGGGTCTGGTCCTCAGCTGGTGGACGCTTCACTTTCGGCTTCGGTGCGGGGTGCCGCTGTGAGCGCCGTGGGCAGGACTCTGTGGACCTGGTGTTCAGTTTTTCTTGGGTATAGACCTCCTTGCTACTTTCTTTTAAAAAATATTTTTTTCTTTATTGATTTTAGAGAGAGAGGAAACATCGATGAGAGAGAACATTGATTGGCCGCCTCCTGCACGCCCCTCACTGGGGGTCGGGCCCACAACCTGGGCGTGTGTCCTGACCGGGAATCGAACCAGCGACCTCTTGGTGCAGGGTCGGCGCTCAACCATTGAGCCACACCGGCCGGGCTCCTTGCTACTTTCATTGATTTGTTAGTTAAATTTGTTTTTTTAAGTATCAGGATCTACTTGAACTGACCCCAACAGAAATGTGGAAGTTGTGAGAAAACAGGAGTGAGCTGGGAGACCCCAGTGTTGGAGGCTGGCTGGGACCAGGGCCTGGGAGGCCCCTTGAGATCTCGCTGTCCATCCATCTCTCCATCCACCTGCACGTCAAGCTCTTCTGTGCCTGTCGTCTGTCTGTCTTTCTCTCCTAACGCTCCTCTCGGACATCTGCTTCGTTCTCCTTGTTCTTTGCAAATTCACTTTCTTCTCACGGAGGAGGAGCTACTGCCTTCCGGAACGGACATCTCCCGGGACCCCGCGGGGAAAGGGAATTCCCGGGCTCCTCGCGTCCGGGTGGGCGGAGCACCACGAGCCCACAGGTGTCCCTTTCCTCTCCGCCCAGACGGGGAAACTCCTTCGCGCTGTCCCTGAACTTCAAAGGCCCTTTTCCAGCTCCAGCCGCTGTGGTCAGCGGTGGGGGCGTTGGCCTGCGGACCAGAGAGTCGGGTTCCGTTCCCGCTAGGGGCACGCACCACACACACACACACACACAAAAGGCCCTTTTCCAGATGGTCTAAGCAGGACTGTCTAGGACCACGGTGGTTTGATGCGGTCCGGTGACACAGTCCTTCATCGTGCTCACTCGCTCTGTTCATGGTGACCCACGCGCCGTTGTTTTGTAGCATGTCGACCCAAGCACTTGCTGGTGTTCATCAACCCGTTCGGAGGGAAGGGGCGAGGCCAGCGGATTTACGAGCGGAAAGTGGCGCCGCTGTTCGCCCTGGCCGCCATCTCCACCGAGGTCATCGGTAAGCGGCCGTGTGCATCGGGCGGGGAGATGGGAGAGCGACTCGAATGTGTCGCTAGAGGTGTCCATCCTACGAGATTACTGTTGTTTGTTCATCCTCACCGGAGGATGTTTTTTCCATTGATTTTTTTATAGAGAAAAGAAGGGAGGGAGGGAGGGAGGGAGGGAGGGAGGGAGGGAAGCGGTGAGAGAGGGAGAGAGAGAGAAACATCAATGAGAGAGACACATGGATCGGTTGCCTCCCGCCACACCCCTACAGGGGCTGGGCAATGAACCAGCAACCCAAGTACGTGCCCTTGACCAGGGATTGAACCCATGACCCTTTGGTGCATGGTCTGACGCTTTAACCACTGAGCATGCCAGCCAGGGCTATCCTATGGGATTATTTCACACAAAATAGAATGTGGTGTTTTTACAAATCAGACTAGCCAAGTCCTAGGATTTAAAGCATTCAAGAAAGACACCGTGAAGGGAACAGGATAAAGATCACAGACAGAAAATCCTCGCAAGAAAGAGATACAAGTGATTAATGTCTTAGAAATCATTTTGCCAGTAAGTGACATTTTAAGGAATAGGATGCCATACCACATTTGTGACTCCGAGTTTTCAAAGCAGGCTCTCAACGCCGGGGGGACCCCGGGAGACGCCCCGTGAGCGGCTCGTGGAAACATATGCAGGAGCATTTGCTGATGGGCCACTGGCCAGCGTTCCACTTCTCAGTCTTTCCTGGGGAGACACTCAGCTGTCCAGCGTCACCTTTTATAATAGCGAAACATTGAAAACAAATGTCCCCAAACAGGAAACAGGAAGATGAAATTGCTGTGAATCTGTATGAACAGTGTGTAGTCCTTTCAAATGGTCTTTATAAAGATTTTGTTTTTCTTTATTGATTTTAGAGAGGAAGGGAGAGGGAGAGAGAGAGAGGAACATCGATGAGAGAGAACATCGACTGGCCGCCTCCTGCATGCCCCCCACTGGGGATCGCGCCCACAACCTGGGCATGTGCCCTGACTGGAATCAAACCAGCGACCTCTTGGTACATGGGTCGATGCTCAGCCACTGAGCCCCACCAGCCGGGCTTTACAAATACGTTTTTTAAAAATCCTCACCCAAGGATATTTTTCTGTTTATCTTCAGGTGGAGTGGGAGGGAGGGGGAGAGAGAGAGAGACACACACACACACACACACACACACACACAAGTGACTGCCACCTGCATGACCCAACCAGGGCCAGGGACAAACCGCAACTGAGGTATGTGCCCTTGACTGGAATCGAACCCACAACTCATTGGTCTGTGGGCCGATGCTCTGACTGCTGAGCCAAACCGGCCAGGGCGAGAAATGTTAACGATGGAAAAGCAGTTGTGCTGTGATGTTGGGCCGACCGCAGTGCGAAGTTGCACCTGTAGTAGAATGTCCCCGGGTTTTCTGTGTCCTGTGGTGTACACAGGACTAGTTTCACGTTTCCTAAAGTTTCCAAAGTAACTTGGACAATAAGGGAAACTGTAAAATAGGAGAGTAGCCCTGGCCAGTTTGGCTCAGCGGTTAGAACATCGGCCTGCAGACCAGAGAGTCCCGGGTTTGGTTCCCGCCAGGGGCACGTACAAAAATAAATTAATTAATTAAATAAAATAAAATAGGAGAGTAATTTCTTTCCAAAAAGCCATTATCGGTTGGCAATTAGATGCCAAGAACGCGCCACCTCACCCACGGGTGTCCTCTGAGGGGTCGTCTTCCATCGCGGTCCCACAATTCCGTCTCCAGAAGGACTTAGTTCCCTCGGAGCAGGGACCTCTCCCGGGAAGGCCTCCGGAAGGGCTTATGGGACCTCATTTCAAAGCACGGTGTGTGCGCCTTTGGTGTGGGGTCCACAGCTGTGAACATAGTGTCTGTGACGTCATGGATTTCTCCCACAGTCACTGAGCGGGCCAACCACGCCAAGGAGGCTCTGTACGAGATGGACGTGGATCACTACGACGGGTGAGTGCGCAGCGCCTGACGCGGCCCCTCTCCTCAGCGTTCTGCCTTCTCATCCCCTCTCGTGGGGCCTTCCCCTCCTCGTCCCTCCTCATCCCTTCTCGCCGGGCCTTCCCCCTCCTCGTCCCTTCTTGTCCCTTCTCGCCGGGCCTTCCCCCTCCTCGTCCCTTCTTGTCCCTTCTCGCTGGGCCTTCCCCCTCCTCATCCCTTCTCGTTGGGTCTTCCCCCTCCTTGTCCCTCCTCATCCCTTCTCGCCGGGTCTTCCCCCTCCTTGTCCCTCCTCGTCCCTTCTCGCCGGGCCTTCCCCCTCCTTGTCCCTTCTCGTCCCTTCTCGCCGGGCCTTCCCCCTCCTCGTCCCTTCTCGCCGGGCCTTCCCCCTCCTCGTCCTTTCTCGTCCCTTCTCCTCGGGTCTTCCCCCTCCTCGTCCCTTCTCGTCCCTTCTCGTCCCTTCTCCTCGGGTCTTCCCCCTCCTCGTCCCTTCTCGCCGGGCCTTCCCCCTCCTTGTCCCTCCTCGTCCCTTCTCCTCGGGTCTTCCCCCTCCTTGTCCCTTCTCGTCCCTTCTCCTCGGGTCTTCCCCCTCCTCGTCCCTCCTCGTCCCTTCTCGCCGGGCCTTCCCCTCCTCGTCCCTTCTCGTCCCCTCTCGTGGGGCCTTCCCCTCCTCGTCCCTTCTCGCCGGGCCTTCCCCCTCCTTGTCCCTTCTTGTCCCTTCTCGCCGGGCCTTCCCCCTCCTTGTCCCTCCTCGTCCCTTCTCCTCGGGTCTTCCCCCTCCTCGTCCCTTCTCGTCCCTTCTCGTCCCTTCTCGCCGGGCCTTCCCCCTCCTTGTCCCTCCTCGTCCCTTCTCCTCGGGTCTGCCCCCTCCTCTCGCGGGGCGTGCCCCCTTCTCATCGGGTGTTACGCCATCTGTCTCCGCTTCCTCCTGCCTCACCTTTTCATTGTAACAGTAAACACGCTGCTTGTAGAAACTCAGATTCCCGCCCTTGTTCTTCTGCCCCCGGGGAGGACACTGTCTCGTGGGTTTTCTTGTGTTTTCCTGTCGGTCTCACTACCGGCGCAGGGTCACGTGAGCGCATGTTGTTGATGCGATCAGAGCACTATGTCTGTGTATATTTCCTGAGAACAACAGTGTCTACAGAACCGAACCAGTGATCCAGCCCGGAGGTCAAGGCCGATACCGTTGTCTGTGTGCTGTCCTCACCCAGCTTCTGCCCGTTGCCCTGTTACTTGTTTGTAGTGGAAGAAACCCTGGCCCTTGCATTGCCCCCGTCCTGTCTGCAGCTTCGGATACACAGCCGCTGGGCCTCGCTGGTGGCCGGGTGCAGGCCCGTTACTTTGTAGCACGTGTTGTCTGCGGCCGTTATGTCTGGGTCTGTGTGATGCGGGCCGTCACTGTGGTGTCTCCTCTTGGTCCGACCCTGGCCGCGTTTCTGGCTGCGGTGACCTGGAAGGGGTGTCGTGCCCACTGAGTGCCCCTTGGGTGACTTGGAGTTTGAGGTGCCCACACCTGCTGGCGTGTCTGCTCCAGGGGACCAGCTTCCTCTGCCTGGCCTGCAGGCTGGCATGGGGCACCTGGAAAGGTGGCGAGGACCCGCAGGAAGGTCACAGTAGAGGTGCCACAGGATCCGGCCACGTGGCAGGGAGCAGGGAGGTGGGATTGGACCCAGGGGGACGCAGGCAGGTTCTGGGTGTGGGCAAGAGCTGGCTGGTCAGTGGCAGAGGGCTTGGTCTTCAGGACGTCTGCGGGGAATGACGGGTCCCAGCGACCGACCCTTGACGAAGACACGGGTTCCTAACGCAGGTGCCCGTGGGGGGGGGGGTCCAGGTGTGAGGTGAGGAGCGGAAGCAGGTTTCGAAGCTGACGATGGGGGGTGTCCGCTGAGCTGTGGGCTCCACAGGCGAGTTGGGCCCTGAAGTTGGGCCAGCGGGAAGGTTCAAGGGCAGCCGAGGGCCCGGACGGCCAGGATCTGATCCTGGTCTGCCTCCAGCGGGGTGATCGGGGTGACAGCCCATCTCTGTGCTGGGGCTCATTGGCATGCGTGTCCCTGTACCCCTGAGTCAGCCCTGCTTGGAGGCTTCAGGAGGCAGAGCTGGGGTTCCCACGTGGGCGCCTGTGCCCCTGGGGACACCAGAAGTGTGCACAGTGACCGGGAACAGGGGTTCTGGGAGGCAGACTTAGGAGTCACAGGGGTCGGGGGCTGCGAGGGGCCAGCGGGGAGGAGCTGCTGTCACCTGCCACAGAGGTCCAGTTTCCAGGGCGCCTGCCGGGCGGGGGCCAGCTCCTGGGGCCCTCTGTCAGGGGCGGGGGGGTGTCAGTGTTGTTCCTTCTGGTGAAGGGAAGGACAGGCTCGGGGCCAAGGACTGGTGACTTCCCTGCTTTGAGGGGTACGGCGGGTTTGATCCTAGTCCTGCCCTCCGTGGCCTTTGGGAGCCTCGGGCTCCTGGCGGCTGTGACGGGCATCCCAGGGCGTCGTCAGGGCTGGGCGCTGACCGGGGCCTGGGAAGACCTCACTGCTGAAGCAGCGAGCAGGCTGCTCCGGGGCGCGGGCCGGGGCACCGGCTACAGGGAGGCGATGCAGGCCACCCTGATTGTCCCCTCCCAGGGCCACCGTGAGGACCGTGGAGAGAGCAGTCGCAGGGAGGGTGGCAGGGGGGACCCTCACACCCGTGTCGCGCCCACAGGGTCGTCTGTGTCGGCGGGGACGGCATGTTCAGCGAGGTCTTGCACGGGCTGATCGGCAGGACGCAGAGGGTCGCCGGCGTGGACCAGAACGAGCCCCGCGCGGCCCTGGTGCCCAGCCAGCTGCGCATCGGCATCATCCCCGCAGGTAGGCCTCCCGTGCCCAGTGCCCAGTGCCCACGCCAGGCCCACTCAGTGCCTGTGACACACAGGCCATCTTCCCCGAAAAAAGTCTTTTCAAAGAGAGGATTCGTGCCCAGCCGGTGTGGCTCAGTGGATTGAGTGATGTCGTCCGTGGACTGAGAGGTCCCGGTTCGATTCCCGTCAGGGCACATGCCCAGGTTGTGGGCTCGATCCCCAGTGGCGGGCGTGCAGGAGGCGGCCAGTCGATGTTTCTCTCTCATCAGCGTTTCTCTCTCTCTCTCCCCTTTCCTCTCTCTATAAAAAGAAAATCAATAAAAATAAGAAAAAGGAGAGAGAGGGTTTGTTGGGCCACTGCTGAGCGGACAGGGGCCGTGGGTGTGGAGCGGGCTTGCCAGCAGGGCTGGGGGAGCCGTCGGCTCTTGCGGCACCCGGGGCGGAGGTGGGAGTCTGTCTGCAAGGATTTACTTTGGTTGTGGGCAGGGGGCGGGGCTGGATCTAGGAGGGGCAGCAGGGTCCGCAGCTCCCCATGAACGAGAACCCTGGGGTCCGAGGGCACCCCCTCCTCTGTAGGCGGCCCTGGAAGTAGCCGCCTGGAAGCTGATGATCCCAACATGCGCTGAGGGGCGGGCCTGCCCCTGGCTGGTTTGGCCCGCGGTTAACCGAGGAGCCCTCCGCTCGGCGCTGTACTGAATTCAGGACGGTCAGGACTTTCTGTCAGCAGACCCCCTGCCACTGGGCCACTCACACTGGGGACACGCTTCTGGCTCTTCCTTCAGGTTCCCTTGTATTTAAATGGGATTTAAATGTATCACCATTTGCAACTATTGCTGCTTTTTGAGCAACAGTCAGTGACCAAGGGTCACAGGCGTGTTTGGGAGGAGTCCCGTCCTGCTCCCTGAACCCTGAACCCTGCTTTCTGCCAGGTGCTGAGAGCTGGGAGCCGGGGGACGGTCCCTGCCCCGGTAGGGGTCACTGAGTCGACAGCCCCAGAACACAGGCCCGGAGCAGGCAGGTCCGTAGCTCAGACCTGGCGGGGATGTGACAGAGGGGCTGGGGCGCTGGGGACGGAGTGTCAGACTGGACCCAGGAGGGAGTGTGGGGGTGCAGGGTGCAGGGCTGTCCCCGTGGGCCGTGAACGGAAGGCGCTGGCTCGGCATTTTGCGTCTTTGAAGTCACGGTAGGAAGTCACCTAGCAGGCGAGGCGGTCCCTTTGCTGGCTCAGGGTTTCACAGACGACTCAGCCGGGGTGAGGCGGCTCCGTCTGGCCTTTTGTTCTCACCGCAGCCCTCTGAAGTCAGGCCGGCAGCGTCCCGACGCGAGGCCCTGGGTGAGGCCGCAGGTCACCCAGAGGGTGCGCAGGGCAGAGCGCAGGGCCCCTCGGCCAGGCTGGCGGGAAGCCTTTCTTCATTGACGAGGGTGCCATTTGTCCCTTAAACGTATTTACCCTCTTTTCCAAGTTAAGCTCTTGTATCGTTACAGCGTGTCAGGGAGGTAGCCAGACGCACAGCCGAATTGTAAAGGAGCGCTTTATTCTCGCCGGCGGGCTGCGGGGCATCGTCTCCCCTCAGATCAGCAGCCAGGATTCTTCTTGCTCGTCTGGTTGAAAGACAGAAGCCCCATCCTCCTTGTGCCCTCCCCCCTCCGAGGACCAGTACAGTAGTGGGTGTGGCAGCGAATAGAGTCAAAATTAGCCTTATTCACAGGCTCCCGAGCGCTCGCAAATGCCTCCCAACACGCGGGGCAGCTGTGATCTTAGGCAAAATTCCTTTACTTCTAGGGGCAATTAACCTGTCGGTGGAAATACATCGAGGAAGGTCTGTTGATGATAAAAATGGAGTCATTTAGTCGCCTTAGCCTGGGGCCTGGGCCAGATTGTAGTGTGTTCTGGGCCCCATGAGTTTTACTTCTCAGTGTTCCTGTCTAGCATCCTGTGTGTGTGTGTTGTCACCGTTTGCTGATGGTGTCAGCGACACTGAAGCTGGAGCCGTTGAGACTTGGAAACGGGTCACTCATGCACGCTCCTGGGCTGGGCGGACCCCGCGTGCCTGGGGGGACCGAGCCAGGAACAGGTGCGCTCTGCGCCTTGAGACGGGTGTGACCTCTGCCCAGGAGGTGCCCGTAGACACTGATGTGGGCATGAGGGCCTCCCACGGGGCCACGAGGACAGGTGCTGCAGGTGGGGGTTCTGGTGAGGGGCCAGGAGGCCTCTCTGAGAGGTGGCAGGTGAGGTCCCTCCAGGCGTGGGCAGGGGGCCATGCTGCGGGTCAGCTGGTCCAGAGGGGCAATGGGGACAGGCTGTGCACTCAGGACAAGGGACCAGTGTGGCTGGAGGTGCGGGGGTGGCGTCACAGGGGGGACCGGAGAAGGGCAGGGAGATGCAGGGGGAGGAGGTCTCAGGTGAGCAGGGATGACCTCTGACTGGGAGACCAGGCCCCACGTTCCATTCTGGGAGCAGCTGGAGACAGTCGCCGAGTCCGGGGGGACGCCGAGACGTGGATGTGGTGATGGTGGCACGTGGTTGGCTGAGACTCGGCATTGTTCGGGTGGCAGAGTGAACAGGAGACGGAGGGAGGAGGGAGAGCCGGGGGCACCGAGGACGACCTCGTCATTTGGCCTCGGCAGCCTGGCGGGGTCAAGACGAGGGATCTGAGGGAGACCCCGAGACGTGGCTCCGCGGGTCCCCTCAGCCGGTGACTGGAGCTGGGCCTCCAGCACTCTGGGGAGCAGTCGGCGGGGAGGCGGGTCCCGGGTATCCAGATGCTCGTCCCAAGGCTGTGTGCCCCTTTCCTGCGCGGACCTGGTCCTAGTCCTAGTCCGTGCCGGTGGACGTGTTCTCGAGAGGGCGGCCCCTCGGAGCCGCGGTGTGTGTCCTGGGTGCCGCTGGCCGTGGAGGCGGCACCGTGGTCAAGCCCACATCAGCAAGGCGTCTGTACCGCGAGTCAGCTCTCGGCCCCTGCCCGCGGGGAGGAAAGGACAGTGGGCTTCTGCTGGGAGGAAGGAGAGTGTCACCTGCCCCTGACACCCCCGCAGGCCGTCGGTCAGCTGCAGACACAGCCTCGGTCCTGAGGCCTGCAGGGGCTCGGGGCTCGAGCAGAGTGGGGCCAGCCTCACGCCCGCTGCTCCTCAGCCTCTCTCCTGAGCACAGGAAAGGGTCCTGGGACTCAGGGCCCGGCCAAGTGCACCGAAGCCGAGCCTGTCGCCCCTGCTTCAGAAAGGTCGCGTCCTGCACAGGGGGCACCGGCGTGCCTGCCTGCTGCCTGCCGTGTCCAGACCGGGGCGGGGCACCCACAGGGACAGCGGGGAGCGGACCCGGGCTCGTGTGATGCAGCGTCCGGGCTGCGCAGGGCCTGGAACACAGAGGGCGCACCACAGGCCTGGGGCGTCAGGCCTTCAGAGGATTCGATGCCAGCACCCAGTCATGACGCCCAAACAAACCGGATCTCCTTGTGTTTAGAGCTGGCCCTTCCTCTCGGTTCAAGTCTTCTCCAAACAGATGTCTTTTTAAAACTATAAATATGTTTTTACTGACATTTTTAGAGAGAGAGGAAGGGAGAGAGAGATAGAAACGTCGATGTGAGAAACAGCAATCGGCTGCCTCCTGCACGCCCCCTCCTGGGGATCGAGCCTGCAACCCAGGCATGTGCCCTGACCAGGAATCGAACCTGGACCTCTCAGTCCATGGGACGACACTCCATCCACGGAGCCACAGCGGCCGGGCCAAACAGATGACCGAAGAAATACTCGGGGAGTTGTATCCAAGAGGGACAAGGGAGAGAGGGTGTTTTTCAGGGATGACCGACAATAGGAACGTTTGAGTGGACTCGAAGCCGTGGTCTGTGGCTCAGGTGTCAGCCAGACCAGCCTCTTCACGCTGAAAACAAGGGATCCAGGACCGGAGGGCACCCCGAGCTCCGGCAGCTCCTTCCCTCAGCAGAGATGTCTCAGCGTAACCGGGGCCCAGCTCCGTGTGCGACCCCGGAGTGAACGAGGCAGCAAGTCACGTAGTAGTCGGGGCTGGGGGTGGGGAGGGATAAAGTAAGAAACGAGGGCAGCGTGGGGGTGTGGGGGTGTGGGGAGCTGCCGGTCCAGGCAGGTGCTCACAGGGACCTGTCGGGAGGACAGTGCTCTGCGTCGGGGGTGGACTGTGGAGGCGGGTGTGGCACGTGCAGAGGCCCCGAGGCAGGAGCAGGCGGGGCTTTGGGACGTGCTGTGGGAGCTCCTTGGCGTGAACTGGGTGCATGAGGCGAGCGGAGGAGGGAGGTGCAGGAGACGGGGGACCGTGGCCCCGTGAGGGATCCTGAGCAGAAGTGAGCGGGCTGATTACCTTCCTTAGCGATCATCCCTGAGACCTATTGGAAACAGTCTGCCTCCCATGTCCCCGCGGCAGGCCTGGATGGGAGAGCGGAGGTGTGCCCCCATCCGGGAGCCCCCATCCGGGAGCGGGGCCCCAGGGAGCCTCTGCTTCCCCCCTGGGACGCACGAGTCTGGGCTCCGCGCCGTCTCCCTCTGTCCCTGGAGTCTGCGGCTGCTTCTCCTGAGTGAACGTGGCCCGTGGGCCTGTGGGCCAGTCCCTCCCAGCCCC
Source organism: Molossus molossus (assembly GCF_014108415.1). NCBI lineage: Eukaryota > Metazoa > Chordata > Mammalia > Chiroptera > Molossidae > Molossus > Molossus molossus. Next base: position 2,588,555 of record NW_023425362.1, read on the forward strand.
TGGAGCGGGGCCCAGGCCGGCACCCACGACCAGGAAGGCCAGTCCGCCTCCACCCCTCCTGCCCACACCTCCCAGATGCCAGGGCACCTGGCTGAGATGGGTCGTCAGGAAGGGCCCGTCTTTGTTGTGGTGAAGGGTGGTGTCCTGTGGTCAGAGTGGCTTCTCTCTAGAACCGAGCCCTCCTCGAGTTCCTCTGGAGGACTTCCAGCCTCCTTCCAACGCCGGCTTCGCACCGAGCAGACGGGGTGTGCGTAGGCCAGACCACAGGGACGGCGGAGGTCCTGGGCTTGTCGGGCCTGGTGCCGCAGAGACCAGCACGCCCGGCCGTGTTCATGCGCCGTCATCGCTGTTTCCTGGCCAAGGACGGTACAAGCTCCGTCTGGTTAGAGACAGGCAGGGGGCCGGGTCCGATCACGTTTTGCTATAAAGGACGGTGGGGAAGCGTGTGGCCAGCGCAGCAGGCGCGTAGGGGGCACGCGGCTCTGCGACCTTCCAGGACCTGAAGGGCTCCGCCTCGGGGCCTGGCTCACAGGGACGCTGGCCTTTCTGCGCTTTGTGCTTGTCATTTGCGTCCCCTTGATGATGAAGATGAGAGTGCGGGAAGCAGTCTGGAACCCACTCATTTAATGACATTTTGAGAATTAGTCCTGTAGTCTTAAATATTTGTTTACAATTGTTTGCTTTTTGGCTCATTTTTGGAGTCAGATGTCACCGAAGTCGAGAAGAACAAAAACATGTGTGTTACATGCTCGGGCAGGGGTGTGCCAGTTACCGTCCGAAGCCGCAGCCATCCGAGATGAAGTCATTGAATTACCTTCCGCTCTGGCTACACGCCGGACCAGGCTCTGTCCAGCTCAGCCGCTGGGACCCGTGACCTCGGAGCCTCGCCGATGTCACAGCGAGGCCTGTTGGGTCACTCTGGGCCCTGCCTGTGGCTGGAGCGGCCATGCCCGTCGACCCTGGCACCCTGGCCGGTCGTGGTCTGTGGCAATGCTGTGCGGTGGTGGACACTGCTGCCCGGTGATCCTTTAAAAAATATATTTTTTATTTATTGATTTTAGAGAGAGGAAAGGAGAAAAGAGAGACAGAAACATCGGTGAGAGAACATCGATTGGCCGCCTCCTGCACGCCCCCCACTGGGGATTGGGCCCACACCCCGGGCCTGTGCCCTGACCGGGAATCGAACCGGTGACCTCCTGGTGCAGGGCCCACGCTCAGCCCCTGAGCCACACCGCCCGGTGATTCTTGGGAAATCCAGAGCCGGGTTTTCCAGCTCTTCAGCAGGTCTGTTAAAATTCCGGTTGCTTAGCCCCATCTCACTGTTGAGTCAGAAGCTCAGGGTGTGGGGTTCAGGAATCTGTGTTGTAAAATGCTGCCCCGGGGGAGTCTCTGCCCACTCGGGTTAAGAGCAGCGACCTGGATTCTGACCCAGTTGGAAGCAGGACGGACCTGGGGAGGGTCAGTATGGCTTCCGTGCCACGCCCTGGTGGGCCAGGCATAGCTGGTGCCGTGTCACCCCCACATCACAGATGCCGCGGGAGGAGGGGAGCCCTGGCTGCGTGGGCTGCGTGCTCGCGTGCTCGCGTGCTCACGGGCTGGGCCAGGACTCTGTCCTCTAACCACCGCGACGCGAGCTCGCCTGGTGTGTGGGCCCCGGGGCGCTTGCCTGCGGCCTCCACACGCGGCCCGTGCTCTCCGTGCTCTGTCGCCGAGACGCAGCTGCCGTCTGGGCACACGGCTGGGCACCCGGGAGGGCACACGGCTGGGCACCCGGGAGGGCACACCGGGCAGGCCCTGAGCCAAGTCCTCAGCGACCGACGGCCACCGGCATTTCTGGGCCCCGCTTCCCAGACTCCGGGAGGAGCTCTCGGGGTGACTGCGAGGCCCGTCTAGGCGTTTCTCTGAGTTCCTCAGTGTCGTTCTGCAGGTGACGGCATTTATTCCTCCTCCAGTCCGGGCCGCGGACGGGAAGGAAGAGCTCAGCACGCACGTCACTGGAAACCGACTGCGGCTGCGGTCAGTATCGGTCACTCTGAGGGTATTGAGAGCCTTCTCTCTCCTCATCAGGGTCAACGGACTGTGTGTGTTACTCAACGGTCGGCGCCAACGATGCGGAGACGTCAGCTCTGCACATTGTCGTGGGTGGGTCCCGCCCCGCAGCCGCCCCGCAGCCGCCCCGCAGCCGCCCCGCAGCCGCCCCGCAGCCGCCCCGCAGCCGCCCCGCAGCCGCCCGGGCACAGCGAGGGGCTCGCGACCGTCCTCCCTGCCCTGGCCATTTGCGGGCTCCGCGTGGCTTCCCTCCACCCGCCACCTCGTCCCGTCTTCCCACACCGTCAGAGGGGCCCTCGAAACATGAACCCTGCTCGGCACCCTTCCAGAGCCTTGGGGGGCGCCCAGCACCCTGTGAGCCGGCCGGCTCTCCTCGGTGTCCCCATGCTGGTGGACGTGTGTTCTCGAGCACGCGGCCCTCTGCCCCTCTGTCCCCAGTCTGTGGTGCCCTGCTCCCCGCTTTCTCTCCATTCCCGGCTCAGCCCCTCGTCACCTGGCCGGGCAGGCCTCGCGGCCAGTCTCCCCGTCTGTGTGCTCTGCCTGGCTCGCTGCTGCTCAGTGCGCGTCCCTGAGGCCAGGGCACCCTGGCTCTGACGGGAGCAGGCACAGGAGTGGCTGCGGCTCCCTCCCCCTTTCCTGGTCCCTGACGACACCACTGCCAAGGGCACCCGAACGCTGCTCTGCGAATTCGCGGGGTGACTGCACTCTAGAAAGCACCCTGTCCTCGCTGTCACCTCCTTCCACCGGTGACGCGACCACGCCTCGGGACACAGTCCCGCTTGTCCCGCACAGAGGCGTCCCCGCCTGCCTCGGGACTTCGGCCGAGCGTGGCCACCTGCCGAGAGCAGGGCGCCCCCAGAGCAGGCGCATTGGTCTCCCCAGTGCTGCGGGCTCCGGGGGGACGGTGCGGCCGCGGGAGGGAAGCGGCTTCCAGTCCCCGGCTTCTCTCCGCAGGGGACTCGCTGCCCATGGACGTGTCCTCGGTGCACCACAAGGGGGCGCTGCTGCGGTACTCGGTGTCCCTGCTGGGCTACGGTTTCTACGGGGACATCATCAAGGACAGCGAGAAGAAGCGCTGGATGGGTCTCATCCGATACGACTTTTCAGGTAACTCAGAACGGCACCTGGGAAACTGTCCACTCACCTCGGCGACCTCGTCTGCACGGTGCCCTCGAGAGGCGGGCGCCCCTGTGACAGACCCACGAGGACCGGCTCCCCTGTAGCTACAGATCCCTGGCGCCCGGAGAACCGCCCGCGGTCACGGGCTGGCCGCCTGGATCCGAACGGCGGGCACGTGCAGGCCACACGGAAGTGTCAGTCTGCGTGGCCCAGGGCGCGGGCAGGTCATGCAGGGACGACGTGTGAGGGCCGAGGGCCGGGCATGTCGTCAAGGCGGGCACTGCCCTCTCTCGGTGCTTTTGGGTGAATCTGTATCAAATTAAACAGTAATTCCAGGTACTAACATCAGAACCACTGTCTCAGGAGAGAAGCGAACAGGAGCTTGGGGAGCTGCGTTCATGAAAAGACCTCGTCAAAACGACAGTGTAGCTTCAAAATCTCAGCAGAAAGATGCCCGTCAAACCTCAGTCAGGAAAAGGAGTAACGAGGGGACGAGAAAAGCCCCAGAGTTTCAGTGGCCGGTGCTGTTTTCCTGATGATTCATCATGGCGCGCGAGGCCGCGATCCTGAGCCCCCGGGCGCCCCCTCTCTGCCCACCGGCCAGGGTCTCCCCGTCCTCACGCCGGGGCCACACGCTGCCTGCGAGGCCGAGCTGTCCTCCGGAGGGTCTGGGTTGGGGCAGAGGGAGTCCAGCCCGTGGAGGCGAGTGCAGGTGGTGCAGCCTGGTCGCGGGCTTTGGGGCCAGCAGGACAGTCAGGCGGCCCCGTCTGAGGGCACAGAAATGGGGACACTGTGGTCCAGGGCTGCTCAGAGCTCGAAGCTGCAGACGGATCAGCGTGCCCTCCCACCCCATGCGGGGTCTGGCTGTCACCCTTCACTTTCTGGAGGAACTGAGTTGGCAGGTTGTCCTCCTTGGGGGACAGGGGAGACAGCGGGGGTGACACAGGACGGGTAGTGACTGAGCCTCTCCCAGGGGACAGCAGGGTGACACAGGACGGGTGGTTATTGCACCCAGACGTGTGGTCCAGCGGTTCAGCACGGTGGCGGGGGTGGCAGGCCCTCAGTCCCCTCTGCGGGGGGCGGCTGTTAGAAGGCCTCTCGGGGACCTGCGCCCACTGAGGTTTCTGGAGCTGGAGGTCTCACTGTCGTGACCGCGAGATGACCCTGCGGTTGTTTTTCCTCAGGTCTGAAGACCTTCCTGTCCCATCACTGCTACGAAGGCACGGTGTCCTTCCTCCCGGCCCAGCACACGGTGGGCTCTCCGCGGGACGGGAAGCCCTGCCGGGCCGGGTGAGCACGCTGCGGCGGGAAGCGGGCGTCGGTGTCGCCCTTTCCCACGGGGGTCGGGGTGCTGGGGTTGGTGCCAGACAGCGCGGGCTAGCGTAGCGTTTCGCATTCACCCACGCCCCACACGGCGCCCCCGGTGGACCGGAGGGGAGGCGCATGCAGGCCACACGGTCCCGGGTGGGGAGCTTACATCAGCTCGTCCGGAGACCGCTTTCGCCGTGTGCGCCGGACACCGCAGGGACCACGGGGAGCCTCCCAGCCCCACCCCACCTGAGACCCTGGCCCATCTGAGCCCCACGCACCGTGGCGGTGCCTGCCCTCGAGGGAGGGAGGGCGAGCCCAGCCCGGCCAGCGCCCGGGCAGCGAGCAGGCGCAGAGGGAGAGCAGGTGACGGCAGCCACAGCTGAGGGCCTGTCCCGACCTGCCGCAGTCTCTGAGCATGTGCGAGAGTCACAGCAGCTCCTTCCCACCGGGGACCTCAGTTTAGAGCAGGACCTGGGGTAGTCCTGAAATCAGTCTTGTGGCCCAGTGGCTTCTCGGCGACAGCGGGGTGTCCCTGCTCCATGGTCCGAGGACGCAGAGGGTGTGGGATTTTGAAGGGTTCAGGCTTTTCTGTGAAGTCATTCAGACATCGGACCCCTTCCCCGGTCCTTCCCTTTGAGTGGAGACCTCGAGACCGTAAAGCTTGGTCTGTCGGAGGCGGATGGCATTTGTTTTGCTGCGTCGATGACCAGCATAGTGCTTGTCCTGTTCAGTGGTGTGGTGCAGGGGTGCCCAGGCCGCGGGGGTGCCCGGGGCCGCGGGGGTGCCCGGACCGTGGGGGTGCCTGGGGCTGCGGGGGTGTCTGGACAGCAGGGGTGCCTGGGGCCACGGGGGTTCCCAGGACCTCAGGGGTGCCCGGACCGCAGGGGTGTTCTAGACTCAGGAGTACATTCGGAGTCACCTGCCTGCTTGGTACTGGCCGGGACAGATAACTGACAACTTCTGTCCTGGGACAGTGACTTGGGCTCAGGGGGGACACACTGGTGGAACCGTGTCTGGTTTTCTAGCCAGCGCCACTCTGGGTGAGGGCCAGCCCGCCATGCCCAGGGAGCCCACACAGGGGCCTCGTGGGTGCCCTTTGCTTTAGACAAGGACACACTGACATGAGTCAAAGAAGTGTTTTGCTTTCTTCTTTATTGATTTTAGAGAGAGAGGGAGAGAGAGATGGAAACATCGATGAGAGAGAACATGGACTGGCCGCCTCCTGCACGCCCCCCACTGGGGATCAGGCCCACAACCTGACTGGGAATGGAACCGGAGACCTCTTGGTGCAGGGTCGACGCTCAACCAGTGAGCCACACGGGCTGAGCCAAAGCAGTGTCTTAGCCGAGCCTTTGACGTGAACATTCACGGCACACAGGACTGGCGCGCCGTGGTCCCTGCCGCCCGCACGCCCCTCCGGGAGCCGTGGCGTGAGAAGGGCGGCTTCTGTCTTCCAGGTGCTTTGTCTGCAGGCAGAGCAGGCAGCAGCTGGAGGAGGAGCAGAAGCGGTCGCTGTACGGCCTGGAGAGCTCGGGTGAGGTCCCGGGCACACTGGTGCCCTCGCCGCGCCTGCGGTCGGGTGCGGGGCCTGCCCGCCCCTGCGCTCCCCGGAGGACCAGAGGCTCGGAGAGGCCACCCAGGAGCCGGTCGGCAGTGTCTCCGTGGCGGGCTCCCGGTGCCGACTTTGGGATTCGTGGCCCCTGGGGAAGGGAAGGCCACAGCCCTGTCCCAGAGGTTATTTGTGGACACTGCAGTTAGGGTTGCCCGTGACTCGCCCGTGCCACCACGTATCACTCAGATCTCTTCAGACACGTCAAGATGTGCAGGTCCTCCTCAGCTCACAGGCCACACAGAATCAGACAGTGGGCCAGAGTAGGTGACCCTGTTCTAAATCGTTGTTCCGAAGTCCCCATGTGGGGACCAGGGACAGTTTCCCAGGCCAGTGTACGGCTTCCGTGGTGGGTGTTCTTAGTGTCCGTGACAGGTGTGGCGGCAGCAGCGTTAGTACGAGTGTGTGGCCGGCATGGGACCGGGGCAGGTTCAACCCCGAGGGGCGTGGGGACGTCCTGTGCGGTCCCCGGAGGCCCGCCCCTCCAGTGGGACCTCTCGGTGTCCCCTGCTTCAGAGGAGGTGGAGGAGTGGAAGGTCGTCTGCGGGAAGTTCCTGGCCATCAACGCCACGAACATGTCCTGTGCGTGTCCCCGGAGCCCCAGGGGCCTGTCCCCGGCCGCCCACTTGGGAGACGGGTCTTCCGACCTCATCCTCATCCGGAAGTGCTCCAGGTTCAACTTCCTGCGGTTCCTCGTCCGGCACACCAACCACTGCGACCAGGTGGGTGCGCCTGGCTCCCTGAGCCCCGGGGCCTCCCCTGCCGGGCTCTCGTGAGCCTGTTACCGGGTCCCTGGAAGGAAGGGCAGACTGTTTGCTAGCGTCTCACCCCTTTTCTTTTTTATTATTTTTTAAAATCCTCACTCGAGGATATTTTATTTTCAGACAGAATAGGGAGAGGGAGGCGGGAAGAGAAACATTGATGTGACAGAGGCACATCGATTGGTTGCCTCCTACCTGACCTGGGCTAGGGCCAGGGACCAATTCACAACCAACGTACATGCCCTTGATGGGAATCGAACCCACAACTCTGGTCAGTGGGCGACGCTCTAACCGCTGAGCCAAACCGGCCAGGGCGCGTCTCACCCCTTGTAAACGCTCAGTCCCAGTGACTCCTCGTAAAACCTCATCTGAAAGTATAATGACCTCCCTGAGCGCCGGAAGGGGGTGTGGAGGTCCCTGTCCCAGCGTCCTGTGCACACAGAAGCCAGCGGCACAGCGACATTCTGGGCAGGACGCTCACGGTCGACCCTCAGGCTCCGGGGCCCACCCGCTCACGGGGCCTCTGCCTCTGGGGCAGGGAGACCCGAGCCTGGCACTGTGCAGAGAACTGGGGTCAGTCTCTGATTTTAGTGAAATTCGCCTTTTTTTAATTTTTTTATTTATTTTGGTACGTGCCCCTAGCAGGAACTGAACCTGGGACTCTCTGGTCCGCAGGCTGAAGCTCTAACTGCTGAGCCAAACCGGCCAGGGCGAAATTTGCTTTTTTTAAAACTTAAATTGGCCCAGGCGGGTTAGGCTCAGCAGTTAGAGTGTCAGCCCGTGGACCAGTGAGTCACGGGTTTGATTCCGGTCAAGGGCACGTACCTCGGTTGTGATTCGTCCTCAGCCCTGGTTGGGTCGTGCGGGAGGCAGCCACTCGATGTCTCTTTCACGTCGATGTTTCTCTCTCTCTCATTCCCTCCTGTTCTATCTGAACAAGAATGGAAAAATGTCCTCGGGTGAGGATAAAACAAAAACTTGTAGTAGTAGAACCACTACTCCCATAGTGGTGTGTGTGTGTGTGTGTGTAGCTCTTTAAATAGTTATTGTGAAAGAGACAAAGAATTCTACGGGTCACTGCTAAGGACCTACAGATGGCATCACGGTGGGCACGGTGGATTTCCAGGGGTCTCAGAGAGTTTAGCCGGGTGCCCAGGAAGGCAGGTCCCTGGCTCCTGTCCACCTCCAGCCGTCCAGCGAGCTGGACAGTGCCGCCCGGGGCCCGCCTGCGTCCGCGCCTGCAGGGCCGGCCGAGCGCAGGGCCCAGCTGGCTGGAGCTGGTGGGGGCTGTCCCCACCCCTCCCGGAACCCTCACGCTGGGAACACCCTCTCCCCTTCTGCTAGTTCGACTTCACTTTTGTTGAAGTTTACCGCGTCAAGAAGTTCCAGTTTGTGTCGACGCACGCGGAGGACGAGGACGGGGACCTGGGCGAGCGGGGGAAGAAGGGGCTGGGCCAGATCTGCAGCCAGCACCCCCCGTGCTGCTGTGCGGCCTCCAACAGCTCCTGGAACTGCGACGGGGAGGTTCTCAGCAGCTCCGCCATTGAGGTCAGGTGGGTGAGCCCCCGCCCCTCGGGACTTGGGCGCGTGGCCAGGCCCATTCTGTGCCACACGCCCTGGCGGGCGCCTCAGCTTCTCTTTGGGAACATGCCGGGTGTGGATCATTGTCGCAGGTCTTTGAAGCCTTGATCTCTCTCCCGTGCCCTGCCCGCCAGCCCTGGCCGGGCAGCTTTGCCCGACATTCTGAATTTGCAGTCTCCTCGGGCGTTTTCTGGGTCCTGGTTCCCTGCACCCACCAGGGGGCGCTCTGGCCTGAACTGCCCGGCCTGCTGCCCGAGTTCAGCATGCTGGGGTCCAGGCTCGTGGCCAGGGTGGGGACGGCGGAGTGTGGGAAGGGGGGCCCGTGGTACGTGGTATTAGAAGTCTGTAATCATGTCTCAGACTGTCCGTGTGCGTGGTAGGTATTACGTAGCCAGGTGAACCGTCGGGGCAGGAAGGCGTCTTTTCCATGAAGAGACACAGTCTCGGGAGGTTGCTTTCCTTAGAAAGCGGTTAAAGGGGCCCTGGCCAGCTTGGCTCAGCAGTCAGAGCGTCGGCCCTCAGCTTGGCTCAGCAGTCAGAGCGTCGGCCCATGGACCGAAGAGTCGCGGGTTCGATTCCGGTCAAGAGCACGAACCTCGGCTGTAGTTTGGTCCCTGGCTCTGGTTGGGGTTGTGCAGGAGGTGACCAAGCAATGCCCCCCCCCCACTCTATCTGAAGATAAATGGGGGGGGGTATCCCCGGGTGAGTATTAAAAAAAGGAAGGCTGTTAAGTGAGGCCTGGGTATAAAGTCCTACCAGATCGAGGGCGATTTGGGACTGTTGGCAGAGGTCTCGAAACCTCGGTGTCCACGGAGGGAAGGAAGGACAGCGCGGGTCACGTGACAGGGATGAGCGCGGGGCCCACAGGCCCGCCGTGCGGAGAGCGGGGCACGGAGGTGCCCCCGATGTTTCCAGTCACAGCACCGAAGGGAACATGTGTGTCCTGTTTGGAATTCGCCACTTGCGGTGGCTTCCCAGCCAGCCAGCTGCTGGCCACAGGGCTGCCGGCCAGGGGCACGCTCTGACCGCACCCCGTTCCGATGCAAGTGCTCCCGTCGGCACTCAGGAGGTGCTCACTGTGGCGGTGACGGCCACTCAGTCTGCTGACCGCAGGTGGCCCGGGGGCCACAGGAAAACCCGCCAGCGTGTCGCGCTCCAGGGACTCGGCCTCTGCAGACCCTTCCCACGAGGGAAGGAGACGGGGTGGTAGTGTGGGCCTGGGGGCTTCCTGGAGAGACTGGGCACTGGAGAATCAGGCCAGGCTTTCTCCTGTGGCCTGGGCCTGTGTCCTGGTCAACGTCACCACACTCTGCGGGGAGTCAGGGAGGTTCACTACCGTCTCCCAGGAGGCTGTGGGGCCGCCCGGAGCTTGTCCTGGGAGGGGCCTCGGGGACCTCCGCCTGCTCCTCAGACCTGGTGCTCCACCTGCCGGGGCTCATGCGCTCGGGGAGCCTGCGGGAGCCCTGCCCGGTACCTGGGGTCACTGGTGGTGAGTGGGGGGCTGGAATTAGAACCCGGTTTCCCCTGGGCCGTCACTGCCCTTGTTACAAAGCAGGTCTCTAGGGAGTGTTAAGGAAATCACCGCACCCTGAGCCATCATTACGGGGTGGGACTGGGTGAATGTAGCCCAGGCCGGGCCGGCGTCAGGGCGCGGGTCTCAGCGTGGCCCTGTGTGTCCCCGCAGGGTCCACTGCCAGCTCGTCCGGCTCTTCGCCCGAGGGATCGAGGAGGAGCCCCGCGGCTGAGCCCCTCCGCCCGCCCGCCTTCTCGCTGTGCTTGGAAGCGTGAAAATTAAGAAAATGCTACAGACCAATTATGTGGATACATACATTTAAATTTAGAAATTTATTTTTGATAGTTAAATCTTGGTTTTAGAGACAGTTCCTTCTGTCAACAACTTTGTGAACACATCGGGCATTTTCAGTTCTACGTGACCCTTTGGTTGCGTGTCACATAACTTATTCTCAGCAGACATTGACTGTGGATTTGGGGCGCTGGCCTCTTAGATTTTAACGGCGGGGACGGCGCAGACAGTGGAAGAGGAGGCCCCCCGGCCGTGTCACAGCCTCCGGCCACTGACCGGCCCTGCCAGACTTGTCTGGTTGTTCACGGCCGAGTCCTGGGAAGTAGGGGCTCTCGGCCCGCGTGTTACTGTCATCTGAGCTCATGCTTGGGGTGCTGTCCCAGGTCCTCCTGCTGTGCGCCCGCCACTTCAGCGAGAGCCCGAGAAGCAGGGACACACTCCCGACAGCCTTGCTTGCGCCCCCGTAGTAGCGACCTGACAATCCAGCGGCAGCCCTGGGCCCCACAAGCAGGCAGCGGGCGGGGTGATGGCCAAAGGTGCCCCAGCGGGAGTCCTCGCCTGGGCTCCGCGGGCAGACGGACTGGGCAGCGCGCAGTGGGCAAGACGCTCGCTCTGCATTGCCAGCTTCAGACCCTCCCCGGGGCTGGGGGCGGGGGTCTACATTCCAGGGGTTCGTTTGGTGCCGGCCTCCAGTCGACACACAGTCCAGATTTGTTCTTTTATCTTCGCGTTTATTTCTACATATTTATTGACAGTTTTGTCCTGTTAGACCTGACTCGCAACGAGGTGTCCTCATGGTTAGTGCTCCCGTTTGCTGCGGGCTGCCGCCTGGACAGACTCCAAGGCCCGGTCCGGTCCCGCCTGCGCCGTGGCCTGCAGCCTGTTCTCGGCTTGGGGACCCCGGAGGTGCAGAGGAGGTTTGCTTTGCGACAGGAACGCCGGCCGTCCCCGGGGCCGCCCTGTCCGCCGTCCCAGCGCCCGGCCCCCTCCCCCTCGGTCCAGCCATCTCAGCCCTGAGCAGACAGCTGAGCAGACAGCGTGTTTAGAAGCCGCGTGCAGGTGTGTGTGTTGAAGTCCACCTGAAGCCTGTGCCGTCACTCAGCCCCACCGGCGACAGCTGCGCCACCGCGGCCTCTCGGCCTTTTCCTCTGTGCACGAGGCACGGCCGTCATTCAGGAGATCGTGGGAGTCAGATGGCTGAGTGGTTGTGAGCGGATGAAGTCTGGGTGTAAAGTGGCCATTTCTGTTGTTTGCTCCTGGCTGGGAGGAAACCAAAGGGGTGGGGCGGGCAGCTCCGTGCGGGCAGTGCCCTCGGGCTCAGTGCCCGGGCAGCGCTCCTGAGAGTCTCCCCAGCGGGACCGGGTCCGCCCTGAAATCCACCACTGGTTCTGGAAACGGCCCAGGCCAGAGAGGGAGCGTGCGTGGGCGGCAGGAGACCCCGCCACGCCTCGGGGCCCAGATGGCCTTGGCAGTGCTCACCGCCTGCACGCCGACCTGCCCGTGGCAAACCTTGGAACTCGGGGGGTGGCGAGACTGAACCCCCGAGAGCTCCCTGATCATCTGTGCACAGGACGGAAGTACCTTTCGGACATCCGCGCAGACCTGACGTCCGCCGAAACTCCAGGTGGATCACCCACACCCTGCACCTTGGGATTTAACGGGGGAAAAATCAGAACTGGTGGTAGGTAGTGTCAGCAAGAGCACTTGAAGGGCTGGCCTGTGGCTCGGCCTTCCGGCCGCGGGGGGCACTGTGACCGTCCTTCCTGCAACCTTGTGTCGCTGGGAGGGGGCTGGGAAGGCGGCTTCATTTCCTCTCTGGTCTTGCAGGTTTCAAGATTAGAAAATGGTCATTTACTCTGATATGTTTGAGAAGACAAAAATAAAGTTACTTTGGGCAGAATTTGGCTGCTAAATAAACAGTAAGAATGAATGATGAGAACCCCAATTCAAGAAGAAAATCGTCTTTAATAATTTCACGTCCCTCTGTGTTTCTCTGTCCTCGCGTCCCCCAGACTCCCCCACCCTGCAGTGACCCTTCTGCTGCAGCCCTGCAGGGGCTCTGTGTCCCCAGAATAAAGGCCCAGCCCTGCGGGGGCCCCACGGTGCCTTGTTTTGGCCCCTGGACCTGCCAGGAAAAGCCGAGACGCCCTCTCAGAACGCAGAGGCTTCTTGGCTTATGATGGGGTCACATCCCGACAAATCCAGCACCAGGTGCAAACAACCCTGAGTACCCTTGAACCCCACAGCGTAGCCCGGCCCCCCACATGTGCGCAGACACTAGCAAAACCATCCTGCTGCCGGCGTCAGACACACCACACACGTCTTGCTGGGAAAGGTCAATATTCACACTTTGAATGGTTTCCACCGAGAACGTATGGCTTCCGCACCGTCGTGAGTGGGGCCAAGCCGCACCTGCCCACGCACGTGGGAACACACAGGCCTGCGAAGGAAGCCGGCGCAGAGATGCGGTCGTCACACCGTCCTTCAAATGGTGCCAGGCGTGTGTGCGGGCACGCTGGGGCCCGATCTCCCCTCACTCAGGGTTCCCTCCCAGGGTGGGTGTCCCCCATGAGGAGGGTCTCTGTCCACGGCGACGAAAGGCCTGGTGGAGGGACCGACCAGGGTGGAGCCGGTGGGGGGCCGGCTACCAGGATGGCTGAGGTGTGAGTGGGAGCTGAGGGGACTGGGGTCAGAAAATCAGGGTCTGGGTGTCCTGTCAGAACGGTCACCAGGGAGGGAGCAGGTGATCCTGAGCAGGTCCCTGGGGACATGGCTGTATCCCAGCCCCGCACTGTCCGACAGATGGACCAAGGGTCCGGCCACGCCCCGAGGTGGAGCGCACCCACAGGCCCTGGTTCCCCCAGCGCTGGCCCACTCCCTGGGCAACCTTGGCAGGCACCTGCCTCCCAGGGGGCTCTGGGTGCAGGAACCTGGAAGACACCCCTGGGTGGGGCCAGGACCTGTACCCCAAGCCCAGTGTGCTGCGTCTCCCCGTTTCTGAACTCCCTGCACACCCTGGGGTCAGTGCCAGGCTGTCCCCAGTGGACGCCTCCCTGTGAGTCAGCGCGGTCGGCAGGCTCCCTGGGCTCCCTGCCCCTTGTCCCCGCCCCCAGTCCACTCCCCGCCCCCCGCCTTCACTGGGGCCTCGGTGTCCAAACCCCCACTGTCCTCGATGCTGCGGCTGTGGAAACCCTGCCGCCCGAGGGGACGGTGCCTGGCCCGCCCCCCCCCGGCCGCCCACGGTGCACGGGGACCCCGCCTTAGCACAAAGCATTTCAGGTTTATTTAAATAAAAATTATAATTTATACAAGACTTTTTCTTTAAACAAACAAAGTTTTCTTTAAAAAATGTTACAAGGGGACTTTTCATCAGTTCTTCATACAGTACAATCCTTGTGCAGAACCGAGTTCCACTGGTAATGATTATTTACAGATTCAAAATAGACTCCGGCTTCAGACGTAGAAAATCTAACATTCGCTCTAGTTCAGTGATCTGTCATGAGAACGGAACACGGGCCCAGATTCACACCTGCAGTGACCGGTCCTCGCCGCTGGCCCCCGCCCGCACCAGCTGGGCTCTGCCCCTCCACGGCCCACTGTGCACCTCGAGGACCCCATCCTGACCCCGCACCCGGGGCCCTCCGCCCTCGGGGCCAGGCGGCCGCACCCTGTCACGTGGCCAGTTCTCATCTCCTTTCTTCTCAGAAGGGACTCCAACTAGACCACCCTGATGCTGACGGCCAAGTCCCAGCCAATGGAGGGGCCACCCCCACGGGGCTCGGGACAGACTCCCACCCTCGCCGACAGAAGAGCACATGCCGACCCCGCGGCACCACCTGGGGCAGTTCTGGGCCCCACCATGCCTTTCCTTGGACACCAGGCGGGGTCCCTCGGGGGTGTGGCCTCGGGAGCCCCGGGAGCCAGTGCGCCTGCACTGACCGGGGAGCCAGCCGAGGTTTGGAGCAGCCCTGCCTTCATTCTAGAAAGGCCGACCGGCGGGATCAGTCGCCCAGGCCGCTGCGGGGCCCGCAGGCTTCGCGGACGGGGCGGGTGTGCCTGGTGTGGCTGGTCGGCGGCTCCCTGACGCGCTCCGGCCCAGTGCCTGGCCCGCGGCCCCTGAGGGCTGCTGAGCGATGCTGCCCATCTCTCACTCAAACCAGCAAGTTGGGATCAGAGCAAAGGTAAAAATTACATCTGAAAAATGATACAAAAATAAGAAAAACAGCTTGCTCTCTGTAAAAAATAGAATCTGTTTCTTCAAAAAACAACAATCTCAATGACACCCAAAGGACTCAGGACAAGTGGAGGGACAGGAATCACCGTGTTGGGAAGGGCGCCGACCCAGGGTGACCCGCCCCGACCCACAGGGGTGTTCTCCGGGCGACCACGGGCGGATGGAGGTGCGCTCGGGGCTGTCCCAGAAAGCAGAGCCGGGCCACCTCCACAGGGCTGGGGCTTCCTAGGCAGGGCGGGGCTCCCCGTCACGCGGTGCGGGGACCCGGCCAGGAATACTGTCAGAAGCCAGGGGTGTGCCTGGCCGGCCCAGACCTCTCTGCTCACAGTCCCTCCCCAAAGTGTCCTCCCAGGTGTCCCCGCACAGCTCGGCTGACCATGCGCCTGGGACACCCCTGGCCGTCCCCCCAAGTGCCCAAGCCCTCCCTCTGACCGGGGCGCTCAGCACAGAGGCCAGCGCCGGCCACCTCGCAGCCCTGGGCCTTTCGGATCAGCAAAGTGTTAGGAATTGTGCTTCCGGTCACACTCCATACCCGCGGCGCAGGCAGTTCCAGCCCCCGCTGGCTTTCAGGCCGTGGCCGGGGGGACGCGGGCTGCCACCCGCCTTTGCACCCACGTGGGCCGGGCAGAGCACAAGCCGAGGGGGCACGCAGCGGGGTCCCGCGAAGGAGCAGCGAGCCCCCGGCTGCTCACAGGGGCCGGGCGGCCTCTCCCTCGCCCTCGACGCCCTTCGGCTACGGCCTCGGTGTGCAGAGCTTCCGGCCTCCAGAGCGCGGCTGCGCGGCCAGCGCCGGCCTCTGCCCGGGCGGGGACAGAGGGGCAGCAGCTGTGCTTGGTGGCGGCTGGGACGGTGTGTGTCCGGCACGTCCTCCTTCCCGATGACCTCCGAGGATCCGCCGCCCGTGTCCCGGGTCTGAGCCAGCCTCACCGCAGGCGGACGGGCGCCGCTCGTGACCCCCGTGCGAGGGTCTGTGAACGCAGGTCACACCACCGAAACCACAGGTCGAGGGGATTATTGCAAAAGATCAGGAGGACATCCGACTTCTTCCCGCTACCCAACTGTTAAAATGACGTCCGGCAGAGTCCTGGGCGGGACGACATCAGCTGTCGCTGCTGGCCGCCGCCGCCGCCGCCGAGATTTTCATGTACTGGCTGAAGATGGTCTCGAAGGCCTCGTCTCTGTGAACCATGGCGCCGAACACCAGCGGCTGGCGGGGGAACGTCGTGCCTGAGCCCGTGTGACCGCTCACACAGGACAAGGCCACCACCCCAGGCCTTGGCTGGCCCTGGGCCAGGTCCGCGTGGAAGCATGTAGGGTCGGGGTGCTCGAGGGCAGACCCCCTCCTACCCAGAAGCCAGACTTCAGATAAACTGAGGCAAGAGGCAGGGGCTGGCCCCTAGCTGCCCCCTCCCCCTTCCCCAGTAATTGTGCTGGGTCACCCCTGTGGGCCTCAGCCTCCCAGCCCCAAACTCCATGCAGTGGGGGGAGGTCCCTGTGGCCACAGGGGACAGTGGGGGGGGGCGGTGGGCAGGGGAGGGAAGAGGGAGGCAGGGAGCTTCGAGGCCCCTCTGCCCAGCTGGACCTCTGGCAGGTCAGTGGCTCTGAGTTCACCCCGGAATCTCGGCCACACTCCTGGCCCCGCATGCCCGGTGCTCACCTTCTGGGTCGATGGTGTGGACACCGCGATTCCCATGCCCGACCCCGGGAGGACAGAGAGGACCTTATACTGGAAGACAAGAGCGTGTCACCCCACGGGCCTCTCAGGGACAGGGCCGTGCACCCTCCCCACGCCCAGAGTTCTCCATGGAGACCACAGGTGACAAGGCCCAGAGGCCCCGGCTTGCCAGCCGCAGGGGACAGACTGGCGGGGAGCCCTCCTGGCACCGCACACGCCTGTGCCTGCTCCAGGGGACCACACGGGAGGATCGGCTACAAAACGCCCGAGTGGGGCAGCTGTTTGTGCTCCCCCTAAAACCTGCCCCGAGGTGGGGGGCCCTCAGGGCCGAGGGGCGACAGCACAGGGTTAGAGGGGCTTGGACCTGACCGCCTGGCCCGCCTCTCTGTGCTGTCCCTCCTGTCGGAGGACACGGGCACCGCCACACCCTGGGGCAGGGCAGGCAGGGCCCAGACGCACGGACACCCCCGAGAGCCAAGGGGCTGTGCACGGAAGGGGAGCCCTGATGTGGGCAGACGCTGTGCCCACTGGGGTCTCCAGTGGCACCTGCCCCCCTTGGAAACATGTCACAATTTCCAAGAAAACCCCGCCAGCCTGGCGCCCCGGCGGCTTCTCTCCCCGACACTGGACGGGAAACAGACAGACAGGGCGGGGGCACGCTGACCTTCTGGATGTCAGTGATGTCCACCAGCCTGATGACTTTGTTCCTCTTGGAGGAGCCTGACTTGGAGCTCTCGAAGCACAAGTAGCTACGAGGGGCAGACAGAGCAAACCCTGAACCAGAGGGGCCGGGGGTGAGGACGACCCCGAGCCGAGAGCCCCTCGCACCTGTTAGGTGCCCTGGCCTTTTACAAGAAAATTTACTTTTGAAAGAGCTTCATAGCATTTCAGAATTAAAATCCACCGCTCTATGCCCGGCCGGTGTGGCTCAGTGGTTGAGCGTCAACCCCGCACCAAGAGGTCGCCGGTTCGATTCCGGGTCAGGGCACATGCCCAGGTTGTGGGCACAATCCCCAGTGGGGGGCGTGCAGGAGGCGGCCAGTCGATGTTCTCTCTCATCCATGTTTCCATCTCTCTCTCTCCCTCTCCCTAAAACCAATAAAGAAAAAAACCCACCACTCTGCACTGCAGCTGAACCTGGTCTATGTTCCCAAGATGTTAAGGTCCTGAGACGCCCAACATATGACACGGAAGTGTCCCCGAGGCCCGAGGGGGCTCCTCGCAGTTCCCTCATCGAGGGGTAGGGAGGGACGCTGGGCCCTCGGCCGCTGCTGTGAATGTGGGGAAGACTGGCCGGCCCCCGTGGCTGGCCCCCCGACCTCTCTACGGGAGGGCAGCCGGGGAGAGGCTGTCTGCGGTCTCGTCCAGGAGAGACAAGGCAGCGTCGTCCTCGGGCTGCTCTGCCCCAGAGGATGGTGACGCGCACTGTGCCCGCGCCGCCGCCCGGCCCGCCGCAGCGGCCACACTCACTTCTCCGTCACGTACAGCACCCCGTTCCTGATGTAGTCTGTGGGCATCTTCCGGTCCCTGTTGATCAGGCAGCAGCGCCAGCCATTCTCGCACACTGAGGGGACAGAACCGCCCGCTTGCCCACCGGACAGCTCAGCCCGTCGGCCACGGCTGTCGGCCACGGCCCCCCCTCCACCCCAGGCCTCTCCCAGGGAGGGACGGTGGCCCAGGGACAGGGGTGGCACTGAGTTCTTTGCCACGTGAACACACAGGGTTTTTGCTTTTGTTTGGAAGGGAAAGGTCGCTGGTCACGCAAACAGTAACGGAAACAGCAGACGCCCAAGAACGTGTGTCCTGCTGCAGGTCAGCAGGACAAGGGCTCAGAAAGCCAAGCGGCGCCCCGGCCGGTGTGGCTCAGCGGTGAGAGCGCCGGCCCGTGGACAGAGGGCCGTGGGCTCGACTCTGGTCACGGCTACCTCCCTGGGTTGCAGGTCTGACCCCCAGCCCTGGGCAGGGTCAAGCGGGAGACAACCAATCGACGTGTCTCTCACATCCACGTCTCTCCCCCTCCCGCTCTATCTAAAATCGATGGAGAAACATCCCGGGGTGGGGACTAACACGCAGAGATGAGAACCCGCGGCCCTCAAGGCTTTCTTCCCGCGGTGGGTTATCTCCCTAAACACCCCACCGAACATCAAGAGCCCAGTTCGCTGAGCGCGCAGCAGCTTAGGGGCTTTATGGGGAGCTCCTTTCCGGGAGGTGGACAGGGACCTGGGCCCCCACATCCGACAGGCCACGGCCCGTGCGCCCAGCTGGGCAGGACCTCAGGGCAGTGCTGTGCTGAGGGAGGGGCCAGCAGCGCCCACGCTGTGGGCCGGCTCGGCCAGGCCCGGCGGGAGCCCAGCTGGGCGCCACTCACTGCAGAGGGGCCCCTGCCCCGGGCGCTGGGCCGGAGCCGCCCTGCTCCCCCCAGGCGTCCATCACCCCCCACGGGGCAGGGTCAGCCCAGTGGGCCGGCTGGTCAGGGGCTCGTGGGGCACAGACCTGCCAGTGGTCGCTCGTTTTCTGTCAAGTTAAAGATCTCGTGGAAATTGCCCTTCTTGGTGCCGTGGAAACGACCGGCGTCGTCGTCCTTGCTCAGGCCGGCGGGCGCACTGGACACGTAGCTCCGCGAGGAGGTGGTCTGCAGCTGCCGACAGCAACCGGCCCTGTCAGCACGCCGCGTGCAGAGGGGCAGGGGCCGGGCCGGCGCGGCCTCCCCCCACGCCCGCTGCAGACGAGCGAACAGGTGTGTGTGCCAGATGTGGGGCGCGGGCTCCCCAGCAGGCCCAGGAGCCCTCCTGCTGTGCACGGCCCGCTGCAGGGGGGCACCCTCCCCCCGCGACGTCCCCACCCACATCGCCCACTCTGCCCGCACCCAGCACACACAGCCCGGTGCCGTTCTGACGGACGTTTCAGAACCAGGACTGCCGGTGGGACAGGCCAGCGAAAGCAACGTTAGAGTCAAACAGTCACAACACAGCAACGCACGGCACCAGGACAGAGCGGGAGGGGGGGCTTCCACGCGGGCACCGTACCTTGTCATGCCCTGACGGCTGGCCGGGAAGGAGACAAGACACGTGTGACCATGACAAAAGGACACCGGGTCCACATGACACGAGGTCACAAACACACCAGCTCAGTGAGCTGTAAGCGCAGACCCGGGCCGGCGCGACGCCTTTGTGGGGTCACCGTCTACCCCAGGAGGCCCGCATCCTTACATTTACTGTCTCCCGACAGTGACCAGCACACAGCGGTCCTGATCCCCGAGAAGGCCCGTCCAGGTCACCCCGGGCTCCCCTGTGCTTCCAGGGAGCTGGGCTGCCTGCCTCTGTGCCTCTTCCCTTGGGTCCATCTCCATCTGTGTGCCCGGAGCCCACCCACTGCCTCACGCGTGCTCAGCTGCGCACCCAGCTGGGGGGGTTCAGGCTCCCAACAAGCTTTATGGTCCCAGACTGAGGAGCACGACCCACTCTGACCCAGAGCTCCCCTTCCACTGACAGAAGGGTCAACAGGTCACTGAACACCCTCATCTCAGAGCACACTCACACACGACTCTGTAACCCAACGTCGCCTCCTCCAGGAAGCTCTCCTAGACCTGCCTGAGAGTTCTATTAGGCCGGGAATTTCCCCACTCAGCTGAGACCCTGAGGGCAGCGCTTAGGCTGGCTCAGGACACAGTGCCCGGTGCCCATGTGGCCATTCATTGTGAATAAAATACTGGACCCAGTACCAGCCTGGGACCACAAGCTGGACTCGTCTGAGGTGCTGCTGGGCCTTGCTGCCCGAGCCTCAGAGCTAGCACAGCGGCACCTTCCACCCGCCCACGGGGTGGCCACGGCCAGGGCTCCCTCCTCCCAAGGCGCCAGGCTCTGCAGCTAGGACCCACGTCCACAGCCGCCGGCCCTGAGCCAGCCGGGCCAGCAGGGCCACCCCCAGAGGGGCCTCAGCAGCGGCCGCCCCTGCCCACGGCTGGCGGGCCCCTCCACGCGGAGCTGGCAGCAGGAAACACAATCCTCACTTGTCTGCTTCACGGGCCCCTGGCGATGCGGAGGGTGTCGGCCCCGGGACCCGGCGCGAACGCAGAAAACGGCAGCTCCCTGGGCCGCCGCGCCTGAGCGGACTCACCCTGCGGGACGCGGCGGCGCTGCAGCGCTCCTTGAGCTGGGGGTCGGTGGGGAGGCTCTTCCAGACGATGTAAGGGGTGTCGTACTTGGCACGCAGCCTCGGGCAGCGCTTGAAGATGAAGTCGATGAGGAAGAACTTGATTCCGGCGTAGAGTCCTGGAGGAGGGACAGCCCACTTCAGCCAGGCCCGGCCACGTGCCGCTCAGCACGGCGGCCTGCACCCCGCTTAGGTCTGGGTGGTGGCCCTGGTGGGGGCGGGGCAGGGCAGGGGAAGCAAAAGGGCAGGGTGACCCCAGCGGAGGGAGCGCCACTTAGTTTCTGCAAACCCAGAGGTGGCTCAGGACGAGCAGTAAAACTGTCTGCAACACCTCAAGTCACTGTCCCCAGCCGGAGGGTGCTGGGAAGGAAGTCTGGGGGGACCGGCCCCAGCCTGCCCTCTGACGGGAGGACAGGTCCCCAGAGGACAGTGAAACCACACAGCCCCGAGGACACACTCTGCCAGCCTGGTTCTCCCGGCCTCGGGGCAGACAGGGAGCCAAGGTGACGGCGGGGTGGGCCCACCTGCATATTGGGGGGCTGACAAGGGCAGGTAAGGGCAGTGCCCAGACTGTGAGACCCCTGGACTGCATGGCTGTGGTGCTCAACACCCCAACTCAGATCTGGTCCCCACCTGACCGCGTGTGCCTGCCTGCCCGCCCGAGGGGAGCCCCGCTGACCGCGTGCACCTGCCTGCCCGAGGAGGGCCCCGCTGACCGCGTGCACCTGCCTGCCCGAGGGGAGCCCCGCTGACCGCGTGCGCCTGCCTGCCCGAGGGGAGCCCCGCTGACCGCGTGCACCTGCCTGCCCGAGGAGGGCCCCGCTGACCGCGTGCACCTGCCTGCCCGAGGGGAGCCCCGCTGACCGCGTGCACCTGCCTGCCCGAGGGGAGCCCCGCTGACCGCGTGCACCTGCCTGCCCGAGGGGAGCCCCGCTGACCGCGTGCGCCTGCCTGCCCGAGGGGAGCCCCGCTGACCGCGTGCGCCTGCCTGCCCGAGGGGAGCCCCGCAGACCGCGTGCGCCTGCCCGCCCGAGGGGAGCCCCGCTGACCGCGTGCGCCTGCCCGCCCGAGGGGAGCCCCGCTCACCGCGTGCACCTGCCTGCCCGAGGGGAGCCCCGCTGACCGCGTGCGCCTGCCTGCCCGAGGGGAGCCCCGCTGACCGCGTGCGCCTGCCCGCCCGAGGAGGGCCCCGCTGACCGCGTGCACCTGCCTGCCTGAGGGGAGCCCCGCAGACCGCGTGCGCCTGCCTGCCCGAGGGGAGCCCCGCTGACCGCGTGCGCCTGCCTGCCCGAGGGGAGCCCCGCTGACCGCGTGCACCTGCCTGCCCGAGGGGAGCCCCGCTGACCGCGTGCGCGTGCTCACCCATGGCGAGCCCCACCAGGCGGTAGGGGAAGAAGCAGGAGGCCAGGAAGGCGGCCCACAGCGCGACGTACAGCTTCTGCGTGATCTCAGGCTGCACCCACATGAACAGGCTGGAAGGGAGACGGGGCTCAGCCGGGCTCGGGGTCGCGCCCCAGACGCGGCGGGCGGGGCGAGGACTTACTTCTTGATCTTTTCCAGGATGTCAGCCATCTTGCCAAAGAGGTTCTGCGAGAGGAAGCAGCCGTGTGGGGACAGACCCAGGGCCGCTGGTGCCCAGCAGGTTCCCGGCGGCCCTGCCCGCCACTCCAGGCCGAGCGGGGCGCACGCGGCCACGGTGACGTCGGCCCCGGTCCCGTGTCCCTCGCAGGAGCCGGCTGGGCCCTGGCTGGGGGTCCGACCGCCGGGCACCACCCTGACCAACCCAGGGGCGCTCTCCACCTCGGGGCTGCCCCGGTGGGTGAGCATCCAGGCAAGCCTGGCCAGGGCTGCGGTGCGGGGCCCTCGGGGAGCGGGGCCCTCGGGGAGCGGGGCCCCTCGGGGAGCGGGGGCCCCTCGGGGAGCGGGGCCCCTCGGGGAGCGGGGGCCCCTCGGGGAGCGGGGGCCCTCGGGGAGCGGGGCCCTCGGGGAGCGGGGGCCCTCGGGGAGCGGGGGCCCTCGGGGAGCGGGGGCCCTTGGGGAGCGGGGGCCCTTGGGGAGCGGGAGCCCCTCGGGGAGCGGGGGCCCCGGGCTGTACCTGGGCCTTCTGCGCGACGTCCAGCACCAGCTGGAACTTCTCGGACACGGTCAGGTCTTCCTTTGGAGGTTCCTTCAGTCAAAGGGGGAAGAGAAGGGCCTCTGGGATCTAACGGCTCAGACGCATTACTGACAAACACGGCACGGGGGGCCCCTCCCGGGGGTCTGGGGCTCTGCTCCCACACAGCCCGGGGACAGCGCCCCTGGGGGACCTGGCCTGAGAGGGTGGTGGGTGGGCAGTGGGCACCGCCAAGCCGGCAGGGTGCAGGCTCCGACTAACATGGCACCGGCTCACCTGAGACCGCAGCCCGCACCACCCTGTACAGACGGGATGGAGGCGGAGGGCGGACCTCACCTGCTCAGCTAAGTTCCTTCAACAGAGCCCTCCTGAGGGCCTCACCCTGCCCCAGACATGCCCTCTGACCCCGTCTGGGAGGCCCTGCAGGCACCCCGCACTAGCACCCCCGCTGCGTGCTCCTTGAACACGGTAGGTGCTCAGACACGGAGGCCACGGAGGCACCCAGGGCTCCCTCCTGCCCACACCCGGCGGTTCTGCCCCGGGGGCCAGAGCCCCCTCTAGAGCGAGCTCACGGTCTTTCCTAAGGCCAGAGCGTCCACAGGGGTGGCTCTGCGGCCACGTGGTCTGTCCCAGCCACTCGGCTGGCTCTGCCAGCCCAGACATAGCCATGGCCCACGTAACTGAACGGCACGGCTGTGCCAGTAAGACTATTTACAGAACCAGGCAGCAGGCCGCAGGTGGGGTACCCCGGCAGCTGACCCTGCTCTACACGTTGCTGGTCCAGCCAGCTGCCCCCCACCATGCCACAGCTGGGAGGGGTCAGCCCAGGTCAGGCAGCACACCCTCTTCCTGAGCAGCCGCGCCGGGCCAGGGAGGGGAATCTGGGGCACCAGCTGCCCCGGGACCGGGGCTCCTCCGGCCTCTCCCAGGCAGGCAGGGCTCCCGGGGGGCATCCGCACATCTGCACCTGGGGCCTCAGGGACCCTGCAGGGACCCAGGTGGAGGCCTGACCGGGGAGAGATGGACGAGACCTTCGGCCCAGGACTCACCACCACCTCGGACACCTCGGGGACGATGCTCCACTGGATCCTCCAGCCCCTGCAAGGAGACGGCGCCCGGGCGGGTCACAGGGATGGCGGCAAACCGCCCGGGTGCTGCGGGGGAGCGCCCTGAGCCGTGGACGGGAGGGGTTCCCTTCTGAGCCACCAGGGCCGCTCCCCAGTGCAGATGACTGGGGCCCCCTCACTGGCCCCTCCTCTGGGGGTCCGCCTCCGGGGACACATTTAAACGCCCCCAGAGGTGAGCGGGGCACGGCCTGTCAACACACGGGTCTCGATGGGCACGGGGCCCTCACCAAATGGACCTGCCTCGGGGGCACCGGAAAACGAGTGGGCAGACGGTGCCTCCTGACGCCGAGTCCAATGCGGAGCAGGGCTCTCGGGCTGGGGCCCCGCACACGCCCACTGGCTTCCCGGCGGAGCCCCCTCGGCCTCGAGGGGGTGCTCAGGGAACACCAAGGGGAGACAGCGCAGAGCCAGGAGCTCGCCGGAATCCGGCTCCTGTCCCCGGACGCCGGGCAGGACCGCCAGGGCACAGGACCTTCCCAGCCCTGTCACACCCCCCCCCCCCCCGTCTTCCCTGAGGTTTGGGGGAGACCTTGCCAACATGGAGCCCGTTGGAGGGGCTGGAGCGAGCCTGCAGCCGGCACCCGCGGCACTGGGGGTTTGGGGATGGGCAGCGGCGGGGGCGAGCCGGGAGGCCCCGAGCCCAGCAGAGGGCACCCCCAGCGCCAGCACGGGGCAGGGCTGGCGGGGCGCGGGCGGGGACGTGGTGACACGGGAGGCAGCACCCCAAGCACACCGCAAACCAGCCCACCTACCTGGCTATGAGGTAATTGAGGGACAACCTCAAAATCGCCAGAAATAAGAACATGGGGATGGCCCAGCCTCGCCACACGGCGTTCATGTAGACCTGGGCAGGGGAGGGCGGTGGGGGCGGCGGTCAGGCGCCGGGCATCTGCCCAGGGGCAGCTGCACCCCCCCCCCGCAAGCAGGCAGCACTCGGCCTTCATGGGATGTGGGCCCGCAGGTGGGGCGCCCCCCGGAGCACCGGCCCCCATCAGAGAAGGAGGCAGGATGGGAGGCCTCTTTCCCCAGAGCACCTCCTTGGTGCCCGGCAACGCCCTCGACCCTTCTCCAGGACTGAGGGCTCACGGGCCCGGGTGGGACCCCAGGTCACCGGGCGCCTTCCCTATCCCTGGCACCCAGTGGGAAAGACCCTTGGGTTCCACAGGGTGGACAGGCCTCCCGGTGTCCCGTGACCAGCTGGGAAAGCAGACCAAAGCTCGGCCAGGGTCCTTTTGGGGAACACTGCCTCGGGGCCCCCTGTGCAGACGGGGAGCCCGCAGACTGGCCCCAGGAAGCACAGCCCTCCCGACAGCCCCCCGCTGGCGGCACCATGCCCACTGTACAGATGGAGAAACTGAGGCTGTCCCTGGCTGTCCCACACACAGGGTGGGCCCCTTGGAGAACGTCAGGGAGGGCGCACACCCCGCCTGCCCCTCGAGGACCACTCACGGTGAAGGCGATGGCAGATGTGTAGACGGAGTACCAGTCGGATAAGGCAGAGAGGTTCTTCACAAAGCTGGTGACAGGCTTGGCGCCGCGCTCTGGGGGGGGCACAGACGGCATGGTCAGGCCAGCGCTGGCCGGCCCTCGGGCACACCTGGGAGGGCAGGCTGGCCGCAGCCACAGAGGGAGCCAGACGCCAAGCCCACTAGAGGCTCCTGGTGCACCTGACTCGGGGCCAGCGCGTCTCAGCCCTCCCGGTGTGGTCTGCCCCCAACGCCTGTGCTCCAGCAAGAGAGGGGCGGGGGCTCATCTGCACACTCTGACCCCCCAGGAGAGGGGCGGGGGCTCGTCTGCACACCCTGACCCCCCAGGAGAGGGGCGGGGGCTCATCTGCACACTCTGAACCCCCAGGAGAGGGGCGGGGGCTCGTCTGCACACCCTGACCCCCCAGGAGAGGGGCGGGGGCTGTCTGCACACCCTGGGCCCCGCACGCATCTGGGAGAGCACTACTTTTCTATGGGGCCTCCACCTGGAGGGACAGGCAGAGGGGGTGGGCCTAGGACACACTTCTGACAGCTTTAGGAAGAAGGCTGGAGTGTGAATGCCCCCTCCCCCTGCACCCCACGGGCTGGGTAACTCACTCAGTCGGCGCATGTTCTCGGTTAACCTGGAAGACAGAGAGAGAGGTGAGCAGGGGCTCCTGTGCCCCACCCCGAGCCTGCAGCATGGGTGACCCAGGCACCACGGGCCTACGCTGGAGGGGTCCTGCCCGCGTTCCCCAGGAACCCAAGTCTCCGAGAGCAGGGGCTGGCCCGTCGGGCGCCCCTGGAGCCCTGGGACCTACAACGGCCCCTGGCACAGGGCGCGTTTACCCAGCGAGTGCACGACCCCACAGGAAGGCCCAGGCAGCGGGCACGCCTCCCTGAGCCCACCGTGCCCGTCTGTCTCCAAGTGTGAGGGAGGCCACTGGGCAGAGGACACGGCAGGGCAGGGCCGTCCTGAGAACCTGTGCCTTTGGCTCATCCCAACCCCACATCACGGCTCACGGGACGCTGGCCTGGCTGCCCCCTCCCTGGGGGCCCACCTGCGGGCACTGAGGGGCTCCTCGGTCTCCACCGCGCTCTCCTCGGGCTGGAACCGGAAGTCCTCCACGTACTCCCCGAACTTCTCAAAGAACCACTTCTGCACGCGGGGGCACAGCCCCTGGTCCCGCCGGTCTGGGGGACAGGAGGAGTCCGTGAGGGCTCGGGGCCGAGGGGCCACAGAAGGGCAGGGCGGGGCTCGAGGGCCCCACGCGGGGTGCAGGTCCACACCTGCCCCCGGCTTGCTGCCGGGGTCCCCAGCATGGCCCCGTCCAGGCAGCTCCCAGCCGTGGAGGTCCGCGTCAGCCTGCCTCCTGCTCCGGGAACTGGCTGAGTGGGCTCACCCCCGGGGCCCCCCACCCAGCCAGGGTGTCGCGTGCTGTCCTGGTGGGGGCCCCAGTGAGTGAAGTGGCCTCTCCTCACCCCCATCCCAGACTCAGACACCCAGGTGAACCCCGCAGAATGTGAACACTGGGCTCGGCTGTCCCTTCAGAAGGCAGGTCCCGGAGCCGCCTGCAGGGGGCGCTGTCGGCCACCGTTTGCGGGACCGGTGAGGAGGTCAGGTTGCCTGGGCTCCAAGGACAGGGGCGGCACAGAGGGTCTGTGAGGGCCCGGGGTCCTCGATGTGACAGGGTTTTCACAGTGAGAGGCAGGGTCAGCTTTGGTCTCTCAAAGGCAGCTGTGGCCCAGATGTACTTCAAGACACTGACATGTGTAATGTTCGCAGGCAAGGTTCTTTGGATTTTTTCAACCATTAGAAAATGTACAAATGTCACAAATGTGAAAGTAGACGGGGGCTGAAGTCTGCTGACCCCCAGGCAGAGGTCAGGCCTGCTCTGGGCAGACAGGCTGAGCTTGTCGGGGATCGTGAGCCCCTCTGCCCTGGCTGCAGGACCACCCCGCACACAGAGCACCCGTCCCCACCTCCCTACCGCTGGGGCTGCACTTGGTGGGGCCCCTGCCTCCTTCCCGCCCCCGCACAGAGCCCTGCCCAGTGACCAATGCTACCACAATGGACTCGGCTGGAGGCTGGGCCTAGGCAGGGGCCAGAGCTGCGGGGACACATGGAATTGGGGTCTCGCCCCTTACACTTCTGTGACACGGCCCACACCCGCAGAAGGCTCATCACCACCACGCACAGCGGGGTTCCTGGGTCTCATGGCCGCTCCGGGCTGGGGACCTGGGCCGCCGGCTCCCGAGAACCCAGAGAGGCCAGCCTGGGAGTCCAGCACCGGGGACCCAGGGGAGGGCACCCCCCAGCTTCCCGCTGGGAGGCAAGGAGGGCAGCCCTGACCTGGGCCGGGGAGAGGCGGCTGGGGCTCTGGTCCAAACCTCGGTCTGGCGGCTGCCCTGTGAGAGGCCTGCCCCCAGGCCTCAGGGCTTAAACCTGCAGCCTTTCCTGGGTGCCTCTCTGAGCGCCACCGGCCTGGGTAGGGGCCTCCCGCGAATGGCCAGGCTTTGGGAATGGGTCCCGGGTGCGAGCACAAGGGGAGAGGCCCCTAGGCAGCCAGATGGAACCCGGCGTCCTCACGGCGCCCTCTGCAGGGCAGTGTAGGAAGTGAGGGAGCGGGAGCGGGGGCAGGAAGACGTGTGCAGGGGGCAGGGTGCTGGGCCCCGCCTGGGGGGGCACGCGCCGTCCACGGCCGTCCTCGCCTCCCACTCAGCCTCTAGACAGGACCCGCCCCTGGCCACGGCGGCCAGGCCAGCGGCCACGCAGCCAGTGTGACTAGGACCCCGCTCCTCTGTGAAGGTGTCTGAGAAATATGACCATGTGCTGACGGAATGGGGTGCGTTTATCACCACGACTCACCAATTCCCAGTAAGACACACCCCGCTCCCGACGGGCGGAGACCCCGGCTACGAGCCCGAGCCCTGGAACAGGACCTACGCCCCCCACCACCCGGCGGGGGCCCGCGGGGCCTACCTGCTCCGTTCGTGAGCTGGGCCTGGCTCTTGGGGGGCTGCTGAGCCGCCTGCTCCTCAGTCCTGGAAGAGGGAAGGAGGAGATGTCTACTGGTTCCGACTCGGGCGGGCCGGGACTGGGGCCCCAGCGCAGAGGGAGGGGTGCTGCGCGGCCCAGTGTTCGCGCCACCGGCGGTGGGCTCCTGTGGGACCCTCGCCGCCCGGGCTGCAGGCCCCACTCGCCTCCTAACGACCCAATGGACACATGCTCCTGACCACGCACCTCTTTTCTTCCCTAGTCTCCACACATTTACTCCTTTTTTTTTTTAATCCTCACCCGAGGACATTGTTTCTGCATTTATCTTCAGATAGAGCGGGAGGGAGAGAGGGAGGAAGAGAGAGAAACATCGATGTGAAAGGGACACATCGACTGGTCGCCACCCACATGACCCCAACCGGGGCCAGGGACAAACGGCAACCGAGGTACGTGCCCTTGGCGGGAACCGAACCCAGGACTCGGGTCCGCGGGCTGACACTCTAACCACTGAGCGAAACTGGCCAGGGCGTACATTCACTTCTTCACTGTTCAACTTGGGATATGTAACCACACTGTCAGTGAGGTGGCCGGCACTAGATGTTTAACTCAGAGTCACCAAACACCATGCAAAGCCACAGGGTGGGGAAGCCCCGCCCCGGCCCAAGTCCCAGCCCCACCTCCTGCCCGGCTGCCTGTCCCTGCCGCCGGCCACCCCGATCCCAGTGGTCCCCGCTCAGAGCCTCCCCCGGAGTCACCAGGTCCTGACCAGGCCCTGACGGAGCTGGACGCAGCAGCTGGCCCGGCCCCGTCCCCCAGGCGGCACCTGTCCTGGTGCCCTGGCCGGCCTACACCCTCCGCCGTGCCACAGCCTGCCCACCGGGGCCCTCAGTCTGTGCAGGCCTGGGCAGTGCTGTTCCCGCGGTTCCCAGCGCCCCGTCCGGCAGGGACCCTGGGACGAGGGAAAGGGTTAGCTCCAGGCAAACCTCCTTGGGGCCTGGGGGTGCAGAGGCCTTCGGAACAGGGACAGTAGGGCCGGGAAACCCTCCGCTTGGGGAGGAGGGGATGCGGATTCGGCTTTGTCCACATAACGTAGTTCACCCCAACATTTCCATAAGCCAACCCAGGACTGTGACCCGAAACCGTAGCCTGAAGCAGGAAGCACAGCCGAGCTGGACAAGAGACCAGCAGGGTGAGCGCAAAGCCATGGACGCAGGAGACGAGATGAAGGGGTGTCCCGGGGAACCAGCGTGCTGAGGGAGAAGCCGGCCTCCACGCCACCCCCCCACACTGACTCAGTGGGCCTTCAGCAGGACAGAAGGGGAGCCCAGGGCACACCGGAGACTCCAGGACCCCAGCCGGGTCCCCTCCATTCCTGGGCAGGCGTCCAGGGCTCTGGAGCAGGATGTTCCCTGAGCGAGCCTGGTGGTTCAGGAAGGGACAGCTCACACAGGAAGCACTGACAAACTGTTCCCAGCGGCACCTGAGCTTAGGTGTCACCGTGAGGACCTCGCCAAGCCACAGGTGGGCCCAGATGTGCACCGTGAGGACCTGCCAAGCCACAGGTGTGCCCAGGTGTGCACCGTGAGGACCTCGCCAAGCCACAGGTGGGCCCAGGTGTGCACCGTGAGGACCTCGCCAAGCCACAGGTGTGCCCAGGTGTGCACCGTGAGGACCTCGCCAAGCCACAGGTGGGCCCAGGTGTGCACCGTGAGGACCTCGCCAAGCCACAGGTGGCCCTGTCTGAGTGGTAGGTGCGGGCTTCCTAGGATGCTCGTTAGCATGTATTTGCACGGTAAATTATTATTACCATTAATTTGCACAGTCACAGGCGGGCTGTGTGCTTTTTCCGACACAATTAGCTGCTAGAAAGCAGCAGGTACTTAATAGTAATGGGCTGCAAGCTGCCCTCAGGGAGAGAAGGCGGAGACTCGGCTGCTGTTCTGGTGGCAGGGAGCTCCCTCCCCCACTCCGGTCACACGGGGACTCTCAGAACTGCCCTGAGGGCACAGGGCCCCAGCGAGGGTTTGAACGTGGAAAGGAGACGGGCCTGCAGTGAGACAGGAAGGGCTGCCCAGCCGGTCCCGCCGGGTCCCACGTGGCTCCTGGTGCGAGCACCACAAACCCCTCGCGCCCTCGGCCACACGGGCCACACGGGCCACACGGGGCCACACGGGCCTGCATTTCAGCGCTGAGCTTCCCGGGGATTCTGCGACCTGCGCTGAGAACGACCCGCCAAACACGTAGGAGTGGGACGTTTCCCGACGGCTGAACTCTGATGCTCCCTGATCCCACGCCGCAGGCGTCCACGGCAGGCCCGTGGCAGGCCCCGTGACGCGCACCCCTCCGCAGGCTGGGGGCACTGGTCACCAGGGTCCATTTCGTCCCCACAGGCGCCCTCAGCCACGGCCACGACACCGTGTACTGGTGCAGCAGAGAACCGCGGCCCCTACACAGCCGGAGGGAGGGGACCCCAAGAGGAAAACCCACCGGTGGGGGGGGCAGCCACGGGCCCAGCAGTGAAGAAGGCAGCCTTGCCTTCATGGGTGAGCTTCAACTGAGGAGTCCCGGGCATTTTCTTAAACAAGAGACCCTGGCCAGCGTGGCTCGGTGGTCAGCGTGTCGACCTGCCAGCTGAGGGTCTCGGGCTGGATTCCCGTCAAGGGCACATCCTGGGTTGCGGGTTTCATCCCCGGCCCCCGTTGGGGTGTGCGCGGGAGGCAACCACTCAATGCATCTCTCACATCAGTGTCTGTCTGCCCCTCTCTGTCTCTGCCCTCACCTCCTCCACTCTCTCTAAACTTCAATGGAAAAAATACCCTTGGGCGAGGACTGACGAAAATAAAATAAAATAGAAAACAAAGCAGAGGCTTGTGTGAACATTCCCTTGCTCTAACCCTGCAGCCACCTGTAGCCTGGGGGGGTGTGCGCTTGCGATGTGTGTGCATCCTGTGTGTGCCACACGCGTGCCACACGCTGCCCGCCCTGCCCAGCCCACTGCCCCCGGCAGGCGCCAGGGGGACGGGGGGCTGGAGGTCACGTCCCTGGAACCCGCTCCTCCCTGCAGCTCCCCTCTCAGTGTCCTGCAGGTTCCGACCCTCAGATGCCTCAGGCCTCACGACCCTTTCCTGCACCCCCGCCGGCCCCCAAGCCGACCATGGGAGACGGGCCCCTGTGTCCTCAGAACCGATGCGGGCCGAGCACCCAGGGGCTTGGGAAGAAGGAAGGACGAAAGCCCGGAGCGAGGCTGGTGGGGAACAGGGCAGACCCTGTAGGAGACCAGGCACACGGCCCCTAACGTGGCCCCCAGCGTGGCCCCCAGGGAAAGTAGGACACAAACGTGCTGTGCACCAGAGAGAGGTGCACCCCTGGGGGTGTGTGGATGACAGTGCCAGCAGACAGCAGCCCAGTCGGGGCTGAGAGCACCCCCAGCACCCCCACCCGGCCAGGGCACATCCGCCCAGCCCTGTGCCCCCTCACCTGGCCCCGCGCCCCCTCACCCGGCCCCGCGCCCCCTCTCCCGGCTCTGCGCCCCCTCACCCGGCCCCACAGCCCCTCACCTGGCCTTCAGCACCTCCTGAACCTTCTGTTCCAGCTCGATCCGCCGCTGCCGCTCCCGGTCCAGCTCCTGCCGCAGCAGCTCCGAGTTGGTCTCCTCGCGCAGCTTCCGGAGTTCCTCCTCTGTGGGGGAGAAGCCGGTGACCACACGGGGCCCTGCCCCTCCGACCGCACGGGCACCGAGCCCCCCGGGAGAAGGCAGCCTGCTCTCCGGGGGACCCCCACAGGTGGGACTAGTAACCGGGGCACAGCAAGGGTGAGGACCCCTTGACCGAATAAAAGGGGTAAACACAGACCGCAAGCGGCATCTCACCAACCACACCCCCGCAGGATGCCCCCGAGGAAGGGACCCCAGGACATCGCCAACATGCAGCGCACCCCCATGGCCCTGGGAGGGGCAGGCAGCCAGCTCGGCCAGCTGGGGAGCTGATGCCCTCGGCCCAGCACAGCAGGACAGAGGCCTCCTAGAGCCTCACCCAGAAGGTGTGACTGGGCGCCCGGGGTGCACGGGCAGGCGGGGGCACAGCTCTGCAAGGCCCCGGGGCTGGGGCCGGGGACGCACAGATGAGATGGGGGAGGTGCGCAGAGCCCTGGGGGCAGGCGGGGGGCCTGACACTTGTTCTAGGAGCGTGGACACCAATGCCAAGTAGTTGTCATTTCCAATGGAGTGAGTGTCCCGGCCGGTGTGGCTCAGTGGTTGAGGGTCGACCCTGCACCAGGAGGTCACCCGTTCAATTCCCAGTCAGGGCACAGGCCCAGGGTGTGGGCCCGATCCCCAGTGGGGGGCGTGCAGGAGGCGGCCAGTCGATGTTCTCTCTCATCGATGTTTCTATCTCTTTATCCCTCCCCCTCCCTCTCCAAAGTCAATAAAAACATAGTTCAAAATAAATAAAACAAAGGAAGTGGAGAGTTGAGCAATGGCCCCCCCGAGGTCCACAGCCTGATCCCTGGGACTGTGTGACCTCACATGGACAGAGGGACTTTGCAAATGCGACGAAGTTAAGGATCTTGAGACAGGAGCGTATCCCGGATTACCCAGATCGTGTAAATTCGTCAGAGAAGGGTCAGAGGTCAGAGAGAGCCTGGAAGATGTCTCCTGCTGACTCTGAAGCTGGAGGGGGGCCAAGGAAGGCAGATGCCCCTGGAGGTCAAGGCGCAGACCCCGCGGCGGGGAGGGCAGGACGCCGGCTGGGGTCCAGGGTGGCCAAGGGTCATCTAAGCACTATTTCCACCCTGCCGTCGGCGGAACGTGGCCTACGGTGGCCGTGGTCCCTGTGAGGTCACAGACCAGCGCGATCTGGGGCTGAAATTCTCAGGAAAGCCACTTTGCTGGAGTCCTGGGAGGCATTCCCGAGACCTAGCCCGGGACCAGTTCATTCAGCACAATCGGGTGAGGGTGGGGCCCTGGGTGAGGGCTGACCAGTGGCCAGGGCTGCAGGCTGGCCAGCACTGTCCTCCCTGCGGGTCACGGTCACAACTGCACTCGCCCGGGGGGGACAGCGAGGTGCTCAGAGTGACCCAGCAGACCTGGGGACCAGGGCCGAGCCCAAGACTGAAATTCAGGCCGAGGCCCCAGATACCGGCCGGCGCACAGGAGCCGCTGTGGGTGAGCGGCAGGACCTGGTGTCACAGCCCCTGGGGGGACCCAACGGGCGAGGCCTGCGGTCAGAGGGCCCGTCCCTGGCGGGCGGCGCCCCAGGGGGAAGGGAGGTGCCCACACAGCCCTGGTCCCAGCTGGGGAGTGCGTGACTGGCCGGATTTTGTCACTAACCAAGGGAAAATATTTAGCTTTGCTGAATGCTGGGACGTTCACTCGGTAAATATTTGGAGTGCTCCAGTCCTCCCGGGTCCTCGCCTGCACCTCAGCTTCTTCCCAGGGCCCCGCCAACCCCCGCGGCCCCTTCCGAGATGACCCTCCCCGACCCTCCCCAGCAGGGGCCGGGAGGGCTGCCCAACTCCCGAGGCTGCCCTGCCTGGCTCCCATCAGCCACGGTCTGAAGCCCCGCAGCCCTCCCATGGCCGAGTGGCCGGACCCAGAGAACGGGGTGCCTGCCTCACACAGGGGAGATCAGAGAGAAGGGGCGGCGCCCTGACCGTGTGGCTCAGTGGGCTGGAGCGTCGCCCCACACAGCGAAAGGTTGCTGGTTCAATTCCCGGGCAGGGCACACACCCAGGTTCCGGGTTCGATCCCCAGTGGGGGTGCACATGGGAGGCAGCCGGTCGATGTTTCTGTCACACGTCTACATTTGTTTCTCTGTCCCTTCCCTCCACCCTAGATCAGTGGAACATCCTCGGGTGAGGATTACAAACAAGGAAAGGGGTGGCTCTTCTAGGGCCTTGGGGACACTGAGTTAGAGGAGCAGGGTCCAGCCTGGGCCAGGCAAAGAGTGGGGAGCAGCCCGGGAGGCAGGTGACAGGGGCAGAGTCCCCAGTCCAGGCGCGAGGAAGCCTCCCCCTCCCCCTCCCCCTCCCCCACTCCCCCTCAGCCTGGCTCCCTGTTCGTGAGTGTGGGGCCAGGCACAGGGGCACGAGGCCATACCCACACACGTGCTGGGGTCCTTCCTGGAGGCACCCCGAATCCATCTACTTTTCTCACCTCAGCTCCCACACTTGAGCCTAACTGGCCCCCCAGCTCCCCTCACCCCCTCCAATCGGGCTCCAAACAGCAGTCAGAGGGCCTCCCAAAGCCTAAGTCTTCCCATGAGGCTCGTGACTAAAACGCACCCAAGAGTCCTCCCCCCACAGCCCCCACCCCGATCTCCAGCTTCGTGTCCCTCTGCCCTCCCATCTCTGCTCACTGGGTTCGAGCCACAGGGACCTTCCTTTGGGGCTTCGAACGCCCACGGCCTGACCCCACCCCAGGGCCTTGGTACCGGCTGGTGCCCCTCAGCCTTGGTCCTGACCCAGACACCATTCCCCGAGGACCCCGACACTGCCGCATCTAACTTGGCCTCTGTCACTCTCTCTCACGGGTCTTGCCCTTTCTTGTCGGGGTAACACGGGTCCTCGGGGTGCTGGGAGGGGATCCAGAGGTGACCCAGGTCCACAGAGAAGGGCTCAGCAAACATGACCCCAATAAACACACAAGCTTCTAAGTCTGCATTCACCCAAGGTTCCCCGACTCAGGCCCCAGCCCCCAGCAGCCCGAGGGAGGACCCCGTCTGTGTCACCGTCTGTGACAGCGTCAGGACCCAGCCTGACTCAAGGAGGAGCCGGCAAAGACATGGCGTCCACACACCGGCAGGTGGGCAGTGACACGCACGTCCTCACACAGGCCCAGCGACACGGGGCTCACTGGCTGGGGGGGACACCAGTGGTGGGGGAGGGGCCCCGTGGGAGTGGGACCAGCGGCCGGTGCCCCAGGACCGGCCACTAGCGTCTGACGGCTGTCTGTGTCTGGTCCAGCGGCCCCCTCGCTTCGGGCCCCGGCCACCCCCAGCCTTGCACCGGCTTCCTGCGGACCCTGACCCGAGTACTCAAACCTGCCGCACCCTGAACCCACAGCACCTGCTCGGGGGAAGCAAGGGGGTCTCGGGTGATCAGGGGTCCGTGGCCCGAACAGCTGATCAGCTGGGAGCCCCAGCCTCCTGGGTCCCTGAGAACCCCCCTGTGTGAACTGGCTCCATCCACGAGCCCTGCCGCTGCCGCCCTCGTCCCCTTGGGGGTGGGTTTGTCCCAGAGCAGGGGGGGCCCTGGGCTCTCCTCTGGGAGGACTCAGACCCCTGACCGTGGGACACCTGGGCCTCCGCCCTCCCGTGAGCCTGCAGGGCCTGTGGCCCCTCCTCAGGACCCCGGTGCTCCACGGAGGCTCAGGGTGTGACGGGGGGGAACCTCGCGGGGCGTCTCCGTGGAAATGTAAGCCCAGCGCTGCGGGGTTGGCCCTCCGCAGGGGGAGAGCCCCTCCTCCCAAGGGCCACCGGCGAGCGTGTGCGGTGACCGTGCTGCGTGCCCACCTCAAGGGACCAGGGAGCTTCTCGTGGGGACGGGCCTGCTCTTGAGGGAAGACAG
Source organism: Molossus molossus (assembly GCF_014108415.1). Lineage (NCBI taxonomy): Eukaryota > Metazoa > Chordata > Mammalia > Chiroptera > Molossidae > Molossus > Molossus molossus. Next base: position 2,624,117 of record NW_023425362.1, read on the forward strand.
AGGAGAGGGCTGCCGTCCTCACAGCCTTGCTCCTGGGAGCGGTCCAGTCAAGGTCACGGCGGTTTCCCGTCCGCTCCTCTGAACCCCACACCCACACACGCCCCCGTCGCCTCTGCGGATCTTCGCCTCGCGTGAAGGTCACGGCGACCCCGTCCCTCCTCCATCCAGACCCGGCCCCCAGCATCCTGAACAGGAAACCACGTTTTCCTTAAGGCGGCTGCCCCAGAATCCCCCGCCACGTCACCCGCCTGTGAAAAGTCAACTCACAGCCAAGTTCCACCATGTGGCAATCATGAGGCAGGCGGGCCGTGGGCTGGCTGTGAACACGCGTGGACACGCGATCCCGTCCCAAGGCCCGTGCAACGCGCTATGCCTGTTTTCAGTATGCAGACGCTGGTGAGGGGTTTCAGACCAGGGGCCTCGGGCCACCAAGGAGCTGTGCCCTTGTAACCTGGGCCTCGTAACCCCTCCGAGGCTGCCCTGGGTCCTTCCCTGGGGGGAGGCTCTGTAGGGCCCAGACACACACCTTCCTCCCGGTCTGAGGCCCCCACTCCTCAAAGCCCCCGCCCCGGCAGCTGCGAGCCAGGTCCCCCCGCCAGTGCCAGCCCAGCCACGAGGGGCCGTCCCACCTTTCCAGGGGGCTCCCTTCCTGGGGCACAGAGGCACTAAGTAAACTAACGCGACCAGCCTTTAGCGACAGTTTCTCTCCCGTGACTCCTCTCTGGGGACTCCCTCCCTGAGCGAACAAGGACTCCAGCGATGACGGCGGGGGTTCCGCGTGCTCCCTCCCGACGGTGACATACTGAGGTCAACGCGGCGTGCAGACCGCAGCTGGCTCTTGGCACAGGGCAGAGGCACTACGAAGCCGTCATCGACTCCGCTCTCCGCTCGGGGCAAGGCAGGGGGCCGGCTTCCTGCCTGGAAGTGCGGAGCTGGTCATTCCCAGGTGGCCTCCGGGCGGGACCGAGTCCTCCGGGGGCTGTCGTCGCCGCAGCGGGCTCTGTGCTCGGGCCTTCTGTCTGCAGGGACCTGGGCCTCGGGGTCTCCGCACGGGACACCTCTATCCTGAGCTGCGCGCAGACGCCATGACGGGGGCCAGGCAGCACCCCCTTACCACGGGCAACGGCCTGGACCACAGACCTCCCGCTCCATCGAGGATGGGGCCGGGGTCTCCTGCAGGGTGAGGGCTGGGGCCAAACGACCAAGCCCCTCAGACAGGCCCGTGTGGATTCCTCGCAGCTGTAGAAATCGACCACAAACAGTGGCTACTGTGAGCACAAGTCATCCTCTTACTGCTGCAGATACACACCGGGCCTCCGGGGCTCGGGTCACGGCGTGGGCCGGGCTGCTCCTGCGGAGGCTCGGCGGACATGGTTCCTGGCCTCTTCCAGCTTCTAGCGGTGGCTGGTGACCCCAGAATGACCGCGCTCCGACCTCTGCCTCCACCGTCATGTCTCCTCCCGACGCTGACGGCCCCCTCACAGGGACCCTTGTGGGCCCCAGACAACCAGGTTATATCTCCTATCTCAGATGCTGGGCTCGGTCACCTCTGCCAAGTCCCTTCCGCCATGCAAGGTGACACACAGGTTCTGGGATTAGGACGTGGACACTTTGGGGGGCGGGATTCTGATCACCACACTCCCTCTGAGACGAAACCGGGTCCCAGGAGGTCCCAGTGGCCCCAAGGGGGAGGGATGACATTCCTGTGACCCAGGAATCCACGTCACAGGACAGAGATGGGATTCTTTAGCAGGTCAAATGGTCCCCGGGGGTGTGGGGGCCCCAGCTGGCCCCCATCTCCAGCTGTGCCGCAAACACACCTGAAGCAGGATTCACCCGACGCCCCCAGCGACACCCCCACGGATGTGCCCTCACGGACTCCAACTCGCATAGTGAAAACTCCCCGTGGAGAAAACAGTCATGGCCCGCGACCTCCCACAGCTCGTCCTGACGGCGGCACGCTCCGGCGGCCCTCCGGAGCCCTCAGCACCTCGCCTGGGGCCCTGTGCCCGGCCGCCTCCCGCGCAGGGGCCAGGATGCGTGATTCCACCGTATCTGCTGTAGCCAAGTCACAAGCAGGGCTCCCCGGAGGCAGAGATCAGAGTCACAGCCCCGCAGGGCGGGAAGAACCCTGCCTGGAGGCCGTGGCCGGCCCGGGTCACTCAGCACAGCGCCCGATAATCTGCCCTTTCTCAAGGTCTGCTGTGGGCCACAGCGGGCTCGGGCAGACTCCTGGGTCCAGCGGGCCAGGAAGCCCTGGGGAGGCCAGAAGAGCCAACATGCCGCCCGGGAACGAGTCAGGACCCCCCGCACCGCCTGGGACCTGAGGGTGCACCCGAGAGGCAGTGTGTCCCATCACCCACGAACCCCCTCGCTGTGCTCCCACTCGGCAGGGCGCCCTCGTGAGCAGCGAGCCGCCAGCTTGCTGGCACCCAGGGAAACAAGGGCGCCCAGGGGACCCGGCCTGTGCCGCCACCTCCCACCTCCCGCGGGAGCAGTCGGGCAGCGCATGTGATGGGGGATGGGGAGCCCAGAGAACCCACCGCGCTGTCCACTTGACTTTCTAGAGCTCGGCTTCCTCTTCCAAATGCCCCCCTGCAGCCCGGGGTCTGGACAAGCCGCCGGGGTCCGGCCGGAGCTCCCAGGGGCCCTGACGAGGAAGAGATGCCCGCCGGTCCTGCCTGCAGCCCCTGCTCCCGGGTATGGCCGGCCACCGCTCTCAAAGGGACACAGTGGAGCCCCGAAAACAGGAGCCCAGCACGGTGGCAGGCACGGCAGGGCACTGCCTCACGGGCCAGCCCCCGGGCCTCCGGTCAGGGAGGGGCAGGGCTGGGTGGGCACGCCGACCGGGTCTCTGGACCCCAGCAACCCACAGCACCCCGAGTGGAGGAGACAGGACAGGGCTCGGCCTGCCTGAGGCCCCGCCTCCGGCGTCCTGGGAGGAAGGAACTCGGCTCCCAGGCTATTTCTGAAGCTGTGGGAGGAGGGCTCAGGCGGAGGCTCCTGGCACACAGTCCAGCAGGCCCAGCCCAGCCCCCAGCAGAACCAAGTGACGGCCCTCACATCAAACCTTCCCACTGGCCAGCAGTGCGCACGCAGGGGCCCCTCAAAAGCGGCCCCCACACCTGGCCAGGCTCTGGCCCTCACCTCCCTCCACTCTCGCCACACCTGCCCTGGCCTCCAGCCTCCCAGCCCGACTCACCCTCCCACCACCGCTGGGGAACTTTCCAGAAGCAGGGGCCCAGGTGCGGGCCCAGGTGCACACCTAGAGCGGGGCACACGCCTTCCCTTTCAACACGCAGGAGGAGGCGCCCACTGCCCCCTCCCCCGGGAAACGGCTCCCTGCAGGGAAGGAGTGGCTGTAACCGGAGCCTTCGGATCTGATGCTGTCAGTGTGGCGCGTGGCGCCTTCCACGGTCTGTGAGCAGACAGCTCCCACTGGCCGCCTGGGGGCGGGAGGCAGACCCGTGAGCAGGGCACTCCCTCACCGATGGGCGGCCACCCCAGGACGCTCCCCGAGCTCTGGGCACGCGTCAGGAAGCGGACCGGGCTGTGGGGACAAGCGGTGGAACGCGGCTCCTCCAGGTAAAGCGAGAAGCAGCAGGACGCGGCAGCACTGCGCCCACAGGCTGTGCAGAGGTGATGACGGCCTCCCCCAGAGCCCGTGAGCCGCCTCTCGGCCCGGTCTGGGCGTTGGGCCTGGCCGGCGTGAACCAGGCACGGGTGTGCACCCAGGGCCCCACCCCGCGCCGTGTCCTCTCTCCAACCACACTTAGCACCAGCAGTGCAGCCCTCAGGCCCCGTCCTCTCCCGGGGCCACGAACTGTGTGCTGAGTCCTGACTCCCTGCCAGCACCAGGCTGGGGTGGCCAGGGACCCCTGCCCCAGCCAGGTGAGACCAGGCCCGTCACTGACTGGTGAGCCTGTCCACTTGTCCACCCATCCATCCAGTCACTGACCCACTGATCCATCCATCCACCATCTACCCACATATCACTGACCCACTCATTGATCCATCATCCATCCATCCACCCATCCATCCGTCATCCATCCACTCACTGAGCCACCCACTGACCCACTCATTGATCCGGCAAGCAAAGGCGACACACACAACATGCGCTTAGGACCAGACATCAGGAAGGATGGCAGTGGGCACAGGTGTCCCTGGGAAACCACAGCTCCGGGAGGTGCCCAGTGGAGGTAACAAGTCTATCTGTCCACTTGTCCACCCACCCATCCAGTCACTGACCCACTGATCCATCCATCCACCATCTACCCACATATCACTGACCCACTCATTGATCCATCATCCATCCATCCACCCATCAATCCATTATCCACCCATGCATCCATCCACCCTCTGACCCCACTCATTGATCCATCCATCCACTCATCCATCTACCCATCCATCCATCCATCCATCCATCCATCCATCCATCCATTGATCTATCCATGCATCTACTCATTCATCCATCCACCCATCCACCCACCCTCTGACCCCACTCATTGATCCATCCATCCATCCATCCATCTGGGGGTGCATCGAGCACCCCCTATCTGCTAGGCCCTGGGCCCACACTGTGGGAATTCATACATCAGGCAGCAGCTGCTGCCTTCTGGACCCTCTTTCTCAGGCGGGTCCAGTGCAGGAGGGGAGATAAAATGTGGGTGAAGAGGAGCCGCGGAGGAGCTGGAGCGTCAGGGTGCTCCCCACATGCCACCGGACACAGCCCGGCTCTGCCAGTCCAGCCTCATCGTGCAGGTGAGGGTTTCCGCAGAAGGGCACTGCCCCAGGAGGTGGCCGAGAGCGGGGAAGGCAGGCTGCCCTGGCAGCTTCTCCACACACACACACACACACACACACACACACACACACACGGCAGCTCAGGGGTGCCACCTTGAGCTGGGGTCACACCCACCTTTCTCACGGCCCAGGGAGCTCGCGAGGTATTCAGTGGGGCGGGACAGAGCGGAGACGACGAGAGAGGTCAGAGTTCTGGCTTAGCACGCCCCATGGAACCCAGTTTTGTCATCTTCCAAAGCACCTGTCAGGTGACAGCGCTGGACCCGGACACGGAGCCATGAAAATAACTCTCAGGCAGGCGGGAGCAGCTGGCAGGACCCGGGGCCCCCTCTGAACTGCGGGTTGAAGAAACAGGGCAGGGGAGGTGCTGGCTGGGGCTGAGCAAGGCTGCGGGTGGGGTCAGCTGGCCTCTGTTCTCCAGGCCTGTCCTGGGCGAGGAGGAGTCGGCCGCATATGCGCAATGAATAAAGAAAGAGCGGATTCTCCCGGCCAGCGTGAGGCGTGATCTAGATAAACGCGTGATCTAGATAAACGAAACTCCAGCCAGCCCGGCGAGTCAGACAAGTCCTTTTCTTAAGGGCCAAGCTCACGTCTTTCCTGGATGAATTCTGTATGATACGGGCGTCCGGTCTCAGCTCTGGTATCTGTCTTCACCTCTGCTTATCCAATCTGTTGACACCCTTCCCGTCTGTCCGGGTCATCCATCTGCCGTCCCCCGAAAGGGCAGAAACCGCCGAATAAGGGCATGGCTAAGGGGGCAGGGCTGTCCAACCCCGTCCTGGGCACAGGGATTCATCCTCTCAGCTCAACGTCACCAAAAACAGGAGCAGGACAGGCAGGTCCAAGGGGGCGGGTCCGGAGCCATCCGGTCAACCCCATAACCGACCCTGTCCCCAGCAGGCCTCGAGTGGCTCCTCGTCTCTTTATTTTTATTTTTTATTCCTCACCCGAGGATACTTTTCCATTTATCATCAGACAGAATGGGAAGGAGGGAGGGAGAGAGAGAGACAGAGAGAAACATCGAAGTGGTAGAGCCACATCAACTGGCTGCCTCCCGCACGACCCCACCAGGGCTGGGGACGAACCGCAACCAAGGTACGTGCCCTGGGCCGGAACCGAGCCCAGGACTCCCTGACCGCAGGCGACACTCTAACCGCTGAGCCGGACCGGCCAGGGCTCCTTGTCTCCCTTGGACACCCATGGCCACAGGCAGCTCCAAGGACCCTGTGGTTTCGGAAGACGTCACTGGCAGCCGGATGCCCTCCCGTTTGCCCCCCTGGCCAGCTTGTCCGAGAAGCAGCCCCACGGGTAACAGCCAGCCGCGCTGACCTGCTGTGGGTCAGCGAGAAGGGGAGCACCCTCTCCCCGGGCCGTACTCCCCAGGACTCATCACCACCCCCTTCCTGTCTGCGTCCACCGGGAACCCACATGTCCCTGGCACTGAGTGGGCGTCAGCAGCCCGGAGATGATGGCGTCCCGGCCCCATGGAGCCCGAGGGAGTGGCTCCCGCACGTCCGGGGGACTCCGCAGGGCTTCCCGGCAGACAGGAGAAGCACCCTGCAGCGACACTGAGCCCGCACACAGGCAGGGCAGCCTCAGGCGGCCCGGCAGCCAGGAAGCGCACCCCCACGTCCCTGGGAGCATTCCCTCCAAGATCCAAATTCCACGCCAAGCCTTTCGGGGAGAGCCAGCAGCTCCCGGGCGGGAGAGCTCCCGGGGCGCACCCAGCGGGGTCCACACCCACACCCCTGCCAGAGGCGGGCCCAGCGCCTCGGCCGCAAGGCAGCCGCACCGGAATGCGCTGCGGGCCCCGGAATGCACGATGCTCTTCACTTATTCATGTGCTTCGGTAACGAATTCGGATCCTGCCCAGTCACGAGCCGGAGTGCACCTCAGGTCCCCGTCCTTCGCCCCCATCTTCTCTCAGGAACATTTGTTCTCTTCAATATTTGATAAGCGGAGAATGCCGCAGCGCCCTCGGCCAGCTCCTCTCCGAGAAGAGCCTCCGTCGGCTTTCTGAGCAGGTGCCCGGTCACTGAGTGGGGCGTGAACAGTGACCGCCGAGCCGGTCACTCTGGCCGCTCACTGGCCGCTGTGTCGAGAACCAGAGCCCAAGTCCCAACTCCAGACAAGGGGCCCTCGTCGGCTGTCCCTCCTGCAGAGCAGGGGCCCAAGCGTGGCCCCTGGCACAGGGGTGAGGTTAGTGGCAACCACGACACCTCTGTGGGCCCCAAGGGTTCGGTACGACTTCCGTATCAGCTCACTCCCGGGGCTGGGGCTCCCCTTTCGGGGTCCAGCCTGGGTCTGCAGCGCACCCCTCCACTCCCTGAGCACCCGCTGGACCCAGCGCTTCATGCTGGCTGCTCAGGGTACAGACACCAGGCACCGGCAGCTGGTGAGACCCGGCAGCCGTGGGACAAGCCCGTAAGACCGGCGACCGGAACAGGGCCGGCTCCCGGCGACCAGAACAGGGCCGGCTCCCGGCAACAAGCAACAGGGCCGGCTCCCGGCAACAAGCAACAGGGCCGGCTCCCGGCGACCGGAACAGGGCCGGCTCCCGGCGACCGGAACAGGGCCGGCTCCCGGCGACCAGAACAGGGCCAGCTCCCGGCAACAAGCAACAGGGCCGACTCCCGGCGACCGGAACAGGGCCGGCTCCCGGCGACCGGAACAGGGCCGGCTCCCGGCAACAAGCAACAGGGCCGGCTCCCGGCGACCGGAACAGGGCCGGCTCCCGGCAACAAGCAACAGGGCCGGCTCCCGGCGACCAGGAACAGGGCCGGCTCCCGGCGACCAGAACAGGGCCGGCTCCCGGCAACAAGCTGAAAGCAGCCAGAGGCAGTGGGGTTGCCCGGGACAGGGACAGGCCTTGCACCAGGCTATGTCCACACAGCAGCGAACGGGAACACCTCTCAGGACCGCCTCTGAGGGGCCTCCAGGACACAGCGTAGGTGTGAAGACAGTGAGGCTGCGCTGACATTCGCCTGGGGGAGGTGACAGCAAACATACACATTCGCTTCTACAGTCAACGGAAGGACAAACCGGAACCGCTGGTTTCTCCGGAGAGAGGGGCGGGGGCACAGAAGGACCCGGTTTCTCTGCACACACCTGGACTCTGGGACCACGTCAACGATTCTAGACAGCTACAAAGATAAGTTTAATGTTTGAAAGAACTCTTCGTAGTGGACACAGCAGACCATGGGCCAGAATGACATCCGCTTCTCGGCCCTAAGGACACGGCCTCGCACCTGGGACTCCGTTGTGAAGTTCTTCGCAAAGGGACACCAGATGATCCCAAATTGAGGGACAGAGTACAAAACAGTGACCTGTATTTTTCAGAACACCCGTCAAGAAACGCCAAGGCAGACCGAGTCGCCGGCTCAGGTGACAAAGAGGCAGGACAGCTGAGGGTGACATGGGACCCGGGCTCTCTGTCGCCGTCAAGGACATTTTTGGAACAAACAGAGAATAGAATACGTATTCGTTTGGAACAAACGAGTAGAATACGATGGCGGGTCAGAAAACGGTATCACACAAATGTTAGTTCCCTAAGTGATGACCGTGCTGTGTCTAGACAAGAGAATACGCTTGTTTTTAGGAAATACACACAGAAGTATTTGCAGCTCAAGGGACACTGTGTCTGCAGAGAACCACCCTACGGTACAGGGAATAAAATACATGGGCGGGGAAGGACGGGTGGGCAGACAGGCAGATGGATGCGAGACAGAGACGCAGACACATGCGGTAAAATGTTGCCCTTTGGGGAATAAACTGGCTGAAAACTTCACAGGAATTCTTTGTCACTCTCCTGTAAGTCTGAAACTGTGTCAAATAAGAAGTTAAAAGTAAAAGGAAACAATCTCTAAGTAGCTGAAACAAAGAGAAACAAATGAACCAAACTCTGCACTGGGCTGACGACAGCCGCAAAGATGGAAGACACTTTTCTAGGTGACCTGATGTCCCTGTGCGTCCCCAGTGGAACCCACCTGGCGGAGAAGGGACAGGAAGCGCCCCCAAACCGGTGCTGGTGCTTCATTCGGAGACTCCGTGCGTGTCGCTGTGCGATAAAGCACGCGAGCGACGGCCGGCGTGTCTCACCGAGGACCGGCAGGCCAGCGGGAAAGGAAGATTCAGAGCAAAGTCACGAGGTTAAGACCTCACAGTTTGGGAGCAGGGACTCGGGGAGGTGTTTGCACACCTGTGCTCAGTCACCAACAGACGTCAGCAGCCCAAGTGTCGGTGGTGGCTGAATGGACTGAAAACACGTGGCCTGCCCTGGCCAGGGTGCTGAGTGGTTGGAGCACAGGCCTGCGCACTGGAGGGTCTCGGGTTCCCAGTCGAGGGCACGTACCTGGGTTGCAGGTTTGAGCCCCATACCCAGTCGTGGGAGGCAACCAATCAATGTGTCTCTCTCACGTGGCTGTTTCTCTCGCTCGCGCTCTCCCTCTCTCTCTCCCTCCCCTCTCCCATCCACTCTCTTTGAAAAAATCCTCGGGCCCTGGCCGGTTTGGCTCAGCGGTTAGAGCATCAGCCTGCAGTCCTGAGAGACCCGGGTTCGGTTCCCGCTAAGGGCACGTACCTCGGTTGCAGTTTGTCCCCGGCCCTGGTCGGTTGTGCGGGTGGCAGCCTCTCGATGTGTCCCTTCACGTCGATGTTTCTCTCTCTCTCTGTTCCTCTCCCTCCCTCCCACTCTACCTGAACAAAAAATGGAAAAATGTCCTCGGGTGAGGATAAAAAATAAAAATAAAAATAAAAAAAAAGAAAGAAAAAATCCTCGGGTAAGGGTTAACAACACACACACACGCACAAGTATGGTGTGTCCATCAATGGAACAGTGCTCAGTCTGGAAAAGGAATGGAAGTCTGACACCTGCTATGACAAAGATGACCCTCGGGGTTACTACGCTCGTGACATAAACCAGACGCAAAAGGACAAATGCTCTGTGACCCCACTTACACGAGGAGCTCAGAACAGTCAAATTCACAGAGACGGGAAACGGGGGCGCCAGGGCTGTGGGAGGGGAGCGGTGTTGAACGGGGACACGGAAGACGAGAAGGGCTCTGGGGGTGGAGGGCGGTGATGGGCACACACCTATGAACATACTTCACGCCACCGAACTGTCCGCCTAAAAACAGGCGAGATGGCACATTTTGTGTATACGTGCATCTTATCACAATTTTTTTTTAAAGAGAACAAACCAAACCCAGTGCCCCTGGTGCTGGACATGAATTAGAATTATCTGCATGAGCCTGCGCCGCCCTCGCTCTGCCCAGGGAAAGGGTCTGGGAACAGCGACGAATGGCAAGCACCCAGAACCCTTCTCCGTCCCTAACACCGCTGTCCGGCAACAGGACGCAGCAGAAACGGGTCACTCCAGGACGGGCAGGAACTGTCCAGGGGCCTGGGAGGCCCTCACGCCAGACAGCAAGGACTGAGGGCCCACAGGGCGGGCCCGTGTCGGAGGACACAGAAGCCCGCAGAGGCCCCACAGCCGGGCGGGGCTGGGTCGCCCTGAGCACCAAGACGTCACCACAGGCACCAAGACTCGTCACTGAGGCCTAAGAGCACGATCCCACGATGACACAAAACCCCACGAGAGCCCCCAGCCCCATCAGTCACCTCTGAGGATGCGCTAAGTAGAGAATCAAGTGTTCACTTTGAAAACTGGACAACAAAGGGAAGGCTCCAAGCTCGTGTCCCGGGGACCGTCCCTCGGAGCACCGAGAGCCGGGTTTCAGGAGCATGTCGGGTAACACACGGAGAACAGTCCAGTCGGAACTGCACGTTTCGTAACCTCTAATGAGATGACGGAGCGAAGCCATCAGGATGGAGGCCAGGAGGGACCAGCCCAGAGGGACGGGCACGTTAGGTCACGTGTGGAGTCCGCGGACGCCCTGAACAGAGCCCAGCGGAGAGCCCGCCACCACGAGCAGAACGAGGACCAGCAGGGACGACGGAAGGAACACAGCTGCGGTCGCACGTGTGACGTCTGTTGAACAAGAATGCTGAGCCCGTTGGGGAAATGTGAGCTTAAGATGTGTATCTGCTGATGTTCAAGGAAAACTTGTTTTTTTTTCCCCCTTGTGATGTCAGACGTGTGGCTTTCATCTTTAAACCGTAACTGGTGGCCAACTAAAATATTTACCGATGGTGTGACAGGCACAGAGGGCACCAGGCACACTGTGCGGCAGCCGCAGCCAGCAGGCCCGGCCAGCGTGCCAACCTCAAACACGTGGCAGACTGCGGCTGTGTGGGAGACACACACATGGAGTTAACTGCACACACACACACCTGCACCCAGGACCCGGTTAACTGCACATGTGCACACACACACTTGAACCGGGGATCCAGTTAACTGCACATGTGCACACACACCCATGCACCCATGCACACAGTGCGAACGGCACAAACACGCCCCTGCACACAGTGCGAACGGCACACACACGCCCCTGCACCCAGTGTGAACGGCACACACACGCCCCTGCACCCAGTGCGAACGGCACACACACGCCCCTGCACACAGTGCAAACGGCACACACACGCCCCTGCACCCAGTGCGAACGGCACACACACGCCCCTGCACACAGTGCGAACTGCACACACACACACCCCTGCACACAGTATGAACTGCACACACACACCCCTGCACACAGTGCGAACTGCACACACACGGCCCTGCACACAGTGCGAACTGCACACACACACACCCCTGCACACAGTACGAACTGCACACACACACCCCTGCACACAGTGCGAACTGCACACACACGGCCCTGCACACAGTGCGAACTGCACACACACCCCTGCACACAGTGCGAACTGCACACACACGGCCCTGCACACAGTGCGAACTGCACACACACGGCCCTGCACACAGTGCGAACTGCACACACACACCCCTGCACACAGTGCGAACTGCACACACACGGCCCTGCACACAGTACGAACTGCACACACACCCCTGCACACAGTGCGAACTGCACATACACGGCCCTGCACACAGTACGAACTGCACACACACCCCTGCACACAGTGCGAACTGCACACACACACACCCCTGCACACAGTACGAACTGCACACACACACCCCTGCACACAGTGCGAACTGCACACACACGCCCCTGCACACAAACATGGAGTGAACTGCACACACACGGCCCTGCACACAGTGCGAACTGCACACACACGCCCCTGCACACAGTGCGAACTGCACACACACACCCCTGCACACAGTGTGAACTGCACACACACACAAACATGGAGTGAACTGCACACACGCGCACACACACGTGTGCATGCCTGCTGAGGGGCGTGCTGGCCAGGAAAGGGGTTGAGGGAAGGCGGGCACAGAGCCTGGGTGGCGGGGCCGGGCAGCAAGGCAGAGGCTTCCCAGGAGCAGGCTTTAACCCAAGGCTCCTGCCCGGGGCCTACAGCCTGCAGAGCTGGGCGCGCAGCTCCTGCTCAGGGGGCGCTTCCCGCAGGAAAAACCAGGACAAAAGGAGGGAGCCGACCCCAGGGGGCACCAAGGGGGTGGTGCCCGTGGGCAGGCAAGGGCACCAGGCTGCTTGTCCCTGGCATCGCAGGGAGGCCCCACTGGGCATGACACCTGAAGGAAGGTGACCTGCCAACCTGCCCATGGCCCTCCCTCCTGGGCAGCTCTCTGCGTGGGCACATGGGCCAAAGCTGCCCCTTTCTCCTGCTTCCCCCACAGCAACGCTCACCCTGTGGGTCAGCCAGGCAGGTGGGACAGGGCCACGCGGCCACCTCAGGCCAGTCGGCCCGGCCTCGGGGTTACCTGAGGGTCACTGTACTCACTTAGCCTCTGTGCCTCGGTTTCCTCACCTTTATTTTTATTCCTTATCCGAGAATATCTTTCTATTTATCATCAGATAGAGTGGGAGGGAGGGAGAGAGGGAAACATCGATGTGAGAGAGACATAGACTGGATGCCTCCCGCACAACCCAACCAGGGCCAGGGTTGAACTGCAACCGAGGCACGTGCCCTTGACTGGAATCGAACCGGCAACTCATTGGTCCGCAGGCCGACGCTCTAACCGCTGAGCCACACTGGCCAGGGTCCAGTTCCTCACCTTTAAAGCAGGGGGACACAGAGGGGCAGCGAGCAGATCAAAGGCCACGCACGGAATGAGAGTGTCCGTAAGGGACCCGCGGGCCTGCCAAACCCTCTCCGCCGTCACGGTCACCAGCACCCACCCAGCAGCCAGACCGCGTGGTCGAGCAGCGCCAACAGCCCCGCCCAGTACCAGCCGGGCAGTCAGGGCCCGAACCACGAGCCCCGCTGTCCCTCCCAACCCGACAGAACAGACCGGAAATCTCACAGGTCCTTCCCGAAGCCCATTACAGGCACCTGCTCCACTAAGACAACCAGGTTTCCGGGGACAGTTCACTCCTGCCCTGTGACGTCCTCCTGTGCCCCTGAGAGTCAAGACATTGCCGCCGGCGGGCTGGGCTCCGTGGAGCAGCAGAGGGACGCTCGGAGGACTCAGGAGACAATAGGCCGTGAGGCGACGCCCACACAGGGCCACCCCTGTCCCGAGGACAGCGAAGCTGTCGTGCCCCCTCCCCGGCCGGGACTCACGCAAGAAGTGCTTCTCCAGCAAGGCGATTTCCAGGTGGCCTTTGATCTCGTTTAGCCGGTCAAACTCTGTCCGGTTGAAGTCCTGGACTCCTGTGGCCATGATGAGGGTCCCTGGTCCAGCCTGGAAGGGGAACACCGAGAGCTCAGGAGGGCCGCCTTGCGTCCACCCAGCGGTCCGACGGGGCCCGAGGACCCCGCGTCTGGAAGGGCGGGGCCCAGCCCCCTGGGGTTCAGCCTTAGAACCCACATCAGTCATCTCAGCTTCGCTGGCCCAAGCCCGGTGCGGGGGGGGGGTGCACAGTGACTCCCCAGGCCAGCCGATCACCCCTCCCCTGCCCATCCCCCCCTCGGTGGCCCAGAGGGCGCCACACGCAACGGGAATGCACTTAACACTGAACAGTAGAGTTTATGTACGTTTCACCACAACAAGAACGAAGCAGAGAGGTGACCAACCTCCCACATAAGAAAGCCTCTCAGACCGAAGCCACTCAGGGCTACCACCTCCCACCAGGCACCGAACTGTTGCGACAGTGCTGTGACCTCCTGCACGCCTGGGCGGGTGGGGGTGGCGGCCTGACGCGTCGCCAGCCCACAGCCTCGTGGCGGAGTGAAGACCGGACCCCAGGCCTGCAGACCCTCTGTCCGTCAACTCGCCCCCACATTGAGACACACACACACACACACACACACGCATGCACACACATGCACACCCACACACGCACGCGATGAGGCTGGGACTCCATGCGGCTGCCACTGGCCCTGGATGGACAGACGGACAGAGTGGAGCCAAACAGCCCGACACGGTCTCTGGGCAGGTCCCGTCTCTCTCATCGGCACACAGCCTAGAACCACACGTGGGGGTTCCTGCACCCACAGAACGTCCGAGAATCACAGCCTAGCCCCAGGCTGGCACCGGCCACGCAGAGAACACGGCTTCCCTCGCAGACAAGCCTGTGTGGTCCTGTGCCATGACCCCAACGAGCCAGGCCAGGCCTGGGGGAACAGACCGGAAATCTGGCCTCTGGCAGGGCCACGGGGAGCGCCCTGCCCGGGGTGGGGGGCGCCCGGCTCCCAGGGCCGCGACGCCGTTCGCCCGGCCGGGACTGAGCGCGCAGGGCAGCTGCAAAGACAACCTGGCTCAGGCCCTCGGAGAGGAGGCCAGCAGGCCACCAAACGTGGGGTCCACGTGGGGGGCACCCCGAGCGGAGTGAGCCGGCCCTGGGCTTCTTCCCTGGGCAGCTGGGCCCACAGGATGAGTCCAGCGACGCCCCATGGCCAGAGAGGGGCCACAGAGACCCGCCCCTGCTGGCGAAATGTAAGCTTCAAGAGGGAGGCCCCACGGGCGCCTGGCTACCCCGGGAGCCACAGTGCCTAGCTGAGGTGCAGTGGGGTGTCTGCCGCCCCAGTGAAGAGGCCCCACGACTGGCCCACAGGGGCCACTGTCTCCGCGTGGGCTGATGAGGGCTGGCCAGCTGCCGGGGTCAGGGACACACACCCTGGCACGGCCAGGCAGACCAGTCAGGTGCCAGAGGGCATCCGGCGGCAAGCCGGGGCCACCAGCTTCCAGACAGCGCCCCGTCCATCCCTCCCGCGCCAAGGCTCCAGGGGCCGGACTGGGGTCCACATCACATCTGCTCAAGAAGTCTGCCAACCCCCCGAGCACAACGCGGGGCGTCCGGCTGCTGGGCCAGCCCTTGGAGAGGGAAAGGTTGCTTATCCTGGCCCGGGACGCCCTCCAGGGACGCGGGGGGAGGGGCAAGCAGGGCAGGTGAGCAGGCGAGGAGGGAAGTGGGCTCAGCTGGTCTCTGACCAGCCAGGCGGGTCCCATTGGCCGAGTCCACGCTCAGCCTGGCCTCCTGAGGATGGGGGACCCCACACCAAGGGCCCGGGGGCGGGGGCGGGGTGGAGGGAGCAGCCTGGTCCCCGGAGCCCAGCACGGCACACTCACAGGGTCCCGGAGCTCCTCGCTGTCCCGGGCCGAGGCCCGAGGTGCTTTCAGCGGGGCCTCGTCTCCACACTCGGTGTCCGAGGCATTGGGAGACTCTGCCAGGTCGAGGAAATCATCTCTTTTGTGACCTCTGAACCTGATCTTGTCCAGCCTCCTTAGCATGTTCAGCACGGAGCCCCTCTGCTTCACCTGAACATGACGGTCGGCGTCCCTGCAAGAGAAGGAGGACATGTCAGCGGGCCGCTCGCCCGGGCGCCGCCTGCCCGGGCAGTCCTCTCGCACACAGCCCCAGGTCCGAGCCCCGCGCTGGGGGAGCAGCCAGTTCCGGGGCGCGGCCCCCACCGTGCACCACCGCCAGGCCGGTGGCCGGCTCCCCGCCATAGCTGGGCACAAAAGCTGGCCCACTGGGTGCCCCACAGGGCAGAATGGAGCCGTGTCTCAGAAAGACAGGCCAGCCCGGGGTGGAGGGAGACGGGGAGGGGGCCCCACACAGAGCAGGGAAGGGGCCAGACACTCCTCACAAGTTCCCCTGACAAACCGTCAACAGTGTGGCCAGAGCTGTGGCCAGAGCTGTGGCTATGTGTATGCTTGGGGCAGCCACAAACCCCCCAAACCTCCCCGGCACCAGGCATTGAGGTGTCTCAGCGGGGTCCCTCAGCAGGTGTCTCCCCTGTGAGGCTCTGGCCTGCGTTCCCGCGATCCACCTGGCCCCTCTCAGGGACACGGCCCAGGCTGCTTGGGGAGCCCCGGCTAGGCTGCGGGACTCCCTGAGCTGCCCTAGCTCTGGGAGAGGCCACAAACCGCTGGCCAGCGGCCCGTCTGCTTCCCTGGACGGCCCCCCAAGACTGCAGGTGCAGGTTGCCCTGTGGGGGCCGCAATGGGGCCGTCTGGAGGATACAGAAGTTTAAACACCCAGCACACCCAGGGACCCCAACCCTTGTGCCTGTGGCCCAGCGCCTCGCCTGGGCCTAGGTCAGACCTCCCCCCCAGCCCCTCCCCCAGACTTCTCCTGGGCCCTCGCAGCAGCTGGGGGCTCTGGACACACCGAGGCTCCGAGCCGGCCCTGCCGGGACCCCCTTTCCGAGCCTCCGCTCCCACCTCTGACCAGCGAACGAACCAGTGAGACAAGTACCAGAGGATCCCCGAGGACGCCCGTCAGGGCCCCCCACGGGCCCGGGCCCAGCGGACGGCGCGATCATCTCCACACGCGGCGAGCAGGAAGCGGGGTGCGCGGGGCGGAATCCATGAACTGGCCCTAACCGCCGCTGGGGTATTTGCATGAAGAACCAGAACGGGGGCGGGGAGCATTTCCTGTTTGCAACCGTTGGTGCGCGGAGCTTCCCCAAGGACCGTTAATCACGTCTGGGGGTGTCGGCGGCAGCGCTGACGTGCCTGCCCCGCCCCCGAGGGCCTCGCTCCCGAGGCATCACCGCCCACGGTGAGGACCCCACTCAGAGTGGACCCGAACGAGCTCGGGTCTGTGAGGACAGGTGAGGAGAGCAGGTGGTCTGCGAGGGACACCCAAGCCCCCCGGAGCTCAGGAGAGACCAGGGTGCACCACGCCGTGCGGGATGAGGGTGCGGGAGGTGGCGCCCTGCCCTCGGCGGGGGGCGGGCATGTGGCCAGGCATCTGGAAAAACGTGTGTGAAGGACCAGTGACGTCGAGAAGCACCAAAGGTTACACAAGCTTGGGGGAAAAAACGAAAGGAAAGAGAACTTAGAGAACGTATCCAGTCCCTAGAGAGGGTAACAGTCTATTTAAGAGACTGAAAAACAAAATAATCACAGAGCGAAAGGAGTCTAACGGTCAAGGGGACAGAAGTAAGCTTCCACTTGTTTAAAAGGAGCCACGAAGCCAGGGCTGCGTGTAGCCAACGCGGCATGTGAGGGGTTAATGTCCTTGTCATCAAGGAGACAGAACAAACGGGTAGCAGCGGCGGCACCTCGGCACCAGGCAGGCAAACCCCTGGCAGAGGCGTGCAGGGCGGGAGGAAACATCCCCGCGACTCACGCGAAACCTTGACCGGCCAAGGACCGAGCGCCAGCGGAGGCCGAGGGCAGCGGGAGGACAGAGCCCTCCGGGCCGGTGTCTGCACCCCAGGCACAGATCCCCCAGGTGCAGGAGGTCCGGCGCCCATACAGCAGCGCGGGGCGATCTGTCCGCCCCTCCGCCCCGCAGGAGCTCTGGGAAGTCCTGCTGGGCTCGCGTCCCAGGAGTGACACAGGCCGTTATGAAATGCTGCCTCCCCGGGCGCCTAGAAAGACAAAGGGAACCCAGGACCCTGTGCTTGGGTTGTGGGCTTATGGGCAGTTTGTAACACTTCTCTTTCCAAACGTCCTACGAGGCTTTCCTGTTGCTTTTTATTTTTTTTCTTTGTCGATTTTAGACAGAGAGGAAGGGAGAGGGAGGGAGAGAGAGAGAGAAACATTGATGAGAGAGAACACCGATTGGCCGCCTCCTGCATGCCCCCCACTGGGGATCGGGCCCACAACCTGGGCACGTGCCCTGACTGGGAATCGAACCAGCAACCTCTTGATGCAGGGTCGACGCTCGACCACTGAGCCACACCGGCCGGGCTCCTGTTGCTTTTTTTGTTCAGATAGAGTGGGAGGGAGAGAGAGGAAGAGAGAGAGAGAGAGAGAAACATCGATGTGAAAGGGACACATCGAGTGGCTGCCACCCGCACGACCAACCAGGGCCGGGGACAAACTGCAACCGAAGTACGTGCCCTTAGTGGGAACCGAACCCGGGTCTCTCTGGACCGCAGGCCGACGCTCTAACCGCTGAGCCACACCGGCCGGGCTCCTGTTGCTTTTTAAACTAAAAGAAATTAAAACACTGGACAGGGCAACTGCAGCCACCTAAGACCTCATCCTGCCCATCGTCACTGAGGCCCGGGGGGCGGTTCCTTGTCCTCTGGCCTGAGGCCGGCCGGCACAGAGGCTCCCAGCCCAGAGCGGGCCGACGCGCAGCCCAGCAGAGCGGTCAGGAGCTTGTCTGGCCCCCGCCCGCTTCTCTCCCTGCGCAGGGCTCCGGTCAGGGCCTCTCACTGCCTGGGATCCTCACACCACCGGAGGCCTGGCCGCCTTCCGTCCCCACTCAGCTCCTGCAAGCAAATGAGCTGGCCGTCCGGGGAGAGGGACAAAGCCCCGAGTGTCCGCCCTGCCCCCTCAGAACGCAGGCGCTCCAAGACAGGGCCCACAAGACAGGGCCCGCAATGGGGTGCTACACTGTACTCGGAAACCACAAAGGACTTATTTCCCCTTCCAGCCACCAGGTCACCCCAGCCTCGGGCTCCTCCTGCCGGCCACTCAAATCGGCCCACATCATGGGGTCCCAGCACTCAGCCTGCCCGAGCCAGGGGCCCCCAGGGGGCCGGCTCCCATCCCCACCGCCCTGCGCCCCAGACCGCTTAGGCTCCTCAAATACACGAACAGTTCACACGGCGGTCGACCAGGGCCCCACAGCACCCGTGACACCCCGGGGCGGGGCAGGCAAGCCCCTCCACATCCCACCCCCAGGACAACCTCGTACACACGAATTCTGGGGACACTGTCCAACACAGTACCCCCCCAGATGGAGCTGGAGGGTGGCCATGGCACGCTGTCCACGAGGGAGAGGAGGGCCGGACCTCAGACACCAGCAGTGACCCAAGGCCAGCCCCGAATGGGCACCGTCTCCACCAACCTCACCCGCACCCGCCCTCTGCTTGCGGCTGCGATCCACCCCGAGTCTAGTCCTCCCTTTATCCAACCGGCACCCCACCTGCACACCCACTCTTCACTCCCCAAGGTCCATGGGAGGAAGCCCACCTTCTCAGGCCCCCAGGACAGGCCCTCCTGCACCCCCACAAGCCCACCTTGGCAGCTCCTACACACCCACCCCTCAAGGTGAGGCCACTCAGAACAGGACCCACTGCTGCCCGCAGCCCCCGAGGGCCAGCGCCCCGTACCTCCGGGCAGAAGCAAACACGCCGGCTAGCACCCCCCGGCGAAGGCCATGCCGGACCCTTGCTCAGAGCCACGGCAGGGGCCTGCGCGGACCCCGGGATGTGCGCGGATGGCACCCGGTGCTGTGCCGGGCGGGGGCTCCGGGCCGTTGGCAGGGGCTGGGCGGGCAGAGCCAGCCGGCCACAACACCCTCTGCCCTGGAAACCCACTGAATGGCTTCTGGACACACAAAGGCGGCAGTGTCTGGGGAACACTGGGCTTGGAAACCACAAAGGACTTTACTTCCCCTCCCGGCCCAAGGTTTTAAAAAAAGTGGCCGCCGGTGTCTGCGCCTGCCGCGTCCCGGCCGTCCTCCCTGGAAGCGAGGCGCACGCCGGCCCGGCGGGGCCCCGGCTGCATTGCACAGCGCTGTCCGGGCCTGGCCTCACCTCCCGGGCATCTGGGCGTCTCCCGCGGATCCCGGGTAAACGTTTGTTCTCCCACGGGAAGCAACCCTCGTCCTAAACCACGTTCCTGGGGAGTCACAGATGTTCGGAGGGAACTGGGCTCCTCCCTGCCCCCCACAAGCTGGTCCCAGCTGACTGCGTGGCACTGGGCCAGGTCTCTGTCCTCAGGGAAGCCAGCCCCAAACCCTGAGGCCGGAGCCCGCAGCGACAGCAGCTACGGATTCCAAGGCTTTGCAGAGGAACCGGAGGGCCAGGGGAGAGGCGCTAAGACCCGGTCCTAACAGCATCCCAACGGCCTCCAGCCCTGCACGCCGCCTCGGCGGGGCCCAGCACACAGCTCCCAGCAGGCCACTGGGCCGCACCTCGCGCTGGGTGCCTCCTGGGACCAGTCTGGAGGCCCGAGACCCACAGGCCCTCGTGACGGCTAGTCCTGTCCCTGCCTCACACCAGGCTGGGGATGTTGGCTCACACCAGACGACCTCCAGCTTCCCCAAACTCGAGGCTTCTCCGGGAGCTGCCTCCATCACCCGGGGCTGGGCGGGGCAGTCAGCAGGACCCCAGATGCTCCGGTGCCCACGAGGGGTTCTGCTGACTCACCCCCACGCCCCTTGCCTGCTGTCCCGCTGGACAGCTCGCCGGCACCTCCGCTCTGCCACGGAGCACAGAGGTCCAGTCTCCGTGTCCCCCGCGTGACGGTGTCCGGGTCCACCAGCTGCTCAAGCCCTCACCCTGGACGGAACCCTCGACCGTGTGACCGCTCCCCACAGCAGGCCCAGCCCCCCACCTGCAGGCCCAGCCCCCCACCTGCAGGCGCAGCCCCCCACCTGCAGGCAGCCCCCCACCTGCAGGCAGCCCCAATCTGCACTTCCCCACCTCCACCCCCTCCTGCCAGGCCAGCCCAAGGGGCACAGTGCCCCCCAGAGACCCCTCTCCACCCAGCAAGAAAGCAGGCCCTGTGGCATCCAGATGAGACCCTGCCTCCCCTCCCCTGGGCTCCAGCACCTCCCGTTCTGGGACGCCTCCCCTCCCAGCTCCTTCTCCACCAGGCACCCCCTTCAACCCCATCATCCCGTTCAGTTTGAAGTCTGGAACTTCCAACGAGGCTAACTCCCTCGTGTCGGGTCTGTGGCCCCGGCCCACCATCAGGGTTCACGCCCCGAGGTCAGGGTGATGCTGGGCTGGCCACGCTGGGAGCCACTAACCCTCGCTCGGGGGAGCAGGCAGGGTGGGTGAAGCCGGGCCCCGAGGTCCAGCCAACCGGCGCTGGGCAAAGGGCTGCCCCGGACTCTGCCCTCCAGCCCTGCCCACACGCATAGCCCCTCCACCCAAGGCTCCAACAACCGCTCCCGCAGCAGGAGGCCTGCGTTCCTGCCCCTGCTCTTGAGGGAAGCCGGCCGAGGGCAGGCCCCGGAGAGAGAACCCTGGCAGGGGACCCGTCAGTGGCCAGGGGGCCCAGGACAGCGCCCAGGGAGAGCTGGGAGGGTCCTGTTAGAGCCGCCACCCCCTCCTCTGGGACTGGGACACTGCCCATGGACCCTCCAGGGCCCAGCCCCTCGGGGAGCTGTGTGCACAGGTGTGTCATGTGTCTACTATAAACTTCGCTGCTATAAAGACGTTCACACGCGTTCACAAATCATAACACACCGCTCCTGACTGTGAGCCCCTGCGGCCAGCTGGCGCTCAGAGTGCCCCGGTCAGCCTGGGCGGCCGCTGGCCAGCAGGCCGGTCCCCACACGAGAGGCGACACCCTTGTTTCCGTTCACAAGACACAGCGCCGTGTCCAGGACGTGACAAGTTTCCTCGGGGAGTCGAGGGTGCTGAGGGCGGCCGAGCCCTCCCTCCGCGTCTCTGCGCCTCCCAGAGCGAGCACCACAACCGCACACGAGCGTCTCCCTCCTCTCTGCCGCCCCGCCCACCCCCCGCGGGACAAGTGGAGCCCGCGCTGCTCCTTCCACCATCACGAGGCTGAGACTCGGGTGGCCTTGGGTGCGCCACACCACCTCTCGGGGCCCCCGTTTCTCCCGTGGCAGGGGCTGTGAATGGCGGTCCCCACCCAGAGGACTCCCTGAAGTTGTGCCGGCAGGTCAGTCGCCACCTGGCGTCAGGGGTCCCAGGGATCGAGCTCGAAGCTCCGATGCTCAGCAAACGTCCCGTGACCTTTGGGGCGCTGTTTGATGGATGAGGGACGGGAGGGTAAAGGTTCCGGACACCCCGAGAATCCAAGTCACTGCTGGCTCCAAACAGGGAGGGACCCAAACCCGGGGTCCAATGGCCGGGCAGGAGGAGACCACGGGGTCACCGCGCTCCAGGCCTCCCGTGCGCCCCGAAGCCTACCTGGGGCCCTGTGTCTCGGGCCAGAGTGACAAGCTCCCACAACTGCTCACCTCCCCACCCCAGAACTCCTGTGAAACCAACCGACAGATGGGGAAACTGAGGCTCGGGCCAGTCTCACTGGACTCCGGAGCCTCTGCATGCCCCAACCTCAGGCTGCCCTCCCCGGCACAGGCCTCTAGTAATGCATCCACCACGCCGTGCGATGCCCTCGGGCCCTTGCCCAGGGGACTGCAGAGGGGCCACACGGGTGCTCACTCAGAACAAAGTTGGCAGGACATCCACAGGCGCGGAGCAGGCCGACACACTTCTGCCAAACACGCAACTACGCGGGAATGGGAACCGCACCCGGGACTCCTCTTCAACGCCATCCATCACTCCTAGCAGCCAGCGCTCGGGAGGCCCGGCCGGAGGGGCACTGGGAGGAAATGCCTCCCGGATCCTGGTACTTCCTGCCCTGGCCCGGCCCGAGTCCCTGCACGCAGAAGGGGGCGCGACAGGCAGCAGCGTGGAGACGGGCTGCTGTCCGAACGCATCGCGCTGTCCCTGGGGCTGGGACCCCAGTGAAGGGCCAGGTCAGAAAGGCCCAGCCCGGTGGCCACAGTCCTCTGCGCTCCTCAGCTCTGCTGTCGCCGTGCGGCCGTGGGCCAGTAAGACGGCTCGCAAAGCCGGTGGCCGAGGCCAACTTGGCCGCTGTCCCTGCCTTGTGGCGACAAACACCTAACAGAAGAAGGGTTCTCCTCAGGTGCCGGACCTCCTGGCCACTCACAGGGAACCTCCTGAAGCGCTCGGGCCTCACTTCCCACGGCCGGAGCATCGCGCGTGCGTGTGGGTCTGCCGGAGGAACGGGGAGAGGGGCAGGCGCCTCCCGTGGCGAGGCCCGGGCGGCCTGGGCGCTCTCTACCTTGGTGAGGAGACCCCACATCTCTGTCCACCTGGGGGGCGTCAGGGGCTTCTCCACCGGCCCCGCACACCCCACCTGAAGCAGAGGGCCAGCCGCAAGGAGACCAGCTCTGAATGGCACTGCCCACCCTCGCCGCCCGGCGGCCCCCGGGCACAGTGGCTACCGCAGGGCCACGCCTCGGCCTCAGGCCAGGGCCTGCTCTCCAGCGACAGACCAACAGCACAGCAAAAGGACCTCGAGCGCGAAGGTCCCTTGCCCACCTGCTCGGGAGGGAGCAGGCCACCCACCCTGCAGGACTGTGCCGCGCCTCCCGGGGGAGGGAACGGGGAGCCAGGTGCGCTGTTCGCAGCCCGCAGGTGAGGGAGTCCTCTGTCCTCCGGCACTGTCCCGTGTCCTCCTGGCCCGGCTGAGACCGGATTCCCGCACGGCCGGGCCAGACAGCCACCCCCGACCCAAAGCTTTCCATTTTAACAGGGGGGCTTTCCTGCTGGTCAAGAACGCAGCCCGGGGCAGGGCCCGACGGAGGAGCCCAGCCTTGACTCCGCCCCCTGCCACAGCACGCGTGGCCCCTGAAATCCCACGCGGAAGAACCTCAGGTCCGCCGCACCTGTCGCCCAGGTCGCCGCCAGGCTCCGGCGTGGTGCCAGCTAAGTCCCACGCAAGTCTCCTGACTGGCCGACAGCAAGCAGGGGCTCTGCAGAAGGGGGGGGGGGCGCAAGTGTGTCTGAGCCCCGAACGCACGGCCCTGTCCCCCGGTGCTCAGGACGTCCCCACAGGGGGCAGGTCAGCTGGGCTTACACAAGAGTGACGTGGGGGCTGTCGTACACCCGGAGTCCCGGACGTTCAGGAGTGACGACGACTACCATCATCGAGGGGTGTCTAACGAGCACCTGCTACTTTCCGGAGGACAGCCCGCCTTGGTGAGCGGGAACAGGCAGCCAAGAGCCAGGGGAGGCCCCGAGAAGGTACCGGTGGGCTGCGGGCTGCGGGCTGCGGGCTGCAGAGGCGGGCGCTCCAGGAAGGGCGTGGATGGGACACGGTCCTCACACAGAACCATCGGAGGGAACGGTCGAGACGGGTGGGAGCAGAGACTGCGGCAAGGTCACAGCAAGGGGCGGCGGCCGGACAGGGGAGGGAGATGGCGTCCAGGCAGGCTGTCCGACACCCGGGGGGGGGGGAGCAGGGCGGGGGTCCAGGCAGGCTGTCCCGACACCCCGGGGGGGGAGCGGGGCGGGGGTCCAGGCAGGCTGTCCCGACACCCCGGGGGGGGGGGGAGCGGGGCGGGGGTCCTGGCAGGCTGTCCCGACACCCCGTGGGGGGGGAGCGGGGCGGGGGTCCAGGCAGGCTGTCCCGACACCCCGAGGGGGGAGCGCGGCGGGGGTCCAGGCAGGCTGTCCCGACATCCCGGGGGGGGGGGAGCGCGGCAGGGGGTCCAGGCAGGCTGTCCCGACACCCCGAGGGGAGCGGGACTGGGTCCGGGCAGCTGTCTGAGAACCAGCGCCTGTGCTCTCGGGCCCCCCCATCCGGTCCTGACCACCTGGGAGGGAGGCTGGCCGCAGGCTGCACCCTGGCCCTGGGCCTAGCCTTTGCCAAGAACCTGATACATCCCAGCTGCTGTGGCGATGCCTCTCCCGTTCTAAAGAGAGGAAACGTTCCGAAAGGAAGTCACAGCCCTCGCCGGGGAGGTGGGGTCCAGGACCCGCTCACAGCCTACCTGGGGGACCAGCACGGGCTGAGCCGGCCGGGCCAGCAGCGGGCAGTGGCCCACACTCGGGCCTGCCTTCCCGCACACAGCCGGGGAGCAGAAACCTCAGCCGCGGGGCCGTGCAGTCGGCACAGCACCCTAAGAAACGCAGACAGGATCACCGAATGACTCAGCAACCCCACTTCTGGGTACACACCCAGAAGAACGGAAAGCCTCAAACATACTTGTACACACACGTTCCTTTTTCACAACAGCCAAGAACGGAAGCGACCCCAGTACCTCTCGCCACGTGGACGGGGACATGCAACGGGGCCTGCCCACGACGGAACAGGGCTCAGCCTTAGGAGGAAGGCACTACACCTGCCACCACACGGACAAGCCTTCAAGACATCATGCTCCGTGAAACGAGCCTGGCACAAAAGGACACACTGTCCTGGCCGGTAAGGCTCAGCGGTTAGAGCGTCGGCCCGCAGACCAGAGGGTCCCGGGTTCAGTTCCCGCTAAGGGCACGGACCTCGGTTGCGGTTTGTCCCCGGCCCCGGTTGGGGTTGTGCGGGTGGCAGCCACTCGATGTGTCTCTCTCTCTCCCTCCCATTCTATCTGAAGATAAATACAAAGAAAAGCCCTCGGCACACACTGTGTGGTTCCACTTTTATGAGACAGAAAGCAGGTGGCGGGGGCCGGAGGCTGGGGTGTTCCTTGGGGACAGCCTTGGGGACGACGAGAACATCCTGCAGAGACAGAAAGCAGGTGGCGGGGGCCGGAGGCTGGGGTGTTCCTTGGGGACAGCCTTGGGGACGACGAGAACATCCTGCAGAGGATGGTGGTGATGTCTCACGACAAGGTGAATATATGTAATGCCGCTGAACGGAGCACTCAGAAGCGTCCAAGTGGGAGTGCGTGTCGTGTGTGCTTCACCGTATTTACACGCGGGGAAGGGGGGGGAGGGCACGCACATCCTGTCTGAAATCATCTGTGATGCGTCTCCCTCTTTTTGTTTTTAATCCTCACCCAAGGACATTCCTCCATTTTTTGTTCAGATGGCGTGGGAGGGAGGCAGGGAGGGAGAGAGAGAAAGAAACATCGACGTGAAAGGGACACATCGAGTGGCTGCCACCCGCACGACCAACCGGGGTCGGGGACAAACTGCAACCAAGGTACATGCCCTTCGCGGGAACCAAACGCGGGTCTCCCTGGACCGCAGGCCGACGCTCTAACCGCTGAGCCACACCGGCCAGGGCTTAAAAGTGATTTTAGAGGAAGCAGGACAAGCTGGCTCTGAGGTTTATAAGGAAAAACAGGCTGAGTAGCCGGGAAAATTCTGAAAAGCAAGAAGGATGAGGGTCCTGCCCCATGACGGGGGAAACGGCCACGGTGGCTTCAGCAGTGGGGTGACAGCAGCGGACAGGCCCCAGGACAGATCAGGACGCAGAGACCGACACAGACCCAATGGGGTCGAGATGGCATTCTAAATGGGGGTACATCGTTCAACAGCAGGGAGCCACACCCCTGCCTCCCCAACCTGTGCTGTGGACCAAGGACTACAGTGTGAGAGGACCACTGACGTGGCCGGGGCCGTGGCGGAGCTCGGGCCTCGGGGCCGCGGGGGAGCTCGGGCCTCGGGGCCGCGGGGGAGCTCGGGCCTCGGGGCCGCGGGGGAGCTCGGGCCTCGGGGCCGCGGGGGAGCTCGGGCCTCGGGGCCGTGGGGGAGCTGGGACCTCGGGGTAGTGGGGGAGCTGGGACCTTGGGGTAGTGGGGGAGCTCGGGCCTCGGGGTAGTGGGGGGTCATGGGGGAGGGGAGGGGAGGAAAAGGGGAGGAGTAGTGGGGTAGCGAGGGCTGTGGGAGGAGGGGGGAGAGAGGTGGGGGGGTTGGGACGGGAGGGGTAGGGGGAGGTCGTGGGGGGAGGGGAGGGGAGGGGACAGGAGGGGAGGGGGAGGGGGAGGAGAAGCATGGGAACCAGCATGTGCTCCAACCCTTGAATGTTCCACAGTAAACTGTTTTAAAGTTAACAATCAAAATAAAAGAAGTAAGAAGGATTCAAATAAAATACAAAAAAACTAAACCTGAGAACGACCTCCATTTACCACCGCTGGCAAATCTCTCCCGATGCTGAACCAGAGACCCTTGGGGCCCCCAAGATCCTTCTGGGGGACTCACAAGATCCACACTATGTAACACCCCCAGCCGTCCTGGGCTTTCCTCGCCGGCTCTAGGGCGCACCTGGGACACACGCCGAGGGGCCCGGCTGTCTCCAAACCTGACCCACGAGGCCTGCACACGGGGCCCAAACGTCCTTGTCTCTGGGGGGGAGGGGAAAGGCTGAAAACACGTGCTACCTGTGTACACACGGCAGAGTCACGTGCCACCTGTGTACACACGGCAGAGTCACGTGCCACCTGTGTACACATGGCAGAGTCACGTGCCACCTGTGTACACACGGCAGAGTCACGTGCCACCTGTGTACACACGGCAGAGTCACGTGCTACCTGTGTACACACGGCAGAGTCGGCAGTCTGGGTTAATGGACACATTTAACATCTAATACTGAACAGCAATGGACGCACCACGCAGCGGCTCTCTGGGACCTCGCTAACCGGACTACAAAGGGGTCCCCAGGCTCTCACCGAGGTCGACCCAAGTGAAAGGGTGGGACACTGTGCCCCAAGGACAAGCCCATGGCCCCCCATGACCCGGGCCCAGGTTAGCGCCCACCGCTGGACCCCAACAGGGAGCTGTGTCCACAGGCCCACCTGGGGAGTCCCCGGGGCTGCGGCAGGACGGCCAGTCCCCACCACACCCCTCGGCCCCGCTGACATACTCACCGGGCGCGGCACCCGGCACGTGGGTGGCAGCCCAGGGCCCTCGTGCACACCCTGGCACACCCTCTGTGGGGCTGAGGGTGGCAGGGAGCAGGTGGAGGAGCAGCCCCGGGCGCCCATGGGCTACAGGGCTGGAGAGGGTGTGGCCCACCGGGAGGGAGAGGCCAGGACCAGCAGCCCTCCCAGGACCGGGCTCCACAGCCTCCGTGGCACCCTCACCTGTAAGGCACCCTCACCTGTAAGGCACCCTCACCTGTAACCCTCGGCCGCACGGCACCGCACCTGCACGGCCCACACAGCAGGAGCTCACCCTCCCTCCACCTCCCTCACCCCTGGGGGTTCGCTCAGGCCAGAGGAGGGGCCCCCGAAGCCCCCGCTTCCTCCCCAGTCAGCCCCACAGTCATCTCCAAGCTCACCACCACTTCCCCTCGTTTATAAACGCCCTCCCTGCCTTCTGGGCGGACGTACCTTTCAAGGGCCACAGAAGTCTCCTCCTCCAGGAAGCCCTCCCAGACACCCACTTCACCAGGAATCTTGCCATCCACGAGCATCCCCGCATTAGGGCACCTGGGCGCACACGACACCTTGTGCCACTGCCTTCCAATGCACGAGGACCATGGTTCTGTCATCATGCAGCCCCCTGTGAGGGGCTGTCAATCACATCGTGCAGCCCACTGTGAGGGGCTGTCAATCACATCGTGCAGTCCCCTGTGAGGGGCTGTCAATCACATCGTGCAGCCCCCCGTGAGGGGCTGTCAATCATGCACCGCCTCACAGCGGAGGCACTGCAACCGAAGCCTTTTTGGTAAAGGGACTGCATGACCTTGAGGCTGGCAGGTGTTGCCACTGGGGGAGACAGCCTACCTGAATGAAAGCTGAACGGAAGCAATCGAAAGAAGGGGAACCAGAGACACCGGCCTGGCCTGGGCACCCACGTCCCCATGTCCCCACGCCCAGGACCTGAGCCCGCCAAGGCCCTTCTGCTGAAGCAAGCCTGCGGTGGGCCCCTCCACGCTGGGGGGACAAGGCAAGCCTGCACTCCGGGGAGACCTGGACAGTGGCCTACATCCCGGGGTAGGTGGCGGCGCCAGGAGCCAGTGGCCTTCTCAGGGAAGCACAGGCCTCGCTGGCCTTAAGAAATCAAGGGTAGCCCTGGCCGGTTTGGCTCAGCGGTTAGAGCGTCCGCCTGCAGTCCGGAGAGACCCGGGTTCGGTTCCCGCTAAGGGCATGTACCTCGCTTGCAGTTTGTCCCTGGCCCTGGTTGGTCGTGCAGGTGGCAGCCACTCGATGTGTCCCTTTCACATCGATGTTTCCCTCTCTCTCTCTTCCTCTCTCTCCCTCCCACTCTGTCTGTACAAAAAATGGAAGAATGTCCTCGGATGAGGATTAAAAAAAAAAGAAATCAAGGGTAAAGCCATCTGTTTCCAAAACATACTTTGGGGAGAATCATTTTATGACCAAAAGACTCCTCTCCGCAGGGCCCTGTGACACAGCGTCCGAGCAGCTGGGCCTCCAGGTGCGGCAATGCCGCAGGGAGCCAGCAAGACGCACCTGCGAGTCTAAGTGACCCCCCAGAAGGCCCACGCGGGAAGCTGCAGAGGTCACTCTCCTGCACAGGTAATTAGACGACAGCACCAAATTTGCTGTCACGAGAACACGCGGCGGAGCCCACTGCGGGGTGGCCCCGACGTTCCTGGGGCAGGTGGGAGATGTCCTCGCCTCCACCTTCCACGGAGCTGGGCCGTCACATGGAGTGCGGGCTGGGGCACCAGGCGCTGTTAACGCCTTAGAAGGTTCACACCCAGAAGCACGCGCGTGAAAACGGAACGCAGTGCTCACCCCCAGTCCCCACCTACACCTGGGCAGCTGCACAGAACTGTCCTCGGTCCCGGTCCCCAGAATCTACTTCCTGTGTGCTAGGGATCCTCCCCGAGTCTCTAATGTCCTGTCCTGACCCCACGCTTCCTGGGACAGTCCCCTGGGACCCACATCCTGCCCGACACCTGGGGCTACAGAGCACTGGGCAGTGGGCACCACAGGCCCCCGGCGGTCACCGGGAGGGGCCACACCTCCCTGCACCCACGTCTCGGCCGTTCGCTCCTCTTCCACGGAGCCTAGAAGGGCTGGCACAGCAGCAAAGGTGCCCATCTGAGCGCCCGCCCTCACCTCCTGTCGGCTCAGGCACAGGGCCCGGCTGTGAGCAGCAGCCCGGGTGCTGGAATCGGGGGAGCGCAGCCTTCCGAACCGACTCCTGGCCCAGCCACCCACAGCCGACCCACCAGCACGGCACCTCCTCCCTTGAGAAGCAGAGGGAGCCGCTGCCAGGGCAGTCGGTATGGGTGGGGGGACCCCAACACTGTCCATCCTCAGGATCCGACACCCCGTGGTCAGGGGCCAGCCCCCGTCCCTTCAACTGCCAGGTCCTGGACCCCACACCACCTCCCTAGAATTTCCATCCAAGTCTGACCCAAAAAGGCCACCACTGCCAAACCCACGAACCAAAGCCCAAACTCCTCGGAACCCGCCGCCGCCCACAGCACACGACAGGCAGGGGTGTGCCCAGGTCGCGGGAGAGACCTGCACTTCAGGCAGCCTTGGCCCGGGACAGCACCTGCAAACACAGCGGCCTTGTTCCAGGCCCGATGCGAACCCCGCCCGCAGTCACCTGCCACTTGAGAGCGACATCACTCCGCGGGGTTCCCTGCAGATCGAAGGTCACGACCCCGCACCATCGCCGCCCCACGCCAGGGTCCTCCGGTCCTCGGTCCTCCTCGGAGGAAAACCCAGCACCAAAGGAAGAAACTACGTGGCCTTGCGGTGCCCGGGCCTTCTGCCAGGAACCCCGCACGGCGGAGGGCAGGCTGCCCGAGAGGCTGCTCTGGTCGCCCGCACCTGGCCGGCCGCGGGCACCTCTGCTCCGGCCTCCAGCGAGCTCTGCGAAGCAGAAGCCTGGCAGCTGCCTCACATCCGTCCCTGCGGCCGGCCGAGGGCTGGGAGGTCTGGCAGTCGCTTCCTGGGGAGGGCTGGGCTCCAGGGCCAGGTGGAGACCAGGCTTAACCAGAGGAACAGGTTGGCCTGTGTGAAGAGTGGTTTCCTGACCCGCCTGGAGAGGGCAGCAGAGAGACCAGCGGCAGAGATGCCGCCCAGGCCCACGATGACAGACTGCTGTCTTGGGGGCCGAATCTCCAAATTCCAAAAGGAACCAAAATTCTGTCAATGACTTCGACTGAGGAGAAAGCCCACCGGGGCCTCCGCTAAGCACACAAGGCCCCCCCACGCCCCAGCAGGCCCCAGGGGCAGCCAAGCAGGACATGAGGACACCTTCAGTTGTCACGGCCTGTGCCCTGCTGGGACGGCGGCCCTGACCTCGCCCCTCAGCACACACACCTGCGGAGCCGACGGCTCTGGCCTCCTCAGAGGTTGAACCGGGTCTGTCTCCCTGCCTGGGTGTCCGTGCACGGCGGGGAGCTGGGCCCCGCACCCCGTCCTCCCAGCCAGGCCAGGGACGTGGCCACGGGAGCCGGCAGGTCCCCGGCAGCACTCGGATGGTTCCAACACACTTCCAGCAAGGACGGCGGGCGGCGGCCTCACCAGGATGGCAGGCCCGTTACGCGCCTGAGGGCCTCGCCGGCTCCTGGCCCAGGGAAGAGGGGCAGAGGGAGAAGTGCCCAGCTGAAGGCCGGAGGCCTGGAGGGCCAGCAGCTCCGGGGGCCGGGGAGGCACCCGCCCTGTATCAAGGGCTCGAGGGTTCTCTGAATTCACACCTTAGGCCCCTGACCAGCACAAGAGGACCCTCGATGACTTGGGGGACAGTTACGCAAAAGAGCTGCTCCCCTAGTGGCAGCACAGACAGCTGGGGCTGGGCACAGTCAGGGTGTCGGGCAGGAAAGGGACAGTCATAGTTGTGCCCGGCAGACACTGCCCAGGGCTGAGCTGCCTGATGGGGACCCCACCACCCCTGCCAGGCCCGGGCCATCAGGCGTCACCTCCCTGTTCCAGGAGCACAGCCAGCCCCAGGCCAGGAGGAGGGTCTCGAGGGAGGGGGTTCCCCACGAAGAGCAGATGCAGGGCCCAGGACATCCCCCTGCAGGCAACCCCATGGAACACCAGTCCCCACGGCCGATTCCCCTCGAACCCCCCCGGATCACTCCGGAAACCGAGGCAGCTCCCCCGGGGTTCCACACACGCCCTACGCACCCGCTGCCGCCGACTTCCCAGGTGCCTCAGGACACCGTGTCTCTGGGTCACAGGTCACGTCCTCTGGGCCTGGTCGGCGACCTGCCCCCTCAGTGCCTGGCCTCGCAGCAGCCCCTCCGGTCTCCGAGCCCCTCCGTGCAGGCCCTCACACCCCAGGCTTCGGGGGGCTTCAAGCTTCCCCTCCAGTCCCGGGAGACGCCCTCACCCAGGACGAGGATGGCCCCAGCCTCCATCTCCAGCGCTGACCTCGTCCCGGCACCTCCCCCGCCAGGGTCATTTCCACACCTGAAGCTTCCGGAAAGTCCTGCCCAACCTGGGGCTCACCTCCCCGTTTCCTCCCACCCAGGGGAGCCTCTGCCCAGGGCTTCTGCGACCCGGAGCCTCCTCTCCCCAGTGCTCCTTGGCCACTGTTTTCTCCTGAACACCCCACCCATCCCGGAACACACCTGGTCCCTCACCTGTCCGCGTTCATACCTGCCCTGGCCTAGAATGTTCCTTGTTGTCTCTGCCCCCCCACCCCGCCCGCTTCTACCAGTCCTTCAAGACTCTATCAGCCAAAGGGGGCGGGGAGGAGGGCCCCACCGGAGCAGACGGACGAAGCGATGGTGCACCAGTGTCTACTCGGCTGAAAACAGCTAAGCAGACAGACGGCAGGGGCTGCGTGACCGTGTCGCAGTCACCGCTGAGCTGACTCAACGTCCTGAGAGCCAAAAGAACGAAGAGAAAGGGAAAGATTCGGGCCTGGCCGGTGGCTCACTTGGAGCACTGGCCTGCTCACCAAAAGGTTCTGGGTTTGATGCGCTGGGGCACGTAGGGGAGACAACCGATCGATGTTTCTCTCTCTCCAAACATATCCTCAGGTGAGAATTTTCAAAAAAGAAAGGAAAGAAAAAGGTTCGGCCCACAATTTTCCCCCGTAAAGTCCCCCCGAACCCACTAAAGCTGCGATGGAAAGTCGGCCCGAACCCACTTAGGGCCGCGCCATCCCCACACCTGCGCAGCAGGCCAGCGCTAACGGCTCCGAGGACACCCGCTCAGTGGACAGGAGCCACGGTCTGTCCTCCTCACCCAGTGGCATCGTGTGGGCTTCACCGGCAGGGCCTGGCTCACTGCCCGCTGGCGTCCGGCTGGGCCCGCGGCCGGGGACCACGCGCTGGGCGGGGGTGCTCGTCGGCCACCCGGTCAGAATCCTTGGGCTTTTTAAACGTTTCCATGGGGTCACCTTTCTGCTCCTGGTACAGGGGAAGGGTCTGAATCCAGTGGTCAGCAGGTCCCCTGGCTGTGCGGACACACCACCTTCGAGCACGGAGGACACCGGAGGCGAAAACCAACTCTCCTCCTGCTTTTGTTAAAATGGTCTCTTACTTAAAAATCCTACACGGAGAGAGTTCTAATTTAGGTTATGTGGGTTGCAAAAATAATCACGGAATCGGGCTTACGTCTTCTCATTACACAGAATTTAGGACAATATTCATGTAAGTGATTCTGAAATAGTTTATAAATAGGTCACAATAGGATCTTTCTATCGCCAAGACTCGAAAACGCCACACGGCGGGGCCAGCCTCTGTGTGCCAAAGAACCGTCCCCGGCGGGCAGCCAGCGCTGCCCCCGGATGCCACCGCGTCCTGGGAGCGGGGGTTCGGTGCGGCCGAGACCGCCTGTGAAGGCCTGTGGGCTGGTCCCCACAGACGGAGCCCCGGAATCCAGACTCTCGGGACGGAGACCAGGCCTCCTTCCCGGATCGAAGGGCGAAGATGTTCGCAGAGAAACGGAGCCGCCCAGCCCAGGTGTGACTCTGAGCTGCACTCTCACGGTGACTCGGGGCCAACAACTCACCTAACTAGTTTCAGTCACACCATTAGGCAGTCAATTATGAAATACGCACTTGCATCACTTAAAGGAGGCTGATCTGTGAACTAAGTCAGCTGGGCGGGGGCGGCCTGCGGGGACGGTGGGGGTCAGCGATGGGTGAGAGGGTCCCCGTCCCGCCACCCTGCAGGTGCCAAGAAGCCCAATGTCCCATCAATGCCACCTACCCCTCCCGTCCTCGTCCCCGAGGCCGTGGCTGACAGGCCTTCCGGGGGAAGTAGCCCGGGCCCTGGCGGCAGCGGCAGCCTCGTTTAGCTCTGGGAAACGGGGTCCAAAGCACAGCCCGTGTGCCGATGCGGCCAGTGCACTTCTTCAGTCCTGGTGAGAGGACGTGAATGAGAGATTTCACGGCCACGGATGGGAGGGGCAGCAGTGACCGGCCCCAGCGGTCAGCCCGGGGCACCTGGCTCCCTCCCAGGCCCCAGCCTTCTCCAGCTGCTTTTCCAGCCGGGAAACCTCGGATCCCCCTCCCACAGCTCGTGGGCCTCCTCCCAACCCTCCCCACTGCTACCCCGCCTGGGGCACCGCACACGGTCTGAGCCCCGGGTTCTCCCTCTCCCCCCAAAAGCCACCTAAGCCAGGCCCGTCCCCAGCAGCCAGACACCCAGTGGCCCAGCATACGCTATGGCAACCCCAGCCCGGGGGCCCCCTCGCTGCCACCCCATCACCTTCTCAGCTCTCTGAAGAAGACAAGGTGTCCCGCAGTTCCTGGGGGACACAGAGACAGCAGAAAGGAAGGCATGGGACAGGCCTCCCGGGGCTCAGGGGGAGAGTCTATGGGCCCCAGAGCAACACGGGCCAGGCTCCAGCTTGACCCCCCTGCCTTGGGCAAGCACCAAGACCTGAGGCCTGTCCAGGCCACCAAGTGGTGCAGGCCTTGCTGACTGCCGGTGGTTTGGCCACCCAGGCCAACAGCAGGTGGGCATGGTGGCCTTGGGGATCACCCAGCCTCGAAGGCCCCGGTGGCAGGGCGCACCCAGGGGGCTGGCTAGGGGGCGGTGGCAGAATGGGCGTGTGCAGGGCGGCCTCTCTGAGAGTCTGGGGCCATGCTCCATGCAGAATGTGGGCCCCAAGGAGTTAAGGGTCCACGCGGGATCCACGCGGGGGTGACAGACAAGACAGCATCAATCTTTCAAAACACCTGACCCCAGCCCTGGCCGGTTTGGCTCAGCGGTTAGAGCGTCGGCCTGCGGTCCAGAGAGACCTGGGTTCGGTTCCCGCTAAGGGCACGTACTTCGGTTGCAGTTTGTTCCCGGCCCTGGTTGGTCGTGCGGGTGGCAGCCACTCGATGTGTCCCTTCACGTCGATGTTTCTCTCTCTCTCTGTTCCTCTCTTTCCCTCCCACTCTATCTGTACAAAAAATGGAAAAATGTCCTCGGGTGAGGATTAAAAAATAAAAAATAAAAACAAAACACTTGACCCCAGAGGAGAGTGGGCGGGTGGGGCAGGGCCGACAGCCTGGCCTTCCGGGGGGCCCTCCGCCACGTCCCAGGCCCTCTACGGCCACCACACACTCGCCTTGAAGTGAGAATAGTGTGGCCCCTTCCAGGGTGGGGGTGGCAGCCACCCCCATCCCCCCAGCACACAGCAGGTGTTCAGACACCCACACCCCACAATCCTGCCCTGGGCGGCCTCGGGCAGCCCTCCCACTGCCTAGCCCCTCAGCGAGCTGTCCACTATGAGGCCACATGAGATGGGGGTCCCCGACACCCAGGGCTCATCTTCAGAAGGTCAGTGCAAATGCAGTGACTGAGGGATCGGGGGGTGGCTGCTGGTGCCAGGCCATGTCCCCCCTGTCCTTGTCTCCCCTCGGCCCGGCCACCCCACAGGCACCAGCGCGAGTCCCGGGTCCTCCGAGAACCAGCCAGGCCTGGCTCTCAGGAAGGCGGAGCAGACCTCCACCTGCGGGCGCCTGGCACCTCCCTCCCGGCTGCTGCTGCCCAGGGCCTCCCAGCGGCCCGGCCTCCCTGGCCCTCCTCACCTGCCAGGCACGGGGTGGCGCTGGGCAGTCGGAGGGTCCCGGGCCTGCTCCCCCCCGTTCTGGCAGCAGACGGCGTTGCAGGCTCGCCTCCCAGGGCCCATCCGCTCTGAGTCACAAGTCTAGGTGTTTGGCTTAGAACACACAACTCAGGCAGCCCAGGTAGACTCAGCTGCTTGCCACGGTCCCTCCCGGGCCACCTGTGCCCCTCCAGATGGACACTGACCCCTCGTCCCCAGGACCTCCCACAGGGTGTGAGTCCTGACACAGGGTGCCAGGCAAGGGGCTGTGGGGGCAGGATGCCCTCCTACCCGTTTCCCTCCCGTCCGAACTCCCATCCTGCCCACAGCTCCGCCCGCTCTGCGTGCCCGGGCCTTCCGGCAGCTGACCCACCTCACTTCCCCTCCACCGCGTGCCCGGCCACAGCTACATCCGCCCCACGCGGAGGCAGGCTGGACGATGAGGGCCAGGATGACCACAAGGACACGCCCTGGAGTGCCACCGCCGGGTCCAGCACCTTCAGGTCCCCACCACACACCCCTGGGACGCTTACACCCCATCCTCACCGTGGCGGACGGCCCCGGGCGTGACCACACATCGCCCTGCGTTCTCCAGCAATGGCTGTTGAACAGAACACCGCTCTTCTCC
Source organism: Molossus molossus (assembly GCF_014108415.1). NCBI lineage: Eukaryota > Metazoa > Chordata > Mammalia > Chiroptera > Molossidae > Molossus > Molossus molossus. The sequence goes on from NW_023425362.1 coordinate 2,660,315, forward strand.
CTGGTCCCAATGGGCCAGCGTGCCCGCTGCGAGCTCACCAGCACGGCAGGGCTGCACAACCAGACCCTCCAAGGGCCTGCCGTCCGGTCCACCTGTCGGTCTGAACCCTCTCCGAATGGCAGAGACCAGCCCCTGGACACTGGAGCCAGCACAGACCCAAGGACTTGCCCAGAGAGGCCCTGAGGGGTCACGCGGGCCTGCTGGGCTCTGCTCCCCCTCACCCCACTCCCGTGAGCCTCACGTGCCCCTGCCAGGACCCCAGCAGTGCTGGGCACGGACAGCCCTCAGATCGTCAGCTCCTGCCACCCCGGGGCAGTCCGCCAGTCTGCTCAGAGTGAGGTTCTGGGTTTTGTGATGTTAAAGGCTCGTGTGTCCTTTTAACAACTCAAGTAGCTTCAGAGTAATGACTACCCAACTGCCCAGCCAGAGGCCAAGGCTGTCAGGTCCACCGGTCTGTGCCACCCCAGGCCCTCTGAGCTGACCCTCGGTCAGGCCAGGCTCACCCCAGGGGAGCAGCGGGCAGCGGGCAGCCACCTGGGGCCGCTGGGACCTCAGGAGCGACTCCAGCCGTCCCAGAGAAGGGAACCGTCTCCAGGCCCACAGATGCCTGTGCCCCTCACGTGGGACCCACTAGACACACACCCAACCCAGAAAGCAGGAGGAACGCGGTGTGGCCCGGCGAGGACCTGGGCCAGGGCACCCAACTGGGGGCGGGGAGCAGGGAGCCCGGCCGGCAGGCTGCAGCAGGCTGGCCCCACCTCAGCCCCGAGAGCCTCGCATCCCGGGGAAAGCCACCCAGGATGACGGCCCCCATCCAGCCCAGCCCCCACTCACCCGGCTCAGCCCCCATCTCGGGGAGGCCCCAGCCCCACAGCAGAGAGAAAAGGGCTTCTGGGATGCCCAGCCAGGAGGGTGCAGGCAGCCACAGGTCCCATGGTACCCCCGACATGGTCTGGAGCCCGGTCCTGGCTCCATCAGGGGTGTGGGCGCCCACTGTCTGGGTCTCCAGGAGCGCTGGAGAGGAGACGATCTTTGGTAAGCTGACCTCCAAGACCCCACACCAGCCGGAACTGGTCCTGGGGAGTGTAGCCTGGTGGCCTGGGACCTCACTGGTCCTGGCTGCCCCTCCTCTCACCCCCAGAGGTGCCCCCTCACCCCAGGCCGGGTCAGGCCCCTGTCGCACAGCCCCCACCTCTCCCACCCTCTGGTCCAGGCCCCCTCCCACCACACACCTCATTCGTGTTCACTGCTGTCCAGCACCCCGCACAGCGCAGGTCCTCGTTACAAAGGCGACAAGACATAGAAATCGGCACAGGGCGCCCACACACGCTGCCAAAAGCACGTGGGCAGGCGGGTGGAGCAGAGGTCTTCCAGGCAGTGGCCTGGGTGCTGCACCCAGAGCCCTCCCAGGTCCGCAGCAGAAGTTTGCCCAAGACGGAGAAAACAAAACGGCTCCTCTCAGATCCCAGAACTCTGCGTGGAAAACAGCACTACGGTTGCGTGTACACGGCCGGCTACGGCAGACAGCGCACCTCCCCCCGTGCACAGGTGGTACGGTCAGCACCTCCCCACGTGCAGAGATGGTACCTCTCCACGCGTGTAGAGATGGCACAGTCAGCACCTCCCCACCCGTGTAGAGCTGATACGGTCAGCACACCCCCATGCACAGAGATAGTACAGCCAGCGCCCCACCCCCACCCCACCCCCCCGCGCGCGGAAATGGTACAGTCAGCACCGTGGGGCAGAGCACAGGAGCCCAGGCACTGAAGGGCCCACTGAGTCCCATTCCAGCCTCCTTTCCACCGTCCCCACATCATTTTCTCTCAAGAGAGACAGGAACACAAAGGGTCACCAGCCGTCCCTGCACCCTCGGAGCCTGCCCAGGCCGGCGCTCCTTTCTCCCAAGCAAGCCCAGCAAACCCCACACCTGCAGACAGCGGGGCCCACGTGCAGCGCAGTGAGGGAGACGCGGGCTTGGCCGCTGGTGCCCCCTGCGGCTCTGCACAGCCGCTCTTCCTCCAAAGGTGCCCCCACCCAACCGCCCCTGCCAGGATCCGACTCAGGCGGGTCTGCTCTCCCAAGGGTCCCTCCGCGGCCTTTCTCTCCGAGCCCACCCAGGCCAGGCCTCCGGGGTGTGTTCAAGTCAGCGCCACTTGCAGACTTCAAAGGGTATCAAGTGTGTGCCCATCCCCGCAGGCCTGGCTGCCCAGGCTCAGGGGGACCCGGTATGCTCTTTGCCTCCCCTGCGGGTCTGGGACCTTCCCAGGGGGGGGTGGCGCCCAGCCTCTGCAGGGTCCTACAGAGGACCCTCCCAGCTCCCAGGCTCCTGGAGAAGGAACTACCCATGGGCGCCGCACTCACCCCCGAAGCCACCTCCCTCGGCCGGGATGCCCGCCCTGTCCTCTCCACAGCGACACTGGACTGAACAGGAAGAGGTGGGTGCAGAGGGCCCGATTTCTCTGGCAGGAAGGGAATGTTAGTGATCAGCCAGGGGAGGTGGCCGAGGACCCACGTGGCGGGGACTAGATGGTGACCCCATCACCAGGAAGAACTCTCGCTGGAAGTAGGCACAGGTGGTCCCACACAGCAGTGACGTGTGTGTGCCCCCTTCTGTCACTGAGATGGTCCAGAGCGCGACGCCCCAGCAGCATCAAGCGCACCCAGCACCCAGACCTTGGCTTTTTTTTTTTATCCTCACCCGAGGACATTTTTCCATTTTTTGTTCAGATAAAGCGGGAGGGAGAGATAGGAAGAGAGAGAGAGAGAAACATCGACGTGAAGGGACACATCGAGTGGCTGCTACCCGCACGACCAACCAGGGCCGGGGACAATCTGCAACCGAGGTACGTGCCCTTAGCGGGAACCGAACCCCGGTCTCTCTGTACCGCAGGCCGACGCTCCAACCGCTGAGCCAAACCGGTCAGGGCCAGACCTTGGCTTCTAAAACCACTCTGCAGGGAAGGAACCAGGCTCCCGGGCACCCGGCTGATTCTGGGGCCGGGCAGAGACCCCCCAGGTGAGCCCCGAGCACCTCGGGGCCAGACCGTGACACGTGCCCCCTCACCCCACCTGGCCGGAGGGGGGTGGCGGGAGAGCCTCCCGATGGCCGAAGCGGGGACAGGCGGGCAGTGGAGCCCAGTGTGAGTCCACGTACATGACGAGGTAACGACGGGGGAAGAGACGCATCTCCAGGCAGAAGATTCCGTCACCCTGATGGACGCTCCACCCTCAGGGGGCGGACGGTACCCTCCACCCTCCCGTCTGGGCTGTGCGTGGTGACCGCCTCCAGGGAGAACAGTGTGGACGAGGGGCGGGGGCCGTGGAACAGCCCGACACACACACCTCGGCCAGAGGCCAAGGCCGACACCACCGTGATGGGTCAGGCTGAGGGCACGTGCCCCTGGCAGGACGTGACAAGAAGGCCCTGTACCTCCATGTCCTCCTCCCACGCCCAGGACCCCGGTCCAACCCCAAGGAAAACATCCAAATTCCAACCGACATATTTCAGTTGTCCAAACAAATTCCAATGGAGGAGGGCCCTGCAATGCACCTAAACTCCTCAGGACTGTCAAGGTCATCAAAAGAAGAGTCTGGGAAACTGTCCCAGCCCAGAGGTGCCTACGGATACGCCAAGGGATCTTGAGAAAGAAAAATGACATCAGGTGAAAAGGAAGGAAATCTAAATAAAATATGGACTTTTCTCCGTTAATAATGTATCAATAGCGGTTCGTGAATTGTAACAATGTTCCACACAAACAGGAAGATGTTAGTAATGGGAGAAACTGGGGGAAGGGGCGGGTAGGTAGATGGAAACCCCAGCGTACTTGTAACTTCTCAGTTAATCTAACACTGTTCTAAAAAATAGTCTATTATCTTTAAAAAAAATAAACAACCAGGCGTGCACCCTGTGCAAGGTGGGGGGCGGGGGCAGGGCGGGTGGGGCTCCAGGCTCACTCAGCAGCTCTGCCCGAGCAGTGGCCACCCACAGCCACACCCAGGCCTGCCCTGGCGCACACAGTGAAGTGATACACTTAACAGGAAAATAATGGAGGAACAGGACTGTGAGGCAGTCAGCGACAAGGGGGCTTCACTCCCTCCCTACCCCTACACCTGCAACAACTCACTCCCCACACACTTGCCACTGTCCCCAGGAGGCCAGCCAGGGGTCAGATGACGAGCAGGGCTCCTGCCCTGCTGGAGCTCACAAGGCAGACAGGTAAACAGAGAGCCACACACAGGGAGACCAGCACAGGCGCCCTCACCCTGTGAACGTGAGAAGGCCAGGAAGGCTTCCTGGAGGAGGTGACCTGAGCACACACAGTTCACACAAACGGCCACTGAACATGAGAGGGGACACCTGCAATGGCTCAGGGGTCCCTGCACACAGTGGGTGAACATCAAGAGTTCCTGGGTGGCATGCAGGCTGTTCTGAACTCTGACCCCTGGAACCTGGTGAGGCCAAGCACCCCACTTAGACACATACTAAAGGTGGTCCAGGGCCACGTGGTTCGGGGGAGAAGGGCCACACTTCAGAAGAGGCACAAAGCACAACTCTGTCATACACACTGCCACCAGATGAAAACGCATCCCACTGAGTGGGAAAAACGGCCCCCAAAAGGCCTCCCGTTCTGTGATTCCTTCCCGTGAAATGTCCAGGAGAGGCAGACCCAGCGACGGGACGGAGACATGGCTGAGGCCCGAGCGGCCGCTGAAGGGCCCGGTCTCCTCGGGGGGATGGAAATGTTCTCTATTAGACCGGAGAGCGCACAACTTCACTAGTACGCTAAGTCAGAGGATTGCACACTTTCGACGGGTAGATTGTATGGTGTGACTTATCCCTCAGTGAAGACGTTAAAGAACACACACCTCTCACTGCCCACCCGTGCCCTCCCCACCCACAACCCGGCTCAGCGGCCCATGCCCCCCAGCCAGGCCCCCAGGGCCGAGGGAGGCGCCCAGGCTGCGCTCCAGGCCCCCTGCAGGGAGATCTTCCACTCACTCACTCACTCACTCACTCACTCGTTCCCCGAATGTGCACGGAGCTCCTACTCGGCATGAGAAGTGCTCCGGGCCTCCAGGGAGGGCACAGCGGGGTGGGCACAGCGGAGAGACGTGAGGAGATCCTTCTCGGGGTGGGTGCTCACAGAAGGTGCCCGCCAGGGGAAGGCACAGAGAAGTGGCAGACGGGTCTGCCGTCTCACCCACACAGAGCGGGTGGGGCTGGGACAGGAAACCACGTCTCTGTCCCGGGCTGGTATCTGGGGCGCAGGCGGGGGTCAGACTCCCTGTCCCACGCACTCACCCACCCAGACGGCTCCAGCCGTCTCCACTGAATATGGGAACCCACCAGAGAGGGGAGAGCTGTTTCCCCAGGCCCCCAACCCCTGCAGCCCTCCAAGTTAGCTTTTGGTAACTCCCACCCCAGCTTAACTTGGGTTTGGTGACCTCAAGGGGTGCGGGGTAGAACTGCCCTTCCCCTCATTCTCAAGGGACAGGTAACAACTCAGAGCATAGTGCTTCCGAGCCCCCACTTCACAGAGGAGAGCTCCGTGCAGGGCCGGTGTCATGAACTTTCCAGAAACCTCACCCCTAGACAACCACAGCGGCTCCCCCCAACACCAGCCAGGGCAGGGGGGACCCACCCCACCCCACCCCTTCCTCCTGCTTCCGGGCAAGCACAGGCTGGTGCCACCTCCCAGCTCTGGCTTCTGCGTCCCAGACCAAGCTGCAGTTTCCAGGTGGCTGAAGTGAGGCCCAGAGAGGTTAAGCGGCTGGCTCACGAACACAGCGGCAGGGCCGAGAGTTTTCTCCACCTAAACCCCGGAACACAGAACCCACGTGAGGCACAGAGACGGGGGTTCAAACCTGGCTGTCACTCACCAGCCTGTGGCTTAACGTCCCTGGGCTTGGCTTCCTCCGGGGTGAGGGGCTCATGGCACCTGCCTCCGGGCTACACAACCCAACACCGGGTGGCGGGTGGCGGGTGGCGGGTGGCGAGAAGCTGCCGGCCAGGCCCTCTGCGGTCACTGTGAAAGCAGACAGGCTCGGCATTCCTTTCAAAAGCCCCCGACGCTGACCTTTACGAAGGGGTTGCTCGGGAGATGGCCCAGCCTTTGGGGCCAAACAACCCCAGTTCCAACCCCAGCTCCAACCCCAGCTCTGCTACTTTACTAACGGGGGCTTTGGCAAGCTGCCCGTCTCCCGGTGCCTCAGTCTCTTCAAGTGCAGAGTGGGGTGAGAGTGTAGTCGTGGGGACCGCGGGGGACGGTGCAGGAGAAGCCCAGCGCCGCGTGCCAGGCCGTGCTGTGACTTCTGGTACTGCTACTGATGCTTCCGAGAGGCCGCGCTCCCGCGTGCCGGGGTCACGGCAGGGGCGCGATCACAGCATAATCACAACCCTGCCTGTACCCCACATGCCACACACCAGCCCTCCGAGGGCAGTCATCAGGCTGAATTACGCCCCACGTCTCCGCCCAGCCCCCGGAACAGGCCACGGGCAGACGCCAGAGATTGTCTCTGATCAGGGGACCTCACTCTCCTCCTCCACCTGTCTGTAGGTGCCGTGGGGGCACCTTGACATTCTCAAGTTCCCCGGTTCCAAGCAGGGACACCCAGCGCTGGGTGGTGCATTGGCGACTCTGTGCACCTTCAGGGACCCAGGCCTCCTCCCACATCCACAGGACTGGACTGAACTCACCTCGTCGGCAGGGGTGTCTAGACTCTGCCCGGGACACAGACCCAACAAGAGCTCCCATGGCTATGCCACCAACAGACCGGAACCCACGGCCAGGCCGAAGAGCCCCGAGCCAGCGCTGTCTCCCCAGGACAAAGGCCTTGCAGAGGTCACATCCGCCCGCGTCTGGGCCAAGCAGCAGGAGGTGCTTCCCGGGCCAGGACACCTGTACCCCTCCTACTGCTCCCTTCTCCCAGCCCACGGCTCGTTCCCCCAACTCATTTGTCACTTCTTGGAGCGCAGGGACACTCTGCCCCCGCCGGGCAGCGAACACCCTCAGCTCTTGACAGAAACGGTCTCCGCTACTCTTTAACAACAGATGCACCGGCCGCCTCCCAGGGGAGGAGGAGGAATTCAGAGGCGGGGAGTCTGGCCCCTCGGCCGCCACCCGTGTCCTCCTCCCCACCCCGCACCAGCGGGCACTATGGAAACGCTCAAGTCCCCGCCTTGGCCACTAGGCAGGAGCCCCCCAACCCAGACACACGGAGGACCAGGCACCTGAGACGAGGGAAATCGGCCTAGCTCCCCAAGGAGGGCAATGCCCCCCAAACAGCTCCTGGCTGGAGCAAGGCCAGTCCAGGATGGGAACTCCATTCCCTCACACAGCTTGGCTAGATCAGCGGCCGCAGGGAAACCCCCAAACCACGAAGCAGAAGGAGCTGGAAGGGGTTCACTGGGGCCCATGAGATGCCAGGGTACCCATGGCACAGCCACTAACATGGGCCACACTGTGGACAAGTCAGGGGCCCCCTTTCTTTGGTCACATGGGTGCCATCGAGACGCGGCCTGGGTGTGGTGCCGCCGCCTGTCACACTGGGGCACGGTCAGTCTGTTACACAGGGCAATGGGCTCAGGCCCGCAGCCGCCCCTGGCAGCCGGCACTGGAATCTAACACTCGCTCCCCCTGAGCCTGACCACTCTTCTGACCTACCCCACAGCACGCACGGTGATTCGGGAAAACGGCCTGACCCTCCTCCTGGCTCCTGGCTGAAGGGGGGCCCGGGAGAGGGAGGAAAGCGGAGGTCACAGGCGCTGGCGACCGATACCCCCCCTCCAGGATGACGTCGGCAGAGTGGAGGGTTCAGAGAGGGGCCTGGCAGGCCAGCAGTTTGGAGACAGACAACCTGGTTCTTCCTTCATGAGGGCCCCCGCCCACGCTGGGAAAGACCGAGCCACGGCCAGGGCCGAGCTGACCACGGCTGAGAGTCCCCACGCGCGTCGAGGAAACGCCTTTCCTGAGTGCAGGCGAGCAGACATCACGGGGCAGACATGCCCGTGCCCAAGCCGCCCTGCTGGGACTGCCGAGGTCCCACAACCCATCAGCCAGGGCGGATAAAGGACCCCCACCGCCCCATCCCCAGGTGTAAGCCAGCAACCCCAGCACTGTCCAGACTGGGGTGGCGGGGGGCAGCAGCGGGGTTCACAGCCCCTGACCCAGCATCACACCTGCTGCAGAAGCGTCAACTTCATGCTGTAGGCAGGGAGGCCCCTTACCCGGGCCAGGCAGAGGGTTTTCAGGGGAGTCTGCAGTAGGAAGGAGGAGCAGGTTTAGTGAGGCCCCCCATCCAAGGTGTCCCCGATACCAACTGTGGGATGTGGGCAGGGGCAAGAATGGAACACACTCACCCAGCCAGACTGCGTGTCCACTGCCTCGGAGGAGCAGAGTCACAGAAACAATGGCTGCCCAGGGGCAAAGGGCACTTCCAACCTGGCCAGGGTGTTTGATCCCTGCCCTGGGTGTTCCCAGTGAGTGGGAACCTGTATCACCTCATCTAAACCTCTCATCAGGCCCCCTTCCCGCTTCCTGGGGGAAACTGAGGTACAGGGCAGCTCAATGCCTTCTTGCCCAAGGTCAGAGCAGGTGCCGAAGAGGCCAAGCCTCCCAATTCCTCTCTTAACTACAGCCCAGCCCTGCCCTTGGGTCCTGGGAGGCACCGCTGGAAAACAACCCCCGGGGCTGGACTGGCGGGTGTGGGAGAGGCTCCGAACTCCGGATCTGCTGCCCCACCCACACCAGGAAGGCAAGGAGGGAACCCCATGCTGCAAAAGGTGTCCCTCAAACACAATCGACCCTGCCTCTGGAAAGGAAGGGCTGCTGGATGGACCCAGTTTCCAGGGGGTTCCCCCAACCAGGGCTCCAGCCCTGGGGATTGCTGCTCCTCTTGCCACAGAGCCTGGGGGGGGGGGGGGGGTGCGCGCCCACCCATCTCTGGCTCTCCTCTCCCTGACAGGGCCGGCTCTGGGCAGGTGAGGGCACAGGGTCAGGGCGCAGGCTGGGGCTACCGCTGCAGCCCACCCCAGCTCCTGCACACAGGCCTGGGCCCGGCAAGCCCCACTAGCAAAACCGCCCCAAACAAAGGGAGAGGAGGCTGCACACAGAGGGGTGCAGGGAGTGGGCGAAGGCCCACAACTTTTTGGCGGGGTCGTCTCAGAGGTCGCAGGGCCCGGAGGCTCCCTCCTCTGCTGGGCCCTCAGAGTGGGTCGGGAAGGCGACATGCCCGAGCCCACGCCCCCGTCTGGCTTCGGCGACCCCTCGCCCCTCAACCACCACCCGGCCAGGATCCCGCGCCCCCGCAACGTCTTCCGTCCCTGGTGGGCCCGGCAGAGCGCAGACCGGGAGGCGCCGGGACGCGCGCCCAGCCCGTGCGGACCCGGGGGCGTGTGTGCGGGGCGCGCCCGCGCGGGGCCCTGGTCGCAGGCCGCGGCTCTGGGCGCGGGGGAGAACGTGGCCGAGCGCGTCGGGTCGCGGCCCGGCTGCCCAGGGCCGGGAGCGTGTCCGCCTCTCCGTCGAGGTCCGTGTGGGCGTCCGCGCGCGCCGCTTACCCTGAGCGGAGATCGGGGCCAACTCTCATCCACTCGCCGTCGCGGCGCCCCCCTCACCGGCCAGCCGGCCGCGCTGCACCTGCCGCCCGCCCGGGAGCCCAGCGGCGCCGGGGAGCGCGGAGGAGGCGGCCCCGCGGGTCCCGGCCACGAGCGCGGAGGCGGCGGCGCCAGGTCGCGCGCTCGCGTCCCGCTGCGCGGAGTCTGCGCGCCCCCGGCCCGGCCTGCGCAGCCGCCGCCCCGCCCCGCGCGCCGCCACCTGCCCCCCAGCGCGCCGCACAGCCCCGCCCACGCCGCGCCTTAAAGGAGCCGCCCCACCCCGTGCACCGCCCCCACCCCCTCCCCTCCCAGCGCGGCCGGCTCCGGGACCCGCGGGGGCGCGCCTACCCTAGAGGTTCCGCGCGCTCGCGCAGGTGCGGTCACGCGGCGTAGCCTTTGTTTGGGTGGCCCACGTGCGTCCCCGCCACTCGCACCCACGTGCACGCGCGGCGGCTCCAGCCGGCCTGCCTGCCATTCGCGGTCACCGCCACGCGGTCCCGCGCTTCCAGCTCGGCCGAGGCCTCAGGCACAGCCACGCACAAGCACGCACGCGGCCCGCCCGCTGGACACCCCATCCGAGGCGCCGGGACCACAGCTGCTTGGCAGTGGTCGTATGGGAGGGCGAAGATTCGGGAATGAGCTCAGTGCCCGCCAAGGGGGCCAGGGACCTCAGGGGTCAGGGACGCCTGGCCAGGCCTGCTATGGTCCACCCGGTGGCCAGGGGTGGAGACATTCAGACAGCCTGGGATCCTTGCTGCGACTGTGCCCGGAGCACCGACCTCCAGTGGGACTAGTTGGTCCCCCAAGCCCCGCTCACCTCTGGGCCCGCAAGGAAGCCAGGGTTCTCACTGAGAGTCCGCACCCCACCCCTAACTTCGCAGGGAAGCGGGTGGGACCTGCACAGTCCTCACCTTGCCCCCTGCCCCCAGCTTCTCCGGCTGCCCACCTTCTGCGGGGTCACCTCCAGGCACACCGGGCCTGCTCCTGCTTCAGGCTGTGCTGCTCCCTGAGTGACCTCTCTCCGCTCCAAGGTCCACACAGCTCCACTCTCACCCTCCTTTCTCTTGAGGTCCACCCTGACCAATCCGCCCCAAAATTGCTCGATACCGCCCTGGCCCGTGCGCTCCGTGGTTAGAGCGTTGGCCCATGCACCAAAGGGTCCCAGGTTCGATCTCGATCAAAGGCACGTACCTTGGTTGCAGGTTAGATCCTGCAGGCAGGCAGGCAATGTGTCCTCTCGCATAGATGGCTCTCTCCCCCCGCCCTCCCCCTACTCTCTGAAAAATCAATGGAAAAAAATCTCAGGTGAGGATTAACAACAACAACAAAAATTGCTCCATATCCACCCCTCCTCCCCTCCTCTCTGGCTTTATTTTTCTTCCTGGCACCGAGACTTCATCATACCCTGTGGTAGGCAGAATCAAGTCCCCCCAAGATGTCCATGCCCTGATCGCCAGACCCTGGGAGTATGTTACCTTACTTGACAGACGGGACTTGGCAGATGTGACTGGGTTGAGGACCTAGACATGGAAGGTTATCCTAGGTTGTCCAGCTGGGTCCAATGTCATCATAAAGATCCCCCATGTCATTACCAAGGGAGGCAGGAGGGGCAGCATTTGAGATGTGGCTGTGGAACCGGAGGTCAGACAGAGCTAGAGCTGAAGAGGCTGCACTGCTGGCCTTGAACCTGGAGGAAGAGGCTACAAGCCAAGGCCTCTAGAAGCTGGAGAAGATGGGAAATGAATTCCCCTCAAGAATGTCCAGAAGGCACTAGCCCTGCTAACCCGACTCCAGGATTTCGACCTCCGGAGCTGTAAGAGAATAAAGGTGTTATTTCACAGCACGATGTTTGTGACAATTCATGACGGTAGGAAACGCACACGTTCTTTCTAATGCTCTAATTTATTCTGCGCATTTTCTGTCTCCCAACTGGCACCTCAGCTCCCTGGGGCAGGAGCAGTTCCTGCCTCCTTCCTGCCGGCTCCTCAGCACCGAGAGCAGTGCCTTGCCCCGGGTTGCATGCAGACATGTCAAATGCCCGTTTCTAACCTCAGGGCCTTTGCACAGGCTGCGGACCCTGCCTGGAGTGCTCTCCCTCACCCTTCACTGGAGCCAGCTGGGCACCTGAATAGCCAGCCTGGGCTCTCTGCCTCCTTCCATCCCAGCACCAAGACCAGTGGGGTGGCCTTCACCTCTAAACCTGTCTCTCCCACCAACCCATATTCTGCCTGAGGGCAGGGGCCACATTTGACCCCAGCCCACATTTGATCCAGCGTCCCAGCCCAGGGCCACAGCAAGTACTCAGTATACTGTCCGCTCTGTAAACCCAGGGACAGTGGTTCTTCTCTGGCCATCTCACCACTTTCTGCTCTTCTCGGGCACACCCATGCTTAAGTGCCCCCTCTTCCAGGAAGCCTTCCCAGACCGCCCCTTTCCTCTGAGCTCCCATAGAGCCGTTCTGTCCATCCTAGACTCAGAAGAGTCTGTCTGTCCACAGGCCCCTCCCAGCCAGGGCCCACTGCCAGGGGGGCCTCCTCATTCATCCTGGGCCTGGACCACCGCCTCTCTTCCTCCCCTTCCTCTTGTCTCCCCCACCCGCCACCCCACCCTTTGGACTTGGGCACTGGCCTCAGAGCTGTTGCCCCACCGTGGATTCTGAGCACTGGCCACAGCCCTTAGACCTCTCAGGGACCTGCTCTCTCCCCACCAGCTGCAGGCCCAGGCTGTTCCCACCTTTGGCCACCCCACCTAACCCCTGAGCCTCGGTCCCCTTGTCTGTGGAGTGAAGAGGTGAGATGCCCACCACTGGGCTGGGGCTGTGGTCTGTCCCAGGGCCCGCGCGGTTCTCACAGAGGAGGTGGCGCAGCCTGTAGGGGAGGCCAAGGGCACGCAGGGCTCTGGAGTAGGGCCAGTGCCTGCCCGCTGTCAGGGCGGAGGCCTGCTGGTCCTCTGCGTCCGTGTAAACTGGCACGCCTGCACTCCACGACCTGGGAGCACCTGGCACACGGTAGGCACTCAGCAAACGTGCTACTACTGAGAGACCGAAGGACACCCAGAAACATCATCCCCATATTTCCTTGGCGTTAAAATGCCATCGGAAAGATGTTCCAAGTCAAGAACAGCTTTTCAGGAAAAACCGAGCCACCCACCGCTGCCTCGGCCGCTCTCCGTGCTGCAGGTGCATCCGCTTCTCAGGAAGGGTGAGGTGGAACAGGTGAGCGCCTCCTGGTGGAGGAGGCATGGAGCCGAGGGCCTTCCCCGCTGTGGCCGGGGAGGCTGTGCTCTCTGCAGAGTGGGACTCCTCGGCAGGGCTCAGCTGGGCTCCAGGGAGGCCGCAGAGCACAGACCCCTACCCTGCAGGTCTGGGGCAGGGGCTTGGGGCGCAAACTTTCCCTTCTGGCTTCTGAGCCTGGCGGAGTACGCCACCTCGTGGCCACAGGCAGAAGTGCAGGGGCCTTCACCACAGCCCCTGGGCCAGCCCTTTGAAGACTTTCCAGTCCCTGCCCCCTGCCCAATCCTGGTGCCCTGGCAGGCCAGGTGCGGGCACCACTTAGGTCCACGTGGGCGGGATCCCCTTCCTTAGCAGACCTGCCTCTGCTCCCCTGGGGAGGGGACCGGGACCTGGCCACTGCTGGCCTGGATCCAGGCTCTGGGTCTTACCTGCTGTGACCCCGTGAGTCCCTCCACCTCTCTTCAGTTTCCCTAGTTTGCAGAGTGCAGGGCGGGGACCTCCTTCCCTCTCACCCCTCACCCGCTCCACAGCCATGCAGAGGCAGCCAGCGGTCAGACCTGGCCCTCATTGACCTTATGGTGGGCAGAAGGCCTGTGTGGCCCCCCTGCCCACGTGGTCAGCGGGGCTGGGGGAGCAAAGGACTGGCTGCCCAGCCCGGGGCTGGGGCTGTTGGAGGAGGGCGGGCCTGGCAGGGGCCAGAGGGAGGATGTCATGGGGGTGGACAGCTCTCTGTGTCCTTGGGCCCCAGGGTCTGAGTGGGTGTGGTGTGGTGGGTGAGGGGAAGACGGGGGCTGGTGAGCCGAGGTGGCGGGGTGGGGGAGCCCAGAGGGTTGTGACAGCAGGCTGGACACCGCACACAAGTTATGATAGAAAAAGAGAGTAAGACAGAGGACTGTGATCCCATGGACCAGCTCTGCCCAATAGAACTTTCTAGAGTGATGGAAATACCCTATACCTTTGCAGCCCAATGCAGTAGCCCCACAAGGTTGCTGAGCGCTTGAAATGTGGTTGGTGCCCACGAGAAACGGAGCGTGTGATTGTTTCATGTTAATCAGCTCAGGTATAATGGCCGCAGGTGGCGGTGGTCCTGCGGTGTGGACAGCTCGCCACGGAAGCGGCCGCGCGTCAGACAGACTTGCCCGCCAAACGCGTGAGGCCGGAGGCATGAAGGAAATCCTAGGAATCACGAAAGAACCACATGATTCAGAATTAGAAAAACTCTGAAAATAGAGGAAAGGAAATTTCAGAGTGGCAGGGATCAGGGAATAACTGCAGAGAAAAACAAAACTCACCCCAGAAACGAGGACAGAGCTGAAGGGGACACAGGAAGGGACAGACACACAGACAACGCCTCAAGGTCAACAGAGGATGGAAGACAGGAGATGTTCTTTAAGCAGAAAGAAATGAGAGATAACAAGGATGGCGAGAGGGCAGGACTCGTGCAGAAGGACGGGGAAGCTCCCCCATACGGCTCATCAGAGCGAATTTTAAAACGAACAAACCACCTCCAAGTCACGTCCTGGAAGAGCAGATGCCACGGGAGGGACACGGGCCTCGAATGACAAACGCTGAGACAGAGGTATGTGAAACTATTGAACTTTAAAGGAAAAGAAAAGAAGCCCTTTGGACACCCTCGTTTAAAAAAGAAAAATCTCACAAGAAAAAATACCAGACAGTCGACCGCGGCTTCTCACCAGAAGACACATGCCGAACAGCCAAGAAAAGACCATGCGAGCCCAGGATGTCCCGCCGGGCAGAGCGACCCCAAGGCTGTGGGGAAGCGGTTCCTGTTCGGGGCTGTGGCCCCCAGGAGCCTTTCCCGAACTGCATCGACAGGAGGACGACCCTCGGGAATGAACATGAGGGGGAGACCGCTGGACAAGGACGTGCCGGGCAGAAGAGCACTTCGTCCCCGGGGGGGAAACCCACCGAGACCACGTGGACACGGGGGAAGAATGCGGAGCGTGTGAAATGGGACCAGCTTGCCATTTACCTTAGGGGTGTTCACTGGACATAAAGATATGACTTCGAATCGGATGCTGGGCCCTGGCCGGCGTGGCTCAATTGGTTGAGCATCCTCCTGTGCACAGAGAGGTGACCAGTTCCACTCCCGGGCAGGGCAGGGCTCATGCCTGGTTGCGGCCAGATCCCCAGTAGGGAGCTGGATCCCCAGTAGGGGGCGTGCTGGAGCAGCTGATGTTAAGATATTAGGTCTCACACCCTTGTTTCTCTCTTCTCCCTTCCTCTCTCTCTCAATAAGCTAGTCTTAAAAAAAAAAAAATTAGATTCTGGGGGGAGGGGAGGAATAAAAGTCACCAGCTAATATCATTATGGCTCCTGCTCCAGTGGTTCTCAACCTGCGGGTCGCCACCCCTTTGGGGGTCGAACGACCCTTTCACAGGGGTCGCCTAAGACATAACAGGAGCAAAATTACAGTTATGAAGTAGCAACGGGAATAACGTTAGGGTTGGGGGTCGCCACAACATGAGGACCTGGATGAAAGGGTCGCGGCATCAGGAAGGTTGAGAACCACTGTGCTAGGCAGTCAAGGGGCAACTGGAGAAAAAGGGAGGGAGGGAGGGGACAGGAGAGAGAGAGGAAGGAGAGAGGGGTAGAGAGGGAGAAGGCAGGCAGGCGATGGACCAAGGATAGTGAATAAAGGTATTAATATATCAGTACAACGTATGTGAGGATATAATAAAAAGAGAAACCCAGAGTAAATGAAACAGGCTCCCTAGGGAAAGACCATCACTCCTCTTAAAAAGTGAGGGATACCAATTTGTTTCTGTATGTTCTTAAAAATGTAGAGGATAATTCAGACATTTAAAAAGTAGCGACCTCAAAGAAGAGTGAAACCCGGTAGAGAGCACCTCTTTGAAGAGTACCTCTTCGTAGATGAACTAGGGAAACAAAGTTAATGTTCAAAATCCTGAAAACAAAAAATGAAATGAAACAAAATAACCGAATCGCACATTTTGGAGGGGGCAGCACCACACAGAGCTGCTCCCAGTGACCGTAAAACACAGGAATTTGCTCCTCTCCCGCGACTACAAGCCAAGGACAAAGAGAAGCGCAAACAATGTAACTCTGCTCAGTGATCATGCTGGGCTCCTGCTGGCGTTTCGCTGAGGTTGCTGGGCACGCCCGTGGGATAAAGCACGTGGGAAACTATTTCTCCACATTCAGCGGGAACAGGGTCTTTAGTTCAGGAAACAGGAGACACAGGGCAATGAGTTTAAAATGCTTTAGTCCCGGACAGGAATTGTCAATGTTGATCTGCAGTGTATTTCCTTGAAAACATATGTTTGGCCCTGGCCGGTTCAGCTCAGCGGTTAGAGCATCAGCCTGCGGTCCAGAGAGACCCGGGTTCGGTTCCTGCTAAGGGCAGGTACCTCGGTTGCAGTTTGTCCCCGGCCCTGGTTGTTTCGCGCGGGTGGCAGCCACTCGATGTGTCCCTTTCACGTCGATGTTTCTCTCTCTCTTCCTCCCATTCTATCTGGACAAAAAATGAGAAAGTGTCCTCGGGTGAAGAGAAAAAGGAAGGAAGGAAGGAAGGAAAGAAGGAAGGAAGGAAGGAAGGAAGGAAGGAAGGAAGGAAGGAAGGAAGGAAGGAAGGAGGGAAGGAGGGAGGGAGGGAGGGAGGGGAGGGAGGGAGGGAGGGAGGGAGGGAGGGAAGGGAGGAAGGAGGGAAGGGAGGAAGGAAGGAAGGAAGGAAGGAAGGAAGGAAGGAAGGAAACATATGTTTGGCCCTGGCTGGTTTAGCTCAGCGGTTAGAGTGTCGGCCCTTGGACCAAAGAGTCTCGGGTTTGATTCCGGTCAAGGGCACGTACCTCAGTTTCGGTTCAGTCCCCGGCCCTGGTCAGGGTCATGCGGGAGGCAACCAATCAATGTGTCCCTCTCACATCGATGTCTCTCTCTCTCTCTCTCTCTCCCTCCCTCCCTCCCTCCCTCCCTTCCACTCTCTCTAAAAATTAATGGAAAAAATATCCTCGGGCGAGGATTAACCACAACCACAAAAGCCAGAAGCTCTCAAAGGCCACTGGGGTCGTGTCAAATGACCCGCGTATCGCAGAACCGCGTCCCGCTGAGCAGGACGACTGGAGCACCAACAGGGTTATGACTGCGGTGGGTGGAAGACATCAGCTTGAATCCACACTCCAGAAGGACGCCATGAAGTTCACGGTGACAGGACACCAGGGAATCAACTCACTGTTCTGAGGCTTGTACAAAGCAGGAGGACTCCGCGGGGACCCTTCCGTCCCTGCAGGAGCCGGAGCAGGCGCCGCACACCTGCCGAGGGCGCCTCCTCTTTCGGGAATTCCAGCCAGTGGACGAAGGGGCAGTGACCGAATCTGAACAGCGTAGTTTTGCCCCTCCTGGCGGATGAAGGGTTCAGGGCAAGGATGGGCAATGACCACCAGGGGCCGGCCCTCACCCACAACACGACATCGTGGTCACTCCTCGTGGAAAACTCACCTGCACCCATGAAGTCGTCTGCCCAGAAATATGGAACCTGACAGATCCCCATATGGTGGTCACTGCGCCCCCCCCAGCTATTACATTTACATTGACCATGTCTCCTGCAGGGCCCCAAGAAGGCCTGCCGCCCTGGACACCCCAGGCCAGAGCTTCATTCGAGGGAAGCGGGTGGGGGGTCCGAGCCCTGCCCCACAGCCAGCCCTGGCGCTGCCCAGCCAGCCTCTATCCACACAGGCTGACCCCATCGGCCAACAGCCCTGAGCACACCCACAGACCACAGGCTCAGCTTCCCCTGCTCAAGGAGGCCCGTGGGCAGAACTGTCCCTGCGCGAAGGGAGGGGGCCCGGCCCGGCTCTGCCCCTGTGGGGAAACCGTGCCTGGTAAACCCACGAGTGACCTTCGAGATCCGAGGCCCCGGGCTCGCTCCTGTGTTCAAGACGGAGGAGGGTCTGGCCACTGGCTGCCTGGCCTCCCTGGTCCTCGGGGCCCTCACTGCTCACGTCGGGCGGTGGGGTGCGGTGGCCCAGCGCCACACGCACAGACTCGAGGGGACTGCCTGGCTCTGCTGCCTCCAGGCGGTGTGACTGTGAACAAGTCGCCCAGCCTCTCTGTCTGTTTCCTCGTCTGGTAAGTAGGAAAGGAACAGAGCATACCTCCCAGGGTCGTTAGGAGGAGCCAGTGAGGTAGCATTTATAGAGCATTTAAAACGGTGCCTGGCTCAGGGTGGACGCGACGTAACTGGAACCTGGAAATTTCATCCAACTGTGCATTATTCATTTGGCGTCGGGGTTCCTGCCAGGTCCCGGCGGCGCCCCCGGCTGACAGGGGTGGACCAAAGGAAAATACAACGCGCACACAAGTAACTGCATGCTAGGGCAGCCTGGGGCTGGGGGTCTGCGGGGGTCCCGGGTTCACAGGGACACGAGAGGCAGGAAGGGACACTTCTGCCTGGGGTGGGCAAGGAAAGCTTCTTGGAGGAGGGGATTTAAGCTGGGCCTGGAGCTTCCGGTGGGCAGCGGCAGGCGGGAGAGGGACCGTGGGAGCTGAGAGCCCCCCCACACGGCTCTCCTCACACACCTCAGCCTAATCCAGAGGCTGGGGGTCCCCACAGCACGTGACTCATGAGGCAAGACCCCTGGGGCCTGACCTGCCTCACCCCTGGGCAGTTCTCCGAGGTTCACGCCCTGCAGGGAGCAGCCCCTGCCAAGGCGCACGGCCGTCATGTGCTGCTGAGAGCCAGCCTGGGGGCTGGGGCAGCCTGGGCAGAGACTGCACCCAGGCAGGCAGCCGGTGCCGCTGCAGCCGCCAGGCCCCCCGCTCCCCGGCTCCCCGTGGCGCGGCCGTCAGGCCTGGCCCGGCTGTCACCTCTGCTGGGAGGCATGCCTGCCCTCTGGCCGGGCCAGGGTTCCCCTGGGGTCTCTGGCCTTGGGGCCTCCCTGCGTGACAAGGTGGAGGAGGGAGTTACAGTACAGAAGCGCCGAGGGCAGCTCTGGCGGAAGAGGAGACGCAGTCACACAGGTAACCGCCGAGCCCAGGGCGTTCTTCAGGCCGGCTGGAGCCAGGCGGGAGCACGCTGCCCCCTTCTGCGCTGCTTCCTCTCGGGGCAGTTCCAGGCCAGCACTCTCCCGTCCGCGGCCCTGGCAGAAGCAGAGACTTCCTCTGCCCGCTTGTTCTAGAAACGCTTTCAGAGTGGGGCCTCACTGGCTGGGGTGGACCAGGCTGAAGTCTCCTGGTAACCCTGAAACATGAAGCTGGGGTGAGCTCCGCATGGACCGCATGGCCTGAGCGTGGGAGGGGGGAAGGGGTACAGATAGCGGTCAAAGGCGGAGTGAGCTGGCCAGGCAGCAACACCACTGGCTCACTGCAGCTGGCTCCCCACCAGACCACCTGCTACTCAGGCAGGAAGAGTGTCTGAAGCACCTGTGCCCCAGCGTCGCCCTGCACAAGGCCGGCAACAGAACAAGGGCTCTGCCCACTGGGTTCCTCAGGGCCTTGGCACCTGCTGTTCTCTCTGCCTGGAACAGCCGGGTCCCTCCCTCCCTCCTCCAATTAGTACCTCCTCATCCTGCAGGTCTGCGCTTCTAATTAGGTGCCCGTTAGACTCTCTCACACTGGCCTCCTGGCCCCTTACCTCTCTTCATATTTTCTGTCTTCCTTACCTTTCTATGCTGATCCTGGAAAATTTCTTCAGATCTGTGCTCCAATTCACTGATTCTCTCTTCAGCTGTTTCACTTGTGCCGTTGAAAGTTTCGACAGTTATATTTTCATTTGTAAAAGTGCTACTTGGTTGTTTTCCAACTTGGTCTGATGTTTTCCCTCTAACAGACTCTTGTTCCTTTTTTATTTTCTCCCTATTCCATCTTTGATCACTTTATCTATTTCAAACATTCAAATATCTGAAGTTTGGGGGTGGCTAAATCTTTGTTATTTCTATTGACTCTTGCCTCGTGATGGCCTGTTTCCCTGTGTCCGTCATGTGTTATTGAGTTTATATTTGGTCGAGCGTCATCTCTAGGAATCGTGAAGGCCCTAGTCTGGATGCTTTCCTCCAGATAGGATTACTGTTTGTGTCTGACAGTCACACGGAGGTACTCCCAGTCTGGGACTGCTCATTTGACTCCTTGACTTAGGATTCCTGTCCCAGAGGTGATTACGCTCCAGCACTGCAGGCTGTCAAGTCTCGAGGGAAATTATTCTTGTTACTATGTGTTTTTTGACCTGGGGCCCTGGGGAAGACACCCAAATTTCCCAGGAGGCTCCCTCTGCCGGCAGGCAGATTTAGCTGGGACCACGCTCTCCCTAAAAGGGGCTCCTACTTAGCGGATCTCAGCTCAAAGTGGGAGTCTGGGGCTCCCTCCCCCTCTCCACGCTGTGGCCCGCGCTGTCTCTCAGGAGCACCCAGGGAAATGCTTGTACTTACCCATCTGGTTCCAGCTGCTCCGTTGGTTTGTGTCTTTCTCATGACCTTGGCAAGGCCATGGACTTATGTGGGTAGCAATACCCAGCACCTGGCAGCGTTCCGGCGTTTGGGGGGATTCGATCACCGTCAGAAGTCAAGTCACATCCTCAGCTCATTCTGGGTGTCGTGTCCTTGGCCTCTGCGCAGCTGTCCCCTTGCTCCTGAGTGGTACTTAGAGAGCTGGGTGCCATGCTTGTGGCTCACCCCGGGCATGGGGCCCTGGCCTGCTTCCTCAGCTCCCCGCTGCCACAGGTCTGTCCGGGGCAACTGGAGGCCTACAGCGAGGAGACGTCTCCCTGGGGACCCCGTGCCAGCCAGTGGGGATGCAGGGAGCAAGGTGGGGACTGTGTCTGTGCTGGGGGCCCTGGGGGGACACTGTGCATGTTAGTGGCGGGAAGAGGCCTGGAATGGTCCCTCCAGGGTGGACACCAGCTAGAAAACAGCCACCTTCCCCGAGTTTTGGCAGCACGGATGTGACCTCACTGAGCTCCTCGGAAGCTGAAAGCACCCCTCTGACCGTGACAGAAACCCACCCCCGAGACAGCCTGGCTCGTGCCCGAGGGCGCCCAGCCCCACGCCGCCTCCCTCTCCTCCGGACACACTCAGTCCCACACTGCCCACGTCACCTGTCCCAGCCCAGCCCAGCTCTGCCTGTGTCCCTGGGGCTCTGTCCTAGGAGGTGCCGCTCCCTGGAGGCAGGCTCCTGCCCCCCTCTGGCCTCCCCTCTGTCCCAGGCCCGCCGCTCTGCTTGGTGCCACTCATGGTAAGGGCTGGTCTTGGCCACCAGGCATCATCCTTGTGGGGGGCACAGCTCCGCAGGACGGTGACAGCAGTGACGGATGAATGACGGGCAGTGGGACGCAGGAGAAGCAGCAGCCTGGCCTGCCCGGAGGGGAGGAGGCGGTGGGCCTGCAGGGGAGCTGGCCCGGTGGGCAGGGGCCTGAGAGGCCCTGAGACGCGGAGCCAGGAAGAGCCTTCAGCAGCTGCCTCTGGGGAGATGTGTAAGGGGGAACCTGGACCCCATTTCTGAGCCCTCTGGCTGGAGGGGCCAGGTGTCACTCTGGAGCTGCAGGCAGCCTCCCGGGCTGGGTCCGCCAGGACCGTTTGTGAAGGGAGGTGGAGCCCACGCAGACCGTGCCGGTGCGTGGGGTGTGGGGTGTGGCAGCTGCACATGGCCACGGAAACACCACCCCACACCTGGGTTTCGAATGGCATTTCAGTGCTGTTTCTCCTGGTGCCTGGACCTGCCTCTGTGCTGCCCGCCGTCCCGTGAGGATGTGCGGCGGGCACGGCCGAGCAGAGGGGCAGCAGTTCCCCAGGCCCGGGAGGTGCCGATGGAGTTGGGTTTCTCAGACCCCCTATTATTTCCTAGAAGAGCCCAGATTTGTTACCATGTGCATTCTCCGTGCAGAAATGCAGAGGCGACCTGGGTTCAAACTAAAGCCCAGGGGGCGGGGCCGGCGCTGTGCCGAGCCTGCGCCGCCGGCTGCCCTCGCCTCGTGCCACGCCTGACCGCAGTGGACCTCTGGAAGAAGGCCCGCCTTCCCGGAGCTCACACTGTGATGTCGGCCAGTCACGGGACAGGCCATGGACTTCTTAATTCTGTCCCTGCAGGAGCCTAGGTCAGTAGTGGCCTGGGGCCCAGTAGCAAGCTGTATGTGTTTGTGTGTGTGTATTTGTATGTGTATACTTATGTGTGTGTGTTTGTGTGTATACTTGTGTGTATTTGTATGTGTACTTATGTGTATATATTTGTATGTGTATACTTGTGTGTGTGTATACTTGTGTGTATTTGTATGTGTACTTATGTGTATATATTTGTATGTGTATACTTGTGTGTGTATATTTGGGTGTATGCTTGTGTGTACTTGTATGTATATTCGTGCACATGTGTTTGTGTATTTGTGCATGTGTGTTTGTATTTGAGTGTGTTTGTGTATGTGTGTGTTTGTGCTCATGATGGGGGGGTCCGGTGACTGCTGCTGTGCCCTCCCTCTGTGCACACACCAGCCCTCTGGGTCCTCCCCCGCTGGGTGCCCCCCTCCGGCACTAGGCTGTGGCTCAGGAACTGCAAGGGGGTGCAAAGACGGACCTGGGTGCACCCTGGCCCCTCTGGTTATGGCTGCTGGTCCTCAGGCACAGTCAGGATGCTAAGCGTCCTCCTCCGCCAAAGGACACCATCACCTTCGCCTCCTGGGTGGGAGTGGGGGCTGCGGGCCGCCTCGGTTCCCCGGACGGCAGCTCCCCCGCCTTCCCTGTGGGAAACCGGAGTTAGACCAGGCTGGAGACAGCTCCTCCGGTCCCGTGGTGAGCGGGGTGGGACCCTCAGGCTCGGCCAGGGCTGTCTGCGAAGCTCTGCGCGGTGTCCCGGGCTCTGGGGCGGGAGCAGGGAAGGCTCTGACCCAGCTGCCGCTGCGTGACCCTTGGCACGCGGCCCGCCTCTCTGAGCCCCTTTCCACATGGTGAAGCTCTCCACCAGGCGGTTCCCTCCGTGGTGATGGAGCTGGGCAATGGCAGGTTCTCCGTGAAGATCAGCAAAAGCCGAATCGGACGCCTTTCGCCCCCTCCCCTGAGGAAGAAGCACAGAGGTTCACGCACCCCGGGACACGCGGCTGGAAGGGCAGACCCGGAACTTGATCCAGGCTGCTCCTGCCCTCCAGCTGTCCACCCACCACAGCAGAGCTGGCCTCCTGCGAGCGACACTGCACCAATGAGCAAGGTGCTAGTCAAAGGAATGACTCTCAAATGCTGAATTTCTGCCTATGAAAAACGAGAGCAGAACTCTCGGGACTGGCTGCCTCGGGGCATGGAGACTCCTCCCCACTCCAAGGAAACTCCGGGCTGGGACTTGGGGACGACTGTCCTTTCGCCTGCCCTGGCCTGGTGCCCCATGCCTCATGCAGGGGGGACACCCTGCAGGGCGGAAGGCAGCATCTACACTCGTGCTCTCTGGGCACTGCCTCACGGGGGCACGCAGATGGAGGTCAGGCTGCTGATCGGACAACCTTAAGATGAGAGAGGATCACCCGGCCGGTGTGGCCCAGTGCTTGAGTGTCGACCCTGCACCCAGAGGTCGCCGGTTCGATTCCCGGTCAGGGCACATGCACAGGTTGTGGGCCCGATCCCCAGTAGGGGGCGTGCAGGAGGCGGTCAGTCAATGTTCTCTCTCATCCATGTTTCTATCTCTCCCTCCCTCTCCCTTCCTCTCTCTCTAAAATCAATAAAGAAAAAAAAAAAAAAGACGTGGAGGGTCCCGGGTCGCCTGGTGGATCCATCCAGTGTAGTCAGGGGGGGCTCTAACAGTGGAAGCAGGTGGCAGAGGACCAGCCTCGGGGTGCTGGCTTCGGAGGTGGAGGGCTGGGCCCCCGGCCAAGGCACGTGTGCGCCCCGAGAGGCAGGCAGGGCAAGGCTGTGCTGCGGACCTGGTACTTCCGACGGTGTGAGCCGTGTTGGACTCCCAGCCTCGACACCCTGGGATAAAAGACCTGGGGTTTCTAGGCCACTAAGTGTGGGGGCTGTTGCTACATCGGCCCCCAGAAAGGACCTCAGCCCACTTCCCGGAGGTGAGGACGGAGGCCCTGAGAAGACAAGGGACGTGCCCAGCCCACAGGCGGTGGCCCGGCCAGGCCTCCCGCCTGGCCGCCTGCTCCGTCCTGCCCGCTCTCCTGCTCGCGGGGGTGCCGAGTCCACAGCAGATCCCACCGTGGGTTCCGCGGAGGTGAGGGCGCTGAAGGAAGCCAGCCAGTTTTCTGGTGCAAATGACTGAATTTGGGGGATGGGGAAACAGGTACCTTGAGTCACGCAAAACATCCAATTAACCAAATTTGACAGCAGTTGGAACTTGCAGAAACCACACGCTCTGCCAACAGCCCTCCTTGTCCTCGTCCCTGACGTGCCGTGGATGGCAGCTGGCTCTGCAGAGCCTCAGATTTCGCGGGCACCCAGGACTCACCCCTCCCGCTCCCAGCTTCTGCAGCCCGGAGGCCGGCCAGGGGGCAGCGGCCTGTCTGCAGCGCCACCTCCGTTCCGCTGGGTCAGGGCACGGTCTGCAGCCCCCACCCCAGGCCTGACTCACCCCAGCCCTGTGAGGGCCTCGCTCTCCCAGCAGGGTGGTCGCCCGGCTCCCTGCTGCCTGGCCCGAGCCAGTGCCAGGCAATAGGGCTGTCCTGCACCCCTAGGTGACTCCCAGAGCCCCCACCCCTGGACCTCAGGCCAGCTGACCCCCACGAGGAGGGGACGAGGTCCTTAGCTCTCCCTGGGAAGGCTGGCAACCAGGAGCCCCTTGGTGCTGGGGGTCCTCAGGGCTGGAACCTCTTGCTTGGAAGCCACGGGGCTCAGAGGTACTTCGTCTCAGTCACCAGATGTTCCCCTGGTCCCAGAATTTGGGACTCCCTTCCGGGCCAGGTGGCCCTGCCCCCAGGCCCTGGCTGAAGAACAGAAGTGGGCCCTGCAGGCTCAGGGGCAGGCTTCTTGGGGGGTGGGCTGCCCTGTGCCCCGCGTCCTCCCCCAGCAGCCTGGATTCGCTGGCTCCCTGCCCCGGGGTCCAGGCAGCTGCCCCTCCCCACTGCCTCTGCCACCAGGGCCAGCGGGCCTGTGCTCTGTTCCCAACACATTTCGGTGGTGGCAGCCGGACTCCGGTGTTGAGTGTCGCAAAGGGGAGAGGACAGTGGACATTCCAACAACCGTGAAAACAGCGACGGTCATCCAGCCATTGCTCACTGGAGCTGGGCCTTGCGGTGTAATCTCTCGCCCCGCACCCACTCTGTCCCCCAGAGGGGGACACTGAGGTCCCTCCCGGAAGGGGGCCTCCCTGGGTGAGGCAGAGGGACGAGGTGGAGGGACAGGGTTGGCTCTCAGGCTTTGTGACCCTGGCGCAGAGAAATCCTTCTGTTTTTATTATTATCATTTAATCCTCGTATTTTTCCATTGATTTTTAGAGACTGGGAAGGAGGGAAGGGGGAGAGAGAGAAACATTGATGTGAGAGACACATCGATTGATTGCCTCCCGCATGACGCTGACCAGGGCCAGGGGCTGAACTGCAACCGAGGTGCGTGCCCCTGACCGGAATGGAACCTGTAACCCATTGGTCCGCAGGCCAACTCTCCGACTGTTGAGCCAAAGCGGCCGGGGCTACTTTTTTATTCTTAAGGTATAATTAGGGTGTGGGGACCGTCTTTGCCGTATCTGGGTCTCGCTCATTCCTACAGATCGCTAATGAAATCCCTCTTGCCCACATTACGTGCTCATTCCCCACACCCCAAAAAAGTTTTGCAAGTTAGCAAGAGAAGTAGCAAGGAAGGGTACCTCCCAAGGGTGTGGGGAGGTGGGGCCTCCTGAGGAAGACACGGGGGCTTCTCACCTCGGCCTCCCCGCAGCCCCCAGCAGGCCCAGCACAGTGGTCCGCGCTAACCATTCTCCCACAGTGCTTGCGTACACGGTGCCCTTCTGTAGAGACGGACAGACTTCAGGAGGAAGGTCGGCTGAGGTCCCAAAGGTGTGTCAGAGGAAGAAGGCGTGGAGGTGGAGGAGGGGAGGGAGGAGACCTGGTCACAGGTTACCCATCACTGAGCCCAGACCTTGGGGGACCTTGGTTTCTTTATTTCTTCCCCACCCACTTCCACTCCGTGGGCCGGTCCCACTGACTCCCTGCAAACCCCAGCCCACACTGGACCACCGCTCCCCCTGCAGGGCCGGTCAGACCCTGTCATCAGAGTGCCCACAGTGTGTGTGGCCTCCCAGCCCCTCTCCAGCCTCCTCCAATGGGCCAGGGCGAAGTCGGGAGCGCAGGTCAGCACCCTGTACCCTGGTGTCAGCTGCTGGGCCGTCCCATCAGATGCCCCAGAGAAATCCAAGTCCTGCCGTGGACCTTGTGACTCCCTACTGACCGCCCTCCACACTGGGCACTGACTCCTCCCTGCCCCCCATGATGTCCCCAGGCCAGCTCCTCACCCCTCCACCTCTGCCCCTTGTCAGCAGACCCCCCCCTCGCCACCCACACCCTCCCCCATTCTTCTACCGAATTTCCTTCCCCTGAGGTGGGATATTCCTCGTGTTTCCTGTCTGTGTTCTCCCAGGAGAAGAACCTCCCCGCGAGGACAGGGCGAAGTGAGCTGCATTCACCGTGGTATTGACTGGACAGCGAATGAGTGAGTGAATGAGTGAGTGAATGAGTGAGTGAATGAGCGAGTGAGTGAGCGAGTGAATGAGTGAGTGAGTGAATAAGTCAGTGAGTGAGTGAGTGAGTGAGTGAATGAGTGAGTGAATAAGTCAGTGAGTGAGTGAGTGAGTGAGTGAATGAGTGAGT
Source organism: Molossus molossus (assembly GCF_014108415.1). Lineage (NCBI taxonomy): Eukaryota > Metazoa > Chordata > Mammalia > Chiroptera > Molossidae > Molossus > Molossus molossus. Next base: position 2,686,883 of record NW_023425362.1, read on the forward strand.
GAATAAGTCAGTGAGTGAGTGAGTGAGTGAGTGAATGAGTGAGTGAGTGAATGAGTGAGTGAGTGAATAAGTCAGTGAATGAGTGAGTGAGTGAATAAGTCAGTGAGTGAGTGAGTGAGTGAGTGAATGAGTGAGTGAGTGAATAAGTCAGTGAGTGAGTGAGTGAGTGAATAAGTCAGTGAGTGAGTGAGTGAGTGAGTGAATGAGTGAGTGAGTGAATAAGTCAGTGAATGAGTGAGTGAGTGAATAAGTCAGTGAGTGAGTGAGTGAGTGAGTGAGCGAATGAGCGAGTGAGTGAATGAGCGAGTGAATGAGCGAGAGAGTGAGCGAGTGAATGAGCGAGTGAGTGAATGAGCGAGTGAATGAGCGAGTGAATGAGTGAGCGAGTGAATGAGCGAGTGAGCGAGTGGATGAATGAGTGAGAAAGCATGTAGCAAGCAGCTGGAGCGCCCCTACCGAATGCCCGGCGGCAGAGGTCCTGCTGTCCCACCGAGGCATCAGGGACTGGAGACGGTGTCCCGGAGCGGGCAGGACAGGAGAGGCCTCTGGCTTCCCGCCTCACCCTGCCTGTCCCAGCTTTCCCGCCCCTCCCTGTGCACAGCAGGGACCAAAGATCCCCCAAGGAAAGTCCCCTGTGAGCTATTCATGACAGCATGGCCAGGGTCACAATGTCGAAATGTAGAAATAAAGGATAATTTCAAACACATTTGTGTGCAGTTCTGAAGAGAGAGTGCCTCATCTTCTTTTCCTCCCATGGGTGACATTCCTGGGTCCTTGGGACCCCTCTGGCCCAGCCGCCGCCCCCAAACGCAGCCCCTGTGGCCTCCTGGTGTCCGGGGACTGGAGTTGTCTCCTCCTTGTCTGCCAGCTCAGGTCCTTCTCCAGGTGGGTGACTGGAGCTGGGGTGAGAAGACAGTTTGAGTCACACCGCTCCCCTCCCACGTTGTGGGCTCTGGGTCCATTTGCCATGTGTGCAGCGGAGCTGGGCACCCTGCAGGGTACTACCCCAGTGCCCGCGGGCAGCCGGGGCCACGCTGCCTGTGTGCTCACACACACCCAGACGAGGTCCTCTTGCTGTCTCTACCCCCTGCTCAGGGACAGGATTTGAGGTACGAGTGCAGGCAGGGCATTTGGCAAGGCAGAGACTGTGCTCAGCCACTAGAGGCCAGTGCAGCCCAAGTTGGGACGGGTGGCCTGCCTGGGACTGGCTGGGTGCTCCTGGGACAGGGCTGGGGTCCTGGTGCCTTGTTTCCACCCCCAGACTCCCCAGTGATGAAATGGCAGCACTGGGCATGAGACCCGTGCCCATCACCCCCTGCCCACAGTGCTCGAGTGCATCTGGAGACAGGGGATCCAGACCCTGCACACACCAGCTTCCAGAACCTTCCTGCAGCTGATGCCTGTCCAGGGGTGGGACAGGGGCAGGCTGCTCAGGGGCTGGCCTCTCGGGGAGCACCTGAGGGACCTGAGCTCTCCAGAGGGCCTCCAGCCAGGGTGTACCCCAGCCAGCACCTCTGTGCCAGGGCTGTGAGCCCGGCGGAAACTCCAGCACGTGTATTTTTAGGCTCTGGCAACTTCAAGCATGAAGACACGGTTCTGTTCCTCCGGGGTGTTAGCTGGGTCTTTCGGGGAAGCAGAACCACACACAGTGTGCGTTACTGGGCTCGGAATTCATTCCCTTCGGGCCGCTTCTGTGCACACGCTAATTAAGGCGAGGTTCCCTGTAGTTCCGCGTTGGAACTTCCAGTTTTCCAAGGTCGGGCTCCGTGAGGGCGAGGGGCCCCGGGAGAGGAGCCCCCCTGACATGCTCCGTTCCCGAGACGGTTTTCCCTCTGAATTCCAAAAAAAGGCGAAGCGAGGCCTGGCCCAGACTTGCTTCCCAGCCTCACGCCGGGATGCTCCTTCAGCTCCTCGCTCTTTCAAGGTTGGCCCAGGAATTTACTGTGTGAGGAGCAAATTCCAGAATTCATGTGGGTTCTGGTCCGAGCCCCTGGCAGGAAAGTGCTGCGAGCTGCCGTTTGGAGGGCGTACAACAGAAATCCGCGGCTTCTGTCTTTTCTTTTCTTTTTTTTTTATTTGAGCGCTCACTGCATGTGAAACACCCCAGGGGGCGTGTAGAATGTAAACATCAATTATGGTTCCCTGGGCCCGAGGTGGTGGCAGCTGCACAGTCGTGCGCCGGGGCTTCTTCCGCCACCAGCTCCGGGGTCGGTGCCATTGCTAACCTCCAAGCCCCCACCCCTGGGCAACCCCGAGGAGGGGTCCTGACAGTGAGTGGGAGGTGAGACCACTCTGTTGCTTCTAGCCACCCCCAGGGGGAAGGGCAGGTGAGCGGGACCCAGCCTCTGGGGGGCTGGCCAGGCCGCCGTGCACCCTAGGCTCCTTCCTGAGGTGCCAAGCGCATTGCTCCCCTCCTGGGCCTCTGCTCAGGCTCCGTGACACCCTGTGTGGACTGGACCAGTGGTGGAGCCCGGGTCCCCCTGGGAAAGCGGGCGATAGTGGCAGCCCCTGCCTCTCCCGAGCATGGGCACGTGCGTGAGCCGCTTCACCCGCAAGTCCGACCAAACTTGACTCGGACGCAGTGCCGGTCTCATGCTCTGTGATGGTGACACAACAGCAAAGCTCGGCTCTTAGTAAGCCTGCACCTGAGCCAGGCCTGCGCCAGCCTCATTATGCAGATGATGTCGCCAGTCCCCCAAGAACACCAGGGAGCTAGACTCTGGTTATCGGGCCGGAATAAGGCGTTAGGGCCTGTGGAAGAGAGCGCGAACAAGCGTGTGCAGAGGTCAGTGTAAGACCACAAAGCCCACACTCCGCTAACCCTCAGGGCAAGTGGGCCATGCCTGCTCCCCAGTGCCCCTCCTGGCATGCTCACACCCTGTCCTTGCTGTCCTCCGTCTTGGGTCTTGGCCCGCCTTCCTGTGTTCTCAGAGGATGGCGGTATTGGGCCTGCTTCTGACAGGTGTGAGTGGACCATCATTTGTCTCCGGGCCTTCTGCTGGACTTCCTGTTCTGGAGAGCTGTCCCGTGTCCCCTCCCAGCCCGTGTGGGACCAGGAAGTGGCGCGGGCCGTTTCGGCGGTTACCTTCCAGCCTGCAGGTGTCTATTCCGGGAAGGCATGCCCACGCCCAACTCATTCACTGCGTCTGAATCTCCAAACACCAGCAAGTGCTGCACAACCGAACCTTCTGTTTACTTAAACCCACCCCACCCGATTCACGTTCTGTTGCGAAATACGCACTCCGGGTCCCCCTGCTTCCCTTCACAGGCGGGGAACTTTCTCCTGGAGGCTCAGGTGGGTCCTCCGGGCCCTCCTGACCCTCACCCCTGCCCTCTGCTCCTCCCAGGGGAGAGGAAGGGCAGCCCGGGGGGGCACACTTAAGCGATGGCCTTGTCTCCTTCCTCCCCCCCTCCAGCCACCTCTAAGGGGCTGGCCAGTGGAAAGTCCCAGCTGAAAAGGCTCCAGAGCAAACCTACCTTTCAGGTCCACAATAACGTCTTCAAATGGTTGTTAATGGGAAGAAAACGCTCATAGTTGGCTTCAGCCCAAAGACATTGTTTTCAGCAACTTTGAGCAATATTTGTTCGGGTTATTTATTTATGTGTGTGTCCATCCCGGCTCCACACCTACCTGCTCTCAGCTAGAAAATGCAGCAGGCCCATCCACCCTCCCTCTTCAAAAACACCAGCTCTTGGGAGAGTGAACCATCTGCCCGACCTCCCCCTCCCACCGGCCTAGGAGCGAGGCCATCGGTGCCGCCCCACTGCCCCCAACGACTGGGAGGCCCAGGGGCCCAGAAGGTGCTGGCACCCCCACCTGGACGGCACAGCCCTAAAGCTCGGCAGGAAAGAGGGTAGCGTCACACATTCCTTACCCCGGGCCGTGCCCTGCAGGAGGCGGAGGTGGGGGGACAGGGTGCTGTCACACAGTTCTAAATGCTCCCGTGAGGTCCCAGCCGCCTCCAGGCCCCCACTCCCTGTGGTCGAGATTTGGGAGTAGCCCGAGGCTCTGGGACAGGACGATGGGTTCAAGAACACTTGCCCGTTGCACGCGAGAGACGTGAGCTCGGCTCCGCTGTCCCCGCCGCGAATTCCAAATGTCACCGGGGGTCTGTCTTTCTTTTCGTCTAAAAGTGCTTTCAACCAAGTGAGACCTAGATCCAGTTAGCTGCCTGTTGGGTTTCAAAGTCCCGAGTTTTGTCGAGTGTGTGTGGGTGAGCACGTTAGCCTCGGCATTTTTTGCGAAGGTGTAACCCCCCACTAGTCCCTCTCCCCTTCCGGGGCCAACCCGCGCAGCGGCTGGGACAGCGGTCTCCGCAGAGCCGTTCTACGGTGGGGCGCGGGGGCTTTGGGCCTCGCCGGGCCAGGACGAGCAGAGCCGCCGCCCCACTGGTAGCGGTCTCCCGGGGCCCCCAGCCCCGCCTTTCCCGGCCCGGCCCCGCCTCCCAGGGAGTGGGACCGGCCCCCACCTCCGCCTCGGCTGTGCCCCCGCGTCTCCATAGCGATCCTCCCGGCGCGCAGCTCCGGGCCCGCTCCCCCCTCGCCCCCCCGGGACGAACAATACGCGGCTGGGCCAGGGGCGGGGCGGGGCCGGCCGGGGCGGGGAGAGCGCGGGCGGAGGGGGCGCGGGCGAGCGCACCGCCCAGGCAGCAGCCGGCCGCTGGAGTCCGAGCGGCGCGGCGCGACGCAGCCCGCTCCGGTAGAGCAGCCCCCGCCCCGCTCCTGGCCCGCCTCGCTTCCCACGCCGCCCGGCCGGACCCGCGCGGGGGCTACCTGGGGCCGCCTGGAGCCGCCGCCGCCGCAGGTTGATGCGCGGCACTCTCCTGGGACGCGAGCAGGAGCCATCTTGAAACCAACTTAGCCAACTTTCGCAAAGTGCTCTCGAAGTGGAAGCTGCGAGGGAGACAGGGAGCGCGGCCCCCGGTGTCCCCTCCGGGGCCCCCGGGGAGGCGGGGCGCGGGCCGCCCCGAGGGCCAGGAGCCGGGCGCGCGGGAGCCGCTCCCCGGCCGCGCCGGGTGGATGCGGAGCCGCGCCGGGTGCATGGATTGTGCTCCGGCGCCCGGCTCGGGCTCGGGCTCCGGGCCATGGCGCCGCGGCCGCCGCCGCCCGTGCTGCCCGCGCTGCTACTCCTGGCCGCGGCCACCGCCCTACCGGTGTTGGGGCTTCGAGCAGCCGCCTGGGAGCTGCGCGTGCCCGGCGGGGCCCGCGCCTTCGCCCTCGGCCCCGGCTGGACCTACGCGCTGGACGCCGTGCGCACCCCCCGGGCACTACAAGAGCTGCTGGACGTGAGCCGTGACGGGCGGCTGGATGGGCGGCGGCGCGGGCCGGGCCCGGGGCCCCGGGGCTGTGCGCGCCTGGGGGGACGCCCACTGCCTCTGCACGTTCGCCTGGCAGCCCGCGGCTCCCCGACGGTCCTGAGCCTCCGCCTGCGGGCGCGCGCGCACGGTCCGGGTTGTGGCGCCCGGCTCCGGCAGCGACGGGCCACCAGCGCGGAGCTGCGCGCAAGGACTGTGCTCACGGTGCCCGGGCCCGGCGCGGAGCTCTGCTTCCCGGCCCCCGGCGGCGGCGGGGCCAATCTGCACTCGGCGCTGGCGGCCCTGACCACATTCCCGGCCTGCAGCTGCCCGCTACACCCCGGACGCCTCTGCCCACGCGGCCCCGTCTGCCTGCCGCCCGGCGGCTCGGCCCGCCTGCGCCTGCGGTGTGCTCTGAGGCGCGCGGCCGGCGCCATCCGGGTGGAGCTGCAGTTAGAGACGGCCGCGGGGTCGCCCTCCCCGTCGCTGTCGGTGTCGCAGGCGCCGCCAAGCCTGCCGCAGGCCCAGACCAGGGCCGGGGCGGCGAGGCGGGCCCGGCGGGGTGCTGGCGGCAGTACGAGCCCTCAGTTCCCGCTGCCCAGCTACCAGGTGTCGGTGCCTGAGAACGAGCCGGCGGGCACCGCGGTCATCGAGTTGCGCGCGCACGACCCGGACGAGGGCGAGGCGGGCCGCCTGAGCTACCAGATGGAGGCGCTGTTCGACGAGCGCTCCAATGGCTTCTTCCTAATCGACACCGACACCGGCGCGGTGAGCACGGTCCGCCCACTGGACCGCGAGACCAAGGACACGCACGTGCTCAAGGTGAGCGCCGTGGACCACGGCTTGCCGCGGCGCTCGGCCGCCACCTACCTCACTGTCACAGTCAGTGACACCAACGACCATAGTCCAGTGTTCGAGCAGTCTGAGTACCGTGAGCGCGTCCGCGAGAACCTCGAGCTGGGCTATGAGGTGCTGACCATCCGCGCCACCGATGGCGATGCGCCCTCCAACGCCAACATGCGCTACCGCCTGCTTGCGGGCGCGGGCGGAGCCTTCGAGATCGATGCGCGCTCTGGCGTGGTGCGCACCCGGGCCGCGGTGGACCGGGAGGAGGAGGCCGAGTACCAGCTGCTGGTGGAGGCCAACGACCAGGGCAGAAACCCGGGCCCACTCAGCGCCACGGCCACCGTGCACATCGTGGTGGAAGACGAGAACGACAACTACCCCCAGTTCAGCGAGAAGCGCTATGTGGCCCAGGTGCCCGAGGACGTGGCGGTCAACACGCCAGTGCTGCGCGTGCAGGCCACAGACCGGGACCAGGGCCAGAACGCGGCCATACACTACAGCATCGTTAGTGGGAACCTGAAGGGGCAGTTCTACCTGCATTCGCTGAGCGGGAGCCTGGACGTGATCAACCCGCTGGACTTCGAGGCCATCCGGGAGTACACGCTGCGCATCAAGGCCCAGGACGGGGGCCGGCCCCCGCTCATCAATTCCTCGGGATTGGTGTCTGTGCAGGTGCTGGACGTGAATGACAATGCCCCCATCTTTGTGAGCAGCCCCTTCCAGGCGGCCGTGCTGGAGAACGTGCCTCTGGGCCACTCGGTGCTGCACATCCAGGCGGTGGACGCGGACGCGGGGGAGAATGCGCGCCTGCGCTATCGCCTGGTGGACACGACGTCGGCCTCCGTGGGCGCTGCTGGGGTCCAGGACCCTGCCCCCGCTGCGGACTTCCCTTTCCAGATCCACAATAGCTCGGGGTGGATCACTGTGTGTGCAGAGCTGGACCGGGAGGAGGTGGAGCACTACAGCTTCGGAGTGGAGGCGGTGGACCACGGCTCCCCGCCCATGAGCTCCTCAGCCAGCGTGTCCATCACGGTGCTGGACGTGAACGACAACGACCCCGTGTTCACGCAGCCCACGTATGAGCTGCGACTGAATGAGGACGCCGCGGTGGGGAGCAGCGTGCTGACCCTGCGTGCCCGAGACCGCGATGCCAACAGCGTGATCACCTACCAGCTCACCGGCGGCAACACCCGCAACCGCTTTGCCCTCAGCAGCCAGAGCGGTGGCGGCCTCATCACCCTGGCGCTGCCGCTGGACTACAAGCAGGAGCGGCAGTACGTGCTGGCGGTGACCGCGTCGGACGGCACGCGCTCGCACACCGCGCAGGTCTTCATCAACGTCACCGACGCCAACACCCACCGGCCGGTTTTCCAGAGCTCCCACTATACTGTGAGTGTCAGCGAGGACCGGCCTGTGGGCACCTCCATAGCCACCATCATCGCCACCGACGAGGACACGGGAGAGAATGCACGTGTCACCTACGTGCTGGAGGACCCTGTGCCGCAGTTCCGCATCGACTCCGACAGCGGCACCGTCTACACCATGACGGAGCTGGACTATGAGGACCAGGCCGCCTACACCCTGGCTATCACAGCTCGGGACAACGGCATTCCTCAGAAGTCCGACACCACCTCCCTGGAGATCCTCATCCTCGACGCCAATGACAACGCACCCCGGTTCCTGCGGGATTTCTACCAGGGCTCGGTGTTCGAGGACGCTGCACCGTCCACCAGCGTCCTGCAGGTCTCCGCCACTGACCGGGACTCGGGCCCCAACGGCCGCCTGCTCTACACCTTCCAGGGTGGGGACGATGGCGATGGAGATTTCTACATTGAGCCCACGTCAGGCGTGATCCGCACCCAGCGCCGGCTGGACCGGGAGAACGTGGCCGTGTACAACCTTCAGGTCCTGGCTGTGGACCGAGGGAGCCCAGCTCCCCTTAGTGCCTTCGTGGAAATCCAGGTGACCGTCTTGGACATCAATGACAACCCCCCAGTGTTTGAGAAGGACGAGCTGGACCTGTTTGTCGAGGAGAACAGCCCTGTGGGGTCCGTGGTGGCGAGGATCCGTGCCCACGACCCTGACGAAGGCCCCAACGCCCAGATCATGTATCAGATCGTGGAGGGGAACGTGCCCGAGGTCTTCCAGCTGGACCTGCTGAGTGGGGACCTGCGTGCCCTGGTCGAGCTGGACTTTGAGGTCCAGCGGGAGTACGTGCTGGTGGTGCAGGCCACGTCGGCCCCCCTGGTGAGCCGGGCCACGGTCCACATCTGCCTCCTGGACCAGAACGACAACCCGCCGGTGCTGCCGGACTTCCAGATCCTCTTCAACAACTATGTCACCAACAAGTCCCACAGCTTCCCCACCGGCGTGATCGGCCGCATCCCAGCCCACGACCCCGACCTCTCCGACAGCCTCAACTACACCTTCCTGCAGGGCAACGAGCTGCAGCTGCTGCTCCTGGACTCGGCCACCGGGGAGCTGCAGCTCAGCCGCGACCTGGACAACAACCGGCCGCTGGAGGCGCTCATGGAGGTGTCTGTTTCCGGTGAGTGGCCCCTGGGGCTCCTGCTGGGCCACCTGGGGAGCTGTAGGGACCTGCCAGGGGCGGCCCAGCGGGCCAGGGCACATTCGGGCAGGGCCCAGGCAGCACTTTGGGGATTTGTAGCCTCCGGTTGGAGGCTTGGATGCTGCCAGAGGGGGAGGTGCTCCCCACCCCGACAAGGCAGTGGGAGGGCACTGTGCTGCTTCCTCAGCGCTTTTGCTGGGAGCAGGCCTGGGCTTCTTCAAGTTCAAGACCAGGGCTCGCTGGCGCTTTTGTCCGCTGGCCGTGGCTCCCTAGCCGTGCTATTAAAACTGGTCTCCAGGGTTATCTGAGTCATCCGGCGGCCTTGTGATGCTTTGCAGTCAGCCACACACCTGTCTGGAAAGATCAAAGGTCACTGCCCAGCCCATGTGCCAATTAGTTCCCGGGTGGGACCGTTGGAAATTGCTGGATGGGTCCCTGAGTCACCCTGTAATACGGCTGGAGACAGCGGCCGCCGTGTCTCTTCGCTGTCTCCTCCAGATAATGACAATCGGGCCCTGTGCGCCCTGTGTGGGAAGCAGTCACGTTTGATCTCGGCTCCCGCAGTAGACGCTGGCTTCTCATGTGGGTGTTGCTCAAGGCTGGCTCCGGCTGCTGGTGGAGCCAGTGTGGGACCCAGCCGGCTGGCGCTGGGGCTCGAGGCGAGCAGAGGGAGACCGGCTCAGCTCCGCCAGCTGAGTGCCTGGCCGCAAAGCCTTGGTGCCACGTGCCCGGCGGGGCCCGTGGGCTGGGGAGAGGGAGACCCAGAGAGGGTGTGGGATTGGAGAGACACGGAACAGAGAACAGAAAAGGGACCCCCATCAGCTCCTCAAGGGGCCCATCTGTGGATGTGCTCAGCTGGTGTGGGCACAGGTGACCTTAATGCTCACCAAGGCGTGATCACCAAGGAAGGTGGCCGAGTCAGTGTTTCAGATTAGTCGTTTGAACAGTGAGTGATGAGGGTATGCTGTCACTGTGGGGCCTGGGAGGACGGAAAGGTTTATTTTCTAACTGGGTGTCCGCAGTTGGCTGTCATTCTTTAGATGCTAAGGGGTGGGGGCAGCCAACAGGTCCTGGTTGTTTGCTGGTAGGAGCTGGAGCTCTGGTCCCTTTACGAGGAGGTGCTGTGCTTCCGCGCGGGTTTCATCGGTCCGGGTGACCGTTCGCGTGTTGTGAACAGCCCCTTAGGAGACCTGTTAACTGGGGTTCCGGCTGTCGGAGCAGTGACCCCATCTTGAAGAGTCTCCTGAATGTTCTTTGCGTTTCCTTCCTGCTCTCTCTGCTGGATGGGGCAGGACGGGAGCCTGAGCCCACATAAACACAGCTTGGCAGCAGCGGTATGGGGGTGGCTCCCGTGGGAGCGCGGGGGGGCTGGGACCAGCCGTGTTTCGTCTGGGGCATCAGGAATGTGGGCCCCCCTGTGCTGGCCGGATAACAGGGTTTAGAATGGATTTCATTCAAAAGAGGTGAGTTACTGAGGGCCGTCGGGCCTACCTGGTGGTCCCAAGCCTGGACCACAGTCAGAGGCAGCTTGGGGCCCTGGCGGTGTTGCTCACTGGTTAGAGCATCACCCCTGCACCGGAGGTCGCTGGTTCCATTCCTGGTCAGGGCACGTGCCCAGGTTGTGGGCCCGATCCCCCGAGGGGGGCCGGCAGGAGGCGGCCAGTCGATGTTCTCTCTCATCCATGTTTCTGTCTCTCTCTCCCTCTCCCTCTCTCTGTAACATCAATAAAGAGTAAAAAACAAAGGAGGCGCCTTTGGGTGCTGTGTCCCCCTCAGGCCGTTTGACTCCGCTCTCGTGCTCCGAAGAAGCCAGTCCCTGTAAACGGTCACGTCTGTCATCCAAACCGCAGAGCTCTGTGTTGACAGAAGACAAAGCCAAGAGACCGGCCCTTGAGTTAACCAGAGTTGGCTCTTAGGTTTTATTGGGACCCGTGGGCAGGGCGGTTGTTTCAGACCCAGACACGGTCTTCAGTGAAGTGTCACTGCCTCCCGGTGACGGCCTGCCCCAGAGCAGCGTCACCGCCCGAGGTGCTGCTGGGCACAGCCTGGCTTAGGTTCTGCGGGCTCCCTGCCAGGGAGGCAGAAAGCCTCCTGCCCTGCTGGGAGGTGCCCGTGGGCGGCCCTGGCGCGGGGCCCCCAGGCCGCCGGGTGGACGGTTGGCGCGGTCAGTGCCTCCCGGTCTGGGAGTGGGGCTTCAGCCGCCTTTCCCGCTGTGAGTAGAGAGTGCTGGTGGTTTTGCGTGCCCTCCCGAGGACAAAGCATTCGAAAGTTTTTTGAATTCTGAATATAGTCAAATTCAAGTACCTGCCATTTTGGGGTGACATCCAGCCACATGAGATGTTTCTCTACCACGTGACGGGTTTTTTTTTTTTTTTTTTTTTAATCCTCATCCAAGGACACTTTTCCATTGATTTTCAGATAGAGTGGGAGGGAGGGAGAGAGAGAAAAACATTGATGTGAGAGAGACACATCAATTGATTGTTCCCTGAATGACCCCAACCAGGGCCGGGGATCAAACTGCAACTGAGGTACGTGCCCTTGATAAGGATGGAACGTCAGCCCTTGGACTGAAGGGTCGTGGGTTCGATTCTAGCCAAGGGCACGAACCTGGGTTGCAGGTTCGATCCCCGGCCCTGGTTGGGGTCATGTGGGAGGCAAGCAGTCAATGTGTCTCTCTCACATCGATGTTTCTCTCTCTCTCCTCCCCACCATCCCTCCCTTCTACTGTCTAAAAATCAATAGAAAAAGTATCCTCGGATGAGGATTAACAAAAGAAATGAATAAAAACAAAAAGGTTGCTCGGTGGGTTGTTCAGACACATCAGAAAATACCGAGCCGGTGACGTGGGTTCAGCGGTCCTGCCAGTCACCGGCGGAGGGGACGCGGGGCAGTGTCGCCCAGACTTGACCAGGTTTTAGAGAGGACTTGCCTGGTGAAATACAGGATATCGTAGGACCTTGAAGCAGTGGCTGCAAACAAGGAGGTAGGAGGTGGCCTCGGTCCCAGGCGTCGGCTGGCTGCACGGAGTTTTGTTTCTGAATCTCGGCTTGAACGCCTGCGGCCCGGCTGGGTTCGCCCGGGACAGGGAGGTGCTTTGGGCAACTCGTTAACCGTCTAAGGCCGCGGTTCTCAACCTTCCCGATGCCGCCCCCTTCATACAGTTTCTCGTGTTGTGGGGACCCCCAACCATAACATTATTTTCGTTGCTACTTCATAACTGTGATTTTGCTACTGTTATGTCTCAGACGACCCCTGTGAAAGGGTCGTTCGACCCCAAAGGGGTTGCGACCCACAGGCAGACTCTAAGGGCTTCAGAAGCTCTGGAGAGCCCGGGCCGGTTTGGCTCAGTGGTTAGAGCGTTGGCCTGCAGTCCAGAGAGACCTGGGTTCGGTTCCCGCTAAGGGCAGGTACCTCGGTTGCAGTTTGTCCCCGGCCCTGGTTGGGTCGTGTGGGTGGCAGCCACTCGATGTGTCCCTTTCACATCGATGTTTCTCTCTCTCTCTCTCTCCCTCCCACTCTATCTGAACAAAATATCGAAAAATGTCCTCGGGTGAGGATTAAAAAAAAAAGAAGCTCTGGAGATGGTCACCTGCTAATGTACTTTCAGAAACACGGGCTCAGAAACAAAGGCTTGGTTCTTCATTTACTGAGCACCTGCTGTATACCAGGCCTGCTGCGTGTGAGCCCTGGACAGCCCCGTGGCCCTGTCCTCGTGGAGGTTGGGTGGAGACCGACCGTGAATAAAAGTGTCCCTGCAGGAGGGACCTGGGGAGGCTGGTGGGGGATAGGGGAGCTGGGACCATGATTGGGCCGGTGTCTGAGCCGCTGATGGGATGAGGGCTCCAGGCACTGAGCGTGGAGGGGAGGGCCTGGCCGGCCCAGGGGCTGAGCGTGGGTGAGGGGCGCGGAGAGGTCAGGTGGTCAGGTGTGGGGGCAGGGTTGGGTTGGTCGTGGAGCGCGCCCTGTGCTGGCACCTCCCCCAGGTGCTGCCCTTCTGAGCACGTGTTCTCCTGCGGCAGCCTCGTGGGAGAGGTCTCCGTCACCGCCTGTCCCTCATGTGGGAGCCCGGGCACCAGCCGTGCTGGGGTTTGGACCCAGGACGGCTCCTGAAACAGTTTTTCTCAGGCTGTGCTGCCCGGTCACCGCCCCGGGAGAGCGAGGACGGCAGCGAGGGCAGTGTGTCCGCCAACCCGGGGCCTTGCGGGGAGCCTGACCCTGGGGGAAGTTGGTGCCTTTGAGGTAGTCATGAAGATGGTCAGACGTCTGGCCGGTGTGGCTCAGTGGCTGAGCGTCGACCCTGCACCAAGAGGTCGCCGGTTCGATTTCCGGTCGGGACACGTGTGCAGGTTGTGGGCCTGATCCCCAGGGGGGGGCGTGCAGGAGGCGGCCAGTCGACGTTCTCTCTCCTTGATGTTTCTTTCTCTCTCCCTCTCCCTTCCTCTCTCTCTGAGATCAATGAAGAAAAAAGAAAAAAAGGTCAGCGGGGTCACGGCAGAGGTGGTCACACGGCCAGGGGCTGGGGGCGGTCAGTGACAAGGCCGGGGCTCAGGCCCAGCCTCCAGGAGCTGCGTTCCGAGTGTCCTGGCGGGTGGAATGACCTGCGTGAGGCCTGGGCTTGGACTAGCCGAGGGGAGGCCCTTGGTGGCCTGCGTGAGAGCCGGGGTGGTGGGCGGCTCGGGACCCCTGCAGGAGCAGAGGACAAGGTCGCGGGGGTGAGTGAGGCTCAGAGAGAGTCGGGATGGCCGTGGGGACGGGGCCAGCAGTGACCATCCCAGCCCGTCCGTGACTCTACCTGCCCGTGCAGGTGTGCGCCTAGTGGGCACTGGCAGCGTTGGGGGTCACTGGGTGTGGGGGACAGGTGTCAGTGGTGACCGTGAGCCTGTGTGGCCAGGCTGAGTGTGGACGGGGTGGAGGGACGAGGCGGGACAGCACCACGGCCTCCTGGTGAGTGCAGGGTCTGTGGTGGAGGAAGCGGGCAGCCAGGGCACCGCCGGCGGGGCCACGGCCACAGGCGCCCATCTCGGCACCGCTGCCTGGTGACCTGAGGTCTCCATCTGGCCTCACCTACCGACCAGGGGACAGGAAAGGTCACAGGCACCTGAGGCCCTCGGCGGAGGGTGGATGCCGAAACCATGTCTGCAAAGTGGCTGGCCTTGCGGGTGACGCGGGACTCCCTGCGGGCCCTGGTGTCATGGGCGAGAGCCCACGTGGGTGTGGGCTGCGCACACACCTGCCCACGCTGGCGCCCGAGGGCCCGTTGAGGACCAGCAGGTGGGCTGGGGCTGCCAGGGCCGGCAGCAGCGTGCGCCCCGGGCGCGGGGCGCGGGGTGCGGGGGGGGCTCGGGCCGCCAGTCCTGCCAGCGCTCCGAGGCGGACAGACTCGATTTCCCGTGCGGGCCAGAGCGTGTGGAAACACTGAATTCGCTGTGATCCCGTTCAGCTCACTGCCTTGGGGTAACAGTTTCTGGTTTTTCTTCTTGTAACCTGAACACGTAGGCGCGTAGGAAAGCCGTAGAATTGAATTCCTGAACGTGGCGGGGTGTCCAGAGCCCTCGCCTTCCGCATGTTTGCTTGGGAGGGGGACCCGGGTGCCCCGAGGAAATGGGGAGGGTCAGGGTCTCAGGCTGGCCGCAGTGGTCACGGAGCCCCCTCGAGTTTGCGGGACGACGGGACGCACACAGTGGTGCTTGGCAACGCCTGCGGGTCATTTATGGAGTAGCCTGAGGGGTCCTGGGGCTCCGCTGCCTTCCCTTGGGGACCAGAGAGAGGCCAGTGCAGAAGACCGGGCCCCGCGGCCGCCCTGTCCGTGCCCCTGTGGGTCCGGGGGCTCGGCCCTGGTGAGAGGTACAGGCGTTTCTCAGGAAATCTCCAGGAGCTGAACTCGCACGCTGCAGGTTAGAACTTGTGGGTCCCTGGGAGCCAGCGCCCCTTTTTGGGTGTGAACATTCCCAAACGGGAAAGCCAACCCCAGCTCTGTCGTTCTAGTCACTCTGGTGAGTCTGTTCTCCTGAAGTCTGGTAAGGCCAGGGTTCAGCCTGAGACACAGAGGCGCACAGGGACGTGCAGGCAGACACACATGCTCACACACGTGGACACGCATGCCCACACGCACGCACACACACATGCATATACACACGGGTACACGTATGCCCACAGGACACACAAACACACATGTACACAGACACATGCACACACACGTAGGCACAGATACATGCTCACATGTACATGGACACATGCACACATGTGCTTATACACATGTACACAGGCACACGCACATGCATATACACACGGGTACATGTATGCCCACAGGACACACAAACACATGTACACAGACACATGCACACACACGTAGGCACAGACACATGCTCACACGTACATGGACACATGCACATATGTGCTTATACACATGTACACAGGCACACACGCACACACATGTGCACACACACAGACCCACCCCGTGCATAGACGGGGACATACATGATCTGACCAGCTGCTTTGAGGTTACATTATGCAGCACGGCCCCCCAGCTGCAGCAGGGAGCTCATCGCCTTGGGCGGGGCTGGAGATGCACGGACACCGGCCCCTGCAGCCCTGAGCTCGCAGGGTCGGCCGCGTGTCTGGAGTCATGCTCAGTGGCCGTCGGGGCAGGCTTCGTGGCTCTCCCTGCCCTTTTCCGTGGGGCTGGTCGGTGAAGGGGGCATTGGGTGAGCCAGTGAGCTCTGTGCTGCTGTCCGTTTTCCATGAGTCTGGGCGGCGCTGGTACAGAGATGGGTCAGGACGCGGCTCCTGGGTCATCCCTGTACAAAGTGCTGGAGGAGAGCCGGGTGCCGGAACTCCCAGGCCAAGCCCTCCGTCCGCTTGGCTGCCCCAGGGTCAGATTTCCAGGCCTGCCTCCTACAGCCCCCCAAGATGACCGGGCAGGTTTGCTCTGCAGGGTGTCGGAATTGTTACTGACACCCTCACCCCACACAGGGTGGTTGCGCGTGCAGAGGGCTCCTGGTTCGGGCCAGCGATTGCCCCGCGTGCTGTAAAAGGAGTGGACACCGGGCCCAGGGGAGGGGGCCTGCGGGCTTTCCCAGGCCTCGCTCCCCACGTTCGCCCTCCCCGCCGGACACTCCCAGCCTGGATGTGGAGCCGGAGGTGGGCCTGCCCAGGGAGGGGGCGGCATGGCACATGTCTGCTCTGCTAACAGCCCCGGCCTGGGGGGGACCTGTGGGAGCGTGGAGCGTGCCCCTCCTTTCTGCTCTGACTCCTACCCTGTAAGTGCTGGGCAGTACTGCCCCCCTCACCCCGTGATGGCTGTGTCTGTGCCTCAGTTTCCATACTGACATGGGTTAGCAGACACCCTCTGCAGGGTGTGGTGGGGGCTGCACCGGAGACCCTGCCCCCCAGATGTGGGGGGAGGGGCTGGCCTCCTGCGCCTGAGCTTCCCTTCTGGCTGCTGGTTGAGCGAGTCTGTGGGGGTCCTCTCGCCCTGGCTCACAGAGGCCTGTCCTCCTCTGTGTCCGTCTGTCCTTCCCCTCTTCCCCCAGCGTCCAGCATGCCGGACACTGGGGTGACCTGTCTGCTTCGGGGGGTCAGCGGGGGACTCAGGCAGGAAGTCAGGTGGCACTTTTGATGGAGCCTGGGTTCTGTGATAGCTTGAGGGGTCAGGGGTCCAGCAGCGAGTGGCCTTGGGGTGGCCTCCTGTCACTAGGTAAGCGGGCCTTGTGATGACCTGCTCAGATGGTGGGTGGTGTGTAGGTGCAGCCGGGCCCCTGAGCAGTTTCGGGCTGGGCCCAAGTGACCCTGGGACTCTGGCCCACCCCGATCTGTCCCCCGTCTGTGTTTCGGTGAGAGGGTGGGAGCCCCGGTCCCCTCTGTGCCTTGTGCCTGCTCTGGGGTGCCGGGTGTGTCAGCGCCCCTCTGAACCGCCGCCCTCCCTGGGGAGGCTGCCCTGCCCCCCGGTCTCGCCCTCCGCCCTCCTCTGCTCCCCCGTGACTTCGAGGTGCAGATGGGGGTGGGGCTCCAGTGGAGGGGCCCAGCCTCAGCCTGAGGGTGCGCCCGGTCACCGCACCGTCCTGGTCTGTGTCCCCCACTCCCAGGCACATGCCCGAGGCCTGCCTGCGTCATCTCGCTGAAATCTCGGAGGAACCCATTTTATAGGCAGAGAGATTGAGGCGAGAGAGCTCACAGCCACAGGCACAGCCGGGCTCAGACCCTGGAGCTGAGCGCTGCCACCTCTGCGCGGGCCGGCCCCTTCGGCCCACTGCCACGTCGCAGCAGCTCAGGCGCAGGTCTGGGGGTTCCAGAGACAGACGCTCGGTGTGAGTGACCACGATGCCTGAAACGGGGAGCAGAGGGCCGCGTGTGCACCATGCCCGTGGGCACACCCAGCCGCTTCGCCTCACCCCTCCGGGTGAGCAGGGGTGTAGCCATGCTGCAGGATGGGGGAGAAGGGGTCGGTCCTGGGGAGCCGTGCCCGGCTCGCTGCAGGGTCTGCCATGGGGGAGCTGTGTTACAGGGAACGGTGGAACGCAGGAGCGGTGTGCACCAGGTGCAGGCAGGGACGTTTGGTGGCCGGAGCTAGAGGCGGGGGAGGCAGACACTGAGGAGGAGCCCACACTGAGCAGCTGGCTGACAGGACCTGGAGGGGCTTTCCTGCTCCCCAGCACAGACTCTGCTGGCCAGGGAGCCACCTGCCTGCTTCCCTCCCTCCCTCCCTCCCTCCCTCCCTCGGCCCCTCCCTCCCTTTACCCTCCACCCCTCCCTCCCTCCCTCAGCCCCTCCCTCCCTTCCTCCCTCCCTCTACCCCCTTCCCTCCCTCCCTCCTTCCCTCTACTCCTCCACCCCTCCACCCCTCCACCCCTCCCTCCCTCCCTCCCTCCTTCCCTCTTCCTACCCGCCCTCCCTCCGTCCATCAATCAGCATGCTTCTTTCTTATTCTAATAGTCTGTTTTCACTGCCAGTTCTGTATTTTTTTTTTTTTAATCCTCACCTGAGAACATTTTTGCATTTATCTTCAGATAGAGCAGGAGGGAGAAAGGGAAGAAGAGAGACAGAGAAACATCAATGTGAGAGAGACACATCGACTGGCTGCCACTCACACGACCCCATCCGGGGCCGGGAACAGACCGCAACCGAGGCACGTGCCCTTAGCGGGAACCGAACCCAGGTGTCTCCGGACCACGGGCCGACACTCCCACCGCTGAGCCAAACCGGCCAGGGCTATCTTTTTTATCTTTTCAGGATTTTAAATGTCTAATCTAAATGACACTTGGCCAGGGTAAACCGACCGACTCATTCCAATAAAGGTGTGCGCTGTGTTAGCATTCGGAGATAAGAACTCTCTCGCAGGGCAGTAAACTTTATCAGCGAGTTGACTGTTGAGGGACCGTTTTCATAGAGCAAGCGGTGTAGCTGCTGTGCTTGGAGACCGCCCCACGCGACCAGGTCCCGGCGGCGGTCCCTTGGTGCGGGCGGTGCATCGCTGGTGTTGCGGAGAGTGTGTCTGCCCCGGCAGTGAGGCCCGGCGGCACCGCTCATGCTGACTGCTGGCGGGGGTCAGGTGGGCCCCCCGGGACCCCAGTGCAACACGGGTGGGGTGGCTGTGGCCAGGACCCCTCCCGAGGCCTCCCCGGTACATTCTGTGGGTTAAGGGTCCGTAGAACAGAAATCCAGCCCAGTCCGGCTCTAACCTGGGGACCCCTTTTCTTACCATGGACATCACAGGTGCCGAGGGATTATTTCATGGAAAAGCTGTAATGAGGTATTTGCACGTCATATTTGGTAAGGGATTAAGACCCAGAACGTAAAGAACATCTGCACCTCAATGACAGGAAGACAAACAACCCGATTAGAAAGTGGGTGACTGCCCAGGCCGGTTTGGCTCCGCGGTTGGAGCATCGGCCTGCGGACCAGAGAGTCCTGGGTTCAGTTCCCACTGGGGCACAAACCAAAAAAAAAAAGTGGGTGAAGGACTTGAACAGACGTTTCTCCAAAGAGGACATACAGATGGTCAACAGGCCCATGTAAAGATGCTCAGCGTCACCCATCGGTGGGGACATGCAAATCAGAACCGCAGTGAGATGCCACCTCCCACCGGTGGGGTGTCTGTTACCCCAACAAAGCAAAGCGGGAGAGGACGTGGGGAAATGGGAAGCCTCGTGCCCTGGTGCGAGCGTGGGGCGGACACCACTGTGGCGACAGGTTGGCACTTCCTCAGAACACTGGGCACAGGCTCAGCAGAGGACCCGGAATTCCACCTCTGGGTTGTTGACACCCGAAAGAAGTCAGGGCAGGGTCGCACACACGTTTGCACACGCGTGTTCATAGCAGCAGGAGTCCCAGCGGCCCAGGGTGGAAGCAGTGCGCACGGATAGACGAACGGCTGTGCGTGTACACACACCTGTGTATACTCAGCCTCGTGCGGGAAGGAAACTCTGACCTGCTCCGACGCGATGACCTGGAGGACATGATGCTTCATGAAGTGAGCCGGTCACTGGAGGACGCGTGCTGAGGGTTACAGGAGGACCCCGGAGCAGTGACAGTCATCGGCAGACGGGACCGACGGGCTGGGAGGAGGAACGGGGAGTTAGTGTTTAACAGGGACGGGGTCTGTTTTGCAAGATAAAGAGTCCTGGGTGCCCGGCCAGTGCAGCTCAGAGGTTGAGCGTCGACCCTGCACCAAGAGGTCGCCGGTTCTATTCCCGGTCAGGGCACATGCCCAGGCTGAGGGCCCAATCCCCAGTGGGGGGCGTGCAGGAAGCAGCCAGTCGATGTTCTCTGTCCTCGATGTTCCTATCCCTCCCTCTCCCTTCCTCTCTCTCTAAGTCAATAAAGAAACAAGGAAAAAGAGTCCTGGGGTGGATGATGGTGAGGGTTGCACAGCGGTATGAATGTGCTCCATGCCATTCAACTGCAAACGTAAAAATGACAAAAATGTTATATGTCACCTCTATTTACCACAAGAGAAAACGCTTACAAAACAAACCTGTTCCAGCCATCAGGCGCCAGCCACGTGGGCGTGGTGCCTCCATGTGCGATGTTGGGGGACGTTTTCCCACCAAGCTGTGCGGCTAAGCCCAGCTCCCCTCTGTCCCGTCCTGGGTCACCGAAGTCCCCCGGGGCCCCTCCTGCAGGGCAGTCCATTCTGAGCTCTCAGCTGGCGTCTTTTTATTTTATTTTATTTTTTTATCCTCACCCGAGGACATTTTTGCATTTATCTTCAGATAGAGCAGGAGAGAGAGAGGGAGGAAGAGAGAGAGAAACATCGATGTGAGAGACACATCGAGTAGTTGCCACCCGCACGACCCCAACGGGCAGGGACAAACTGCAAGCGAGGTACGTGCCCTGAGCGGGAACCAAACCTGGGTCTCTGGTCCACGGGCCGACGCTCCAACTGCTGAGCCAAACCGGCCAGGGCTCAGCTGGTGTCTTGAGTCCAGGACAGCAAAGGGGCAGATGCTTTCATTGAAACTGTGTGTCTGACACATGATAAAGTCTCTCTGGTGTTTAACCATCGATTAGACGCTGCAAAGGTGAACATGTACCTTGTTGTAAAAGCCCAGGGTGAGAGGAAGGGTCCTCGGTCCCTTGGTGCCCCAGGTGCCCCCAGTGCCTTGCAGCCCAGCCCAGGAGATGGGTTCACGGCTGGGGATTCAGGCAGGTGCCAGGGCCGCAGCGCTGGGCACGGGAGACTGTTGTCCCCAGTGCTGCTGCTGGGCTCTGTGCCCCCAGCCCCACCCCGCCCCTCGGCCCCTCCCTCATGACCAAGTCTTGGGTTTGATACCTGGCACATTTTTATTGGTATTTTAACTCATTTAAGCAATCAGCCACAGTCTCCCTCCTTTTTCATTTTTATTGAGGTGGAAGCCACACAGCATAAAATGAACCATTTTAAAGTGAACAGTTCAGTGGCATTTGGTGCATTTACAATGTCGTGTGACCGCCACCGCTGGCTCGTTCTAAAGCATTTTTGTCCCCTGCCAAGGAATCCTCATGCCCACGGCCGTCGCTCCCCAGGCCCTGTCCCAAGCCCGGCACTGCCGGTCTGCTTCTGTCCCTGGACCTTCGGGGTCGAAGGAGTCAAGCAGGCTGTGACCTTGGTGTCCTCGCGGTTCATCGCGTCGCCTCATGTCGCTGCTGTGCTCCTTTCTCATTGGTCTCTTTTCGGGGTGGCGACCCTGGACCCCTCAGCAGACCCCACCATGGCCACCAGGACCTCCAGGGGGCCTCTGTCCCGGGGTGGTCACAGAGGTACCACAGCAGCTTGGAGAACGAGAATATTCCACGGGCAGTCGGGAGGTGTTAGGGGACGAGCCGCGGTTGGGGACATGGGACCCATTCCTGTCCAGTGACTGGCTCAGAGGACGATGATGAGAAGGGGTCCCTGGGTGGTGACAGGCACACCCAGGGAAGGCCTCAGTCTGCACTCTCCCCTGTAATGACGTCTCCTGGGGGAGCAGGTGGCCGAGTGACATTCTCCTGTGACCCACACTGCCTCCCCGAGAAAGGCCCTGGGCGTGGTCAGCAGGGGTACACCTGGATGAGCAAGAGCCTGGTCCCTACGGGCTCAGGTGTCACGGGATGCGGGGGGTGACTTCCATGAAGGCACAGCCGTGAACGGTGCAGGTTGGGGGGACCCTGCAGATGGGCACGGTGGGGACAGGAGCCAGCGCGTGGGCGGTGGAACCGAAACGTGGGATGGGGGCAGGGGCTGAGGGACAGCGAGCGGCCCTAGTTAGGGGCTGGGAAGCTACAGCATCACGTCGCGGGGGTGTGGCCTCTCCGGATGGGGAGCTCACTGGTGGTCAGCCGTTATCAGCGGGCCCCTCCTCTGAGGTCAGGGGTCAGCTGAAGGCCTGTCTGCTGAGGCCTGAGTGGGCAGAGATCCTCGGACATCTCGGGGGTCGCTGGCGGCCACCCGGGTTCCCCACGGAGCTGCACCTGGGCCTGCGTGGAGAGGTCGGGGTTGCTGGCTTCTCCGCCCAGCCTAACAGAGCTCCCCTTCTGTGCGCCTCGGAAGGCCCTGGTCCGGAGGGACCTTCGCAGCCTGCAGCCTGGGCTTCGCGCACGCCCCTCGGGAAGGGGCCTTGTGGCCTGCCGTTAGGGTGGGTGAGCGGGCCCTTCCTCTGAGCAGCTCTTCGGTGTCAGCCTGCTGTGTGCGTTTCCTGGGGCCACTGCAACAAAGTTACACAGACTGGGGCTTAGAACAACAGAGTTGCTCCTTCGCAGTCCTGGAGGCCGCTCGCCCGTCTCCGCCTCCTTGTCGGCCCCTCCCCCGGTGGGTCCCTGGGGCCTCTCCTTTCAGTTAAGGGCCCACCCCACTCCTCTGTGACCTCATCTTTACAAAAATTTTTTTCTTTATTGATTTGAGAGAGAGAGAGGAAGGGAGAGGGCGAGAGAGAAAGAAACATCGATGAGAGAGAACATCAATTGGCCACCTCCTGCACGCCCCACTGGGGATCAGGCCCACACCCTGGGCATGTGCCCTGACCAGGAATTGAACTGGTGACCTCTTGGTGCAGGGTCGACGCTCAACCACTGAGCCACACCGGCCGGGCTCCATGAACTCATCTTAATTTATATCTTCATTACATCTGTGAAGACCCTGTTTCCAAATCAGGTCGCATTCACAGGCACCAGGGATCAGGACTTCAAATAGGTTTGGGGGGACACAGTTCCACTCACGACAGCACGTGCCTTGACACTCACGTGGCTGAGT
Source organism: Molossus molossus (assembly GCF_014108415.1). Classification (NCBI taxonomy): domain Eukaryota; kingdom Metazoa; phylum Chordata; class Mammalia; order Chiroptera; family Molossidae; genus Molossus; species Molossus molossus. Next base: position 2,709,297 of record NW_023425362.1, read on the forward strand.
CTGACTTGAGGCATTGAGTTCCGTGTTCCCCACCTGCACACCTGAGCCCTGTGCCCATTGGGGTCTTCTTTTTTCTCCTCTGTCCCCGGAAATTAGACAACATGGCTCAGGATAAGGTCCCCTGTGGGAGTTGACACAGGCGTCTCACTCTCTAGGTCTCTTAGGAAGTTACAGTGGCGTTTGGGCCACGGGGATGGTCTCCTGCCTCCAGGGGTCACTTAGGGAGGAGGGTGCAGGTGTGTGTTGTCCACGGAAGGAGGGTGTGTGGGGCCGTGGGCCTCTTCGAGATGACAGCACACCCCGCCTGTGCCTTTGTGCCTGGACACCGAGGGACACGGCTGTGGGCGTCCCCTCTCCAACGCCACAGTCTCGTCAGCATGGAAAATTCTCCGCTGTGTCGTTGAAAGCCCTCCCCCCAAATCTTCAAAGGAGAGAGGGTGGAAAATATGAAGGTTTATTGTTCTGAGAGATTTCCTATGTATCCAGCACGTGGCCGTCAGCGATCAGGGTGTGTGTGTGTGTGTGTGTGTGTGTGCAGGACGGGAAGTCCAGTGCTGTGCGCTGGGGCGTTTGTGTGGGCTCCTCACTGTGGGGAAGCAGGCCGGGCCGGGCGGGGCTCAGGGACCCTGGTTCTGGCGCCAGGCCAGCGCCTCTTAGTGTGACACACAGAGAGAGCAGCACTGGATGGGTCTGTTTCGGGAATCTGGGCCGGGGTGACCCTGTGGCAGGAAGCGGGCTCGGGGCTGGGACAGCGGTCCGGGTCCCGGCTGGCTGGCCAGCCCACTGTCGTCACGGCAGGAATTCTGTCTCCCCTCCTCTTCTGCTGCTCATTGGCTGGGCCTGTTTTGAACCCAAAGCACATTTGAAACTGTGAAGACTGGACCAGACTCCTCCAGGGCCAAGCTTGTAGCTGGCGGCTTTTTTTCTGCAGCTGGGGAAACTGAGGCAGGGGGCCTGGGGTGCGGTTTTTGTCCCTCTGTGCACTGGCCCACCAGGTGAGGGCCCACCTCGGCCAGGACACTCTTGATCCTTCTTCCCCTGAACCCAAGCTGCGGAGATAGAAACATCGATGAGAGAGGACGTCGATTGGCCGCCTCCTGCACGCCCCCCACTGGGGATCGGGCCCACAGTCTGGGCCTGTGCCCTGACCGGGAATCGAGCCGGCGACCTCTTGGTGCAGGGTCGACGCTCAACCACGGAGCCACACCGGCCGGGCTGCGCTGGCCCTGTTAAAGTGGACAGTCAGCCATCGCAACCGTCAGGTTCCGGAACATTTTCATCACTCCAAAACTATACTTTTTTTTCACATTTTAAAATTGGATGGTATTTCCCAAACTCAAGTTCACGACCATTTTTGGATTATTCTGTTGCTAGTCGATGAGATGTCGACTGGTTGCCGTGAGCAGAGCGGAGGTGGACTGTGCGGTGGGGAAGGGCAGGTGTCCAGCCTCATCGCCGTGGGGCGTGTGGTGGCCAATGGCAGGAGGTGCTGGGGGCGGCTGCAGCCACAGCTCAGGTTACTTGCCTGTGTGCAGGGGCCTGAGCCTGAAACTGTGGTCCCAAGTCCCGGATTCACAGCCTTTGGGTCTGTCCTGACCCTCTCAGCCAGCACCAGTGACCGGTGCCCAGAGTGCCCGGCACTGAGGGCCCAGGGTGCCGGACCCCAGTGTGAACACGGAAGAGTCCTGGACGAAGCAGCCGGTTGGTCACCAGGCTGACTCCCCTCCCCATGGCCTGTGGTCCAGGGCGCCCAGCAGGCACTGACGGCTCGCCTCCTCCGGTGTGTCTTCTAGAGAGTTCTCGTCATCTCCTCCCCTCCCCACTTTGTCCTGAAGGCTGCCGCTGGGTAACCACCACATGCAGCTCACCTCCTACAGGGCACCTCTGCCCCCTGGCCGCCTCCTGCCCGTCTCCTGGACCCTGGTTCCTGCGTGGAGTCCGCCCCACGCCACCCAGCACCTGTCGCGTCCTTCCCGTCAAGTCGTCCTGCTTCCCGGAGCCCCTGCCTAAGCGAGGGGCTCTTCCTGGGGACTCTGGCACCTGCTGGGTCCCAGAGCCGGGAGGTTCCTGAAGCCCCGAGGGCCTGTGGTGCCCTGGGAGATGCTGGGCGAGGCCAGTCCGGGCAGGTGTTTTCCGAGAGGGGCGGGCCCAGGACTTTACACAGGAAAACCTAATTCTCCGAGGTCCTCTCCACTGCCCTGCTTTCGAAAGGCAAGTTTTATTAACTGGATGAACCAGTCACGTCCCCACGCTGTGGGGGTCTTAGCCAGCGAGGGACTTGGCGCGGGGACTCGGGCTGGAGGTGCAGAGGGCGTGTCTGCTCTGCTCTGGGCCTCGGCCTCTGTACCGTGGGGACGGGGCTGTGACCTCTGTGCCGTCTGTGCACCTGGGCGTTGGGCCAGGTCGGCGGCTTAGGACGTTCCTTTAGCACACAACTCTCCTCGCAGGGCATCAGGATCTAAAAACCAACCCATTCCAGCAGCGTGCCCGGGGGAGCGGCGGGGCGGGGGTCCTGCCGGGCACCTGAGAAAGCCTTGGCCTTTGGGGACACGCACAGCTGAGCCCACAGCGTGGAGGATGCCCGGGTGGCCCCCATCAGGCTGGGGGTGTGACAGCATCCCCGAGTTCCGAAGGCGCCCCAGACTCGGGTTATGGACTGTTCAGGGGGCACCGGGCAGCTCGGAGCGGTCTGGGGCGCTCCCCGCCAGGCTGGCGGACGCTGGCAGGCGTCCTGGGTGGGGCGGGGGCTCCCGGGCTTGTCCTGCAGGGACTTGCGCTTGCTGAGAGCGTGGGGCTGACTCAGAGGCGGCGCCGGCTGCGGTCATTTCGGTGCACAGTGATCTCCAGCTCCGGCTGCGGCTCTGCCCTCGGGGGAGGGACTTCCTACAGCTTCACTGTCCTGTCCGCCGGGGGGGCTGGGGGGCAGGGAGCGTGACGGCTGGCTGTCCATGCCCTCCAGTGGGGATGACAGACACACGTCTCCCGGCCTGGTTCCGATGACTGGCTTCACCGGACGGGACACCGGGCCCACGTCGATGTGGGGGCCCCCGTGTCTCAGGGTAGCAGTTCAGGTGCGCCAAAATACGTCAGGTTGGGAACTTTGGCCCCGTCATCTCGGCCGCACTCCTCGGCCCCGGGCAGTGTCCTCTTGGGGCCCCTGGAGTCCCTGGCGTTAGAGCCCAGCCTAACGGTCAAGGTTAGAGCCCGGTCCGTTCTGAAGGACCTGTTCCTGTGGGGGCTGGGGTCAGAGATGCAGCCCTGACCCGGGAAGCGCGGGACACAGCAGAGGACGGCCAGGCTTTGTCTTTCTCAGGAAGTGTGACTAAGCTGTCCTTCGGCGCCTGCCACGCGCTCTGGGCAGGGGACCCGGCCTGGGGCGGGAAGGACGGCCGGACGGAGGGTTGCTGCCCTGTGAGGTGGGCGCCTTGGCGGTGGCGGGTGAGGGTCGCTCCTAGCGCCCCCAGGCAGCGGCTCCCGTGGGGGACCTCTGGCCCCGGCATCAGGCAGCGGACGGCGCTCCGTGTGCTCAGCGGGAACCTGAGTGCGTCGTCACCTGCGTTTCCGTGGGGTGCTTTTGTGTCATGGCCGTGCACATCGGCGTGGACAAGGTCGCAGGCTGCCCTGGGTGTCCTGAAACGCCTCGCTCAGGACCCTCCGTGGGCGATGTTTTCGAATGTCGATTTTCCTCTCCTTGTGGATTCACGGACTGTTTTGCCTGCCGTGACCATGGATGCTGTTCATTGTTCGACATGTAGAAAAAAAAGTGGCATCTGGCCATGTGTTCCTGGAGAGCCTGCTGTGATCCAGGTCACTGTGGCAGCGCGGGGTCCCAGTGCCCCATCCCAGGCCCGGGGGCGCAGATCTGAGAGCGGGGGGTGGGAGGGGTGGGTTGAGCGGCAGCAGTGGTGGTGGAGGGACCTGGGTTTGAATCCAGGTCGGGGAGGGCACTCGCTGTTCTAGTGGCTTCCTCTTCACCCCAGGGTTACGGGATGGCAGATGAGGTCACAGCAAATTGGTAGTCACACGTGCTCAGGGCTCAGGGCAGGAGGACACTCATGTGGCGCAGGCCACGCAGGCCACGCAGGCTGCCGTCAGGAGCACGGTGGTCACCAGCGCCGGTGGGAGGCAGCCCGGGCCCCTGCGAGGGGGGTGGTGGGCTTGTTCGAATAGTTCTGCAGCCTGGCAGGAGGCAGAGACCCACTGCGCAGGGACAGGCAGGGACAGACAGCCGGTCCCCGTGACGAGGAGGGTGGCTGGGCTGGGCCTGGCCCAGGGGATCAGGGTTCCGGGGCCCTGTGGTTGGGCTCTGTGAGGCTGCCTGGTTTCACGCCTTGGGCGTTCACCTCGGGCTCCACCGGGCTCGCGCGTGTGCCTCCCTTTCCCCACGTGGAATCGGAGCCCGTGTCTAGGTGGAACACTCAAGGCCAGAACGTGCAAAGGGCCTGATACGCGGGGCTGCGTGGGCACTGCGGCTATGGGCGGGACCCCTGGAGGCCCTGGCAGCGTGGGCCCCGGCCCTGGGCTGGCACACGGGCCAGGCTGGTGCCAGCTCAGGGACCTCAGCGCGGAAGTGACGGTGCTTCCCGGAGGCGGCAGACACCAGGCGTGTCGCGGCAGGATTGGATAGCTGACGCGGACAGGAAGAGCCCGTCATTCCACAGTTATGTGGCCAGGACACTGACCGCTGGGCTGAGCGTGAGAAGAGGCGGGAGACTGTCCAGTCGGCGGGGGACGCTGGCGGAGCTGCAGCGCCCAGGCTGCGGCGGGCGCTCGGGGCTCCCCGTTCGCGGGGACGGCGGCTGGTCCCCACACCCGGCAGGTGCCCTCGCGGCCCCTGGCCCTCGTCTGCCAGCCTGCTCTCCCCACCCCCCCTCCATCCGCCCTCAGCCTTACCCCCGCCCCGTGCCCCACTGTGCCTCGCTCACTCTAGAAAATTCTGCCAATAGGGAAAAGCAGGAAATCACCCCAAAGCCCCGCCCAGAGACAGTCCCTGGGCACCCTGTGGCTTAAGTCCCAGAGGAAGGCGGCTTCCCAGGTGTCCCAGTGGTGGCCCTGGGCTCATCCCAGCTGGCAACTCCCTTTGCTTCTGGTCTGGGCGGGTCGCCATGGTGACGGGCGCTCCCTGGGCTGTGGGAGGACCCCCGGGGCGCTGGCACCGAGGAGCTGGCCCTCCGTCCAGGGGAGGCCCGGGGGGCGGGGCTGCAGCCTCCTGGGAAGGAGCCTTCGCTCTCAAAGTCGCCTGCAGAGTTCACACCAGAGGACTGTGGCTTTTATGACTTTAGCTTCATAGGGGACTGAGGATTGACTGAGGATTGCGCGGGGGGCTGTCCTCTCGTGGGGGGCTGTCCTCTCGCCGGGGGGCTGTCCTCTCGCGGGGGGCTGTCCTCTCTCTGGGGGGCTGTCCTCTCGCGGGGGGCTGTCCTCTCGCGGGGGGCTGTCCTCTCTCCGGGAGGCTGTCCTTTCGGTCGGCTGCACGCCGAGGGTTCAGAGCTGGTCCGACTCACCTTCCCGCCAGCTCTGACCGCCCAGAGGGGCCTGGCCGGGTGGTGAGTGGCTCTGTCTCCTGTGCCCGTGAGTGGGGCATTGAGGCTGAACGGGGGCACCCGGGTCCTTCTGCCTCACTGGATGGACCACTTGACTCAGCCAGCAGCCTGCTATGTGCCGGCTCCCGGGCGGCCCCTGCCCACGGGGTGGCCCTGCAGATGCCTTGGCGGGTCCCGCCAACCCCTTCCCCAGCAGAGGTGTCCCTTCCTCAGAGGGTTTTCTCTGAGCCGGCTCCCCGAGGCCAGCCCCTGCTCAGAACCCCCAGAGACTCCTGGGTCTCATTCCCGCACGTGCCATCTGTCACCCCCAGAGTGGGCGCCCTCCCCTGGGCACTGCTGCCCTTCAAGGCCGGGTCACCCTCCGCGGACGTCCTGTGCTGCAGGACATTGAACCCCTGCCTCCCGCCACCACTGTGTGCCACCCTGAGGCATGACAACAGACTTTGCCACGTGTCCCCTGGGGGCCTGTCATTGGAATGACCCCCAAGAGCTGGCCCCCCGGGGTCTGCCAGGCTAACCTCTGACTCCTCTGTGCCCAGCACAGCCCTGCAGCAGGAGGCCCTCGGGAACCTTCCGGGGTGTTGGCTTGTGTCCCGTGGGGCGTGCACAGCCCGGAGGTGCAGCACGTGGCCCCCGGAGAGGAGGCTGGCTGGACCCAGCGCCTCCTGGATGCGCGATGGGGGCGCTGCCACTCTCTGAGCCCAGCCTCCTCGTCCGTAAAGGAGTGATGAGCGCCCCCGTGCAGATGTCATGAGGAGGGGGTCGTGGGGACTCCCGCTCCCGCACCCCCTTGTCCTGTGACATCTGAAAGCCTGGCTGCTCTTGGTCCCCCAGGACTGCGCCCAGGGGCCATCTGCATCCGTCTGTCTCCAGAGCAGACCCTGGGGACGCTGTCGAAGGACCGGGACCGGAGGGAGGCGCAGGCCCAGGGACAGGGCTCGCGGCAACGTTTGGTGTGATGACGACGCCTCTGACAGGAAGCGAAACCAGAAGGCCCGCTGTGTCCCCAAACCTTCCCGGGACACGGAGGTTGCGGTCACACTCGGCGCCGCCCAGGGTCGCCCGATGTCCCCGCTCCCAGGCACAGCACCCGGAGCCTCTGCGGGCGTGTTCTCACACTGCCGACGTTCTCCGCGCGACCCGTGGGAACGTGCTCTTTATAAACAGACATGCGACCCCCCAGATCCGACGCTGCTCAAGTCCAGCCAGACCAAGACTCGTGGTCACTGGAGGGGGACGGCTCATGGAATGGGGTCAGCGGGTTGACCACAGCTGCAGGGTCAGCAGCACAAAGCTGGTGGGGGAGGAGGGAGGCCACCGCAGGGCGGCAGGGAGGCTTGGAATGTGGCAAGTAAGCGAGGTCCTTTAGGGAGGGGCGGGGCCGTGCCGTGTGACAAATGCCACACCACAGAGGCTCTTCCAGGAGGGTGTGGACGGCAGGGCCAGGGGGCGGGCGACTGGGTGACCGAATGACCGCGTAGATGACAAGATGACAAGAGAGAAGGCAGAGCTACTTGCTACTCTGAGCCCCCATTTCCGACAGCCCCTCCTCTTGCCCAGGCCCCGAGCACAGACTGAGCAGCACCTGCTCAGTGCAGTGTGGACGCAGGTGTTCCTAAGAGCACACCTTCCCGCCCTCCAGAAGCTTCCATCCAGGGGCCGGTCAGCGCCCGCGGTCAGCTCAAAGCTGTGGCCATAGCTATGGAGGTGACTGAGGGCGAGAGCTGGAGCACGGGCCTCTGGTGGCGTGGAGGGTGCCTGGGGGCGGGCCCTTCCTGGGCTCCCTTTCCGGGGGAAGAAGCGGGGAAGTTCACCCAGTGGCCGAATCTCCCGGAAGAGACAGCCGGGGAGGACCTGGCTGGGAGCAGGCGGGCCCTGGGCACCAGGTCTGGAGGTGCTGCAGCTTGGCCGAGGCTCCCCCAGAGGGCCCTGCTCCCGGCGCTGGGAGGCTCCCCTGCATGCCCGCCTGGTCAGGGGCCTGGTAAGACACACCACTGTGTCCCCAGCACTGGGCAGGGGCCTGGTCAGACACACCACTGTGTCCCCAGCACTGGTCAGGGGCCTGGTCAGACACACCACTGTGGCCCCCGCACTGGGCAGGGGCCTGGTCAGACACACCACTGTGTCCCCCGCACTGGGCAGGGGCCTGGTCAGACACACCACTGTGTCCCCCGCACTGGGCAGGGGCCTGGTCAGACACACCACTGTGTCCCCCGCGCTGGGCAGGGGCCTGGTCAGACACACCACTGTGTCCCCCGCACTGGGCAGGGGCCTGGTCAGACACACCACTGTGTCCCCAGCACTGGGCAGGGGCCTGGTCAGACACACCACTGTGGCCCCTGCACTGGGCAGGGGCCACCCTGGTGTCCAGGACGGCTGCTGGCATTTAGGCACAATTTCAACAAAGTACGGGTCTCTGGGCCTGTCCCAGCTGCCCCACAAGGGCGCCCACGCCCGAGGACAGTGTCACAGGGGCCCCTGGCTGGTGGGTGCTTGTGAAAGGCCATCAGGCCAGACCCAGGCCAGCCAGTGACAGCAGCCAGGTGACGCACTCTCATCAAGGACCCCACAGCCGGGCAGATGACGGGCACACACCAGACGTGTGTGAAGGTGGAAGGAGGTGCTGGGAGTGGGTGTGTCCTTCTGCACAGGGCAGACAGCCCATCTCTACTGGGCACTTCCCGTGCGCCTGTTGCGCTAGCTTCTGGGGACATGGCAGGCAGGCAGCATACCACCCTCGGGCTCACCCTTCAGTGGTCCCGCCTGGCTGAACGGGCTCCCCGCCCTCCAGGGCCAGCGGGGCTCACCCTTCAGTGGCCCCCGCCTGGCTGAACAGGGGCTCCCAGCCCTCCAGGGCCAGTGGGGCTCACCCTTCAGTGGTCCCCGCCTGGCTGAACGGGCTCCCCGCCCTCCAGGGCCAGTGGGGCTCAAGGCAGCACAGACAGGCAGCTTTGGGGCAGGGAGGGCCCAGAGTGCAACTCTAAGGCCTGGGTGGGGGCGAGGAGGGGGAGAAGGGTCAGGGACAGGTCAGCTGGGCTGAGGGGCTGTGAGTTGGGCCTGGCTGAGGGGATGTGGGGAGGAGTAACTGGACAGGGATCTGCACTCCAGGGCATCTCCAAGCTCCCCTTTGATGTTGCAGGCATTGGGGCTGGACAGAGATGCCCCCTTTCTGACTGTGGGTGCCTGGCTGCTACCCTGACGGACTCCACTGGGCCAGTTTACACATTTAAAAAAAGGGCTTACTGTGTGCAGGGTGCATGCATGCCGTGCAGGGGACCTCCTATGTGCAGGGTGCATCCATGCCGTGCAGGGGACCTCCTGTGTGCAGGGTGCATCCACGCCGTGCAGGGGACCTCCTGTGTGCAGGGTGCATCCACGCCGTGCAGGGGACCTCCTGTGCGCAGGGTGCATCCACGCCGTGCAGAGCACCTATTGTGTGCAGGGTGCATGCACGCCGTGCAGGGGACCTCCTGTGTGCAGGGTGCATCCACGCCGTGCAGAGCACCTATTGTGTGCAGGGTGCATCCACGCCGTGCAGGGGACCTCCTGTGCGCAGGGTGCATGCACGCCGTGCAGGGGACCTCCTGTGTGCAGGGTGCATCCACGCCGTGCAGGGGGTCTCCTGTGTGCAGGGTGCATCCACGCCGTGCAGGGGACCTCCTGTGCGCAGGGTGCATGCACACCGTACAGGGGACCTCCTGTGCGCAGGGTGCATCCACGCCGTGCAGGGGACCTCCTGTGCGCAGGCCACCAGGACCTTGCGCAGGGTGCATCCACGCGTGCAGGGGACCTCCTGTGCGCAGGGTGCATCCACGCCGTGCAGGGGACCTCCTGTGTGCAGGGTGCATCCACGCCGTGCAGGGGACCTCCTGTGCGCAGGGTGCATGCACGCCGTGCAGGGGACCTCCTGTGCGCAGGGTGCATCCACGCCGTGCAGGGGACCTCCTGTGTGCAGGGTGCATACACGCCGTGCAGGGGACCTCCTGTGCACAGGGTTCATGCACGCCGTGCAGGGGACCTCCTGTGCGCAGGGTGCATCCACGCGTGCAGGGGACCTCCTGTGCGCAGGGTGCGTCCACGCCGTGCAGGGGACCTCCTGTGTGCAGGGTGCATCCACGCCGTACAGGGGACCTCCTGTGTGCAGGGTGCATCCACGCGTGCAGGGGACCTCCTGTGTGCAGGGTGCATCCACGCCGTGCAGGGGACCTCCTGTGTGCAGGGTGCATCCACGCCGTGCAGGGGACCTCCTGTGTGCAGGGTGCATCCATGCCGTACAGGGGACCTCCTGTGTGCAGGGTGCATCCACGCCTTGTTCCCTGATACTGGGCACTTTCCAGAGAGGTGTCCTGTTTGATCTGCGTGTTGATGGTGGCATGGAGATCTTAGAATCATAACTGAACTCCTGACTTTAGCTGGTCTGCGCACTGTCAGCTTGTCCTGGCCTTTCCCTGATGACTGTTGAAAAACTTAAATGTTGGGTGTTCCAGAAGCTTCCTCCCCGAGGGGAGCGGTCTTAGAAATGGTTGAGAATTCCAAGAGGTGAGACACCTCCATGGACTTGCTGGGACTTGGGTGGGGCCAGGGGGAGAGGGGACCCAGGTACCCGGTGGGCAAGGCATGCTCAGAGCACCCCGAGAGGCGCTGCCCCGTGCTTGCCCCACGCTCACAGAGCAGATCACCATGCGCGTGGCAGGAAGGGGGCCTCCGCTGACTCCCGCCCAGACAGGCCTCCCTTAGGAACGAGGCTCCATCGGAGCTCCTCCCTGAAGTCTGGCCAGAAAGAGCCCTTGGAGGCAGATGCGGAGTCTCCCTGGCTGGAGTCAGGCAGCAGGAAGCCCCTGGTGGTTGACCGCGCTCCCAGCAGACTGGATTCCTGGGTGAAGGACGCCGTTCCCAGGGGTGCAGGCGTGGAGCCCGCTAATTCCTTAGGTCCTGGCTCTACACCGGGGGCCAGACGCTTCCGGTGTTGCCAACTGGGCTCAGAAGTCCAGAGCCACTGCCGTCACCAGGACAGAGCCTCCGGAGTGGGCGGGGACAGGTGGGGAATGTCCTGGAGCTGTCCTTGGAGTGGGCGCATCCAGCTGAAGCCCTCCAGGTGCTCACCAATGCCCAGGGGCGTGTTTTAAAGTCAGCTGTCTGTGCGCATCCCCTGAAATACACCTCGTTTCCGATTTCGGCCCGGGGCATTCAGTAGTCAAAGTTAAGAGGGAAAAGGACCCAGAAAGACAGGCGAATGTGGGGGTATGGTTGTGGGGTTCGGCATCACTGACCTGGTGGACCCGGGTTAGACACTTAACGTCTCAGAACGTTATGTCCTCGTGTGATAGATAGACGGGTGGGGGTGGGGTTCCTGTTTCCCAGGTGTTTGCCCAGCACCCAGCAAAGTACTGACCATGTCACTGGGGCTCCGGAAGGGTCATCCTTGTCACTTGTGGTTTTCGTAGTTAATTTTCCAATAAGAGGTCTTGTTTTCTATTGAGTGGCTTTCTGAGCGGCTGGTAAAGTGTAGGGAACTTCCTCTGCTTACTGCTGGGACAGATGGGTCACGCGTCGCCGGGAACACACACACCTCCCCGGGCACCCCCTGGAACCACAGAGATCGTGTGACTTGTCTGTTTTCTCTTCAAGTCAAGGAAGCTCCTGACTATTATGCCAGAGAAGATTTTAAAAATATTCAGAAATCGCCCCGAATTTGGCTCAGCCGTTAGAGTGTTGGCCCTCGGACCAGAGTCTCAGGTTCAGTTCCAGTCAAGGGCACGCACCTCGGTTGCGGTTTGTTCCCCGGCCCTGGTCGGGGTCATGCGGGAGGCAGCCAGTAGATGTGTCCCTCTCATGTCAGTGTTTCTCTCTCTCTCTCTCTCCCTCCCACTCTGTCTGAAGGTGAATGGAGAAATATCCTTGGGTGAGGATTAAAAAAAAAATTCAGAAATCCTTTTCGGGTAATTACCCTCCCAGTTAATGGAAAGGTACATTCAGCTATTTCTTTCTTTTTTAAAATTTTCTTTATTGATTTCAGAGAGAGAGAGAGGAAGAGAGAGATAGAAACATCGATGAGAGAGAACATCAACTGGCCGCCTCCTGCACGCCCCCCACTGGGGATCGGGCCCACAACCTGGGCATGTGCCCTGACTGGCGACCTCTTGGTGCAGGGTCGACGCTCAACCACTGAGCCACACCAGCCGGGCATGTTCAGCTATTTCTCATTGGGGATGTTCCAGTATCAAAGGGGGATGTTTGATTTTTTTTTTTTTAATCCTGATGCAAGGATATTTTCTCATTTATTTTTATTTTTATTTATTTTTTTAATGTCACCCGAGGACATTTTTTTTTCTATTTTTTGTTCAGATAGAGTGTGGGAGGGGGAGAGAGAGAGAGAGAAACATCGACGTGAAAGGGACACATCGAGTGGCTGCCACCCGCACGACCAACCAGGGCCGGGGACAAACTGCAACCAAGGTACGTGCCCTTAGCGGGAACCGAACCCGTGTCTCTCCGGACCGCAGGCCGACGCTCTAACCGCTGAGCCAAACCGGCCAGGGCTCTCATTTATTTTTAGAGAGAGTGGCAGGCAGGGAGGGAGGGAGAGAGAGAGAAGCATCGATGTGAGACACATCAGTTGTTTGCCTCCTACAGCACCCGGACTGCGGCCAGGATTGGAACCTGCAACCCAGGTACAGGCCCTTGATGGGGAATCAAACCCGAGACCCTTCAGTCCCCAGGCCGACACTAATCACTGAGCCACATTGGCCAGGGCAAGGGCTGTTTGATTTAAAAAACAACAGTTTAGTTCCGCCCCCGTGGGGGTCTGAAACCTGTGGTTCGGTTTGTGGCCGTGTCCCGGGCGGGGGGGTTATGAGCGCCGTCCCTGCCAGTGGTGGGGACGCCGAGCCGCCCCGGGCCGGTTTTCGGTCGTTGCAGCGCCAGGATCGGCTCGCTGGCGAGATTCCTCCCGCACGGGAAGGCCGGCCGCCGCCCGGAGTGCAGGGCGGACACGGTTACAAAGCGCACTTCCAGAAAGACGACGTCCCACGTCGGAGGCCCCCAGAGGCATTGCTGCAAATCCCCCCAAAGATCACACCGCGCAGGTGTGGGCCCCGCGACCGCTGTTCTTTTGTGACAAGTTATGGGCGTCATTTACGCCCCCTTTGGAGACGGGGATCTCTCGTCCTTTGGCCTTTGTGCTGGCTCCCATTCAGCCCGCCCTGTCGTCTGAAAAGGCACAGAGCAGCCCATGTCATTGTCCCCGGGGTTACTCATCAACCGCCTGCCCACCGGCCTGCCTGCGAGGGACTGCCCGTTCCCATGGTTACCGCCACTGTAAATGTGATCCCAGGGCCTGGGGGAGGGGCCGCCCGCTCCATATACAGGGCAGGTGAAACCGGGCACCAGCTTCTGCTGCCACATCACGGGGAACTTCCCTTGTGTTCCTGTGTCCCTGGGGGGCTGCGGGCCCAGCTTCCCTGCTGGAGCAGAGCTGGCTGCGGGTGAGGGGCTGGGTGTGGTCACAGCAGGAGAGGCTGGTGGGGGCTGGTGGGGGCTGAGTGAGGGCAGGGCTTTGGCTTTGGGGAGGGGTTTGCAGCAGGAAGGGTTCAGATGGCAGCATGCGGTTCTGAGAGGCGAATGCAGAGGATTCTGGGAGATGGCGAGGCAAGGGTGGGTCGGTCAGGGGCATGGGAAACGGACTTGGTTCAGTTTAAAAAGTTCCTGCAATCCAGCCGGTGTGGCTCAGTGGTTGGGCGCCCACCCCTGTACCAAGAGGTCACCGGTTCAATTCCTGGTCAGCATACATGCCCAGGTTGTGGGCCCGATCCCCAGTGGGGGGCATGCAGGAGGCGGCCCATCAATATTCTCTCTCACTGATGCTTCTATCTTTCTCTCCTTCTCCCTTCTTCTCTCTCTAAAGCCAATAAAGAAAAAAAATTATACAAAAACAAAAAAAAAAGCCCTGGTTGGTTTGGCTCAGCGGTTAGAGCGTCAGCCTGCAGACCAGAGTGTCCTGGGTTCGGTTCCCGCTAAGGGCACGTACCTCGGTTGCAGTTTGTCCCCGGCCCTGGTTGGGTCGTGTGGGTGGCAGCCACTATCGAGTCTCTCTCACATCAATGTTTGTCTCTCTCTCTTCCCCCCTCTCTCCCTCCCACTCTATCTGAAGATAACTGCAAAAATGTCTTTGGGTGAAGATAAAAAAAAAAGGTTCCTGCAGCGCACCCCATGTTTGGGGGTGGGTGGAGTTCGGGGCGTGTCCCTTTCTTGGTGCTGTGCAGGGACCGCCCTCAGGACAGAGGGGCACCTGTGCCCAGGCTTCCTGGGGTGAGGTGTGTGCCACTGGCTTCGAAGTGTGTTCACCTGTCTTCCCCAAGCTTGATGTGACCATTGTCTAAAGCGTCTGCCAGTCTGGCGGGCAAAACCTAGTCCGTGTGTAGTTTTCGCCTCTCTCTCTGATTCCTTGGGGGCGCAGCTTCTGTCGGGGTGTCTGCGGCCCTTGGTGGTTCGGCGGCGGCGGGCCAGTTCCTAAGCCGCCCTTCCTCCCTCGGTGCTTTCTGGGGTGGGGTTGAGCCCTCCTGACCCAGGATTGTAAGAGTGTCCCGTGCTTTGGTTTACTGTTTTCTGTAGCCTTATCTTCTCATCATGTAGGGCTCTTTACGTTCCTGAGTTAATTTGGGGGTAATGGTGTGAGAGAGAGGTTTCGTGTTCCCAGTGGTCTCAATACCTTTCATTTGCAGAATCCGTTCCTCTCTCCTCTCCCTCCCTCCTCTGCACTTTCGCTAAAAATCCGTGGAAAACATATCCGCAGGTGAGGATTAACCAAAACACAGAGAGGACTCCTGTTTCCTGTGCACCTTCTAACTGGCTCAGTCTGGCCAGCTGTTGAAAAGTAAGGAGTTTCTGTCTGGCGATTTTGCACCCAGCCAGCCACCTTCTCAAGCTCTTACTGTTATTATTATTTTATTGATTTTAGAAGGAGGAAGAGAGAAGGAGAGATAGAAACATTGATGAGAGAGAACATCGATGGGCCGCCTCCTGCACGCTCCCCACTGGGGATCGGGCCCACAACCTGGGCATGTGTCCTGACCGGGAATCCAACCGGCGACCTCTCGGTGCAGGCTCGATGCTCAACCACTGAGCCACACCGGCCAACTCAAGCTCTTATTAATTAAAATAGTGTCTCAGTTGATTTCTCCAGGAGAGTTGTCACATTAATTCCAAATAACGTGTTTCCTTCCTCTCTCTTTCCCCCCTTGTCGTATTTTGGGGCCCAGTGGTGTGTTTTCTAACCGCACCGGACCCGGCCCGGCTGTTGATTTGTTCACAAGCAGGATTCAGATCTGGGCTGACCCTGGACCCGAGACGTGTGGTAGGACCAGCTGTTGGTAGTGAATTAGCTCACTTTCGAGCAGCTTATGAAGATTTAAATGGTTCGTTCACCCGGCCAGTGTGTATTTACTTCCTGCTATTTGCCAGACTTTGCCTTGGGTGCCTGTAGCAACATTGTACTAGAGCTCTTAGCCAGTGCGGTAAGATTAGAAAAAAATAGGTAGAAACATAATGCTGCTGTTGTTGTAAATAATATACAAATAACACTGCTATTATTCACCGATGCAGTGGTTACAGACGAGGAAAGTCCAAAAGGACATTCAAATACAGGATTAAAATAACACGTGAGTTCAGCAAGGTTGTTGGCTACTTGGGTGATACACGAAACCAGATGTGTTTCTATGCACCAGCTTTAAATGGAGAGGAGATGGGATGTATTGTTCCTGATAGCATGAACAGGTCAAATAAGCAAAAATAAATGGAATAAGAATAGCATAAAACATTATTGTGAGAAATTCAGGAAGACCTAAATAAATGTGGGGATTAACCCTGTTCACGGATTAGAAGACTCAGTATTATAAAGAGGTCATTTCTCCCCAGATTGTTATATAGGTTCAATGTAAAACTAACCAAAACCCATAGTATTTTTAGGGGAAATTGAAAAAATGGACAAGCCGATTCTAATGTTTATATGTAAAAACATATACACTTGTATGTATAACGACATGTTAATTTACATGTAAGCTTTACACATAAACCAAATTGTATGTAAGTTTTATATGTCAATAAAATGGGCCAAGAAGAACCAAGGCACTCCTGAGGAAGGGCAAGGTGTGGGGCCCGGGTCTCTGGGTGCTAAGGCTGTTTCAAAGCCGTCGTAATGATCAGTCTTGCAGCCGCCCAGGGGTCTCCAGATAGGCCCAGAAAGCAGACTCCCCGTGCGTAACAATGTAACCAGTCAAGTATCGAGGAGCAAGGAATTCACTTACGCTCCCTGACAAACTGGGCCTGCCTTTTTCCCCTGAATACACTTCATTCTGAATATGCTCTTTGGAGCTGTCTTAGCGTTTGCTAACTTTCTTCTCCACTGGGTCTAATCTATCCTTGAACTCACCTAGAACTGGCAGGTCCCGGCCCCGGTGGCGAGGGTCTGATGGGGTGGTCATGGGCAGTGCTCAGATCACCTCTGCGCCCAAACAGGTGCTGGGGCCCTACAGACTTTCTCGGTAGCAGAGCCAGCTCCTCCCTCCCTGTGGGCAAGACAGCAGTGTGCACGGACCAGGGCGAGGGCTTCCGCGTGGTGGTGGCGCCCAGCTGGCTGGAGAGGATTTGGTTTAGTCTGTCTTCTTAGACACTTCCTGCCACCCAGCCCTAAGAAATTTTAAATGTAGTCCATGTTTGTTATGTCTGCCTTTTAATCTTACGTCCTAATACCACAAGCTGTTTCTAATCTGGAAGAATTTACACCAAGGGTGGCGTGGCACAGCTACCGCCTTTGAAAGCCAAGGGCCAGGTAAACGGAAGAGAGCGCAGAGGTCGTTTCTGTCCGCGGCTGGGCTAGGGCACAGAGACTGCTGGGGATTGAAACCAGACTGTGTTTCTGAGCGAAACGTGCCTCTGTTCTCCTGCTTCTTTTTTTTTTATCCTCACCCGAGGACATTTTTCCATTTTTTACTCAGATAGAGCAGGAAGGAGAGAGAGGAAGAGAGAGAAACATCGATGTGAAAGGGACACATCGAGTGGCCGCCACCCACACGACCCAACCAGGGCCGGGGACAAACTGCAGCCAAGGTACATGCCCTTAGCGGGAACCGAACCCGGGTCTCTGTGGACCGCAGGCTGACGCTCTAACCGCTGAGCCACACCGGCCAGGGCTCCTGCTTCTTTATATAAAGGATGTACAAACAGCCCGGCCGGTGTGGCTCAGTGGTTGAGCGTCGACCCATGCATCAAGAGGCCGCCGGTACGATTCCCGGTCAGGGCACATGCCCAGGTTGTGGGCCCGATCCCCAGTGAGGGGCATGCAGGAGGCGGACAATTGATGTTCTCTCTCGTCGATGTCTCTCTCCCTTCCTCTTTCCCTGAAAAAAAAAACCAAACAGAAAAAACAGAAAAGAAAAGAATGCACACACCTGTAGCTAAGACCACTGAGAGGCAGTGGACATGGTGGGCAGTGGCCTGGGGTGCCCAGTGCTCCCGGACAGACATGGGTTTGCATTTTGGCACATCATTAACCAGCTGAGTGACCCTCGGCAAGTCAGTTAACCTCCTGACCCTCTGGGGCTGCCCCGGCCTCTCCTAGACTGTGCCTGCCCCACCCTGGTGCCAGGGGGCCGCTCTCTGCACACCTGCGCTCCTCAGGGGCTGGCCGTGGAGCTGAGGACTCAGGCGACTAGAATCACGCCCCCTGGTCTGTGAAACAGGGAAAATGGAACCGACTTGGTAGGATCTTGAGGAGGGTGAGGGTGCGGGCCAGCTGGGTACGCGGTGGATGGGCTGGCACTGGGACTCGTCTGTGCCCGAGAATGGGCAGGCCAGCACATGCAGGTAGGTGTGTGGATCCTCGGTTGTCTTAAGAGTGAATCCACCTTCACCCCACAGCTGCGGCGTGCGTCCTGGAAGCGGCTGGAGGCCACCCTGCGTCTCCTCGGCTCCGTGCACTTCCCCACAGGTCATCTTTCCACGGGGTGTTCTGAGTGAGGTGATCATGGCCCCAGAGTGCAAGGAGAGTGAGTGTCTGACTCGTCCTTGCTCTGATATGAAACGTTTAGCCGAGAACAGGATCGCTTGGGCAGAGCTGTGGGTAGGGTTTCAGGAGCCCAGCTCTCCAAACCTCTCCAGGGGACCTGGGGAAATCTCTTCTCCTCTCTCGTCCCGTCAGACATAAACGAGGGTGCGGGGCCCTGTGAGTCTGAGGGGCTCTCGGCGGGCAGAGACCAGGACCCCGCACCTGCTCGTGGACTTGGATCGTCGATGGAACCGGCTCACGGGGCCGGCTCCCCACTGCTTTCCCACCGAGCAGGCCGGCAGCCCGGGTCCGGGTCTGCACTGCAGGCCTGGGAACCTCTGTTCTCGGAACCTGGAGACCGCAGAGGGCAGGGGACCGGGGAGAGGAACGCGCTCTGCCCCAGGCACTGGCCCTGTGGCCGCCGAGGCCTGACCCCGGGCCCTTCGCTGAGGTCGGGGGTCTGCAGAGGCCTGGGTGCCCGGAGCTCGGCCTCCTTCCTCCGCCATCGGCCAGCCTTTGGGGGTGGTGGGGATGGGATACGTTCGGTCTGACTCTGCCCCAGGCAGGCACCCCAGATAATTTCGGGCTGGTACGTTTAGTAGCGACAGCCGCAGGAGTTGGGGCGACAGCACTGTGTTGGTTGACAATTCCAAGCTAAGAAACAGCACTGAGTCCTCTCAAGACGGGCCGCAAACAGACGACTGTTCACTCCAGCCGAACCACGTGCCCGCTGGTGACTTTGAGGTCAGGCGTGTGACCAGCAGGAGGGGCCCTGGCCCTGGCGGGGCGTGGGCACCCCTGGGGATCCGAGCTGGTCTACCGCTTCCTGCCGCCGCGACCCCACATGCCCACCGCTGACCGAGTGCTGCCACAGGGCAAAGGGCTGCACTTGGACACGTCCCGCCGTGGGGCGGCCCCGGCCTCTCCTAGGCTGTGCCTGCCCCACCCTGGTGCCAGGGGGCTGCTCTCTGCACACCTGCGCTCCTCAGGGGCTGGCCGTGGAGCTGAGGACTCAGGCGACTAGAATCACGCCCCCTATATAGGCCCGCTGGGTCCGCACACGTGCACACACATGCAGGACACGTGTACACGCACTCACGGGATTCACTGGCAGCTCCGTGGGTGCCCCTCACACCGCGTTTCCTCCTTACTGCGCACGGTGGCTCGGCAGCCACGTCTTCCAGACACACCTGGTACTTCAGCCTCCTTGGACGTCCCCGGGTCCCCGCCGGCCACCACGCCCCTTGAGGCCGAGCACGGAGGATGTGGGCCTATGGTGTAGCTCTGCTCTGAGTGGAGGGAGGGCACCCACAGGTACCCTTGTAATAGGCACAGTGACGTGACAGGGCGGGTACCAGCCCTGAGCACGTGCTGACCACAGACCGTCATCCAGATGCTCTTCCCGCCCAAAGTGTCCGGTCCTCCTGCAGCTGCAGCTCAGGGCAGGCCTCTGCCCCACCTCCCATCAGCACCTGGGTGCCCTCCCCCACCTCCCATCAGCACCTGGGTGTCCCTCCCCCACCTCCCATCAGCACCCTGGGTGTCCCTCCCCCACCTCCCATCAGCACCTGGGTGTCCCTCCCCCACCTCCGATCAGCACCCTGGGTGCCTTCCCCCACCTCTCATCAGCACCTGGGTGTCCCTCCCCCACCTCCCATCAGCACCCTGGGTGCCTTCCCCCACCTCTCATCAGCACCTGGGTGTCCCTCCCCCACCTCCCATCAGCACCCTGGGTGCCCTCCCCCACCTCCCATCAGCACCTGGGTGCCCTCCCCCACCTCCCATCAGCACCCTGGGTTCCCTCCCCCACCTCCCATCAGCACCTGGGTGCCCTCCCCCACCTCCCATCAGCACCCTGGATGTCCCTCCCCCACACCTCCACTCACCCTGGGCATCCCCTCACGACACTTTTGCACTGTGATTGTGGCCCATCTGTCACCCCATTTTGCTGAGGACGCCTGGAGGGCAGGACTGTGGGTTTTCCTCTTGCGTCTGGGCCTGGCACACAGAGGGCTGTGCATATTTACTGAATTAATGAGTGATGACAACACTAATTAGCTTCTTCAAGTGTAGGTTGCAGATTTGGATCTTGAAAGGGTTTGTTGCACCCAATCATCTTTCATTGTAATGAACTGTAAATGTAGTCAGTGGTGGTACCTGAGCAAACGTACAGGCCTTTTCAGGACCCGTGGGGTACCTTGGAGGGAACTCCAATTTGTTACTTTTAAGTCATCTCTTAATCACTTAATAACAGGATATCTGATATTAGGTTAATCTCTTCCATCTGTGCAGACCGAGGCCGGACGCACCACAAGAGAACTTGGAGCAGGCATTCTCCTTTGGAAGCTCGGAAATGTGTGAGTGTGCACATGGGTGTGTGCATGAGTGTATTTATGTGTGTGTGTGCATGAGTGTGTGCATGTGCATGTCCATATGTGTGCATGAGAGTATTTGTGTGTGTGTGCGCATGAGTATGTGTGTGCATATGCCTGAGTGTGATTGTGCATGCCTGTGGGTGCATGTGTGTGCATGAGTGTATGCCTGTGCATGCCCATGCGTGTGCATGTATGTGCATGAGTGTGTGTATGTGTGTGAGTGCATGAGTGTGTGTATGTGCACGAGTGTGTGTGAGTACATGAGTGTGTGAGTATATGGGTGTGTCTGTGAGTGTGAGAGGCATTAGTGGAGGAAGGCGGGGCAGGCGGCCCTGGCCTTGCACACAGTAGGTGTTCAGTGGGGAGCCCTCCTGGGAGCCAGGTGGCCTGCAGGGTCTGCAGGGTGGGGAGTAGGGGAGCTGTAGGGAGACCCATTGCCTTCCGGGAGAGAAGATTCCCTGTGGACTGTGTCCTGGTGTGACTTTGGAAAGTACCTGAAACACTAAAGGCTTAAGGGCAGGAATAAATTGGGCCGTGAAGTCACTGGACTAAAACCCCACTGTGGTTCTCAAAAGCAGAACGTTGTTCTGTTTCTCCGTCAGCCTGCGGGTGGCCGATGACCGTTGCAGGTCCAGCCCACTCCCCAGACATGATGGCACTGCCCGAGCCTGGCGTGCGCTGGGTGCAGACCCAGATGGGCACGGAGTGGGGGCCGTGCCCACTGCCTCATGGGAGATGGGGCCTTTGCCCTCGGCAGTTTGGAGCTGCTCAGACCCGGTGTCACGAAAGGGAAGGTGTCAGCCAAGCAGGTGGTGTCTTCAGAGGCACTTCAATGACCCCTCCCGTCCAGCTCCCCTGACGGCGAGCCAGACAGACGCTGCCGCGTGGGCCTTGTCCCTTCCAAGGGCAGTGCTTAGCCTTCTCGGATCTTCTCGCTCGCTGACTCCGAATGGGCCTGCAGCTCACTAATTGCAGGGGAGGGAGGAAGGGGGCCGTTAACAAAGGCCGGGGAAGGACAAACGTGAGGATGGAGGGCTGGGCCCCTGCTGGAACAAACCGAGGTGGGACGGAGTTTTTGTCCCCCTCTGAATACTGATCGCTGAGCTCACCATTTGGATGTGGGGGGACAGAGGCTTGAAAGGAGCGGATTAAAGACTCCGCTACAGCCAAGCGTGTCGTAGGTGAAACACAGACGAGCGGAGGGTGCCGAAGCCCACAGTCCTCCCTTGGCTGTGATGTCCTCCTGCGCCCCGGGCCCTGGTTAATCATCTGAGTTTCCTTCCAATGCCATGCTGGCTCGGGCTCTTGAAATTCAGGATTGGAATTTTCTTAGCAAATGTTTAACCAGGAGAGAAAAAAAAAACACACTCTTCTTTTCTTTTCTCAGCACTTGCGACGTGAGTTGCGAATTAATAGACGTCTGGGCCAATATTTGATCTTTTCTCCAAAAGAGAATCATTTGCCGGCTCTTCACTCAGCTGGAGGGAGGGGGTCCCTGGAAGGTGGCGAAGATGATCGGTGGGTGGCTGTCCCCCGTGGATGGCGGGGCCAGGCCGGGGGCTGCCCCTCACCTGGCAGCGTGTGGGTGGGGTCGCTGGGAGGGCTCACTCCAGGATCTCCGATGGCCACCAGGACTCTTAGGGCAGTACCCTGGGCCCCACCAGGGTGGGCGCAGCCGTGTGTGGCCCAGGGTGCTTCTCAGTGTGTGAGGGCACCTGCTCCCCACCCCAGGGGAGTCCTGGGCTGCCCCTGGCACCTCAGACTTGGAAAGCTAACCCACCAAGGGGTCAGGAGCTCGACAGCGCCTCTCAGTGGTGTTTGCGTTTCAGAAGAGGAGTCAGTGAAGTGATTTTGGAAGGGACTTCAGGGCACCTGAGTGGAGAGACAGGGGGGTCAGGAGGGCGGCCTCTCTAGCCCCCATCAGATGCTTTGCCCTCTGTCCCTTGAGGAAGGCGAAGGCTGGAGCTGCCGCCGGGGGCAGAGCTGGGCGGGAGGGGAGGTGCCGCCCCCGCAGCTGATCCACCTGCCGCTCCTTCCCTCCCCGTTCTCTTGGGTATTTGGGCTGAAGGTCCTCAGGTCCCTACAGGCGTGTCAGGGGTCTGGGAGCCCACAGGTGTGGCCGAGGGTCCGGGCGCCCGCGAACGTTCTGGTTTTGTCTTGCTTCCAGCAGCCTGTGACCAGTTGTGTTTACTCAGCTGGAGGCAAAGGAAACAGTATCCGATGTCGCCTTTGTTGTTACACATTTGCTCTTAATAGGTACAAATTATTGGTATTAGAAATCCCTGCAGCTCCTTCTCCTCATTAAGCCTCCGCAGTTAATAATTATCTTCTCTCTGGAAAGCGTGTGTGAAGCAGCAAGTAGACGGGTGGAGGCAGCCAGGCCTCCCGGGGCCACTCAGGAAGACCTGCCCTGTGTCCCTGTGACTCCGAGCTGTGTGTCCTGGGCCCGGCCCCTGACCCTCTCTGGGCCCACGTCCCCGCCATGGGGGCGGCAGAATCTGCGCTGGCTGCTCACTGGGCCTGAGAGAGCATCGACGTGAGTTGTGGGCCCTCGCGGGCCTTGGAGGCCGGAGGTCCTGTCATCCTGGCTTAGCTGGTGAGGAAACCGAGGCCAGGTTCGGGGATGTGTCTCCAGTGCTTCCCGACAGTCAGAACTTCGGGGGCACGGCTGGCAAGCGGGGTCCAGGCCCAAGCAGGAGTCCAGCGTGGATGTCCGAGAGGTGGAAACTTCCAGGGTTAGACGAGCCCAGGCACCCAGGTGGCATGTGCAGAGTCCAGGGGAGGGAGAGACGGGACACCTGTGCGCTCACTGCACGGGACCCGGGACAAGGGTCAGGGCCCCCGGCCGCTGTGGGTGTTGGCGCGGCTGCGGCTGCAGAGGCCTGTGGGCTCTGAGCAGGGCCCGGCTCCGTGGCGGGTGGGGCTGGGATTTGTTGGAAATCCGTCTTCGCTGCTGCTCTCGCGCTGACGGCTGCGCCGTGACGTGTCCAAGGCTGGAGAACACGGGTCCCTCGGCAGGTGTGGGGTCACGCGGGCGTGTAGGGTGTCCTCCGCTGCGGAGGCAGGGCGCTCACTCGCCCACTGGCTCTTAGAGCCGATTGGCATGTGTGCTTTGCCTCTGGGAACCTGGCCCCAGTTCCCAGAAGGGCAGCAGGGCAGCCAGCAGCGGGCTGGGCAGGCTCCCTGCTGGGGAGGGAAGTGGGGCTGCCTGGCGCTCTGAGGCCCCGCGGCCCCCTGATCTCAGCCGCTCAGCTGGGGTCCCCACCCACAGCGCCAGGGAGGGCGTGAGGCCAGCGGCTGGATTCCTACGGCTTCTTCTCAGGACTTGAAGTGGAGGGAGACCGGGGACAGGTGTGGGTGTCACCCTGAAACAGGAGTCAGGAGACGACTCTCAGGGCGACCCCCGCGAAGCTGGAGGCGGTGTGTGCTCGCTGGCACGTGCCCCTCCGCCGGCGAGGTTTTCCCAGTGTCGCCCGTAGTGTGGACGAACCCGCCCCCGCTGGGCTCAGCACCACGGGAGCCAGAGGGTCCATCACGGCCCAGGTGGGAAGTGGCTTCCCCGAGGCTCTGCTCTCGGGGGGTTCGCCCCTCTGACCTCCGGCACCACTTGGATTTAGGAAAATCGTTCTTTAAATTTCTGTTAAAATCGTGGGGTTTTTCCCCCTCTCTTTTGAATAATCCCCTGCAAAATAAGGCCAATTAGTATTGCGGCAGTTCTTGCCCTGGCTCAGTGGTGGAGCGTCGACCCTGCACCAAGAGGTCGCCGGTTCGATTCCCGGTCAGGGCACATGCCCAGGTTGTGGGCCCGATGCCCAGTGGGGGGCGTGCAGGAGGCGGCCAGTCGAGGTTCTCTCTCACCAATGTCTCTGTCTCTCTCTCTAAAATCAATATAAAATAAAATAAAATAAAATTGGGGTGAAGCTTACATAATAAAAACCAGCCATTTCAGAGTGAAGACAGCACTTTCCCAGTGCTGTGCCAGAGGTCCAGCGTCACCCTGTCTAGCTCGGACGTTCCCGTCACCCGCGGAACCCACAGCCGTCAGCCCCCCCCCCCCCCCGGGCCGCCAGCAGGTGTCCCGGGTGCGTCGCAGCAGTGGGCTGACCCCGTGGGCGCTCGGTGTCTGCGCCTTTCACTCAGCGGGATGCTTTCGCGATTCGTCCACGTGGCAGCTGGACCGGCGCCGCCGCGGTCCTTTCTGGGGCTGAGTGACGCTCCGCGTGGAATTGCGAAGTCGCCGTCCCGGGACGCGGACACTGGTCATCCACACTGGTGTCACGACCAGGAGGAGAGGAGGGACTCGAGGTGCCCGCCTTTGGGCTGTCGTGACGGGTGCGGCCTGAGCTGTTGTGCAGGGGACTTTGTGTAGGGGATGGAGGGGGTCCCGGTTCTCTCCAGTCCTCCAGTCCCGCCCACCGGGAATCTGGGTCCTAGGTCAGTCCTGTGTGCGAGTTCTGAGGGACCAGCCCCAACACTCAGGGGACAGTCCTTTATCTCGGCCGGGCACTCTCTTCGAGCCCCGGCCCGTGACTGCCGTTGCGTGGGGTCAGGCAGGCCGCTTGCAGCTGTGAGGAAGCCTTCCTGTGGGCAGTGGGCTTGTTCTAGGTCAGCCTTCTAGAAGGTTCCATGGAGCAGACATGATGGGCTCGGCCAGGATTGGGAGGGGCCGTGAGTTCAGTGGGGCCGGGTCACAAAGACACACACGGCTGCAGGCAGGGTCCTGGGATGGGGTGGGGTGGGTGGGGCGCAAAGTCACTTAAGATGCGAGAAGAAGGGGCCAAGGCAGTGGGGTGATCACGTGGGAGTGCCCACAGTGGTGGGGGTCCGGGCTCGGGGCGCTGCAGGGGTGTGGGTGTCACCCTGAAACAGGAGTCAGGAGAATAGCACTAATGGGGGGCAGCAGAGGCGCGGGCCTGGGGGCTGGGAGCAGGCACCTGGGCGGGTGGGGTGCAGCTGGCTGCGGGCCTCAAGCGGAGGGGGGTGGGGAGTGAAGACCCTGCCCTGTGGCTGAGGGGGGTCAGAGGCAGAAACGACAGGGGGCGTGGCTTCCAGACAGGGGGAACCCAGGGCCTTGGAGTCCGGAGGGAGCTCTCCCCACTGCCCAGCCGAGGTCACAGCGCACATGGGGCCCTCTTCACCCCAGGCCCAGGCAGAGCTGTGCCCGCCTTTGGATTTTTTAGAGAGAAGAAGGGAGAGAAACATCGATGTGAGAGAGAAACATCGATGTGAGAGAGAAACATCGATTGGCCGCCTCCTGCACGCCTCCCACTGGGGGGATCCAGCCTGCAACCCGGGCACGTGCCCTGACCAGGAATTGACCGGGACCCCGCAGTTCGCTGAGCCCCATGGCGGGGCTGTGCTCGCCTCTTGAGCGCCTGGTAAGCCGACTGCGGGGGAACAAAGCGTTGGCGCCAGTTCAAGTGTCGTCCAGGTGTCTGTCAACACCCGGCGCCTCCTCCATGACGGGCTGGGCAAGCGGACCTTCACTGGCCGGGGTCCCGCGGGCCTGACGCTGGCCCTGGCCTCCTCTGGCCCCTGACCGCCAGTGGGCAGGGCGCTCGGATCCCAAGCCACAGTTCTAGGCTCAGCTTTTGTTGTCCACAAACGAGAGAAACTGGACACCCCGCTGTCTGCCCTCAGTCTGGCCTCGGACAACAAACCCCACTTCAAAATCCACGTCCAAGTTCCCAGTGTGAGGCCTGGGGAGGGGGCAGGGCAGGGGACAGGAGGCAGTCTTTGTCACAAACCTGCTGGACAGCGAACTTCGCCCTGTGGGTGAGGCTGTGCCTACCAGGCCCTGCAGGGCGTTGGCAGTGGAAGCCGGGGGCCTCCCTCCGGGGTGCGTGGGGTGGGTGACAGACTGGTGACCAGTGGCCCTGCCCCCTCTGGCACTGCGGCTCCAGCCGTCGATGGCCCAGCCTTGCTGTGTCATCCCTGGGGCCCTGGGTGTTTAGAAACCAGTCTGTCCTCCTCCATGTCCTTGATGGGTCCCCTCCAGGCCGGGACCATGGTCCTCTGAGCCCCGTGGCCACGGTCAGTGGGGCTCGAGCCAGTCGGTTCGGGTCGGCCACTGGCTGCCCTTGTGACCTCAGCCGGGCTCCTGGGCCAGCCTCTCTGTGCCTCGGTGCCCTCGTCTGTGGGGGCCTGCAGTGGTTCCGTCGCGGGCTGTGAGGACCGCAGGGGCTGGACCAGGAAGGACGTTCGTGCAGAGCGGTGGTGGGAACCCGTCCACGCACAGGCCCAGCTTACAGCATGAGGACGTTCCTCCTGTGTCCCCCCCGCCAAACCCCGGGAGGCCGGCAGCATTGCTGGACCCCCGCCCGCCCCACATTCCCGTCTGTCCAGCTCACGTCCCCCCGGAACCTCAGGGTGCGGTGCTGTTCGGAGGGAGCACCTGTGCGGGTGTGATCAAGGTGCGCTTTGAGATGAGGGCCCCTGGGTGCAGGTGGGCCCTGGCCAGTGACTGGTGTTCTTTTAAGAGAGAGGGATTTGGGCACAGACAGCAGGTGGAGGCCGCGTGACGAGGTGGCAGAGGTGAGAGGGATGTGCCACAAGCCAAGGACACCGAGGACCACCAGCAGCCACCATGCGCTGGGGAGTGGGGCCCGAGCCTGCAGGTGGAGCCCCCGTGCTGACACCTTGGTCTCGGACCCCTGGCCTGTAGGCTGACAGGATCGGTGTTTAAGCCCAGTCGGTGGTGCTGTGTCCCGGCAGCCCCGGGAACCGGCACACCCTCCTGTTGACCACTGACTGGCCAGCTTGCAGGAGGATGTTCCTCTCCACTTGGGTGACAAGCTCCATCCCGCCTCGGAGACCCCCTCCTGCAGCCCCCTCCACGGTTGTCCTGGCACTTCGTCTTGTAAATGTGTCCCCTGTGCCCTGTCCCCTGTCTCCATCCCCTGTCCCCGTTCTCATCCCCTGTCCCTTGTCCCTGTTCCCGGTCCCCTGTCTCTGTTCCTGTCCCCATCCCCCATCCCCATCCCCTGTCCCTGTCCCCGTCCCTCATCCCCTGTTCCTATCCCCCATCCTTGTCTCCCATCCCCTGTCTCCCGTCCCCTGTTCCTATCCCCCATCCCTGTCCCTGTCCCCTGGGGCCCCTGGCTCCATGCGTGGCCTCTGCCGCTGGTGTTTCAGGGCTGGGCCCTCCCCAAGGACATGGTTGTGGACAGTGGTTGTCTGCTCACCGGAGCCCCGCCCCTTCCCCAGGTGCAGCTGCAGAAAGCGCCTTCTGTGTCCCACAGCTGCGCCCTTGGCCATCTGTCCTGTCTTTCCTGCTGTGACGCGGAGACAGCTAGATGGCTCAGACACCAGCCTGGGTCCCAGGTACAAAGCGAATTCCTTGTCTCCCCGGAGCGGGGCGTCCAGGACGGCCCACGGTCTTGAAGTTAGTGGCGAGATGGACAGTTGGGCCGCTGGTGTCCTTCTGCAGCACGTTTGCGGGGTTCGTGCTGAACCCTCTCTTCCGGTCGGGTTGTTTGGCCTGAGTGAAGCTGCCTGTCCCCCAGCGTAGCTGGGGTTCCTGGGTGTCCCACGTGCTGTGCCCCCCTA
Source organism: Molossus molossus (assembly GCF_014108415.1). Classification (NCBI taxonomy): domain Eukaryota; kingdom Metazoa; phylum Chordata; class Mammalia; order Chiroptera; family Molossidae; genus Molossus; species Molossus molossus. The sequence continues at coordinate 2,736,803 of NW_023425362.1, forward strand.
GCTGCCTCTGGAGGTCCGAGCACCGGAGCCCCCACCCCACCCGGTGGGCGAGGGTAGCCCGGAGCACCAGGACTGGCTGAGCTTTGAGCTTAAAATCAGCATCTTTTTTTTTTTTTTTTAATCCTCACCCGAGGATATTTTTCCATTTATCCTCAGATAGAGTGGGAGGGAGGGAGAGACAGAGAGAGAAACGTTGATGTGAGAGGGACACATCGACTGGTTGCCTCCCGCACGACCCGACCAGGGCTGGGGACTGAACCGCAACCAAGGTACGTGCCCTTGGCTGGAATTGAACCCGTGACTCACTGGTCCGTGGGCTGACGCTCTAACCGCTGAGCCAAACCGGCCAGGGCAAAAGCAGCATCTTTTAAAATCCTTCGTGGCATGGGCCAGAACACATCCACGTGTGGTTTCAGGTTAAAGGGATGTTTCGTAACAACGGCCACCAGGAAGCAGACCGCCGATACCCTGCCGTGTTATAAGGGCCTCTGCACAGGAAGAAAGAGAGAGAGACACCCACGAGAAATGGCTTACGTGGGAACGGGGGTGCCTGATGTTCTTTGTGCAGATGTCAAGCTTGGGGTGCGAGAGAAGCCCCTGGAGACCTCATTCTCACCTGCCGCCCCGCCCCTGCCTCCCGCTCCCGCCTCCCCTTTCACGAATGTTTACCCCGCAGCCCCGAGTGCCAGGAACTGTTCTAGATGAGATGAGTTCAGCAGGAACGAGACCTACAGGTTCCCAGTCCTCATGGACCCACGGGGCGGGGGAGGCGGGTATGGACAGATGAGAGAAGAGGCAGGCCGCTCCTGTTCGGAGTTAGAGTGGGGTGTGGCAGAGCAGGAAGGGGCGCGCCGAGGGCCCCTGTGATGAGGGACCTTCAGCTGGGACCTGGGAGCCGTGGGAACAGCCACTGGCCGACAAGGAGGGAGTGATCCTGGCAGAAAACAAGGCGTGCAAAGGCCCTGGGGCAGGAGGAGGGAGCTGGGTGACATGGAGGTGTCACGACCAGGAGGAGAGGGGAGGATGGCAGGGGAGGGTGACGGGGCAGACCTGTAGGACCATGAGGGGGGTAAGCTGCACGGGTCCGATGCTGGGTGCCATTGGGGACCACGAGGGACGACCGCGGGGCTGCTGCGTGAGGACCACGGGGGAGAGGAACCGAGGCAGTTGCTGGTCCAGCTCACACTCGGGGGAAGGGACTACATGCTCCCTCTGTGGGGGGAGGACCCTCGGTGGGGGAAGGGTCCCTGCCACCTGTGCTGTGCTATTTCCTGTGTCCTCATTGCTCCCGGGGTCACCCCCGGGCCTTTGCACGGGAGCCGCACACTTTCTGCTCTGTTTGTGCTGCAGACAGAGCAGCTCTCGCCTTGTGGGTTTGATGCAGCCTCAGAGCCCCTCCCCACAGCGAGGTCACACAGACTGCGGGCCATCGGGTCATTGTGAGGACGAGGTGAGACAGAGATGTGCTTGGTGCCTGACCCGGAAGGCGCCTGACCCGGGGGGCACTTGGCCCGGGGGGCACCTGACCCGGGAGACACCTGGCCCGGGGGGCGCCTGGCCCGGGGGGCACCTGACCCAGGGGGCGCCTGGCCCAGAATGATGGTGTGGGGTAGGAGCGGGCTTGTGTTCTCAGGAGTGTGTCCCTGTGTCTCACCTGTTGAGTGGACGATGCCACTGTTCTCGGACTCTGTCGGCGCCTCGGTGGGCTGTGACGGTCACATAGCACCGAGAGTGTTGTGACTTCAGAGTGGCTCCACTTCTCCATTGTCTACAGGGGGCTTTCTCCCGTGGAAACCGGGGGCAGAGGCAGGGAGCCACGCCATGGGGAGCGGAAGGGCATGGACAGGCTGTGGGGACACTGAGTTCAGGCAGAATCGGAGGGTGTGGCTCAGCCAGGTTTTTTCGGGCCCCTTGGCACGTTCGAGATGGGCCTGGGAGGCGGGTGAAGGTCCGCTGGGCAGGGGTGGCCGTGCCTGTCAGGGTGCCGGGAAGGATGATGGGGCTGCCCTGTCACCTGGGGAGCCCCCGTGGCCAGCCCTTGGACAGCTCCTCCGATCCTGGGCGCAGAACCGATGACATGCTCAACTCTATACCAGAACACCCTGCCCTGTTCTCTGGAAGCTCTGGGTACCCCGTTCCGTGGCCGGTTCGCCTGCGGTGGCCGAGGCGTCCCCGTGTGCGTCATTCTAAAGCGGCGCTGCTGAGAGCCTCCACTGCAGTGGGACGGGCGGGACCGGGTGGGGTCTCCTGGCGGCTGGAGCAGGTGCTGAGGCGTAAAACCGGGCTCGGTGTCCCCGCGTGTGAGGTGGGGGTGTGGGCAGCGAGGGGCTGGATCACGGGGGTCATGGGATGTCCTGCTGAGCGGTTTGGGGTGCAGTGGGTCCGAGTGAGACGGGTGCAATGGGAGCTGTGCTTTCGGAAGCCGGGTGTGGAGGGAGCGGAAGGGGGTCGTGGGTGGGACCGGGACCCTCACGGACAGGCGAGTGACCCCGCCCCCTTGTTTCCGGCAGACGGCCTCCACAGCGTCGTGGCGCTGTGCACCCTGAGGGTCACCATCATCACCGACGACATGCTGACCAACAGCATCACCGTGCGCCTGGAGAACATGTCGCAGGAGAAGTTCCTGTCCCCCCTGCTGTCCCTCTTCGTGGAAGGGGTGGCCACGGTGCTGTCCACCACCAAGGACGACGTCTTCGTCTTCAACATCCAGAACGACACGGACGTGAGCGCCAACATCCTGAACGTGACCTTCTCCGCCCTGCTCCCCGGCGGCGTCCGCGACAAGTTCTTCCCCTCGGAGGACCTGCAGGAGCAGATCTACCTGAACCGCACGCTGCTGACCGCCGTGTCCACGCAGCGCGTGCTGCCCTTCGACGACAACATCTGCCTGCGGGAGCCCTGCGAGAACTACATGAAGTGCGTGTCCGTGCTGCGGTTCGACTCCTCCGCGCCCTTCATCAGCTCCACCACCGTGCTCTTCCGGCCCATCCACCCCATCAACGGGCTGCGCTGCCGCTGCCCCCCGGGCTTCACCGGCGACTACTGCGAGACCGAGATCGACCTGTGCTACTCCAGCCCCTGCGGCGCCCACGGCCGCTGCCGCAGCCGCGAGGGCGGCTACACCTGCGAGTGTCCGGAGGACTTCACGGGTAGGTGTGCGTCCCGCCGGCCCGGGGGTACGCGGTGGGCGGTCGGGCACCTCCGCTCTGCCCGGGTTCCCAGCTCACACGTCCCAGGGCTTCCGGGCGTTTCCTGTGTCCACCTGCCTCCTGGGGAAACGGACAGACGCTGGGCCCTGTGAACCTTCATTTTTCTTTGCTTGTTTTTACTGACTTTAGAGAGAGAGGAAGGGAGACAGAGAGAGAGAGAGAAACATCGATGAGTTCGGTTTGGTTCAGCGGTTGGAGCGTCAGCCTGCGGACCAGAGAGTCCTGGGTGCGGTTTCCGCTCGGGGCGCGTACCAAAACAAAAAGAAAAAAAAGGAAAAGGAAACATCGACGACAGAGAACATCCATTGGCCGCCTCCTGCATGCCCCCCACTGGGGATCGGGCCCACCACCTGGGCATGTGCCCTGACCGGGAATCGAACCAGCAACATCTGTTTTTTTTATCCTCACCCGAGGACATTTTTCCATTTTTTGTTCAGATAGAGCGGGAGGGAGAGAGAGGAAGAGAAAGAGAGAGAAACATCGATGTGAAGGGACACATCAAGTGGCCGCCACCCGCACGACCAACCAGGGCCGGGGACAAACTGCAACCGAGGTACACGTCCCCAGTGGAAACCGAACCCGGGTCTCTCTGTACCGCAGGCCGACGCTCCAACCGCTGAGCCAAACCGGCCAGGGCCGAACCAGCAACCTCTTGATGCAGGGTCGATGCTCAACCACTGAGCCACACCGGCTGGGCGGCCTTGTAAACCTTTATTTACTTATTTTTTTATCTTCACCCAAGGACACTTTTGCATTTATCTTCAGACAGAGCAGAAACATTTACTGGTTGCCACCCTCACGACCCCAACTGGGGCCGGGGACAAAGTGCAACCGAGGTACGTGCCCTTAGCGGGAACCGAACCCGGGGCTCTCCCGTTCGCGCCGCCCTGTAAACCTTTAAATGACTTCCTGACAACAGCTCTGAGGTCTCTGTTGACCCGAGCGCCTTCAGCCACCCTCCCCGTGAGAACCGAATTCGCCCAGAACACCTGCATCCTGCAACGGCAGGTGGTCCTTTCCATGGTGAGCAGTTCAGCCCGGACCCCAGGTCTGATTGGCCGTCGTACCGGGACGGACATCGTGGGCTGTCAGTCACCGGGGTCTGAAAGAGGTTCCTGCTTTCCCGCCTCACTGTCACTGCAACTGACTCCTCTTCCCGGCAGGGGACATACGCGCAGCTGGTCCTGACGGACCGCAGACGGGCTCGCTCCTCGGCGGCCCACGCAAGGCCCGCCCCAAGCCGCGTGGAGACGCCTTTCCTGCTCCGGTCTCCGGGTGGCGGCCCGTGAAGTGACGGCCACGGGCGGAAGCAGTTCATGAGGGCCCCAGCGTGCCAGGCTGTCTAGGGGGAGCTGTGCGGGGCCTGGGGGTGCTTCTTTGTGGGCCGTCCGCGGTTCTCGCGTTTGGTATCAGTAGCTGTGGAATTGTCTGGGAGGGTGGGACACGAGCCCGAGTTCGCCGCGCTGGGGGCAGGGTTTACGGGGTTAGTGGGTATTTCTGAAGCAGGAAGAGAGTTCAGCCGGGATGGAGACAGGAGGGCAGGCAGCTTGCCTGGAGCCTCACTTCAGACAGGAGGAGAAGCCGCCAGGGAGGGGTGTGCACCCCGGCTTGCCGCAGCTGTGCCCCAGCCTGGTCACCACCCGGTCGGTGGGAAGAGCCAAGGTCGTCTGCCCGTGTCCTCCCCGCCCCTGCCCGCCGGTGGCCAGTTGTCCTTCCCGTGGTCGGGGGGCCTCTCCCCCACTGTCTCGCTCCCCCAGTGTTGGTCCTGGATCCCTGGCCACACTGGGCCTGGTGGCGAGTGAGGAAGGGGGGCAAAGGAGACCCCCCCCCTTCATCCCTTCCTGAGTTGTTGGAGCGGGAGGGGCTCTGTTCTGCCAAGGAGCCCTGCACACGCCCCTCCGAGCTGAAGTGGGCTCTGAGGCGGTCACTCAGGACGGTGTGTGTCCCCTCCTCTCCTTCTCGCTTCCTGGCAGGGAGCCGCCTCTAGGCCACGTTGAAATGCTGTGGCCCAGGCCCCCGGCGGGCCTGCTGCACTCCAGGGAGCTGGCCAGTGCCGTCCCCCCCCCTCCCTGCACGGCGCTGACCGAGTGCCTGCTGCGTGCCCTGTGCCCGGCCAGTGTGCGCGTCAGGCCTGGCCCTGCCGCTCCGTGGGCGCCCACGGGGACCGGGCAGCCGACCCGTCACTGGTTGAGCTGTGTGTCTGGTGGGAGTCTGGGCCGGGGTCTGACGTGGTCACGCCCAGCCCTGCCTCACGGGCCGCCGCAGCAGGCCTGGGTTCGAGAGGTCCAGGATGTTGTGAGTTTGGGGCCACTAGGGACCCGCGGACCCCTGGATCCCCTCCCAAGAGGGGTTGACCTGTTGAAAACTTCCTAAGTTCTCAAATTTTGTTTTCACCACGAGAGTCATTTCCAGAAGGATAATGACGCCGGGCGCTGGCCCAGCCAGAGCACCGATGAAATGTCAGGGCGGGCGCGGGGCTCGTCCGCGTCGGGGGCAGTAAAACGACCTCACGTAGTATTTCCCTCGGAGACAGACTGACTCGGGCTGAGGGGCGTCCCTTGGTCCCCTTCCTCCCTTCCTTCCTCCCCCCTTTGAAGCCCGGTTCTCCTGCGTGGAGGTAATTGAGCTCATTCCTTCGCGGTGAAAGCGCGCTGTCGTCGCGGGGGTTTGATTACGGGCCCGGGAAGCCGAGCCGCCTGTGCTCGGGCACTTCCTGTGCCGCTGACACAGGCGGCGGGGAGGGAGGGTCGGCGCGGCGGGGACACCCCTGCGTCCTGCGTCCACTCCGACGGCCGCCCTCGGGGGCACCTCAGCGCTGTCCCTGCTCTGGGACGTTTCTGGAAGGTTCCTCGACTTCCTCGGGTGCCTCTCCCTCCGGCCCCCTGGGCCCATGTTCACGTGTGGTGGCTGCCCTGTCCCCTTGGGGGCCGTGCACTCATTTCTGTGGCCCTCAGGATGGCAGCCAGCGTGCTAGTCACTGTTCTAGATGATTCCACACGTGTTCTCTCGGGTTCCTTCCAGCAGCCCGACGGCCCGATTTTGAAAACGGGGAAAATGAGGCAGGGGACATTAACCTGTGCAGGCCCGCGGATCTCTCGGGGGTGACATCTGACAATATCCGAGGACATTTTTGGCCATCACTGCTGGTGGGGGGGGCTCGCCGGTGGAGGCCAGGGGTGCCGCTCACCTCCCACGGAGCCCAGGACGCCCGCGCGGTGGTCCTGCCCCCGCGTCCTGGGGGAGGGGGAGCCAGCCTCGGGCCGAGTCAGGATTCGAACCTCGTGTCTGGCCTCTGAGCTCAGGCCCGTCTGCCCTGGGCGGCCTCCAGGGAGGAGCAGCTCAGTCCCCTGCTCACCTGGTTCCTGGTCCTCCCATGGAGAACACAGCACCTTTATTTACAAAGTGCCGTGTGTGTGGAGGGCATCGAGGGGCCGAGGGCAGTGTGATGGGCTATGAAGCGATTGTCACCAACCAGGTCCATGGCCCCAGGAGAGCATCCCAGGACCAGGGACCCTGATTGCCCCCAGTGGTAACCTCCCTAGGACTGGGGACCCTGGCTGCCTCCCATGGTAACCTCCCGAGGGCCGGGAATTTTGGCTTCCCCCCATGGTAACTTCCCCAGGGTCGGGGACCCTGGCTGCCCCCCGTGGTCACTTCCCCAAGATCAGGGACCCTGGCTGCCCCCCGTGGTAACTTCCCCAGGGTCGGGAACCCTGGCCACCCCCCGTGGTAACTTCCCCAGGGTTGGGGACCCTGGCTGCCCCCCGTGGTAACTTCCCCAGGGTTGTGGACCCTGGCCGCCCCCCGTGGTAACTTCCCCAGGGTTGGGGACCCTGGCCGCCCCCCGTGGTAACTTCCCCAGGGTCGGGAACCCTGGCCGCCCCCCGTGGTAACTTCCCCAGGGTCGGGAACCCTGGCTGCCCCCCGTGGTAACTTCCCCAGGGTCGGGAACCCTGGCTGCCCCCCGTGGTAACTTCCCTAGGTTCGGGGAACCCTGGCTGCCCCCCGTGGTAACTTCCCCAGGGTTGGGAACCCTGGCTGCCCCCCGTGGTAACTTCCCCAGGGTCGGGAACCCTGGCTGTCCCCCGTGGTAACTTCCCCAGGGTCGGGAACCCTGGCTGTCCCCTGTGGTAACTTCCCCAGGGTTGTGGACCCTGGCCGCCCCCCGTGGTAACTTCCCCAGGGTCGGGGACCCTGGCCGCCCCCCGTGGTAACTTCCCCAGGGTCGGGGACCCTGGCCGCCCCCGTGGTGACCTTCCTGGGCCAGAACTTTCTGTGTAGGTTCGAAGCCAGAGAAACTTGGTGTAGAAAAGTCTGCCTGTCTAGCCACCTTTTCCTGCGCACGGGAAAGTCTGCAGTTGGTCCTGGCCCTTCTCCGAATCTGCTGTGAGAGGCACACATGACACCAGCTGCATCTACCTGGTCCTGTCACCAGTCCCGTGTTCCCACGCTCCCGTGGCCTAGCCGTGCGGAGTGGCCCAGGCGAAGCCCCACGTCCGAGGTGCCGCGTGCGCCCTGCGGACCGCGCTAGGCAGGGTTCCGGCCACCGGCGGGCATTCGTCCTCACGGAGCATGTAGTTCATAACCGAGAGCAGCGTACCCTCAGGGTGCAAGTCCCTGCCCGGCGAGTCATCCAGGTCTCAGATCCAGCAGGGCAGGTCCTTCCCAGGATGCTCGGGCTCCTTCGAGGCTCTGCCCGCGCCGTCCTTCTGCGGGGTCCAGGCTCGCGTCTGGGCCGCTTGGTGCCCCCGGACGTGTGGACCCAGGGGGTTCTCTCCCCGGAGCCGGGCTTGGAGGAGCAGCGAGCACCCCTCCACCGGCACAGGGCACACGCAGCCTGCTCTCGGGGCAGGAGGGTCCCCAGGCCGGCCCTGCGCTCCCCTCGGGGCCCTGTTGGGTTCCGGGGGCTGCTGTGTGGAGGCACCACGGACTTGGGGGGCTGAAAACTCCAGAAACCGATTCTCTCCGTTCAGGAGGCCGATGTCCGAAGCCAAGGTGGGGTTCGCCTGCGCTGTCTCCAGAGGCTCGAGGGCAGCATTTCCCAACCTGTGGGTCGCGACCCCTTTGGGGGTCAAGTGACACTTTCACAGGGGTCGCCTAAGACCATGGAAAACACGTATTTCCAGCGGCGATTCATCACAGTAGCAAAGTTACAATTACAGAGGTAGCAACGAAAATAACGTTGTGCTTGGGGGTCCCCACAACACGAGGTCCTGTATGAGAGGGTCGCGGCATCAGGAAGGTTGGGAACCATTGCTCTGGGGACCATCCTTCCCGCCTCTGCGCAGCTTCGCCAGGTGGTCCTCGGCTTCCTGTGCTTCACTCTTCTCCGCCTGTGTCCGCGCACGATTTCCTCCCTGTGTGCTCCACCTGTGCCCGGTGGCCATTGTGCCAGGGACCCCGATCCCGCCGGGCCCCCCCGATCCCGCCACGGCCCTCCCCGGTCCCACCGGGGCCCCCTGATCCCACCACGGCCCTCCCCGGTCCCACCGGGGCCCCCCCGATCCCGCCGGGGCCCTCCCGATCCTGCTGGGTCCCTCCCCAGTCCCTCCGGGGCCCCCCGATCCCGCCACGGCCCTCCCCGGTCCCACCAGGGCCCCCCGATCCCGCCAGGGCCCTCCCGATCCCGCCGGGGCCCCCCCAATCCCACCAGGGCCCTCCCGATCCCGCCGGGGCCCTCCCGATCCTGCTGGGTCCCTCCCCAGTCCCTCCGGGGCCCCCCGATCCCACCACGGCCCTCCTCGGTCCCACCAGGGCCCCCCGATCCCGCCGGGGCCCTCCCGATCCCGCATAGTCGCACTTCAACTCGATCACACCTGCAAGGACTGTCCGAATATGAGTGTATTCACGGGTGCCAGGGCTCAGGACTTGAATGTACGATTTTGGGGGCACAAGTTCACCTGCCTGTGGGCTCTGGTGGACAGTGGCCACTTGTCAACTGGCTTGTCCAGCGTCTGTCCACTGGGGCCAGCGTCCAGGGGTCGGAGCAAAAGCGGGCACCACGGCGTCCGACCCCGGCTGGTGAGGTGGCCCGAAGCAGGCCTTGCGCCACTGAAACCCCCTGGTGATGTCGCCTCACCGTCAGCGGGGAGAAGAGGCCCTGTGGCCGGTCCTGCCGTCCCACCCACCCAGAGGCTCTCTGTCCAGTGGGATCAGCTGCCTCTGCAGGAGGAACCAGGGCGCGGGCTCCATGAGACCTCCCCCCGGTGTCCTGCGCCTGCCGTGACTGGTCCCTCCAAGCACTGGCTTCCACGGCACAGTCGCTGTCTGTGGTTCCCCTGCGGCTCTGGGCCTCATCCACCCTGGCCTTCCGCCGCCCCAGCTCCTGCTCCCTGCCCTCGTCCCCCTCCCTCTCCTGAGGACCTGGGCCGTGACTTCGGGCCCCAGGGCCCCAGGACCCCAGGACCCCTCCCGTGTCAAGGCCCCTAACTGAACAGACCTGCGGAGGCCCCTCTGCAGTGTGAGGGCCCCTGTCTGCTGGCTTCAGGGAGGAGGCTGTGGACATCTGGGGCTCTGTCCTTCTGCTGACCACACCCTCGCTCCTGCCCCGTGCCCGCTGGGCACTCAGGGCATTTCTGTGGCAGGAGTAAGCGAGGCCGTGGCTACTGGCATGGAGGACGGGTCGGCTGTCCCCACAGTTTCTCTGGAGGCACCGTCGGGACCCAGGGCCATCGGGCATTGTTGGAGTCCCACCTGAGCCCCTGACCTAAGAGTGGCACCCCAGACATCCCGTCAGCCACGCCTGTGCCCTCTCCCTGTGTGGACAGATGGCTGTTCCCGTTCCTCTCCTGGGGCCGGGGTGACCAGCTCTAGGAGCTGGAGCCGAGGGCCATGGGTGTGCCCGTGACTCCAGGTGACTAACGGGGAAGACGCGCCCTCCTCCCGGGCCTGGGTCTGTCCTGAGGCGCTGGCCCTCCTCCGGCAGGAAGGGAATTTGAACCGGGGGCTGAGCTGCTGCCTTGCGCGGAGGGTGGAGGTGCTCGTTAGCATTCCGGCTGCGTTTGGACACGTTGCTGTTTGAGGGTTGGCACGGTTTCCCTGCTCACTGATAAGGGGGGGCCGCCCCTCCAGCCTCCGGGCACAGCTGCCAACTTTCCTTTCCACCCTAAGGCTCTTCCCTGTGCAGCGAGGGGGCCCGGGGCCTCGGCCCCGCCCTCCGCCCCGCTGGGGAGACGTGGACAGGTTTTCAGGGCCACTGTGCAGCTGGCGGGGGGCTGTTTTCTGCTGCCACCCCCACAGTGAGTGTGAGGAGCGGCAGGGTGCGGGCGGCACCCCCTTCTGAAAGGAGGGGTCCCGTGGTTGGGCTGCGGCCGGGCCTGCACGGACCTTCCGCGTTAAGCCCCGGGGGTCGCATGCATGCTGACTTCTCAGGTGAGCAAAGACACACCCGAATCTTTCTTTTTTTTCCTGTTGGAATGTATGTTTTATTTATATTTTAAAAAATGGGTGTGTCTCAGGTTCTGGGAGTTTGTTCCAAAGACAACAATGAAGTCACCCTGAGAAGTCCCAACCCAGGACCGGCCCACAGGGGTCTAGGCTTCCGCCTTCCCTCCCCCTGCTGCAGGTGGGGAGGCTCCAGGCAGGGCCTGTGTGGGGGGAGTGACAGGAGAGGTGTGAGGGGGACAGCCTGGGGGCAGGGGGCAGGGGGCCACCAGTCTCCAAAGTCACCTGAGATCCGAGTCACCAGAAGGCACCAGAGCCAGCTGCTGAGCTCAGGGCTCACGGAGCCAGCTCCTTTGTCCTGGACACCAGCCGTGGGGTGCTCGGGGCGCTCCAGGGAAGACACGGGACTCCTGCCTTCAGAGAGGAATTAGCAGCCGGGGAAACCGAGGCCCCGTCGGGAGCTCGCTCGGAACCTCTCCCAGGCAGCGCTGCGGGGGGAGGGCTTGGTGGAAGGGCCGCTGAGGCCCAGGCGGACGGAAGGATGGACGGCCCGTTTTCAGTGGTTAGTCCTTTCGGGCACGGCCCCCCCTTCCCCAGGACATGCGGTGTCCCTGTCCTTTGCCTGCGACCTTGTGCCTCCCCTGCTGGTGAGGCCCGGGGCACCAGCCACGAGCCACGCTGTGGGTTGGTCTGTCAGGTGCAGACCCCTGTCCGTACCTCACCTCCAGGGCGAGGCTGGGCTTGCACAGGGCGGCCGGCAGCGGGTCGCTGTGTTTGGTGGTGTCCTGCGCCCTCCGCCCCGTGTGCTCCTGGCCTTTCTTCCCGCCTGAACTTCGGGTGGCCCACCGCACCACGCTTCACGCCACCTTCGGAAATTCGAGTTTTTCTAGTTCGAAGCGCTTAGCTGTTTCTTAGGGCTAGAAGGCCGTTGTCTCTCGATTGAAAAACAGGAGTCGTGAAACCTGTGCACCCCCCCCCCCCGCCGCCCTTCCCCTCCCCGGGCTGCCCCAGCCCTCTCCTGTCCCGGGGTCTCGGCCGGGCTCCCCTTGGCACCCCTCCTGGCTCTTCTCCCCTCTCCACCTCCCACAAACATTCCTGCGCAGCCCTGCGCCCCGGCCCCCACCCTGCCGTTTGTCATTCACTTCCTTTACCTTTAAAGAATTCTTTTTTGTCACATACAAAAAATGGTGGGTCTTATACACTGTGCCCAGCCTGTTTCTGGTCTGTAAGGTGGGGGCCTGAGAGCGTCCCGCACCAGGCTGGCGCGGTGAGGGTTGGTGCAGTGACTGGCCCAGTGGGGGGCTCGGCTGGCTCAGCTGCTCTGCCCGTTGAGCCGTGGGCTTAAGCCCTGTGGAGCTGGGGGCTTCTCCAGGGGACTCGGCTCTGGTTCTGACACTGCAGCCTGGGGTCCCCTCACCTCCAGCCCCAAGCCTGGTGTGGGACAGGTGTGCAGTGATGGGGCCCTGTGTGAGGCCTGGGGTCCCCTCACCCCCAGCCCTAAGCCTGGTGTGGGACAGGTGTGCAGTGATGGGGTCCTGTGTGAGGCCTGGGGTCCCCTCACCCCCAGCCCCAAGCCTGGTGTGGGACAGGTGTGCAGTGATGGGGTCCTGTGTGAGGCCTGGGGTCCCCTCACCGCCAGCCCCAAGCCTGGTGTGGGACAGGTGTGCAGTGATGGGTCCCTGTGTGAGGCCTGGGGTCCCCTCACCCCCAGCCCTAAGCCTGGTGTGGGACAGGTGTGCAGTGATGGGGTCCCTGTGTGAGGCCTGGGGTCCCCTCACCCCCAGCCCCAAGCCTGGTGTGGGACAGGTGTGCAGTGATGGGGTCCTGTGTGAGGCCTGGGGTCCCCTCACCCCCAGCCCCAAGCCTGGTGTGGGACAGGTGTGCAGTGATGGGGTCCTGTGTGAGGGCTGGGGACCCTGGCCCCTGGGAACTTCTGTTTTGTAGTGAAGAATGTTTTGGGGGGTCACATTTTCGGTTGGGGTCCCACATTTGCAACCCTGTCTGTCACCTGCGGGGGGGCATGCTGCATGCATTATTAAGGGAGGCTATCGGCTTGCCCAGGTGAACCGGATCCTGGGCGTGGGGGTGGGGCCTGCGTAATGGGGGGGGGTCGCAGCAGGAGGGAGGTTTCCTCCAGGTTTAAGCAAGCATTTGACTCCATAAAGATCCTTGGGGGGAAGGGGGAGGCCAAATTGATTCAGAAGGGGAATTTCTGGAAAAGGTGAGTGTTGATGGTGCGCCTCTGCGAACGCGGGTTTCGTTCACCCAGAGAGTCTCATGAGAACCCTGAAACAGAATCGTAGACGTGGGCTCACTGAACTTGACCCGAATTATTTACCGAAGAGACGGTGACCTTGAGAGTTACAAACTGTCGTATCCCATCTCTTCCCACTCCGTGCCTGGTGATGTCAAGTCGGTGGCGTGAACGTGGCGGCGGTGGTGGCGGTGGTGGAGGAGGGGTAGTGTACGCCATGGAAATGGGCGAAAGCTACACACCGGCCCCCCACACCCCCAGGGCTGGCTGTTAGGATTTGTTAGCACACATATAATGTGCAGTTTAAACAGCTGTGCTGGGCCCGAATGAAGGTTCCGGAACCCCAGGTGAGGACCTCTCTTAGCCGACCCAATTCACCTAGAACCGGACACTCCGAGTTCCCACTGCCGTTTATAAACGGGGCGTGTTTAACGGTAGAATTCTTCACTTATCACATCAACGTATTTCCAGCACTATTTGAATCAAATGCGTGAACTCTGTTGGTTTTATGGTTTTAGTCCAGCATTCGTCACTGGCTTGGAATTGGGGACCTCCTGGCCTGCTGTGATTTCATTCCACAGGCACCCGGGAGTACTCGCGGGGTGCGGGGCGTTCGTCGGTGCCCCTCCGAGTGCTGGGCGGTGCGCGTGGTCACGGGGTGCTCAGCCTTCCCAGACTCAGCCCAGAACTGAGCGCACCCCTGCCCCAGAGACACATGCCCAGGGACAGTCACGCCACGTGTGGGGCCTGGAGCTGGGACAGGCTCTGTAGGGGGAGATCCGAGGCTCAGCAGAGTCTGTCACGGGCACCTGGACCTGTCAGGCCGGTGGGCGAAGCCTCCCGGAGCGTCCAGGCTCAGGGAAACCACCCACAGAGGCAGGGACACCAGACAGAGAGATCGTCCCGCTGGGCTGTCATTGTCGATCGTGGTGGACACCCACGGAGCATGTGCAGAGCCTCCTACATGAGCCTGATGAGTCCCCCAACTGCCCTGCAGACCCTGTGGGGTTGCGTCGAAGCCGGGGTGTGGCCAGGGCAGCTTCTGGAGTTCTCACCAGTGTTACTGGTGAGCCAGCAGGTGTAAGGTGGCGGCAGCTGGCCTGGGTGCAGGGGCCCAAGGGGAGGTTGCTGTGGTTGTGCAGATGGGGGTGGTGTAGACTGCGTGCAACCGGCCGTGGAGACGAGTCACCTGGGACTCTGGGAGGTGACATTGATGGGGTCAAGGGAGATGGGGACAGGCATGGGCCCTGGGCTCTCTTGGCTTACCCCCTGGACAGGGGGTGGGACCCCCAGGGGAGCAGGCTTGGTGAGGGGAGATCAGCTTTGAGGGCTGAGCTGCAGGGAGAAAATAAGGGGAGATGTGGATGGAGGGTGGGAGGCGGGCCTGAGGCGAGCCGCGGCAGTAGGGGGCTGGGCCAGGCTGGCCCCAGAGCTGCGCCCCCTCCTGGCCCAGACGGAAAAGTCAGGAAGAGCCTGTCCCCAGGCAGAGAACCCGGAGCTGGCGGGTGACCCCAGACCTGGGGACGCAGCCCCGCAGGGTCAGATGCTGCTCTGCCTGTGATTGTAGATGCCAGGATTTGCTATGATTGCAATATTCGGACAGACAGACAGCCACTGCAGCAAGTTGAGTGATGTCCCCCCAAAGTTGTGTCCGGAGTTCATCCTAATGAGTTCGGTTTAAATTCATCCTAACTCCAGCGGTTGGAGTCCTGCTAAGATAGGGGAGAGGGAGGTTCGAGATGGGCAACGGCTGTGTGACAGCGGAGGCCGACCAGATGACGTAGCCACACGCCAAGGTGCGCCCGGCAGGCCCAGGGGCGGGGGAGGCCGCAAGGACCCTCCCTGCAGCCTGCAGAGGGAGCCTGGCTCCGCGCCCCTGGGCCTGGGCTTGGGGCCCCAGCCTGGGCGAGAACACTTCTGTTGTCTCAAGTCACCAATTTGTCGTACTTCTTACCACAGCCACAGGAAGCCGGCACAACTCCCCCCTGGAAGCGACAATAAACACCTTAAGAGTTCAAACAAAACAAACCACAGCTTTGTGGAGACAGTGTTATTTGCAGCTTGTTTGAGGCAGCAGGTCTTTGGGAGAGGAAAGAAGGGGCCTGGGATTCCGCAGGCCCTTTGCACAGGACAGCCGGGTGCTGGAGGATCTGCAGGGAATCGGAAGGCAGCAGCCCCGCGTGGCTGTGTTGGGAGAGGTCCCCGATTCCGTCCTCCGTTCATGGGGCGGCCTGGGAACGAGGTCTCCCCGCACCGGGAAGCAGGAATACCCGCAGCATTACCAAACCAGGTCTTCCAGCGATGAAGAGCTGGCTCCCTGGGTGTGCGGGCCCCTTCCTTTCCCCAGGCTGGGGTGAGGGGGCCTTTCAGAGGACATGGTGGAGGCCAGGTGAGGCGGAGAGCTGAGGCAGAGCTCGGAGCGCCGTGGCCGGCTGTGGGCTTCACTCTCGTCCAGGTGAATGTCGGGCCACCTGGACCGCAGCCTGGAGGTCGGATTCCGGGACGCCGCAGGGCGGAGCGCGTGGGAAGGGCCGTGCTGGCCTCCCTTTGTTTGCCGTCACGGTTTGGGGAGCACACCCCACCCTGTCCTTTCTCGGTGGCTTTATTATTCCAGAACACTGTACTTGGCCACCGACACCAAGCAAACACTCCTAAATGTCACAGATATTTTTAAAGCAGAGATTAGATAACTTGAAGTGTATGGGGACAGTTACGCCTTAAGCTAAGCATTTTAAATTTAGGCAAAGAATTTCAGAAGGTTGCAGGCAGCCTACCTGGAGGGGCCAGGAGCAGTGGTCAGTGTGTGTGTGTGTGTGTGTGTGTGTGTGTGTGTGAATGAATGAGACTGAATGCGAATGGGTGAGCGTGTGTGCAAGTATGTACACGTGTGACAGTGTGTAAAGGTAGGCATAGATGTGAATGTGTGTGTCAGGCGAACCGAAATAAGCACAGAAATTATCGGGCAGTTCAAAGGAAAGGAAACAGAAATTGCCAATGAAATGCAAAACTGAATGCAAATAAAACGCTTTTAAGATTCAGTTGTCATTAATGCAAAATATTTTAGGGATTGACCGCAATGTTGGTGAGGAAGTGTAACTTCGTGCACCCTTCTGGGGCGGGCAGTTTGGAAGTGTCAGAATGGAAAGTGTGTCCCCTTTGATTCAGCCTGTGTGAGTTTTCTCGGGGAGCTGCTCATGAAGCACACCAGGGATTCTGGAAAGTTACTTGCAATGAAAGGGAGCTGTGGTTTGAGTTCCGATGGAGTGCTCTAACGGAGTACTACGCAGCCATTAAAAAGAGAGAGCGGATGCCCTGGCCGGTTTGGCTCAGTGGTTGGAGCATCGTTCTATGGTCCAGAGAGACCCGGGTTCGGTTCCCGCTAAGGGCACGTACCTCGGTTGCAGTTTGTCCCCAGCCCTGGTTGGGTCGTGCGGGTGGCAGCCACTCGATGTGTTCCTTTCATATCGATGTTTCTCTCTCTCTCTCTCTCTCTCTCTCTCTCTCTCCCCCTCCCACTCTATCTGAACAAAAAATGGAAAAATGTCCTTGGGTGAGGATTAAAAAAAAAAGAGAGAGAGAGCGGAGCTCCGTGTGCTGACAGGAAGGATCTCCAAAATCCGACGTTGAGCAAAGTAGGCAGGTGCCGGTTGTACAAGCCGGGCGTCCAGCTCACATGACTTTCCCTGTAGGACGTGCAAGGAGCCGCTGCAGACTCTTCGTGCTCCAGACCATGCTGTTTGGACAGTGTTGTTGTTTAGTATGTGGGTGAAATATATGTTGTTTACTTTATTGATTTTAGAGAGAGAGGAAGGGAGAAGGAGAGGGAGAGAAAAACATTGATGAGAGAGAACATCTATTGGCCGCCTCCTGCATGCCCCCTAGTGGGGATCAGGCCCACAACCTGGGCACCTGCCCTGACTAGGAATCAAACTGACGACCTCTTGGTGCAGGGTCGACTCTCAACCACTGAGCCACACCGGCGAAATATTTTTATTTTTAAGTGCATTCATTTAGAAATCAGTAATTGGCAAAGAGTCTTGTGAGAGCTGGTAAATTTCCAGTTGCTCAAAGCTCCGGACAGTCTGCAGCTGTCCGAGGGGGCGGGCAGTGTCTGCTCCATGTGGGTGGGGCCATCCTGCCCGTCCGGGGAGCCGGGATCACCTAGCCAGCCCTCTGCACCCGACACGGTGCCAGCTCAGAGTCAGGCTGCTGGCCGTGCCTCCTGTTGGTGAGCACCGGGCCCTTCGCCGCTGACTGAGTCCTGGGCGGGCGCTCTGGGTCCACTGGCCTCGGGGGCAGAGGTGGTCAGCTGGGGCTGCCTGCTCAGTCTCTGGGGAAGCGTCTGGAACCCTCCTGTCACTGAGGGAAGAGGCTCCAGGGAGGACGTTGGAGCACAGGGTGCCTCCTCAGTGAGCTCCTTGGCCGGTGGGAGAGACAGATGTGATGAAAACAAATTGGAATTCAGCTGGGGGTCAGGGGGACGTGGCTTGAGAGGCAGTGAGGAGGTGGCCCTGGGGCAGTGTGACGCCGTCGAGGTGTGGGGAGGCTGGGTGTGGGGGGAGGCTGAGGCCTGTGCCTCTGTCTCATTACTTCTGGGCAGTTCCCTGGAGAGAGCCCGGCTCAGCAGGGGGGTTCAGAACGGGGCAGGGTGTCAGAAGGGCTCAGTGCTGCACGTCTCTGCCCCGCCCAGCACGGGCACCCGGCAGGCCCGGGGCAGGGTGACTGTCCCCCGACAAATCCCGGGGGTGCTCGCTGGGAACCCGCTGACCCCGTCCTCGGCAGCCACGTAACCCCGTCCTGTGCCCGCCTGCAGGAGACCACTGCGAGGTGAACGTGCGCTCGGGCCGCTGCGCCAACGGCGTGTGCAAGAACGGGGGCACCTGCGTGAACCTGCTCATCGGGGGCTTCCACTGCGTGTGCCCGCCCGGCGACTTCGAGAGGCCCTACTGCGAGGTGACCACGCGCAGCTTCCCGCCCCAGTCCTTCGTCACCTTCCGAGGCCTCAGGCAGCGCTTCCACTTCAGCGTGTCCCTCACGTGAGTGCGACCCCGTGCCCGGCCCAGGCAGCACAGCAGCGTCCACGGGTGACCTGTGACAGCAGGGGCTCCGTGCTGGCTGCGGGGACAGCTGCTGAATTTCAGGGCCCCGTGCACATTGAGCACATGGGGCCCCTTGTTCAAAGGTTACCAATGGCAGGCGAGCCAGGCGTGGGGCTCGGTATGGCTGCCGGGTCGCATGCTGGGAGGCGGCCCTGCCTGTTCTGGTCCTGCTCACCGGCCAGCACCGGGGCACCTGACGTCCAGGAGCCGAGGTGGAGGGAGCCGGGACCGGCAGGCTCAGCGTCGGGTGGACTCGGCTTGGGTTTCTGCTTTGGCGCCTACGAGCTGGGCAGCCAGAGGGTCTGCCTGACCCGTCTCGGCCCGGTTCCTTACCTGTTACAGGAGGCTGTAGGCTAATCGTGTGCTCTGCTCATTTGTTTAAATATGTTTTCATTTATTTTTTTAGAGAAAGAGAGAGATACAAACGTCGATGTGAGAGAGAGACACGTCCCCTACTGGGGATCGAGCCTGCAACCCGGGCGTGTGCCCTGACTGGGAATCAGACCTGGACTGCTCAGTTCTTGGGACATGCTCAGCCCACCGAGCCACACCGGCCGGGCTTACTAGTTTATTTTTGCGTCTTCCCCCCCAAGAGCATTTGGATTTAATTTAATCTTTACAAGTCTATCATTCCCATTTTAAAGACTTCCCTCAGGTTTCACTTAGTGGAGGAGGTAGTTTCATGTTTGTTCGGCTCTGCCAACGTCTAGGGGGCCCCTTGGGGAGACAGATTTCTGGTAGGAATGCCTCATCCCGTGTCCTCTGAGTAAGACCCTGGACCCCAGCTGCCCCCCTCTGTCCTTTGGAGATCTGGGCATCTCCTGAGGGTCTCACTCCTGAAAAGGGGGTGCAGAGCAGCCAGCAGGCCCCGCAGAGTGCTGGCGTGGTTGGCGGGGTGTGCCACCATCACCCCGAAGCCCAGCAGAGCCAGGAGGGACGGATGGGAGTAGGGGAGCGGCCTGGGGGACCGGGCGGAGCTCGCGCCGTGTGCAGGCCACATGAGGGGTGCTCTGGGCCAGAGGCGAACCAGAAACGCTTCTAGAAATGTCCCCGGGGCTCTCAAACCGTGCACGCCGAGGAGGAGGTGCTCCCCGGGATGCAGACGGGGCCCCGCGACAGCAGAGGAGACGCAGGGCGGGGAGCGTGCGCAGTTGAGCCCCAGGAAGCCGCAAACAAGCTCTGCTGGGCTGGGCGGTTGACATGCCGTGTCCGGCTCGCAGACATGTCTGCATGGACCCCGGAGGAACCCCCTGTCCATCTCTGTCGCTCAAGCCCTGTCTGCAGGGTGGCCCGAGGCGGCAGGGCCATGTGTCCTCCCTGTCTCTCATTATCAGTCAGGCTCCCTGGTGACAGATGGTGTGACGGCCCTGGGGTCCTCTGCTCTCAGTCCTGCCGGACATTCTTCTATTTTTAGAGAGAGTAGTGGGAGGGAGGAGGGAGAACAACATCAATATGAGAGAGACACATTGATGGGTTGCCTTCCGCATGACCCTGACCGTGGCTGGGGATCGAACCTGCAACCTAGGTACGTGCTCTTGACTGGAAATCAAACCCATGACCCTTCAGTCCCAAGCAACCTGGCCAGGGCAGCTCAGACTTCTTATGGAGCACAGGGCCCTCTGTGGTCTGATCCCCGGTAACCCCCAATTCCAGCACCATGTGCCCCAGGACACGGCCCCTCCCCTCCTGTGGTCCTCTGACCCTGTCCAGCCTCACAAGGCCACTTCCCCGCCCCTCCCGCTGCCCCTCCCTCGCTGCTTCCTTCAGGAAGCCCCCCTGACCCCGGCCGGGCGACGCCTGCATTCCAGTTCTGCCGGATGGTCCAGTCACTGCCCGCTTGTCCACCGCCGCAGCCTGACCCCCCGTGGGCTCAGGCCACCCTCCCCCGACTGCCCGCAGAGGTCCCGACAGGTCACCTCTACATTGCGGTTCGAGTCTTTTGTTGTTGTTTTTGTTAATCCTGCTTGGGGGTATTTTTCCCAGTGATTTTTAGAGAGAGTGGAAGGGAAGGCGATAGACAGAGCAACCTCGATCGGTCGCCTCCCACGTGTGCCCTCACCGGGACCAGGGACTGCACCTGGAACCCAGGTGCGTGCCTTTGCCTGGGAATTGAACCCAGACGCTCTGCGGCGTGGGCCGACGCTCTGACCTCTCAGCCGCACTGGCCAGGGCGTGTCTCACGTCTCCGCAGCCCAGACCTGTCCTCCCCCGTTCACTGGTCGGGGTGGGAGGTCACGCCAGGTGCCGGCCCGGACCTTTGTCCTGGCTGTCGGAGTGCTCGGCTGCGCTCAAGTCTCCGAGGCAGATGCCTGTTCCTCTGGAGACTTGTATTTAAACCCACGTGGGACCCCGGCTGGGGTCTGCAGCTTCAGGCCCCCGAGGGAGAGCCGTGCCTGTCACTGTCACCGTGCGGAGGCCCAGCTGTCTGTCTGTGCCTGCCCACGGCGGTCCTGGAGCGCCTCAGGGATGTCCCGTGCTGTGTCCCAGCACCCCAGGCTCAGCAGTCTGACCTGAAAGGTGACCGGAAGGCCCGGTGCCGGAGGTGGGCAGGCCCTCGGCCAACCTGCCGGAAACAGGCAAAGGAAGTTCGTTGACTCCAGACTCAAAGAGACTAGAAAATAAAATATTGTGTTCAAGGCCCACGTGACATACACTGTCTGTCTCTCCACTTGTTTGTCAAATACAGTGTTTTTATTATTTGTTTTTGTTTTATTTTATTCTCACCCGAGGCCATTTTTGCATTTGTCTTCAGATAGAGCAGGAGGGAGAGAGGGAGGAAGAGAGAGAGAGAAACATTGATGTGAGAGAGACACACCAGTGGCTGCCACCCTCACGACCCCAACCAGGGCCGGGGACAAACGGCAACCGAGGTACGTGCCCTTAGCGGGAACTGAACCCGGGTCTCTCTGGACCGCAGGCTGATGCTCTAACTGCTGAGCCACACCGGTCCGGGCTCAGATACAGTGTTTTGGAATGTTTGCACTGACAGCGATCCGCGGGCGATTCCCGGTGTCCGTGCGGACGGCCACGACGCCAGGGCCGCCGCAAAATCCGTGTTTTGTAGGGGAAGGCCTCCAAAGCAAAATCAGAGAACTTGGACAAGAGCAGCTGCACTCTGGGGCGTGGTGCATGGGGCGGGGCGGGGGAGGGGAGCCCCGCCTCCTGAGGGGTCCTCCACCATGAGAAAGGTGGGCTGGGGCTCCGCCAGGGCTTTTGTTTGGGGGGGGGGGGTTTGTTTTCCCGCCGCTTCTCCTCTTTCCAGTTTCTGTTTGCCAAGTGCCTGCTCTCCCAGCAGCCCGAGTTCCCAGCTGCCTCTCCCCCTCCCCCCTGTCCCCTGCTTTGTTCTCTCCTGCCCGCCCCCTCCCCAAGCCCCGGTGTCTGTTTCTTGGCATTTGCTGCTGAGACCCTCCCCTTGGCCCTGGGTCCCTTCTGAGCGCTGGTCCCCAGCCATGGACAGAGCCACCCAGAGGGTGCCGGGCAGGGCCATGCAGCAGACCAGCTCCCACCCTGGTCCAGAGAGAAACCTACCACCGTGAGACCCGCCCGAGAGGATGGGGCGGGACCCGGCGAGTTGGGGAAACAAGCTGCTTGGTCCTGGTCTCCATTCCCGGCCTTTTCTACCTGCTCACCCCGCACCGGAGCCCCCTTGGCTGTGCGGGGTTTTCCTCCGGCTTGCGTGGGCTCTGCTGCAGCCCAGACAGAGGGATTCAAGGTCGGGACGGGCCCTGTCCACTCTCCAGACCGGGGTCAGGGGCCCCAGGCTGGTCCCAGCAGCCTCCTGCTTCGGGGAAATGGACGAAGCAGCCTTGAATCGAAGCAGAGACCCCCCCCCCAATCTCCGAGAGAGGCGTTCAGCTGATTCAGGAGATAGCCCCATGCTCACTCGGGGGGTTGACAGGGTCTGTGAAACCGGGGCGTTGGCCGGGGCTGTGGTGACTCCGTGTGTCTGAGCACCCCGTCGGGGACCTGCGAGTCCAAGGGAGTGGCTTCCTCAGGACCTGGGCCGGGGGGAGGCGGGGCTTCTGAGAATGTTCACCTTGTCAGAGTAAGTGGGTTTCGCTCTTGGGGAGCAAAGCCCGGCAGATCTGCTCCTCCTGCATCAGCACGTTCACCCGCCTGCCTCCCCGTTTGTCCAGCCGGCGTTAGTAAGCCCTGTGTGGGCCAGACCCTGTTTGGGGCTCTGGGGTGCATGCTCCCTCCCCTCAAGGACATGCATCTCCCAAACAAACAAATAAGGACACTTTCGGAAATACACCGAGTGATGTGCTCGACTGACGGGGTGAGGGGCACAGGTGAGGTGACATGAGCTGGGGAAATTGCACTGGGGTGTCCCTGAGAGGTCAGAGCCAGGCAGGCACTTCCTGGCAGAGGCAGCAGCCGGTGCAAAGGCCCTGGGGCAGGGGTGGTGCAGTGTCTGGAGCAGAGGGGCTCAGTGTGGCTGAAGTGCGGTAGTGGTGGAGACAAGGGGCGCTACGCCCCGACGTGCTTATGTGGGATCTACTTCCCGGGGCGGAAGATGCCCCGTGTGTGTTTTCCGCCCAAATGTCTCCAGTTGGCACAGTGACTGTGTCAGCTTGCTAGGCCATCGTACAGATGTGACCTTCACGTTGTATAGGCTGCGGTGACCATATTTTCCCCCACGGGGTCTGGTTGACCGCTTCCAGGAGAAACACATCGCTGTGGTCAGGGTGTATGGCTTGCAGCCCTTGCTCTCGCGCCCTCCCCTGGCTGGGCTGGCACGTCGGGGTGGGCAGCCGGCGACCCGCTCGGGCTCAGCCGCCCTGTGCCATGCTTCCCCCGCCTCGCAGGTTTGCCACGCGGGAGAGGAACGCCCTGCTGCTCTACAACGGCCGCTTCAACGAGAAGCACGACTTCCTCGCCCTGGAGATTGTGGACGAGCAGGTGCAGCTCACCTTCTCCGCAGGTAGGGCCTCCTCCGGGGCCCCCCCGTGCCCGGCCGGTTCCCTGCTCCGTGTCCGGGACCGTTCTGTGCGAGGACCGGAAGGCACAGAGATGCCCACTGCCGTGCCGCTGCTCGTGCTGAAGCCACAGAAGCCACGGCTCAGGTCCCCAGAGCTGGGGAGTCCCCGGAGGGTGGCGCGCGGGTACCTTGAAGACGTTTACAGAGCCGTCTGAAATGTCGTTGGGAAAGGACATTGATCTTTTCTGGGGAGGACGTGTAGCCCCAGGGGTCCGCTAACCCGTTTCCTCTCCCGGCCCACAGGCGAGACCACGACCACGGTGGCGCCACAGGTTGCCGGGGGCGTGAGCGACGGCCGGTGGCACTCGGTACAGGTGCATTACTACAACAAGGTAGGACGGGCGCTCACAGCCTTCCCGCCGGGCCTGGCAGCCCTTCTGTCCTCAGACGTTTCCACCCCGAAATTTCAAAAACTACGCGGATCGAAAGCTACTTAGGAAAGGAGCGTTGGTGGAGGGTCTGTGTGAGTGTACCCAAGCCCCGAGCCGGGCGGGATACTCCCCCAGGGAGTCGGGCGGGGGGACACAGGCCAGAGATCACACGCCAGGGAAGGACTTAGAAAGACTTCATTCACGGCCACAGCCTCGGCCGCGTCTCCCCTGGAGGTAAAATCGCCGGCCATTCACACGCAGCTTCAGTGCCACGCCGGCCGCTGGGCCCGCGGTAACCCGAGCATTGGAGGGTCTCCGAGGAGATGCTGGGAAGGTGTGGGCGTTTTTTTTTGTTTCATTTTATGGGGTTGTTTACTGGCTTGTAAGGAAACACGTTGTTGGTTTTTGCATCAAAATGCTCATCTCTCCGTTGCTGTGGCTTTGCCCACCTGTCTTCTTCCTCCCGGGAAACTCAGGGCACCTCCCGGGGGTCTGCCCCGGCCTTGCGCCCCCACCCTGAGGCCCTCCCAGGGCTCAGCCTGGCCTGGCTGGCGGGCTGGGCCCTCTCTGTAAGATCAGACGTGGAGAGGGAGCGCCCTCTGTCCTTCCCGGCGCTGCACTTCAAGTGTTCGACACGCCGGTGATTGGTGTCGCCTCCCACCCCGTGGGCCTGAGGTCCTCACTCTCCTGTCCCTGGTCTGTCGTCGGCTGTCCCTCTGCCTCCCAGGGTGTCCTTCCCAGTCTCCCCGCACCGTGACCACAGTTTTCTTCCGATGTCCCCGACCAGTGGGCCGGACCGCTCGTGTCCCCCCATCACGGGTCGGGCAGGTTGTGACCCACACGTGGACCTCGGGGCCTCGGGCGCCGTGAGGGTGGCGGAGAGGTTCTGGAGGGGTGTGGGGCCGGGAAGTGACACGAGTGTGGGTGAGCGCTCTTCTTGGGATTTCGGGGGCTATGGGGAGACAGGGGCCTGGGGGGTTGGTCTGGGCTACCGCCACTCCCAGGACACCCGCTGCCCTGTCATTGCTGTCTCGGGGAGGGGTGGCCTTGGGGTGCCCAGATGCTTATGATGGGATGTGTGTGATCGAGGACAGGACGTGAGTGGGGCTCGGGGCTGCGTCGACGGAGCAGCAGAGCGCAGACGGACGGATGTACCGTAATCGCCCCGTCTCAGGCTTGCGTCTTCTCCGGAGGGGTGGCCCCGCGTCAGTTTGGGACCATCATTAGCCAGTGTGAGAGGCACCACCTGCTGCTCCCAGGTAGCACCCGGGTGCAGGGGGCCCCTCGGGTCTGCACCCCACTGCCTACCCCTCGGGGGCTCGTCGGTGGAGGCGAAGTTGGGTTTTCTGTCGCTGACACCTTAACCCCCTCGAGCTGCTTCCCCATTGATGCAGGGGCCTCCCACACCTGTTCTCGGCTCCGGGGGAGGCTCCCACCCCTCGAGCACCCCCCAGGTTTCCCCGGGGGACTTTCTCTGCGCCCACAGCGTGCGCTGCAGGTGGGGTCCTGCTGCCTCCCTCGCACCCTGGAGAAAGTCTGTCCTGCGAGCGGTTTTCACCTGACTGGGTGGCCGAGGGGCAGCAGCGCCCCTGTGTCCTGGGAGGTCAGGAGCCACCGAGGGCAGAGCACGGGGCACGGTCCCTCTGCGCTCAGGGCCCGTCTGACGTCAGGACAGACAGACGGGCAGACGGGCCACCCTGCTCTCACCATCAGGACAGCTGTCCGGCGCGGGCAGGGCTGCCAGGGGCGCTTGTGGGCCAGAGGTCCTGTGACGGTGACCCCTCCTGGTCCGAGGGCAGGCTTTTGTGGCGACATTGCCACACCCTTGAGCAGGAAGTGGACGCTCTCGCCCGCCACCGCTCCAGGGCCGACCGTCGCCACCTGGCGAGAACAGTCGTCCCCCAGTGTGGCCTGTGCTCACCTCTGAGCCGGCGCCCAGCTCTGGCCCCTCCCGCTGTGGGTGGGCACCGGAGGCCAGCGTCCCGTCAGGCAGGTGCAGGCCAGTCGGGTGGGCCAGGCGGCCTCTGGGACCCTTGCTCCGTGCAGGGAAGCGGGAAGCCGGGTGCCACGCGTCCCCAGGGTCAGCCGGCAGGGGGCCTGGGCGAGGGCGTGTTCTGGAACCATCCCGGTAGCCGAAGCAGCAGCGAGTCCCAGTTGAGCAGGGATGGGACCCCTGCTTGGTCACCTCTGCCAGGGTGCACCGCCCGTCACTGCACGCTGGCCGTGCCCCGGCATGTCCGGAGGAAGGGGGCTCCCCGGAGAGCACAGGCAGGTGGAGGTGCACCCCTGACGCCGCCGGCCCTCTTCCCTTCCCAGGCCGCCGTGTAGCAGCTGGCGAGGCCCTGGCGCGGATCAGGCCCCTCCTCCGAGCCGGCTGTTTCCCCTCTCGCCCGAGGTTAGTTGTGGAGGAAACCGAGCCGTGGGCGCTGTGTGTTGCGGCCTCATTCTGTGGTTTGCCCGGGCCCCACACAGGGAAAGCCCTCGGGGCTGCCTCTGCGGCCGGAGGTTCCCGGGGACTTTGGTCCCGGTGCTTCTCCGGCGACGTGCCCCGGCCAGGGCCTGGCGGGTGGGGGAAGGTGGGAAGGCTGCCGGCCGAGGTCAGGAAGCCGCGGAGGATGAGAAGGGAAGGCGACTCTGAAAACCGTGCGTAAGGGGCCCGCTCTGAACTCCAGGGGGCATGCACCCCATCTCTGGTCCGCGCAGCAGCCCCACGCGGCAGGGTGACCTTGCTGGGGTGGCCCCACTCCCCGGGGCAGCGGCCGTCCCCGAGCTTGTGGTACCCTCCGTCCACCAGCCACGTTCTTTTTGTGACAACGCGTCTGGATGGCCCACGGCGGTGCAGGGAGGCTGGAGACATCGACCTGCGGAGGCGGCACCTCCTGGACCCCTCCCGTGCCCTCCCGCGGACCAGCACTGTCTCAGGCACCCTCCCTGAACCCCGCTTCTCCGGTGGAGTCTGCTCGGCATTTCAGTACGTCCTGGGCGGGACTCTTCTGGGGCCCTTTGGACCCTCCCCAATTGTCCTGGGAGCCCGCCTGGGCTGTTCTCTCAGTCAGGGTCCCCGCGGGAAACAGGGACCCTAAACAGGACGTACCCAGGAGGGTTGATTACCAGATTGGGGCGCAAAGGGGAGAAGTGCAGGACCCGGGGTGTGACCACCGTCGTCCTGAGCACAAGGGGCGAGGGCAGAGTGGAACCCAGAAAGAGGGTCGTGGAGAGGAGCCGTGACCGCCGGCACGGGACACAGCCAGCCTGAGGCCCTCCCTCCCTCCCCCTACTCTCCTGTTGGGCTCCCACTGGCTCAAGCCAGCCAGACGCCAGAGGGCGGGCCCCCTTGGTAGGGTCCGCGCGGGTCAGCCCCCGGGCAGCGAGCAGGGAGCAGGGCGGTCAGTTTGCTTTTTCTGCTTGATGACACTTCCAACAAGGCCTGCCTGTGCCTCCCCTTCCGCGACACTCGGGGCGCCTGGAGATGGCGTCTTTGTGGGAAGGTGTTTCTGAAAGCAGTCACTTTGCATGGACATGTTGAGCTCCGTCCGGCACAGGGAACGGCAGAGCCCCGCCTGCACCCACCCACAGCGATGGGGCCGATGTGGAGGATGCGGGAACGTTCCTTCGGCAGCGATGTGCATTCTTTCCGAGGCCTTTGTAAAAGACGGATAAGTGTTTCCCCCGCAGCCTGCACGGGAGCGCGTGCGCCGGGAGGGCGTTCTGTGTCTGTCATTGTGGAGAGATTCCTTCCCGCCTGGAACTCGGGTTTGGCCGTCACCAGGGCTCCAGACCCGCAACCTTGGCGTATGGGGACAACACTCTGTAACCAACTGAGCTTCCCGCCAGGGCCTGCAACTGTCTCTTTAAAAAATATTTTTTCTTAATTGATTTTAGAGAGAGAGGAAAGGAGAGGGAGAGAGAGAGAAACATCAGTGAGAGAGAACATCAATTGGCCACCTCCTGCATGCCCCCCACTGGGCATGTGCCCTGACTGGGAATTGAACCTGGACCTCTTGATGCATAGGTTGACACTCAGCCACTGAGCCACACTGGCCGGGCTTTTTCTTTTTCTTTCTGAAATAAAAGTGGGTGCATGGTTCTCTTGTAGAATCCAACTTACAGAAACCGACTCCCGTCTGGCTGGTGTGGCTCAGTGGCTGAGCGCTGACCCATGCACCAAGAGGTTGCCACTTCGATTCCCGATCAGGGCACATGCCCAGGTTGTGGGCCTGATCCCCCATGGGGGGCATGCAGGAGGCGGCCAATTGATGTTCTCTCTCATTGA
Source organism: Molossus molossus (assembly GCF_014108415.1). Taxonomy (NCBI): domain Eukaryota; kingdom Metazoa; phylum Chordata; class Mammalia; order Chiroptera; family Molossidae; genus Molossus; species Molossus molossus. The sequence goes on from NW_023425362.1 coordinate 2,764,373, forward strand.
TGCTTCTATCTCTCTCTCCCTCTTACCTCCTCTCTCTCTAAAATCAATAAAGGAAAAAAAATGCACCACCAGAAACCGACTGCGAATTATTTAACCGAATGTAGGGTTGTCCTTAGGGTGGAATGTCACACAGGGGCCGCAGCTGTGAGCCCCAGCTGAAAGGTGTCTGAGGATGCTGTTGACAGATCAAAAAGTACGTGACCAAACAGTTACTGTAGGGTTATGTTTTTAAAAGCTGAATTTCAGATTTCAGTGTTCAGAGAAGTGGCAAGACTAAAACAAGAATTCTTAGCCCCGCCCCCGGATTCCGCAGTAGCTGACATCTGTCCACTTTCGCTTCACCTCTCTCTCCCCACCGGCCCCTTTGCTTCCTCCGTGTCCTCTTCAGCCTCCAGTGTTAGCATCCCTGACGGTCACACCTCTGTCTCGTCGCCGTGATGAATGTCAGCTGTTCTCTGGCTCCATCTGTCCCTCTACGTTCATAGTTGGCTTTCCACCATAACAGGAGCTTCCTCTCCCTTCCCATTTGTTGGTGTGGTTTCATGAATTCCTGTTTTATTCAAAGGGCCGTAATGCAGTGTTTTCTTTCATTGGAGGCCCAGACTGTATTCTGTTTGGCGTACATCTCAGACTTGGCTAAAAGGACACTGATGTAAGAGCCAGCTCTGTCCTTTGGCCCCACCCCCCATCCTTTTAGCATTCCTTTATTGTTTGGCACAAAAAGACATTTCATGCTTATGTTGTACTTTCTCTGTCCCAGCGTTGGAATTGGCTATTTATACACAGAACTCTGGATTCTTTTCAGGAAAGAATTGTATTTAGAAACCAAGGTCTTGGTGCAAGGTGTGCTCATTACTGGGGTGTCTCACTTCCAGTCTTTCTCATTGGGCAGAGTTAGGATCTGATGTACGTATAAGTATGTGTGCACATTCATATACACACATTCATGTACTGAAATTCACATTAAATAACTTTTTAACAATGAAATACAAAGTAGCAAAACGTGGGGTGCAGCTAAAGCAGTGCTAAGAGGAGACGTTATAGCACTAAATACTTAAAAGAGAAAAGGTCTCAAGTCAATCATTTATGCTCTCATCTCAAGTACTTGGAAAAAGAAGAGCAAAATAAACAAAGCATGCAGGAGGAAAGAAAGAATAAAGATAAGAGCAGAAATCAGTGATACTGAAAACAAAAACAAAAGAGAAAAATCAATGAAACAAAAAGCTTTGGAAAGATCAATAACATTAACAAATTCTTAGCAAGACTAACAAGGAAAGAAAGAGAGAAGACATGGGTTACTAATATCAGAAATAAGTTCCCAATTCCTAAAAAAAAAAAAAAAAAAAAAACAGAAACTACCACAACTCATCCAACATGAAACATAATTTGAATGACCATGTTACACTTTTTTTTTTTGGTACGTGCCCCTAGTGGAAACTGAACCCGGGACTCTCTGGTCTGCAGGCTGACACTCCAGCCACTGAGCCAAACTGGCCAGGGCTGACCATGTTACTCTTAAGGAAATAGAATTTGTCATGTAAAAACTCCCCCAAACGAAATCTCCAGGCCCAGACGGTTGCACTGGAGAATTCTTCCAAATGTTTAAAGAGTCGTGTCAATTCTGTATAGTCTGTCCCAGAAAACAGAAGAGGAGAGAATACTTCTCAGTTCATTTTGTGAAGTTATTAGTGTCCTGATACCAAGAGCAGGTGAAGACAGTACCCAAAAGAAAACCACAGGCGGTAACCCCTAGACACAGCTGCCCACACGGAAACTTGCCCACGAATGTTCGTCGTAGCTTCTTCCATAACAACCTCGAACCAGGAGGGAGGGAGCTGAGGCTGTGAAGGGGCAGCAGGTGGGGTCCTGGTGGTGATGGAAATACTCTGTGTCCTGATTATCAGCGTCCACATCTGGGCTGTGTTGTGATGCAGGATGTGTACCTTTGGTGGAAACTGGGCAAAGGATAGATCAGATCTCTCTGTGTTATTTTTGACTTGCATATGCATCTAAAATGACCTCGAACTGAAACGCTTAATCAAAAGAACGTTGAAAGCGATATGCAGATGTGTTGGTACATGCATATATTTTTTTCTGAAGGGCACCCTCCCCTCAAAAAAAAAAAAAAAAAAAATGCATCCGCGGCTAGCTTTTGCTGGGTTATACACGGCCCCAAAGCGTGTTTTCTGAAAACATCAGATGTTTGTATTTCCTCGTGGGTGGGACAGGCGTTATGGGGACTCTTTCTGGGAACAGTCTCCCGCCCCGGGGATACCTTCGGGCATCGGGTCAGTGAGAGGGGAGGCTTTTGTGTTCCTCGTATCTCGTATACCTTTCTCTGCTCTTGCACACACACCCCCTGTGCTTTCTTTGATGGACGCAGCAGGAGTCTGGGAGATGGGGTTATGAAGCACTTCTGATTCCTTCTTTTTTTTTTTTTTATCCTCACCCGAGGACATTTTTCCATTTTTTGTACAGACAGAGTGGGAGGGAGGGAGGGGAAGAGAGAGAGAGGGAAACATCGATGTGAAAGGGACACATCGAGCGGCTGCCACCCGCACGACCAACCAGGGCCGGGGACAAACTACAACCAAGGTACATGCCCTTAGCGGGAACCGAACCCCGGTCTCTCCAGACCGCAGGCGGACGCTCTAACCGCTGAGCCAAACCAGCCAGGGCCTGATTCCTTCTTTTAAAGTTTCCGTTGAAATCATTCACCTGACTTCAAGAACGTACGCGACAAGGAAGCTAAAGTTCTCAGATGTTCAGGTGAACTCGATAAATATCCAACACCAGCACTGCCGTGGCAGGTGGCGCTCCTTAGACCCGTGGGCCAGGGGGTGATGTCTGCCTCCCTCAAACGGAGCCTCCCGGGGGGTCCAGGTCAGCACCCGCTCAGCCCAGCAGCTGGAACAGGGCTGCCTGCTCCTTTTCCAAAACAGGGCCTCGTCAGGTGGTAGAAAGTCACCTGCTGTGGAAACAGCTGTTCCCCGCCCTGGGCTTTGTGTCCACGCCTGTCATGGAAAGTCCCGCAGGCCTGCAGCCCTGACGTCCCCTCCCTGGGCTGCTGACGCCTCGCGCCCATCCTTACCCAGCTCCCCTTTCACTGCCCCCCAGGGTTTGAAATGAAAGGCCGCCCCTTCGCCCCGCCCCTCCAGGCTGTCTGCCCCCACTTGGGACAGGGCGGCTGCTGACGTCCTCACGTCCGCCCGTCCGCCCTCGGTGGAGGAGGAAACCGAGGCCAGAGCGCGGCCATGGAGCCTGGGGCTGTCATGTACTCTGCTCTGGCTTCCTGTGTCCCCGCTGGGACGGTGCCTCTCCCACCTCCCCTCGGTCTCCTCTGTGCTTGCTCCCCACCAGCCCCTCCATTTTCACTTAATTCCCAGCCGGGAGGGTGCAGGAGGGAGTGCTCAGCAGCAGGCTGAGGCGGGGGCAGGCCCTGGAGTCTGTGGGGGTCCCGGGGTCTCTGCCACTGGGCAGGAGCAAGCAGGCTTGTTAGGGTGTGTGTGTGTGCGCGCGCTTGGGCTAGTGAGTGTGCGAGAGGCTGTGAGTGTGCACAGCCCTCGTCAGACTGTCTCCCTGCGCCCGGGGAAGCTTTGTGAACAGACGTCCTGTGACCTGAAATCCTCACGGCCCCGAGTGCCATTGTCATTGCACAGGGCGGTCTGTCCTTTCTCTCCTGGAACAGTGTAGGCTCAGCCCAGCACCTCTCCCTGCGGCCCCAGGAGCCCCTCCTGTGGGGAGGGCCCAGTGGGCTGCCTCAGGGCCTCTCCCCCACCCCCTGCCCAGCTGGGAATGGGCAGCAGTTCGATTTGGAGACCCCACTAGTGGAGGGACCAGAGCTTCTGGGGGATGCCCGAGGTCCCCCCGGTTGATGCTGAGCCACAGTGAAGGTCCGAGAGGAGGAGCCTCTTCCCCAGCTTTGTAAGAGGTGCTGTTTACACCAAGGAGCCCTGATGTTGAGACCTTCATGTGTCTGATAGACATTCCCTGTTCCAAGAAAACCCAGGACCCTGATAGCCAGGCCCTGCAGGGACCCCAACGGCCATGCCCTACAGGGACCCCAATGGCCATACGCAGCAGGGACCCCGACGGCCGTGCCCTGCAGGGACCCCAACGGCCATGCCCTGCAGGGACCCCAATGGCCATGCGCAGCAGGGACCCCGACGGCCATGCCCTACAGGGACCCCAATGGCCATACGTAGCAGGGACCCTGACGGCCGTGCCCTGCAGGGACCCCAATGGCCATACGCAGCAGGGACCCCGACGGCCATGCCCTACAGGGACCCCAATGGCCATGTCAGCAGGGACAGTGGCTGGGGGCCCCTGGCTCCCTCCCTCGGCCCCCAGGAGCCTTTGTCTGGTGAAGGGCTGGTCCCAGAGAGGGGCTGGCGCCGTGCCTCCAGGATCGTGTCCCAAACAAAGTTGTCCCCACAGAGATGGCCGTGGCCCAGGAGGTGCCCAGCACACGGGCGGGACTGAGGGACCCTCCACCGTGGCCCCGTGCTCCAGTCCCGGCCCGTGGCCCTCCATCAGGGGAGGCCCCAGCCCCTCCTCCCTCTGCGCTCCTTGTCAGTGACCTTGGAGTAAACAGAGCTTTGCCGTGATTATTATTTAAAGAAGCTCCAAGGTGACCAGTGGGTTCTGACGCGTGTAGAACCGTCTCTCCACTGCCTCCCAGCAAGAGGAGCCGCGGGCAGGGTCGGGCAGGGGAAGGGCCCGGCGCTGCAGGTGGCCCGGCGGAGCCCAGGACGCCTGCGGCCACACGGAGACCAGCTGTGGCGAGCTGGTGGCTCCCTTCCCTCTAAAGCAATCACGGTTCGGTGCAGGAGCGCAAAACGGCAGCGGGAGGCAGGCTGAACAGCCACGGCCCACGGTTTTGCTTTCCCTCCATCTTTTTTCAGCAGCGACCCGGCAACGGTGGACGTGTGTAGACCGTGCCCCTCGCCCCCGGCCCAGCGCCAGGTTCTCCACGGACAGGACGCGTCCAGCCCCACGAGGGAGGCGCTCCAGCCCCACGAGGGAGGCGCTGGCTCTACTTCTGCCCCGTTGTGGAGCCGAGAGGGTGTGGGGGGAGGTCCGCTGACTCTCCTGAGGGAGTCGGATGTGGCCTCGCGGCCTGTGGCAGCAGGTGCTCATTGGCGCCGGTGGGCCTTGCTGTCCCGTGTCCCCGCTGGCCTTGGGCGCTCGCAGCTGGGCCCCACGTGGGTGTGGCCGCCGGCCCAGCCAGCCAGCAGCAGGCTCCCTTCACTGGGTTCCCAGTGACCCCGGGGGTGGTCCCTATGGACGTGCCCAGTGGAAGAGGCTGCCCAGGCTCCGTGGTTCGTGCCCTGCCCGGTGATGGCAGCTGAGGGAGTCAGGGGCACCCAGGTGTCACGGGGGATAACTCGGAGCTCCTGCCCTCCCTGGTGGCCACCTGCCGCCAGGCCTCCGCGCAGGGGTTTGCTGCCCACACCCCGAGGGGAGTGCCGTGCCCTCCCCAGGATGGGGGCGGGGTTCCAGTGTCTTAAAGAAACATGGTCAAGAAAGGTCTGGGCCTTTTGTCCTTAATGTTAAACTCAAAAGAAGTAAATATTTTTACGAGTCAATTTTGGGGAACTCTGAGCTTCTGCTGGGGGTTTTGTTGACTGAGGACGGCAAAGAGGCTTTTGAGTCCTGCTGAGCAGACCCACCCCCACTGCAAATGCGGGACCCCCACCCCGCTGCAGAGCCGCCTCTGGACCCAGCTGCGTGACCGCTCCGGAGCCGGAGCCGGCCCAGTGCCTGGGAACAGCCCTTCGCCCTGATGGGGGCACCAAGTTCTGGGCCCAGTCTGAGGATGTCCGGCCAGTTTCGAGGCCTTGGAGAAGCCGATCTGGTCAGCAAGGGTCCTCCTGCGGGGCAGAGGTGGGGTGCAGGGGAACCGGACATGCACGTCTGGTCCCTGTGTCCGCGTGGCCGAGTCGTGCGAGGCCTTGGCAGTCAGTGCCGCTGGGCAGGCGAGGTCCCTGCAGCAGGAACCGGTGTGGGGGAGGGGCGGGGCACGTGGCATGAGAATGCAGGACGAGGACAGACTGGGCGAGGTGTGGGCAGTGGGCGTGCCAGGGTGACCTGGCTCCTGCCTGCCCGAGCTGCCCCACCTGCATGGTGTTGGGGCATGGCCCCGGCAGCAGCTCATCCTGGTGGGGCCCCAGCACCTGCGTGGAGGCCCGACTGGGGGTGGGACGGGGGTCCTGGGAGAGGCCTCGGCCTGCGTGGAGGGCAGGAGGGAATCACATCTCTGTTACAGGTGGGGCCGCTGAGGCTCAGAATGGTCTCCCTAGATCCTGCCCTGCCACCTGCTGACAGGTGTGGGAGCCTCCCCCCCAGCCTGCCCGGGGCCTCCGGGAGGCGTTTGAGTTCCGGCAAAGGCCTGTCTGCGGCTTCTTGGGAATTCGGTTCGGATCCTGGAAATGTGTGTGTGTGTGTGTGTGTGTGTGTCTGGTGTTTGCTCCTCGTGAGCCTGCCCACCAGCGAGCTGCCAGGGGCCGTCTCCTGGGCCAGGCCCAGCGGGGTGTCGCTCAGGTTCCTCAGTGCGCTTGCCGCCCCAGGGGGGGTCGGGGTGTCGTGATCACGTCGTGTCAGCTCCGGATCTCACTGCGAGAAGCGACGACGCGGCACATGTTCAAGGCTGCGTTTTGACTTTGGGACATTCCTGCAGCCCAGCCGTCTGTGAATTCTTTGATAGGAAGGTCGGTTAACCATTTCTGACACAGAGCGCGGATCCTTTTGTTCCCCAAGACTCGGGCCTCCTGGTGTCTGGTTTCGAGGCGCCCACGCCTCCCCCGCACCCAGCACCTGAAATCGAGCCTCAGCCTCCCCAGGGGGCACCGACTACAACAGGTTAAAAGGCGGCAGAAATGTGAGCGCCTTGGAGGGACCAGCGCCTTTGTGCGCAGAAGTCCCGCCCGCTGCTCCAGGACGCACTCTGCACAGAGCGAACAAGACAAAGGGACAGACCCCTCCCCCAAGTGTTCACTTCTGGCTGATTGGCGGAGACTCGGGAACGTATCTGCACAGATTTGCAAAGCTTGTTACTTTTAAGTCCCCTTGAGGTGCATGGTGGCCCCGCAGGTATTTTCTGAGATGGCAGCTGGGGTGAGCATGGAGGGTCTGTCCTCACTGACCCAGTCCACCTGCCTGGCACAGGGACGGTGCAGTGCTCACCAACGGGCTGGTGGTCACCTCCGGTTTGCGTAGCTTGTGTCTGCTGGGCCCCTGGGTGTCTGGGCCCGGCTGCTGCAGGGGTGGGGTGGCCCCAGGAGGGAAGGTACAGGGGCGCCGGCCTCCACCGTCCAGTACCTAGCACCCTTTGATGTGAGAATTGTGAAAGCCCTCGGGTATGGCTGTGCCGTCTTTTTCTGTTGTGCAAATGTGCGGTGAACTTGAAAGATTCATCTTAGAAATACAAGGAGTGGTGTGTCCGTCTCCCTCTCTGCTCCCTGCCCCTCCCTCCCCGTGCCAGCAAAGTCGCCCGCTTTCTCTCCCGCCGGCGCCGCACCCCGTCCTCGGCTTCAGACACCTTCTCCTTTCCAAGCTCGGGAAGTGGACACATGAACGTCGGCCGGACACTGTCGCCCTGTCCTGATTTCTTTCCTACTGGGTCCTCACCCTCCGTGCTGGCCCAGCACAAAAACCGGCGACCTGAGCCCAGGTCACGCACACCTGCCGGCCTCTTCCTCTGCTGGTTTCTCCTCCCCCTGCCGAGTCACATGTCACCCTGCCACCCGTGGAGAGCTTTCTGGGCTCTGACGGCATTTCATTGTCGTGACATTCACGACAGGAAGCCTGCATACTGAATCTTCTCCCCGTTTTACAGATGCAAACAGGAAGGGAGTTCCCCAAGGTTATCCAGTCCACATAAGATAAAATTAACCACATAAGGTGAACAGTTGAGTGGCGATTAGTGCGTTCACGATGTTGTGCGACCGCCCCCTCCATCAAGATCTGAGATATGTCATCACCCTAAAGTGAAATCCAGTACCTGTTAGGAATCACTTCCAGTTCCCCCCAGCCCTGGAAATCACTGGTCTACATTCTGTCCATGGATTTGCTTGTTCTGGACATTTCCTATAAAATCGAATTCTATGTACAACATGAGACTGTTTGCAACAGGCTTCTCGCACTGAGCGCAATGTTTTGCAGATTGGTCCACATTGCAGCAGGTGTCAGTGCTTCGTTCCTGTGCGTGGCTGAGTAATATTCCACTGAATAGACATACCACCATGTGTTTATCCGTTCATCTCCTGATGGACATGTGGGTTGTTTTACCTTTTAGTTATTGGGAACATCTGTGAACATGTTTTTGTCTGAGTCCCTGTCTTTCTTTCCCACAGGTCTGTGCCCAGGAGTGGAATTGCTGGGTCATGTGGTAACTTAACTTTTTAAAAATTTATTTTAGTTACAGATGTTTCTTCTTTTTCCCTCATTGACACCCTCCTCCTGATCCCGCCCCCCTCCCCCAGCATTGTTGTCTACGTCCGTTGGTTATGCTTATATGCATAAGTTCTTTGGTTTATCTCTTCCCCCCCCTGCCCGCTCCTCTGAAGTTTGTCGGTCTGAACCCTACTTCCACGTCTCTGGGTCTGTTTTGTTCATCACCGTATTTTGTTCTGTACTTAACTCTTCGAGGAACCTCATCCGTGCGTCAGCTGCAGCGTGGTGGTCCTATGACCCACATCCTTTTCCTCCACTTCCTTCACGGCCTCTTGGTGGCAGCTGGCATGTGTGTGAAGCAGGCTGCCCCTCAAGCTGCTGGTCCTGGGGCAGCTGGAGAAGGGGTGGGGCAGCGGGCCCTGTGGAACAGGGAGCAGGCCCTCAGAGGTGGTGGCTTCTGCCCGATACATCACTGTGCGTCTTTCCTGCTGGTGCGGATCATTCTTAATCTGAGCGCGCGTGGCTCTGCGGACCGTTCTTAATCTGAGCGTGCGTGGTTCTGCGGACCGTTCTTAATCTGAGCGTGCGTGGTTCTGCGGACCGTTCTTAATCTGAGCGTGCGTGGTTCTGCGGACCGTTCTTTGATGAGCACGCGTGGTTCTGCGGACCGTTCTTAATCTGAGCGTGCGTGGTTCTGCGGACCGTTCTTAATCTGAGCGCGCGTGGTTCTGCGGACCGTTCTTAATCTGAGCGTGCGTGGTTCTGCGGACCGTTCTTAATCTGAGCGCGCGTGGCTCTGTGGACCGATCTCTGTGGACCGTTCTTAATCTGAGCGTGCGTGGTTCTGCGGACCGTTCTTAATCTGAGCGTGCGTGGTTCTGCGGACCGTTCTTAATCTGAGCGTGCGTGGTTCTGCGGACCGTTCTTAATCTGAGCGTGCGTGGTTCTGCGGACCGTTCTGAATCTGAGCGTGCGTGGTTCTGCGGACCGTTCTTAATCTGAGCGTGCGTGGTTCTGCGGACCGTTCTATTGAGCGGCGTGGTTCTGCGGACCGTTCTTTGATGAGCGCGCGTGGTTCTGTGGACCGTTCTTAGTCTGAGCGCGCGTGGTTCTGCGGACCGTTCTTAATCTGAGCGCGCGTGGTTCTGTGGCCAAAAGGGCCGGCACTTGAGCCCGGGCAGCAGTGCCTCTGGGAGTAGGAATCTGGAGGCAAGGGTTGGGCCGTGTACCCGAGGCCGTTCATTTTCCTGAAACGGAGGAGTGCCAACTGGTGGCGCCAGGCCCTGGGGGTGTCCGCGCAGGGGGCCGTCTCCCTCCACCACAGCTGCTCCCCATACAAGTGTTGGCTTTCCCTTTTGCCCCATTTTTCCTCGCTGTTTCTGCTTGAACCCGTTGCTCTGAGCTAGTGCAGAGCGGTAAACAGCGGCTCCGTATCACAAACCTTCCCGGGAGCACACGCCGTTCCTGCCCCTCCCTGGGGAGTCTCTCACCCATCCCCCAAATCTAAATTATAAGTCGGAGAGAAAATATGGGGCTCGGGCAGCTTGGTGACGTTCTTTCCCAGGATCGCACCCAACACTTAGACACCCCGTAATAGGCACTGTCCCTGTTTTCCCAAACGACCGCTGTCGCGGACGAGAACACGTGATCTGTGCGCTCCTGTAACTACTGCTTACGAGGGTGAGATCTCTGAGCTACAGCTCAGCAGACCTGTGGTCTCCTCCACTGACATGGGAGAAAACCAGAAGGGTCGTGTGGGAACCGGGGCCCAGGTGTGTGGTAAAAGCTTCCCCTGTATTTACCGAAGAAGGGTTCACAGGGGCTCCTGTGGGTCTCGCCCCCAAGTCCCTGTAACACGCACGGACAGGTACTCCGATGTGAAAGCCGCACCTGGTGAAGCAGGCACAGGATGGGCCTTGTCCGGGGCAGAGGCTCAGCCCAAGGGGAGCAGAGGCTTGGCCGGGCCGCTGCTCACCGCCCGGGCCCAGGGCGGCCCCGGGGCGCGAGTCCGCCTAGCTCAGTTCCTGTGACCGGCAGCGCTATGTCCTCCCCTCCAGCCCTGTGTCCCCACACAAGAGGATGCTTCTTTCTTTGGAATGAACTGTGCAGTGACCTCCCTCCTAAGGGCACCGCGGACGGTTTATCTGCATCCTCTCTGTGTTCACAACGGCCTGCGTCCAGTGTGACGAGCAAGCGCAGTGTGTTATGTCATGAACTCAGACCCAGCCCAGAGCTGCGAGTGCAGGTGCAGGGCCTGCTGTTCGGGGCCGGCGAGGAGGACCTCACTCCATCCCCTGCTGGGACAGGGAGAAAGCGCTCTCTCTGTGGAGGGCGGGAGCCGCTCCTGTCATACGAGGTGGTGAGCCCGGGGCAGCTCACCATGCCCTCTGGGTATATCTTCGGGCCCCCACAGGATGCAGGCTTGTTGGGGTGTATGATGGGGAGGGAGGTTGAGTTGCCTGGCCCAGCCCGAGCCTGCCTGCTGCCTGCCTGCTGGCTGCGTTTCTGGAACCCCAAGACTATTCCACGTCGCGTGGCTGGTGTGCACAGGCTCCGTGCCGCCTGCTGGAAGGTGTCCTCGAGGGGCGCCCAGGGACAGGCGGGGCTGCCCAGGTGGGGGGGGGTCACTGGACAGGCACAGCCGTCTCCTCCACGAGGGACCCAGCAGTAAGCAGAGTTCACTCCGAGTCCCTGGTTCCAGGGGAGTTATTCTACCGCCCTGAGCGGGGAGACTGTGTGTGTGGGACCTGAGGGGTGGCCCCCGGGCAGGGAGAGAAGCTCAGGAGGAAGCTGGAACATGATCTCTGGGCACAAAGGATGGTCGACTTCTGGTCAGCAAAGGGTACAGAGGGTCACTCCAGGGCAAAGAACGGCAGGGCCCAGGAGTGGCCCTGAGAGCCTGGAGGTCACCAGGCTCCTGGCCACCTTGGCATGGCCGGGGGCCGTCGGTGGGCTGGGCAGTGGCGTCCTGGTGCGTCCAGCCGGCACTTGGACTCACAGGCTGACGTGGATCATCAGAAAGTGGGGCCCCGGGCCCAGGTGTCGACTGCTGTGCAGAACACCACCACCAGGGCCTGGGAACACCACCTCGACGTCTCAGCCTGCAGGTCCAGGTCTGAGACCTGGGTGTCGGCAGGACCGCGCTCCCTCTGAGGGCTCCAGGGGACGGTCCAGGGCCCAGGTGTCGACTGCTGTGCAGAACACCACCACCAGGGTCTGAGAACACCACCTCGACGTCTCAGCCTGCAGGTCCAGGTCTGAGACCAGGGTGTCGGCAGGACCGCGCTCCCTCTGAGGGCTCCAGGGGAGGGTCCTTCGGCCCCTCCAGCTCCCTGGTCCCACATCACCCCCATCTCCGCCTCGTTGTCACAGGACCTTCTCCCTGTGTCTCCACACTGTCTCCCAGGACACCCGTCACGGGGCCAGGGTCCCGCACTGCAGTGCGGCCTCGTCTTAATTAACGACATCGGCAAGGCCCCTACTTCCAAATGAGGCCACATTATGAGATTCCAGGAAGGACATACTTTTGGGGTACACTATGAACCCAGCATAGCTCACTTGAGGGATAAATTTTAAAAAAGTTTTTTTTCTTTATTGATTACAGAGAGCGGAAGGGAGAGGGAGAGAGAGAGAGAGAAACATCGATTGGCCGTCTCCTGCACGCCCCCCACTGGGGATCAGACCCACAACCTGGGCATGTGCCCTGACCAGGAGTTGAACTGGAGACCTCTGGGTGCAGGGTCGACGCTCAACCACTGAGCCACACCGGCCGGGCAGGGGGATGAATTTAAAACGAGGCGGGGGGCTCCTCTGCCCCCCGTCCACGTGCCACCCCCACGAGCCTGTCACGGTGGGCGGAGGGCGTGAGCAGGGGCTGGTGAGTGCCGAGGACACGGATGGGGGGCCCCTGACGCCCCTGTGCTTTCCTTTCCTGCAGCCCAACATCGGCCGCCTGGGCCTGCCCCACGGGCCGTCCGGAGAGAAGGTGGCCGTGGTGACCGTGGACGCCTGTGACACGGCCATGGCCGTGCGCTTTGGCAGCTTCGTCGGGAACTACAGCTGCGCGGCCCAGGGCACTCAGAGCGGCTCCAAGAAGTGAGCATCCCGGGGGAGAGGCTGCGTGGCCGCCCCGTGGCCGCCGTTCCAGAGGGGTCGCGCTGGGCGGCGGCAGACCCCTCCCTTGGCGGGTCTGCTCCCAGCAGTTTTCTGGAACCCGTCCCCGTAGACGCACCTGCCAGAGTCGTGTCGGACCAGCCTCGGGGCGGTGACGGCTGGTTCGCTGCCCCGGGAGCCCGACCCTGTCCGGCGGGTCGGGCCCCGTCCCCCACCGACCCGAGGAGTCTCGGGCTCATCCCAGCTGGGGAACAGGAAGGGGTGACGCGGACACCGGTATTCTCACGTTTCTGTGTGTGACGCCCGCTTCGGACGTTCCTGTTGGGCTCCCTCCTAATTGCGTTTTGGTGGAATATTTGGCCGTTGGTGAAGACCATGGTGTCTGAGGCTGATGGACGCCGAGCGCCCATTTCCTCAGGTCCCCGCCCACCCCAGGGTGGGAGGGGGCGCGAACCCGCTTTCCTGAGAAGGGAGCTCTGCCGAGAGGTCTGGCCCCAGGCCGCGCTGCTGCTGGAGCAGAACCAGGCTTCCGGTTTGCTGTGCCTCCCTTCAAGGTCACCAGAGGCCGGAGGAAGGTCGCATGACTGACCGGTGCTGCACGTGCTGTGTCATGTGGCTGGGCCGGCCACGGAGGAGCACTCAGTGGGCGGTCGCCCAAAACACTGGGTGGGTCAGGATCCAGTGAACGTGCGGGGAAACCGAGGCACAGGGAGGCTGACAGCCAGTGGTGGTCCCAGAAGTGGGCGGCCTGTGTTCTGACCTGTTGGCCACCTGCCTCCCGGGCTCCCTGCTCGCTGATTGACGTTGGAGATGACGGGTGTGCCGGGGGCAGAGGCCGCCTGACGTCACGGCAGCGGCAGCGCCCCGGGGCCACCTCCGCCACCCGGCCCTCACGGAGGTCGGCTTTGCCTCCGCAGGTCCCTGGATCTGACGGGCCCCCTGCTCCTGGGGGGCGTCCCCGACCTGCCCGAAGACTTCCCCGTGCACAACCGGCAGTTTGTGGGCTGCATGCGGGACCTGTCCATCGACGGCCGAAGCGTGGACATGGCCAGCTTCATCGCGAACAACGGCACCAGGGCAGGTGCGTGTGCCCCCGGGTCCGGGGCCATGGTGGCCGCACAGGGGTGGGCCGCCTCCGCCTCCTGACAGCAACCTTTCCTGGAGCCGAGCCGTGTGCGTCCAGCCTCGGGCCTCCCAGGGAGGAGCCGGGGCCCGGGCTCCTGGCCGTGCCGCTCTCGGGGACTGGGGGTCCTAGACTGTGGGGTGCCGCTGCTGCTGGGCTGGCGCGTCACCACCCCTGGGACGCTTGATCCCGGGGGCTTACCCGTCAGCAGACAGACCAGCTGGCAGGGTGGCCCGCAGGTCGGGTCGCTGCCATTTGGAGTCTTAGGTCCGTCCCCGCGCGGGTCTCGGGCCGCCCGCCTTCCTCTGCGGCTCGCGGGGCTCAGTGTCCCCGTGGACAGGCCGGGGACAGACCCCACGTCACCTTTCTGCTCTGCTTCCAGGCTGTGCTGCTCAGAGGAACTTCTGCGACGGGACCTGGTGTCAGAATGGGGGCACCTGTGTGAGCAGGTGGAGTACGTATCTCTGTCAGTGCCCGCTCCGCTTCGGCGGGAAGAACTGCGAACACGGTGAGGGCCTCCGAGGTGCCGCCTGCGTGCCGGGCGCCCAGGGCCAGCAGGCGCTGGTGGCGTGTCCCCTGGTGTGGGTCCTGGTGGGGAGCGGGAGTACTCACAGGGCTTGGGCGGGGCGGGAGGCTGGGGGGCTGGAGGGCATCAGAGCAGGTGAAATCGGACAGACGGGGCGCCTGGGCAGTGCACACACGGCACCTCGCCTGAGCGGGGTCCGTGAGGGTTGGGGGGCTGGGCCCCCCCCCAGCTCGAGGGTGTGCCTGCCCTCACACCGAGGCCCGAAAGGGCAATTCCCCAGGCCCGGAGCACCTGCCCCGTCACCGCCCCAGAGGGCCCTCCGGCTGGCTGCCTCCTTCCCGGACCAGGTTGCGGGCAGGCGGGGCCTCAGCTGCCCCCCCTGCGTCCAGTGCGCAGTTGTAGTCGCTGCAGGGTTGAAACAGCGCGTTCGTCTTGAAGCGCTACAGTCATGGATACGTTTCATTGTTTTAAAACTCGTCATGTTCTCTAAGTCTAAGGGGAACCGCGGGGATGGCTGAGGCCGGAGTCTGTGCATGTCCCTGGGTCGCCTGGGGGTGCCCAGAGCTCATTAGGTCGGAGGACTCCTGGCCTGGATCCACCCGTCGGCCCCAAACCCACGGGAACAGTTTGGGCACCTGTCCTGAGCCCAGTGCCATCCCCTTGCCGGCGCAGGGTCTGACAGGCGCCACCGCTCTGTAGGACTCACGGCTCTGTACGGGATGGTTGGGGACACGGGGTTCAGAGCTTTCCTTAGATGCAATGGGCCAGAAATAGTGGGGACCAGAGCCGTGCGTGGGGAGAGCTGAGCTTGCCCGGCCTGGCCCCGTGCACCCTGCCCCGGGCTGTCACCCCCACCGCCTCATCCGGGACAGGCTCCCCAGTCAGGGTCCGCTCCTTTGTGTCACGAGGGCCTGTTTTCGGGCAGCAGGTGGCCGGGCTGCGTGGAGCCCCGTGGACAGGCCGGGCCCAGCCCCGAATGACTGGCAGGTGCAGGAAGCTCAGGCGCGGGGGCAGTGTGCCCGGGTGGGCACAGTGCCGGGTGGCCGCCCGTGCCCCCAGAGTTCCTGTTGTGGAGGCCGAGTCCGGCTCCGGCCATGCCAGAGAAAACAGCTGCCAGGGTTGGGTTCGGAAGAGCAGGAAACAGACGCCCAGTGCTCACGGGGCGGTCGCTCTAGCGGAAGCCCCACCTGGCGGTTCTGTGCTGTGGGCCTTCTCTTGAAGGCCGTGCAGGGGGACTGTGCCATCCCCCCTGGAGAAATCGGGCAGAGACCCTGCACGGGCCGGCTGCCCTCCGCGGGGTCCGCACACACCGTGACAGAGCGGCCTGCTTCGTGGTCTGTCTAGCTCACACCATCATCCAGGTGTGTCAGGCTGGGGGGGCTGTTGTCACCTCCCTGGTCCCACACCATCTGGGAGCCCTCAGCTGTCCAGTGGCCCTGCCGTGTGTGGGCTCATCATAGGAGCCGGTGTTCGGGGCAGAAGCCCCAGACACCAGGCGCAGTGGGCGTGCAGATGGGGGACACGTGTGGTGTCGGCTGCTGGCCCCTGCTGTCCACCTGGGGACCATCCTGTGCCCCCTCCTGCACCTGTGGGATGGGGAAGGTGAGCTGTGCTCCCGGGCCCCCTGCCATGTCCTCCGAGCCCAGGGGTCCTGAGCTGCTCCGCTCTGTGTGCTCTGCAGCCTGAGCGCCTCTAGCTATGCCCTGGCCATGGCTGGGAACCCCAGGCCCCGGCCCTGATCCCCAGGAAGGTGGCATGTGTCCAGGGGTGTGCTCCCGCAGAGCCCATGGTTCCTGGGTGCAGAGGGTTGGATGCCATGCACACGGAGTCTGAGACCGGCCCTGGCGTGAAATGACAAAGGCCCGGATGTCTCTTCTCCCCACTCCCTGGGAGCCTGACCCCCTCCTCTGACCCCCGGGTCCTTTGTCTGTGCCCACAGCCATGCCTCACCCCCAGCACTTCAGCGGGGAGAGCGTCGTGTCCTGGAGCGACCTGGACATCACCATCTCGGTGCCCTGGTACCTGGGGCTCATGTTCCGGACCAGGAAGGAGGACGGCGTGCTGATGGAGGCTGCGGCGGGCTCCTCCAGGCTCCTTCTCCAGGTGGGTGCGGCCAGGCCCACCCTGGCAGGAGCCTGTCTGACTGATGGAGCCAGAGCGCTCGGCAGCGCCGCCCCAGATCCCGGGCTGCCCAGTGCACGCACCCAGGGCACCCCAACACTTCACGGTCCCACACCGGCCTGGGCTGTCCGGTGTGGAGAGAGGAGACATGAGCGTGCTTTTCCGAGGGGCTGATCGTGCCACTTACAACAGGGCGAGGAGCCAGGGCTGCAGGGTTAGCCCCCCGGGCCCCGTCTGTCCTCCATCCCCGGGACAGCACATGCGGGCGGGTGCACTCGGGGCAGCGTGTCCTAGACGGCAGCTCCGGCTCCCGGCGCCTCGGGCCGAAGGAGGCCGTGAGCGTGCTCGGGGCCTGGGAGAGGACGCACCTCGTGGTCACTTCCAGGAGTCTGTGTTCGGCCAGGTGTTCCCGACAGTCTCCCCCCCCCGCCCCCGCGTGGAACTGCCTCCCACGTGCCCTCCTGACCGCTTTGTCTTCACTCTTCTACTTAAAACGTTGGGCGAGCAGGAGGGTCCTCGAAGACTTTTAAGGTCTAATGCTCTCTGTCCCCTGGTTGCTCTGTCCCCTCCCAGCCCCATCAGTAGTTTCACTGAACTTGTGAGATGCTCAGGGGGTCTTTGTGGGCTGCCCTGTCCCTGTCCCTGTCCCTGTCCGTAGCCAGTGAGCCGGGAGGTCCCACCCTCGCTGGCAGCCTGGGGTTTTGAGCCGTCAGAGTCCGGAAGTGCCAGGCGCTGGGTGCGGGCAGTGGGCACGCCCTGCCAGCCCTGCGCCCCCTGTGCCCCCTGCGCCCACACCCCCAGTGCTCTCCGTCAGCGGTGACCGCGGACACCCACCCGTGTGCAGATCAGACACGGCAGGTGGCTCTCCCTCCTAGAAAGTCCACCTGTGAGGGTTCTCAGACCTGACCCGCGGCCCCGGGACTCGAGCCTGGGCAGGGCTCCGTCCTGATTGGAAGGAATTCACGACGGGGTTTCCTCCGTCTTTCCCCAGGCTCTCCTGCCGGCGTGTGCGTGTGCACGCGTGTCTGCGTGTGTATGTCTCTGTGTGTGTGCCTGTGATGTTCCTGGGCGCGCTCCATCTCGGGGAGCTCAGGGCATCGCGACCTCCCACCCTCTGGGCCCGAGGCCCCCTCCCCGTCCAGCCAGCACCTGGACCAGCCTCCTCGGCCTCGGGGCCAGCCACCCTGAACACGAGGCTGCCACCCTGGGACAGGGTTGGGAAGTCTCTCCCAGAGCTGGCCGGGCCCCTCGGCTGTACCCTCAGGTCCTCGTCGAGCCTGCCTCCTTCCTTTCCACGCCCGTGGGCCCCGGGCCCTCTTGTCCTGCCCAGTGTGAAGCGGATGGAGTTCCCCGCCAGGGCAGGGGTGCCGGGGCCGGAGACGGTCCGAGGCAAGATGGGCCTCACGGTGTCCACTTCACTCTCTTCCTTTTGCGCAGGGAAACCAAGGCCCGGAGACTGAGCTCTGGGTCCCCGGGGCCGCTTGCCACCTGGTTCTGCAGTGTCCACAGGACCAGCTCCCATCGCCCCGGGGGCCGCCCTCGGGGAGCACTTCCGTGTGGCGGGGCAGAGGGAGGGGACAGGGTGCTGCCCGGCGCCCCGTGCTCCCTGTCGGCATCAGCGGGACAGGGCCCCCAAGGGCCCAGTCCGTGGGCAGGTGGTGGGGACAGAGCCCTGGGGTGTGACTAGCCCTGTCCGGCGGGGGCTGGGGCTCCCCGTGCCCGGGTGCCCGCGTCTCTGCGCAGGGATGCCGTATGGAGAGCACCTAGGTCACAGCTGCAGGCTCTGGGCGCACCGGGGTGGTTGACAGCTGTCATTGTTCCGCCCTCACTACCCCGTCATTTCTGAGGGTGCTCTGGGTCGGAGCTGGGCGAGCACGGTCCGCCCAGGGCGTTCTCTGTGTCCCGTCCCAACCAGTTTGGCAGCTGCCCTGGCTCCTTCCAATGACGGAGTGGAGCGTGTTGCCCTGGGCAGTGGGGTCCCTGTAGGAAAAAGTGCTCTCAGTGGAACAGCCCTGAAAGCCACAGACCCCCGTGTTGCTGGAACAGTTACGTTATGGGTAGTTAATCCAAAAATCAAGGTATTTTGCCAGGGCCTGGGGCCGGCCCCTCCCTGTGGAAGTCTGGGCGGTGAGAGCGGTGGCCTTGGGGGGCACTCTCCAAGCGGGGGGCCACCCAGAAGCCGCCCCGGGGCTGGAATATCCTGGTTTATTTCCAGTTGGTGTGTGTGGAAGGCAGGCCTCCCGCAGGCCCGTGAGCCCGTGGGCAGGGCGGCAGCTCGGGTCCTTGGCCGCCACGGCAGGCCCGGCGAGCGACAGTCGTCCGACAGCCCGAACAATGTGGGTCGTTGCTTGCAGGCGCCCTGACTCTGCCCGCGTTGTCAAGCGGGGTAACCTGGCTGTTGTCGGACGCCTCACCTGATCCGGTGGCAGACCCAGGTGGATGTCCCGGCATCCACCCCTCCGGTGTCGCTTTGCGTGGAGACACACGTCGTCGGTGTCGTTGCCGGCTCTGGGCTTCCTCAGCCGAGGCAGGGAGGAGGGGAGGGAGGGAAGCGAGTGTGTTGACCACAGTCTGTAGGACAAAAGGGAACTTATTAAAAGGTTACAAAGTATCTTCTTTAGTTGACTGTGGGTTGAGACGAAAAACCAAAATGCCTTTAGTTGCCTTATCTTTTTTTTTTTTTTATCCTCACTCGAGGACATTTTTTCCTTTTTTGTTCAGATAGAGTGGGAGGGAGAGAGAGAGAGAGAGAGAGAAACATCGACGTGAAAGGGACACATCGAGTGGTCGCCACCCGCACGACCCAACCAGGGCCGGGGACAAACTGCATCTGAGGTACGTGCCCTTAGCAGGAACCGAACCCGGGTCTCTCCGGACCGCAGGCCGATGCTCCAACCGCTGAGCCAGACCGGCCAGGGCTAGTTGCGTTATCTTTACGATCAATGAAAACATTCCCTATCTTCCGTTGTGATTCCTTCTGCGATCCGGGTATTTAGGAAGTATATTTTTGAATTAGCAAACGGGGCGTTCTCTGGTAACTTGGTCTGTTACTGTTTCTTGCCTCCGTACAGGTCAGGGACCGTTCACTGGGGGGTTTCAGACTCGGCCGTGTGTTCGGAAGGGATGTTTGCTCTGCAGGTGTGTTCTGCACACATCAGGTAGTGAGCTTCGTTCACTGTGGCCTTCACGTCTTCTGTGTCATCGTGGATTTGGGGAGGGGAGCTGTCTTCTCAGTTACCAAGAAAGGTGTGTTAAAAACCACCAGCCTTGCCCGGCCGGTGTGGCTCCGTGGTTGAGCGTCAACCGTGTATCAAGAGTTTGCCAGTTCAATTCCCAGTCAAGGCACATGCCCAGGTTGTGGGTCCGATTCCTAGTGGGGGGCATGCAGGAGGCAGCCAATCGATGTTCTCTCTCGTAGAAGTTTCTCTCTCTCTCTCAAATCAATAAAGAAAAAAAAATTTCCAATCTTGCCTGGCTATTGTGGCTCAGTGGATGGAGTGTCGAACTGAGAGATCCCAGTTCGATTCCCGGTCAGGGCACATGCCCAGGTTGTGGGTTCGATCCCCAGTAGGGGGCGTGCAGGAGGTAGCCAAGCGAGGCTTCTCTCACATCAATGTTTCTTTCTCCCTTCCTCTAAAAAAATAAATCTCCAGTCTTGATTGTGGGTTTATCTCCAGTTCTGTCGGTTTTTGCTTTGTAGATTTTGAGGCTGTGTTATTAGGTTGTACACGTTTAGGATTGTTTTCCTGCAAAGTTGACTGCCGCCATGAAAACCCTCCTGGTGTCTGGTGGTGACGTTGGGCTCACATGACTAGCCACACCGGCTTCTTTCGGGTTGCTGTTCACCTGACGTGTCCTTTCCTACCCCTGTACTTCCAACGTTTTGGCATCCTTACGTTTTCGGTGCGTGTCTTACAAGCGGCGCAGTAATAGTTTGGGTGTTGTTGTTTTTCTGTTTTGCAAGTTCATGGGATCATCTCGACAACCACGACAGCAGCGTGTGTGTCTCTGCCGTACTTGGGGCTGTCGGCAGCAGATTCTCATGTGAGACGTCAGACAACCTGGAGATTCTGGGATCTCTGCTCAGGGTCTGCGATAGCTCACACCCCAACCTGACGGCTTGCATCGAAGGGAGGTTAAACCGTCCCTGGGGACCATCCTCTCTGGGGAATAGTGTTGTTTTTTTTTTTTTACTCTACCTTGATTGAAGTTATATTTAAACACGAAGTTCGTTACAATGTTCTCTTCTGACTCTTCCCACCTGTGTATAAACATGGTGGCTTGAATGCAATCTCACAAAATGCAACATTTACCTCCAGAAATAAGTCTCGTGGTTGCCTGGATCTGATTCCTTGGAAGTCTGTGGCTCCCGTGAACTGTTTTATTTTTAAGTCTGCACCTGATGGTTCTGTTCTTCTGGGTTCCCCGAGGGTCTGTTTCCACTGTTTCGTACGTGGTTTCCGAGCTCATTGCCTTCTCTGTGGGTACTTGGGTATTCTCGACGGAGTGCGACCATCATGCGGAGAAAGTAGAGAGAATCTGACACCCGCATGGTGGCGCCCCTTGTGTCCTGTGTTTGCTGACACGCCGCCCATGCTGTGAAGTCCAGATGTTGTCCTCCCAGCCCCAGGAGCCCAGAAAGCTTTGCTCAGCTGAGATGCTCAGCGTGTCCCCCAGAACCAGCTGGTGGCCACAGGGGAGGCACACACCTGGCTGGTTTCTGCCGATTTCTGATTCCTCTGGTTGTGCTTGTGACTCTGTATCCCTGCAGGGCCCGAGTCGCTCTGGTGTCTTCAGACAGGTGGGCTTGGTCCTGGTCTGATGTCCTGGGTGTTCTCAGGAGGAGGTTGGTGCAAACCACCCGGTCCCTCGTTAGGGGAGACATGGCCTTGGCCGTCCTCTGGCTGCGTTTCCCTAACGTGAATGTCGTTGGCCAGTTCCAGCGCTGATCTCCGGTTCTTGGGACATGTACTTACACGTGGGTGGTCTGGCTCCTGGCTCAGGAAGGGTAACATTGACACCCAGACAGCCCTGTAGGCCCCTGAATCGGGGGCTGTTCCAATACTGAAGTCTGATGGGCCTTACTACACCTGCCCCCCGTCAGCCTGGGACACGTCTTAGCGTAGACAACGGCGTATCATTCGGAGGGGTGTCACAGCATCAAGAAATTAAACTTGACCCAATTCTTAGTCCGTCCTCGAGGCAGTGCCCTGCGGTAAGTCTGTCCACGCGGCCCCCCGTCCCACAGATCGTGAACAACCACCTCCAGTTTGAGGTGTCCCATGGCCCCTCCGACGTGGCGTCCGTGAGTCTGTCCGGGTCCCGCGTGGCTGACGGGGAGTGGCACCACCTGCTGATAGAACTGAAGAGCGCCAAGGAGGGGAAAGACATCAAGTACCTGGCGGTCATGACCTTGGACTACGGCATGGACCAGGTGAGGGGGCACCCTCTCTGGGTCGGACCCGGTCACCCGGTCTGAGGGAAAACCGAGGGACCCTTCCACAATTGGCCACTGTACCAGGACCCGCCAGAGCCCTTGTAGATTTGGGGGCACACACTCTGAGCCCCCGAGCTTGGATCTCACATTCTGCCTTCTGCTGAGGTCTCTGGCGTGTTTTACGGGGTGCCCACCCACACGGCCAGTCGTCACGTGCCCTTGGAGTCCAGGCTCATCTTACTCCTGGTTCTGAGAATAAACAGCGGTCCTGTCCCCCAGGCACGCCGTCCTGGGCGGAAGGGCTGGCGAAGCACCCTAGACCCCCCAAAGGTGGACATATTCTCCATCTTCCTTGTTCACCACGCCGGCTGTGGAGGGGCGGGCTGCCCACGTGCCCGAGCTGACCGTCTGGGCCGGGCCAGGATGCGGGCATGTGTCCTTTGACTGGTTCCCACGCCTTGCCTGTCACGCAGGCCCCGGTTTTCCCCCGAGGGGGCTGAGCCTGGCCTCTGTTTAGAGCCCCAGGGTCCTCCGGCTGTGGGGAGTCTGCGTTCGGGTTTTCAAGCACGTTCTTTCCAACCAGAGATGTTTCCAGAATGGTGGATGTGGCCCCTCTCCCCACAGGACACCGTGCAGATCGGGAACCAGCTTCCGGGCTTGAAGATGCGAAGCATCGTGGTGGGGGGCGTGTCTGAGGATAAGGTCTCCGTGCGCCGAGGGTTCCGGGGCTGCATGCAGGTACGGCAGAGCCGGGCACCCCCACGCGGGCTCGGGGCTGCAGGCAGGTACGGCAGAGCCCTGGCACCCCCTACACGGGCTCAGGGCTGCAGGCAGGTACGGCCGAGCCCGGCACCCCCACGCGGGCTGGGGGCTGCAGGCAGGTACGGCAGAGCCCGGGCACCCCCACGCGGGCTGGGGGCTGCAGGCAGGTACGGCAGAGCCGGGCACCCCCACGCGGGCTGGGGGCTGCAGGCAGGTACGGCAGAGCCCGGGCACCCCCACGCGGGCTGGGGGCTGCAGGCAGGTACGGCAGAGCCCGGGCACCCCCACGCGGGCTGGGGGATACAGGCAGGTACGGCAGAGCCGGGCACCCCCACGCGGGCTGGGGGCTGCATGCAGGTACGGCAGAGCCGGGCACCCCCACGCGGGCTGGGGGCTGCAGGCAGGTACGGCAGAGCCGGGCACCCCCACGCGGGCTGGGGGCTGCAGGCAGGTACGGCAGAGCCCGGGCACCCCCACGCGGGCTGGGGGCTGCATGCAGGTACGGCAGAGCCCTGGCACCCCCACGCGGGCTTGGGGCTGCAGGCAGGTACGGCAGAGCCCTGGCACCCCCCACACGGGCTCAGGGCTGCAGGCAGGTACGGCAGAGCCCGGGCACCCTCACGCGGGCTGGGGGCTGCAGGCAGGTACGGCAGAGCCCGGGCACCCCCACGCGGGCTCAGGGCTGCATGCAGGTACGGCAGAGCCCTGGCACCCTCACGCGGGCTGGGGGCTGCAGGCACCGCAGCTGGTGCGTGGTCAACCCGCTCGTTTTCAGTAAGCCCGTCACGTGTCTAAGAGCCAACCCAACCGTAACAAACCCAGTTTCCATCTTACACTGTCCTCCCCACATTCCCTCACATTGTCCCCCACGGCCCCCGCCACCATGCTGTGCTTGGCTGCCCACAGCTCTGTCCAGAATCCGCCCCTCGCTGCCTCCGGCCCCACCTGTCCATCCCATGCTCACCTGCGCAGGTCCCACACCTGTCCCCTAGTCCAGGTTCTCTGCAGCTGTGTGCAAAGCAGCTCTGCTCCTGGCCCCCAGCTCCCACTTCACCCCGCTGCCCCACGGCCCGGCATGTTCTCTGAGCCCCTCCCCCAGCTCTCTGCCGGGCTCGGCCACCAGGCCTCTGGAACCTGCCGGTGTGGCCCTGTCATGTCCTTCGAGGTGGCCCCTGCTCATATGCCCTCTCCAGGAGCTGCCATGCCCACTGTCACCCGCAGGAAGACCTCCTGTGACCCTCGCATGTTTTCCCCGTGAGCTCACTCGGGCTCGCTGGGATGGGGAAGCCTCTGTCTGCATTTCCAGGGGCTCGACTCCCCCGAAATCCAACCGGGGAGGCAGAGGGACGTGGTTCGGCCGTCACCCCTCTCTGCCCCTCCCCCACCCATGCCAGTGCTGTAGATAAATGAGGTGCCACTTTAGAAACAAGGGACCAGGCAGAATTGGGGTTCCTTAAACCCCGGTGACCTCTCGGGGTTCCTCCAGCCCTGAAGCCCTGGGACCAAGTCCAGCTGCTCTTTCTCAACACAGGGAGTGAGAATGGGGGAGACGTCCACCAACATCGCCACGCTGAACATGGACGATGCCCTCAAGGTCAGGGTGAAGGACGGCTGCGACATGGGGGACCCGTGTGCCTCCAGCCCCTGCCCCCAGCACAGCCGCTGCCATGACTCCTGGGACAGCTACGCCTGTGTCTGCGACAAAGGTGGGCGTCCGCCGCCCTCCCGACGCCCGTCAGCCGAGGGCACTGGGGTAGCTGAGTGGGGCGTCGGCTTCCCCACCCAACTCTGCGTCTGGGGACCCTGAGCTTTGATCTGTAACCCGGGAGTGGGCATCACTTCTTAGACACAGCCCCTGTGCCTCTCCACCAGGGCAGAGGGCGCCTCCCACGCTTCATGAGGGAAGAACTAGGGGAAAGGGCCCATTTTTAGAAGTGTGCATTCAGTGTTTGCCTTTGAATTTTGAGGTGCTGCGGCCATGCCCAGTGGGCACTTGCCCACTGATGCCCGGGGGCAGTCGAATGCTCTGCCCTGCAGTTCCCGCCCTCCCTCGGGCACCGGGGAAGTCCTCTTGTCCATCTTTCCATGTCTGACCCCCCCCCCCCCCCCGCTGAGGGCTTGTCTGTCAGTCGATGTCTGACCCCCCCCCCGAGGGCTTGTGTTTCCCGTTGCTGCCGAGTCTTCTGGAAAGTCGGGTCGGGGGGGACATGTGGCCGAGATGTCTGAACAAGGAGGGTCTGTCTCCGGAAGGGGGGCTCGGGGTGCTGCGGCCGACCTGGGGTGGGGGTGACGCTGGCCTGTCCCCACAGGGTACTTTGGCAGGAAGTGTGTGGACGTGTGTCACCTGAACCCCTGTGAGCACACGGCGGCCTGCGTGCACAGCCCGGGCGCCCCGCGGGGCTACGTGTGTGAGTGCGGGCCCGCCCACTACGGGCAGTACTGCGAGAACAGGTAAGAGGTGCCACGCGGGTTCCGCTCCCCACCATGTCTCCTCTGCGTTCCTTACCCCAAAGTACATAGAATTCTGGGTCAAGGACCACTGTTCTTTCAAATGCGGCGTGAAATCATGAGATTGGGCGCCCCGCCAGCCGTTTGCGGGCGTTTCCGGAAACACACGGAGCGCTCGTTTGCCAGGAGCGCGCTGTGCTCACGGGGCAGGCGCCGCGCACCGGGAAGGGGCGTGTAATCGTGGGGACCCCTCGACGTCATGCCCGTCAGTCCCGTCCGGGAGCCCAGGGCCCGGGTGTGTGCTTGTCACAGGCACATCACTTTCCCCCAGCTGGGCGCTGGGTTCTCCATAATCCGGGACTCCGGCCCCTTCCGGAGGCGATGCCATGGGGCCCTGGTCCTCGGCCTGTGCCGGCCTTGAGGGGCGAGAGCCCGAAGGCACCTGCCTGCCCACCTGGCAGGGTCGTCTCGCTCTGCTCTGCGCCATCCGGGCACCGCACTGTGTGCTGTGACTCTGCCCATTAGAGAGGCGGCCATGCCCTCGGGCGCATGATCTCCCGGGGAGGGGCACCCATCGGGATGACGGGGGATGGGAGGCCCAAGGAGAGGGCTTTTCAGGGGCAAACCAGCGGGCGGAGCTGGGGAGCCAGCGGGTCAGGCCTGGGGCCGTGCTGTCCGGGGCGTGCCCTGCCCTGGGGCCTGGGAGGTGCCTGCCTTGAAGGGGGGGCCCGGCAGGAGAGCAGCAGAATCGGGCTGGGGCTCAGGCCCCGTTCCCTTGGGGGGGGCGGGACCAGCTCGGAGGCTGTGCCCTCCCCAGGACCCGGTGCTGTGGGCGCTCAGGGCTGAGGAGGTGATGAGGGGAAGGGACCCACCAAGCTCGGTGGCCCCCACACCGTAAATGCACAGCCGTGAACCCCGGACTGGAGGCCCCGGGCCCAGGAACTCTGCCCTGCATGTTTCATGGCCCCGTCGTGCACACAGTAGGTGCTTAATAATTGCTCGGCAGGTGAGCCAGAGTATGAGGTTGACGGGTAGGGGGTGGAATGCCACTAGCCGGGGTAGGGAGCACGGGGGGCACTTCATTCTGAGGAGCCTGGGGGATATCGGGGGGATGTCACACAGGTGGGCGGGTCTGCACGGGATGCTCAGGTGAGCTGTCAGGTAGGTCGGAGCAGGGCTAGGGTGACAGTGACAGGTGGGCCCAGCCTCCTCTCCTCTGACATCCCTCAGTGCAGGGCCAGCGCCGCTTACGAGGCAGGACTGGGTGGGTCTGACAGTTCTGAGCCCCCGGGCCCAGCTTGTGGCTACGCAGAGCTGACGGGGCAGCACGTGGAGAGGCTGCTCTGAGTGCCCGAGGGGCCACGGCCGACGTCTCTCTCTGGGGACCTGAGGAAGCACAGAGGCTGCAAGGCCCTGGCTCAGCCTCACTGAGCTGGCAGTGGGTACACCTTCCGTCTGCCGCCTCGTCTTCCCGACAGGATTGACCTTCCGTGCCCCAGAGGCTGGTGGGGGAACCCCGTGTGCGGACCCTGCCACTGCGCCGTGGGCAAAGGCTTCGACCCCGACTGCAACAAGACCGACGGACAGTGCCGGTGCAAGGTGAGGCCTGGCCCGCAGGTGGCTGGCGGGGCGCGTCTGCCACCACTCCTCAGGGCCGTGCTGAGGAGAAGGCCCTACGTGTACACACATGCACACACACCTACCTGTGCATAAACACACGCCTGCACGCACACTACCTGGGCACATTCGCACACATCCCAAGACCAGGGAGATCAGTGCACACACACCTACCTGTGCATAAACACACACCTGCACGCACACTACCTGGGCACATTCGCACACATCCCAAGACCAGGGAGATCAGTGCACACACACCGACCTGTGCATAAACACACGCCTGCACGCACACTACCTGGACACATTCGCACACATCCCAAGACCAGGGAGATCAGTGCACACACACCTACCTGTGCATAAACACACGCCTGCACGCACACTACCTGGACACATTCGCACACATCCCAAGACCAGGGAGATCAGTGCACACACACCTACCTGTGCATAAACACACACCTGCACGCACACTACCTGGGCACATTCGCACACATCCCAAGACCAGGGAGATCAGTGCACACACACCTACCTGTGCATAAACACACACCTGCATGCACACTACCTGGGCACATGCACACACGTCCCGAGCCCAGGGAGATCAGTGCACACACACCTACCTGTGCATAAACACACGCCTGCATGCACACTACCTGGGCACATGCACACACGTCCCGAGCCCAGAGAGATCAGTGCACACACACCTACCTGTGCATAAACACACACCTGCACGCACACTACCTGGGCACATTCGCACACGTCCCGAGCCCAGAGAGATCAGTGCACACACACCTACCTGTGCATAAACACACGCCTGCACGCACACTACCTGGGCACATGCAAACACGTCCCGAGCCCAGGGAGATCAGTGCACACACACCTACCTGTGCATAAACACACGCCTGCACGCACACTACCTGGACACATTCGCACACATCCCAAGACCAGGGAGATCAGTGCACACACACCTACCTGTGCATAAACACACACCTGCACGCACACTACCTGGGCACATTCGCACACATCCCAAGACCAGGGAGATCAGTGCACACACACCTACCTGTGCATAAACACACACCTGCACGCACACTACCTGGGCACATGCACACACGTCCCGAGCCCAGGGAGATCAGTGCACACACACCTACCTGTGCATAAACACACGCCTGCATGCACACTACCTGGGCACATGCACACACGTCCCGAGCCCAGAGAGATCAGTGCACACACACCTACCTGTGCATAAACACACACCTGCACGCACACTACCTGGGCACATTCGCACACGTCCCGAGCCCAGAGAGATCAGTGCACACACACCTACCTGTGCATAAACACACGCCTGCACGCACACTACCTGGGCACATGCAAACACGTCCCGAGCCCAGGGAGATCAGTGCACACACACCTACCTGTGCATAAACACACGCCTGCACGCACACTACCTGGGCACATTCGCACACGTCTCGAGCCCAGAGAGATCAGTGCACACACACCTACCTGTGCATCAACACACGCCTGCAGGCACACTACCTGGGCACATTCGCACACGTCCCGAGCCCAGAGAGATCAGTGCACACACACCTACCTGTGCATAAACACACGCCTGCACGCACACTACCTGGGCACATGCACACACGTCCCGAGCCCAGGGAGATCAGTGCACACACACCTACCTGTGCATAAACACACACCTGCACGCACACTACCTGGACACATGCACACACGTCCCGAGCCCAGGGAGATCAGTGCACACACACCTACCTGTGCATAAACACACACCTGCACGCACACTACCTGGACACATGCACACACGTCCTGAGCCCAGGGAGATCAGTGGATACACACTTACGTGCTGATGTGGGTGCAGGTTTCTCGCTCCTTCCCGGAACTGAGTGTACCAGGGCTGGTTTTCACCTGTAAGGACCGAGGAACTAGAGTCCTCAGCCCCACACCAGCTGGTCAGAGGAAACCGAGCCATTTCTGTGAGGTTGGCTCATCTTCGGCTCCAGCCACGGTTCTAGTTGGCCATTGTCCTGAGCTTTTATCAAACCAGCACTCGGTCACAGCCGAACTTTCAGAACACGAGACACCCCGAGCACGCCCCGCCTTGGGGTCTGTGATCCACGCGTGTGGCCCGCCGCCCTCGCCTCGTGTGTCTGAGCGTGCCGCCGTGTTCTCAGCCCAGAGCGTGGGAAACCCCGCCCGCCTCGGCCCCCCGAACGTGTCGCACACCTTCGGCGTCCTGTCGACAACCACTGTCAGCTGCTGGAGCTGAGCCCGAAGGACAGGCCTGCTGGGAACGGCAGCTGCTTGGCGAGGGACACTCGGAGCCACCCCGACGGGCTGGCCACCCAGGACAGGAAACCCCTCACAGGGCGCACTCGGACGCTCCCCACGGCTCTGTTTTTTTTATCCTCACCTGAGGACATTTTTCCATTCTCTGTTCAGATAGAGTGGGAGGGAGAGAGAGGAAGGGAGAGAGAGAGAGAGAGAAACATCGATGTGAAAGGGACACATCGAGTGGCTGCCACCCGCACGACCAACCAGGGCCGGGGACAAACTGCAACCGAGGTACGTGCCCTTAGCGGAACCGAACCCGGGTCTCTCCGGACCGCAGGCCGACGCTCTAACCGCTGAGCCAAACCAGCCAGGGCTGTGCTGAGAATATTTTTCATGTAAAAAGTTATGGAAAATGCAGGGAGGAATTTAAAGGTGACAGTGATGCCCGTCTCCCCTCCCAGGGTGACCGTAACGTGTGAATGCCCCTCCCAGGTACTGATACGCAGTTGGCACCCCTGTGCGGACACGGGGGCCTGGACACTGGCCACAGTCTGCCCAGGTCATGGCCCACCTAGTTTTCAGTGGGGGCACTTGAGTGGCCCGGCGAGGGAGGAGTGTCCAGTGAGCGGCTGAGCTGGACGTACACCCGGGACTTTCTGAATTGGAAGCGCGTTCTTGCCCTTCACCCTGACCTGCCCAGTGATAGACATTCAGGTGGCTTCCAATTTCTCTCTCTTTTTTGTATTTTTTTAATCCTCACCTGAGGATACTTTTCTATTTTTTTTGTTCAGATAGAGTGGGAGGGAGGGAGAGAGAAACATAGATGTGAGAGAGACACGTTGACTGGTTGCCTCTCGCAGGGCCCCAGCCAGGGCCGTGGACCATCGCAACTGAGGTACCTGCGGAATCGAACCCGCGACTCTGGTCTGCGGCCGACGCTCTAACCGCTGAGCCAAACTGGCCAGGGCGACCAATTTATCACAATTTCAAAAGAAAATGCTGTGGGGTCACTGATACCAGAATCTGCATGTGAACCTCTGACCCATTTCAGGATAAGTCTGCAGGTGGTCACGATAAATATTTGCTAAGAAATGAGAGTGGGTGGCCCGGCCGGTGTGGCTCAGCGGACGGAGCATGGTGCCGTGGACTGAGAGGTCCCGGTGTGATTCCCACTTGGGGCACACGCCTGGGTTGAGGGCTCCATCCCCCGTAGGCGGCGTGCAGGAGGCGGCAGATCGATGTTCTCTCTCATCATGTTTCTCTCTCCCTTCCCCTCTCTCGAAAATCAATGGAAACATATATTTTTAAAGGCTTAAAAAGGAAAATCGGAAAAACAACAAGAGCCGCGAGAGCAGGGTGCCCTCCTGGGGAACGCGCCTGCCGGTCTGGCGGCGGCAGCGGAGTGCGGCCCGGAGGCCGGCAGGAGCTCGAGGGGGCTCGGGGCCCCGGCGTCCCACCGGCCCCTGGAGTCCCACACGCTGCCTCTGGCGTTCGCAGGAGAACCACTACCAGCCGCCAGACCAGGACACCTGCCTGCCCTGTGACTGCTTCCCGCACGGCTCGCACAGCCGCGCCTGCGACGTGGCCACGGGGCAGTGTGCCTGCAAGCCCGGCGTCATCGGCCGCCAGTGCAACCGCTGCGACAACCCCTTCGCCGAGGTCACCGTGCTCGGCTGTGAAGGTCTGTGTGCTCCTTGAGGCCCTGTCACAGGCACGAGCTGCTGTGTGTGTGTGTGTGTGTGTGTGTGTGCGCACGCGCGCGCGCACCACACACGCTGGGACTGGGGAACACTCCGCAGCCTCGGGGTGTTGTCCCCTTGGCCCATCACGAGAGCTGGGGCCACACCCACCCGTTCTAAGTGCTGGAGAGATGCGGGTGGTCTGGTTTGGGCGGGGGCAGGGCCTCCAGGGAAGAACGTGCGGGGAGCCCTGTACCCCTGGGGTACAGCTGAGCCAGGCTGAGGGTTTCCTTTCCTCTGTCCCCAGTGATCTACAGCGGATGTCCCAGAGCCTTTGAAGCCGGCATCTGGTGGCCGCAAACCAAGTTCGGGCAGCCGGCCGCGGTGCCGTGCCCCAAGGGGTCCGTGGGTAAGTGCCGTGGCTGGAGCGTCCACTCTGGGCAGGCAGCCAGGGGCGTGCGGTTGGCCGGAGACCCGGGCCGGGTGGCAGGCCGCACGGACATGCCGTGTTCAATACCTTGTTTAGCCAAGTGTTGGGGGAAAAGAAACTTCCTCCTTCACGATAAGTGTCAAACCTGGTAATGGCGCCGCACAGGTCCCGGTGGCCGGGGACGCCTTGAGCTGGGCGTGGGGTTCTCTGTGAAACGTGGGTGGAGCTGTGTGTGCCCTCGAGGGTGGTGGGGACAGCGCGCCCAGCCCGTGGCCGTGCGGGGTGCGTGTGGATTGTGTGGATACTTGGCAAACAGGTGAGCTGGTTTCTTGTCTTTCTTTCTTTAATCCTCACCCGAGGATATTTTCCCACGGACTTTTTTTAGATAAAGTGGGAGGGAGGGAGGGAGAGACACGTTGATTGGCTGCCGCCTGCACAACCCCGACCAAGGCTGGGACCGAACCCGCAACGGAGATACGTGCCCTTGACTGGGAATCGAACCTGCGGCTCTGGTCCACGAGCCAACGTTCTAACTGCTGAGCCCAACCAGCCAGGGCCTGTTGTTATTTTTTCACAGATTTGCTCAGATGTTTGTTCCTCGTGGCTGGGTTCCAGCCACCTGTCAGGCTCGCCGTGGCCCCCGGCGTGGCCGTGGCCCTGGGCCGGCAGGGGAGCGCATCACCCCTGGGGTTCACTCCTCAGCGGAGCGCACAGGCTTTGTGTACACCCGGCCCCACGTGGGGGGCAGCAGCTGAACTGCAGGTTTTGCGAGCCCGCCCTCTGTTCCCCAGGCACCGCCGTGCGTCACTGCAGCGCGGAGAAGGGCTGGCGCCCCCCAGGGCTCTTCAACTGCACCACAGCCTCCTTCGTGCAGCTCAAGGCCATGGTAGGGAGAGCGTGCGGGCCGGAGGGCTGGGTGTCCAGGCCGCCGGGGCCCTTCGGGAGACATGGGTGTGGCTAGGGCAGGTCTCCGTCTCCTCTGTCCCCCTCAGGACCCATTTCTGCATCCGGTTCTGCAAATCCTGGGTCGCGGCCCCGCCCTTTGCCCGGTGTACCCTCCGCTCCGGCCTCTCCCAACTGCTTTTCAGCCCGACAGGCCCCCTTCTCGTACCGCAGTTACCAGCCAGAGCGCGTTTGGGGGTCGTTTGGGGGGATCTCTCACTCTCTTCTCTGGCGAGGCCGTTTCCCCCGAACGTGGTGGGTTTCTGAACGGGGGACCCCGAGCAGCTGCGCAGGAGGTGTGCAGGCCTTGCTTCGCTCCCTTGTGCAGAACGAGAAGCTGAGCCGCAACGAGTCGCGGCTGGACGGGGCGGGGTCGCTGCGGCTGGTCAAGGAGCTGCAGAACGCCACGCAGCACACCGGCTCGCTCTTCGGCCACGACGTGCGCACGGCCTACCAGCTGCTGGCCCGCGTGCTGCAGCACGAGACTGGCCAGCAGGGCTTCGAGCTGGCGGCCACGCGGGACGCCGACTTCCACCAGGTGGGCGCGGGCGGGGGGGGCCGCAGTCCCCGCTCAGCGGGAGGGAGCACCGCACCCGCGACCCTCCCAGCTAAACGCCATGTTTCACGTGTGCGCCCAGGCTGGCTCCGTGACCAGTGAAACTGATGGTGGGTTTTAGGAACATTTCGGGAAGGACCCAGGTCGTGGTAACAGGGATGGCGGCTAATAGCTGACCCTTTACATACCTATTTTTAATCCTCACCCGAGGATATTTTTCCATTTATTTATTACTTATTTTCTTTATTGATTTTAGAGAGAGAGAAAGGGAGAGGGAAAGAGAGAGAGAACATCAATTGGCCGCCTCCTGCATGCCCCCCACTGGGGATTTGGCCGACAACATGGACATGTGTCTTGACCGGGAACCGAACGGCGACCTCATGGTGCATGGGTTGATGGTCAACCACTAAACCACACCAACAGGGCCTATTTATTTGTTTGTTTGTTTTAGTCTCACCCGAGGACATTTTTCTGCGTTTATCTTCAGATAGAGCAGGAGGGAGAGAGGGAGGAAGAGAGAGAGAAACATCGATGTGAGAGAGACACATTGAGTGGTTGCCACCCACATGACCCCAACCAGGGCCAGGCGAACTGCCACCGGGGTACGTGCCCTTCTCGGGAACCGAACCCGGGACTCTCTGGTCCATGGGCCGACGCTCTAACCGCTGAGCCAAACCGGCCAGGGCGAGAGCTGACCCTGTACCAGGGCCGGACGGTGCCCCGTGTGGTTGACGTGAAGTAGCTCACTCGTGCACACGACACGTCCGTGATGTGGTGCAGCATCGCCCCCCGTCACCGGTGAGGAGGCTGAGTCACGGCACCCCAGGGCCTCCCAGCTGGGAAGGGCTGGCTTTGGAGTCTGCTCCCACCCGCGCACCCCGAAGGCTGTGGCCCCTCCTACACAGACCCTCGGACTTGCCGTGTGGCTAAGTCATTGGCCCCCGAGAAGCGTCTGTCCAGAGGACTGGTGAAGGGATGTGTGCCCCCTGGCGTTTGTGACCGCTCTCGGAGGGGCTGTGCCGGGCGCAGGGCTGCCCCACTGCCTCTCCGTGTCCCCCTCGGCCTCCCTGTCCGCACACAGCCCTTGGGGTCCTGTCCGTGCAGACCTCGGGCTTCCCTGTGCATGGACAGTCATGTGTCCCCCCATGCCGCCCACCTCGTCCACATAGACCCCGAAGGGGTACAGGGGCAGGAGGGCCACCCTCAGAGCCACCCACAAGGGTCCCCGCACCTGGCTTTCCGGGGAGGGCTCTGATGTCACCAGGACACCTCCCTTTGCACCTCGGGGTGCACACGTGACCCCCCAGCAGGGCTTCTCCCTGGCATTGTTGTGAAGTTAAAACACCCACCGCCTCCTCCCCGCCGGGGCCTGGCCCGGTCTGGCTCCCCGGACCTGAAGCCCGCCACGTCCGCCGGGGCCCAGCTGAGGGTCTTTCTGTGTCCCACCAGGACGTCGTCCGCACGGGCAGCGCCCTCCTGGCCCCGGGCACCAGGGCGGCGTGGGAGCACATCCATCGGGGCGAGGCGGGCGCGGCCCAGCTGCTGCGCCGCTTTGAGGACTACTTCAGCACCGTGGCGCGCAACCTGCGGAGGACCTACCTGCGCCCCTTCGTCATCGTCACCACCAACATGAGTAAGGCCTCGGGCCAGCGCGGGGGTGGCGCCCGCGGGCACTGCCGGCCTGGCCGTCTCCCCACGAGGGTCAGCGGCTCTGGCCTCCACTTCCTTGTCTGTAAAATGGGAGGGAGGACCCTCTCTGTCCAGCCTGTTCAACGGTGACCCACAGGAACACAGCGCTCCCTGGCCCAGGGAACCGGGGACAGTCAGGGTGGGGGCGAGGGGCCGTTCCTGTGGTCTTGGTGGACTGGGGCCTCTGGGAGCTGGGGTGAGAGCGAGGGAGGGGCCTCTGCTCTCAGGGAAGCTCAGGCCCGGGACACAGCCCAGGCGGCCACACAGCAGGCGCCTCGTGAACCAGACCCCCAGGGCCCAGGACACGCTGCCCGGGGTCAGGGGTCAGCCTGTTGGGTTCCTTCACGGGGAGAAACCCCCAGAAGGAGGAGCAGCTCCGTCAGCGCTGGCAGAGGCCCTGGGGTCACTGCTGGGGGGACTCCTCATGTCCTCCTGCAAGCGTTTACTCCGCACCCTGCGGTGGACTCTCAGCAGAACCAGGATTGTCCCTTCCTGGGTGGTCCCTCGATTTAGGAATTACCTGGGCGGGGCTTCGCCCGTAGGGCGGGGCTGGGAAGGAACCGGAGCCACTCAAGTGCGAGCCTGCTGGTCCCGGTGCTGGTCCAGCCGCTGAACTGGCCGCATCTCCCCACCCCTAGGACCCTGCTGTGTGACCTCAGGGTCGGAGAACACAGGCCGGCAGGAGGGCCTGGCTAGGAGGCTGGGCCAGGGAGGGGGTGCCCGTGGGCTCGGGGGAGGGCTGCCGGCGGGGCGCGATGGGAACCTCTGTCCCCACAGTCCTGGCCGTCGACGTCTTCGACAAGTTCAACTTCACGGGAGCCTGGGTGCCGAGGTTCGAGGACGTTCGTGGTGACTTCCCGAAGGAGCTGCTGTCCTCCGTCTTCTTCTCGGCCGACTTCTTCAAACCACCGGAGCGGAGAGGTGAGGCGGCTGGGACACCGAGGCCGGCGGGGGGCCCTGCCTCTGGGGGAGGTGCTGCCGGAGCCGAGAGGGTGCTCAGCGTACGCCTGTGGGGCCTGTGGCCCTGTCGCCCTGTCGCCCTGTGGCCACGCCGCCCTGCCCTCGGGGGCTGACCTCAGGCGTTTGCTGGTGTCGGCCGAAGTGGCAGGGATGGGTGACGTCCCACCGGGCTTACAGTGGTGTTTCCCAGACCACCTGCTCTCTCCCCGCCCCCACCTTCCACCCACCCCATCCGGCAGCGTCAAGCCGGGGTGCTTCACCCTCAGGCACTGAGTTCTCCACTGTGGCCCAAACCCCTTCTCTGCCCTGACTGCCCCCTAGCCGGGCTCTCCGCCCAGCCCTGGCCTCGCCACCCTCCATCCAGACTGCGGAGGGGAGACCTACCTGCTCTGCGGGGGTGAGCTACCTCCTGGCTGGCAGGCTGGTTAGTTGGAGACGTGATGAACCACTTGGGTTGGTGGGAAACGAAGGCTTTAGACCCAGTGACTTATTTAGAGCCAGGAGCAAACCCAGGAGGGGACAGGCTCCGGGCTCTCGAGACAGTCCCGAGAGGCTGCCATGCCCCAGACACTGGTGCCGGCTGGCCTCCTGGGCGGTGCTCCGGGGAGATGGCAGCCTTCCTGGAGGAGGAGGCACTAACCCCTCCCGCCAGCCTCTACTAACCACCATTCCACCGTTTTTTTCATCCTCACGCGAGGACATAGGACATAGACATTTTTACATGGACGTTTTTCCATGTTCAGATAGAACGGAAGGGAGAGAGAGGACGAGAAAGAGAGAAACATCGACGTGAAAGGGACACATCAAGTGGCTGCCTCCTGCACAACCCCAGCCGGGGCCGGGGACAAACTGCAACCGAGGTACATGCCCTTAGCGGGAACCGAACCCGGGTCTCTCCGGACCGCAGGCCGACGCTCCAACCGCTGAGCCAAACCGGCCAGGGCGGCCATTCCACCTTCTGTGTCCTGGTCCTCACGGGGGCGAGAGCATACCCATGTGACTGGCCCGTGTCCCTCAGCGTGGCATCCTCAGGATTCATCCATGCTGGACCCCGTCACACGGGGGTGCGGCCCCCACCTCACGCTCTTGCTCTCGTCGCAGAGGGCCCCGCCGTGCGACCGCTTGGCCGGAAGGCCGCCCCGCAGACCCCGCGCCCGGGGCCTCGTGCTGAGAGGGAGGTCCCGTCCCAGAGGCAGAAGAGACACCCTGATGAGCCTGGGCAGTTCGCCGTCGCCCTGGTCATTGTCTACCGGACGCTGGGGCAGCTTCTGCCCGAGCACTACGACCCCGACCGCCGCAGCCTCCGGTAAGGCCGCCTGCGAGCAAGGGGAGGCTTGTGTCTGGCGGGTGCTGGTCTCCCCATTCGTCAGGATCTCGACCGAGGACACCCCTGCCCTGTGAGCTCCCAGGGATGGGGGTCCTGGGTCCGCCAGACGGGCACCGTCCCTGGGGTTTCTGCCAGGGGCGCCCCCGGCCCCGCACATGTCTCGTGCCTCGATGGACGCCGTTGACACACTGGCTAGAGGGTGTGATTCCCGCTCAGAGGGTCCGTCCCCACACCTGCCTGCCTCGGGCCACCAGTGGCCCTTGCCGAGGGCTGCTCCCTAACACTGGAAACCAGTGCTGCCCAAAGTGGCCGCGACCAGAGGGGGGCGCACGAGCCTTCGCTCTTTCCTTCTTGTTTCCTTTATTGATTTCAGAGAGAGAGGAAGGGAGGGAGAGAGAAACACCAATGAGAGAGAACATCGACTGGCCGCCTCCTGCACGCCCCCCACTGGGGATCGGGCCCAGAACCTGGGCATGTGCCCTGACCCGGAATCGAACCGGCCACCTCCGGGTGCAAGGTCGACGCTCAACCACTGAGCGCCGCCAGCCGGGCAAGCCTTCACTTTTTCACCCTCAGCGTCATTTTCCAGACGCTTCCGTGGGCCTTGGCACTCGTCCTAGTCGGGACTGGGTGAGATGCCCCCACGAGGGGCCAACATTCCACCAGCTTCCTTCCGTCCGACCCCTCGGTCTCTTCTGGCGTTTCTGCTGCTTTGGGCCCTGCCCGCCGCACCTCCACGCACGCGACCTCTTCGTGTGTAAATCTCCAAAGTCCGCCCTTGACCCTGAGCGCGCCTCGCGGTGACGGCCTACACGGAGCCCGACGCGGCCCCAGCCCAGGCTCCTCTCGGGCGGCGCGTGCCCGCTGGGGTGGCGCCGTCCCAGAAGGCAGTGTTCCCGTCCCCGGTGCGTGTGCTCACAGGTGTCAGGCGTGCGTTTCCGGGCTCGTCTGTACCTGCGCGCTCGCTTCTCCGCCGCAGGCTGCCGAACCGGCCCGTCATCAACACGCCAGTGGTGAGCACCGTGGTGTACAGCGAGGGGGCCCCGCTCCCCAGCCCCCTGGAGAGGCCCGTGCTGGTGCAGTTCGCCCTGCTGGAGACCCAGGAGCGCACGAAGCCCGTCTGCGTGCTCTGGAACCACTCTGTCGTGTAAGGGTGACGCCGGGGCCAGGGGCAGCGTAGGGTGTTTTGCTTGCCTGGGGTGTCAGAGTCCCTTGCACGCAGTTACATGCACACATGCACACGCCTGGACACACATACATGTGTAAACATACAGGCCAATGTGGAGACAGGTCACGCACCTGCAGGACGGCCAGGGCACAGCAGCCAGGTGCCCAGTCTGCCACCAACCCTGGCGGGGCTGGTTCCGGACACTGGGAGGCAGCACTCAGAGGCTGGCCCCTGGGCCCTTCCACTGACGGGAAATCCCGGATGTGTGGGGGCCCTGGATCGTCTGGGGTACCTGGCCTGCTGGTTTCTCCTGGGGGGCCCCCTCAGCAGCCCCTCCCACCCCCGCCCATGCTTGAAGCTGAGACACAATGTGCAGCTGGGAGTTCAGTCCTGTGCGACCAAACGTGCCCCCAAATCATGTTCGCGCTGGAGTGAGTGGGGCTGTGCCGGGTGCCAACCCCCAGGCTGGCGAGCCCGAGTGGGTTCGGCTCGGAGGAGACCATCAGCCTCTCCCACCCTCTGTGTTTCCCAAGTTCTGGTTCTCGAGCAGTGTCCGCACTGCAGGAGCCGCCCGGCTGGGAGAGAGCGCAGCCCCCCCCCCCCCGTGGGGAGGGACAGAGCGCAGGCCCCCCCCCCGTGGGGAGGGACAGAGCGCAGGCCCCCCCCGTGGGGAGGGACAGAGCGCAGGCCCCCCCCCCCGTGGGGAGGGACAGAGCGCAGCCCCCCCCTGTGGGGAGGGACAGAGCGCAGGCCCCCCCCCCCGTGGGGAGGGACAGAGCGCAGGCCCCCCCCGGGGGGAGGGACAGAGCGCGGGGCCGCCCCCGCAGAGAGGGTGGGTTGGGGGGGGCACCTGGGTCCTGTCCTCAACCCCGGCACTCAGCCACCGCTCTGATCGCCCCCTGCTGTGGGCGGCCCTGCCGACCCCAAACCCGAAGGTTCTTGGCAAACACACACTCGCCTTCACGTCCCGTTTCTCAGATGAGTAAACCGAGGATCAGGGAAGGGCCTGGATTTTCCCAGAGTCCGGGTGGGCCGGGCTCCCTCTGAGGCCCCTGGGGCTTTCCCGGCAGTAATGGGGCTGTGAGGAGCCTGCCTCCGGGCTGGGAAACATTGTGCAACCAGAGATGAAAGTGTGGCACACGTGAGCTGTTACTTCTAAGCCAGCTAGGTGCAAAGAAGAACAAAGTAGCCCTTTTAACAACTGGCTAATGTTCCCGACAAAAGGGGTGGGGGAGACGCAGCACCGCCATTTAAGTATTACTGCGAGATGACACACAGACCATGAGCGTCACAGGTGCTCATTAGCAGCTCTCGCCAGCGGGGGGGGTGGGGGGGGTCACACCGTCTCCGGGTCCTCGTCGCGGGTGACAGCGACCTGCGTTCGGGGCGCAGTGAGGGTGCCGCAGGGCTCCAGCAGCGGGGAGAGGCCCTGGACCCCCGGCAGTGCAGAGACCCATCCCCGTTTCTCCGCAGCCCCGGTGGGACTGGAGGCTGGTCGGCCAGGGGCTGTGAGCTGCTGTCCAGGAACCGGACGCACGTGACCTGCCAGTGCAGCCACGCGGCCAGCTTCGCGGTGCTCATGGACGTCTCCCGGCGCGAGGTGGGCGCGACCCCGCGGGCAGCCCTGCCCCGGCACCTGTGTCCAGGGACCCCTGCCCCTCGACGGGCTTTGACCCGATGGAACCCCTCGGGCGAGTTGGCCAGGTCCGCGAGGCTTTCAGAGAGCCCGCTGTAGGCGGAAACCCTGGCGGCCGGCCCAGCCTCACGGGGAGCAGCCCCTGCCTGTGGGCTTCCAGGCGGCCGCCGTCTGTCGGGTGATGCCCACTCTGCCTTGAATTGAAACGGAGAAAGCGTGACTGGCGGTAACACAGGGAGCGTCTCCCTGCAGCGCCACACGCTGCCCTGAGAGTCCCAGCAGACGAAGGAGGGTCCGGAGCCCTGGCAGCAGGGCTAACGTTCAACCCGCCTTCTCCGAGCCTGGGAGCGCACTGAGCGCCCGGGCCCAGGTCCGCCTGGTGCCCAGGCCTGGGTGTGGTCCCCGGAGGACAGGTCACCGGCCCTCCAAGGGGCTCTGGTGTGCAGCTGCCCGTTTCTGTGACATTCTTGAGAGGGTGAGTCCCCCAGAAGCTGTTAGGGATGGATGGGTGCAGGCGGCAGGAAGAGAGAGTGCCCTTGGGCCTCCTCCTGCAGAGGTCCACCCAAGCGGGTGGCACCAGGTCCCGGCCTGGGGGGTCAGTAGTTCCTGGTCTTTGTCCACAGGGGCTTTGGGGTCCGCTCCTGGCCAGGAAGCTAGGGAGCAGACTCACAGGCGCAGGAAGCTGACATTCAGGTAGAAGACAGGAGCACAGAGTAGGACTCGAGGCTGCCGTGCCCTGGGCCGCCTCCACGTCAGAGGTCTCTGAAGAGCCCCCCAGCCGCGGGGAGCCCCAGGACCGCGGCCTCCGGGGGACACCGGAGTTGGCTGCAGGAGAAACCCCTATAAGCGCTTGACCTCCCGACCCCAGCCAGGCCTGGCGCACCGTCCGCTGGGAGCCCCTGCTCAGAATTCTAGTTCAGAGCAACACTTTCCAGAAGTTTCCAGAGGACGGTGCTTCTTGTTCCCCAAACGCCGGGGTCCTGGACAAGTGTGACATTTTGCAAAGCACACGACTCAGTGGCCGTTGGCTGCTGCGGCCCGGCTGCCTTTTAGGTAAACTGAGTCCACTGGGAGGTCGCACCCAGGCCAGGATCCGGGGGGGCAGACAGGTCTCGAGGCTTTGCCTTTTCCCGTTACTCTTATTGCGGCAAAACACACGTGACAAAATCCAGCGCCTCAGACGCGTCGCAGCGTGTAGAGGTCGAGATGACCCGCGCGTTGTGCGGCCGTCACCGCCGCCCGCCCCGAGTGTCCATCAGCCGCACTGACCGTCTGGGTCCCGGTCTCGGTGTTTTCCGCCCTGAGAACCGCGTGGCGGCCATGCTGGTTCCTGCCCGTAGGGACCATCGCGGGGACGGTGTTGACTGTGCAGCGGTCCCCGCAGCCCGGCCCTGATGTCCTCCCGTCTTTGCCCACCGCCCGCAGCACGGCGAGGTCCTGCCGCTGAAGGCCGTCACCTACGTTGCTGTGTCCTTGTCGCTGGCTGCCCTGCTGGTGGCCTTCGTCCTCCTGGCGCTGGTGCGGACCCTGCGCTCCAACCTGCACAGCGCCCACAGGAACCTGGTGGGGGCGCTCTTCCTGTCCCAGCTGGTGTTCGTCGTGGGGATCGCCCGGACCGGGAACCCGGTGAGCCCTCCCCCGCGCTCCTGCCCGGGCCCTCCGTCTGGGGCTGGAGCTGGGTGGGTGCGGGCGGTCGTCCAGCGGATGCTGCGGGCCGGCTCCGGGAGGCTGGGGACCCGGGCCTGTCGGGGGCTCGTGGCTCTGTGCCCAGCGGGGTCTCCGTCCGGGGCCTCCACTTGCATCACCTCTCACTTTCCCGACGCGACGCACTAGTGACGTCATCAGGAAGCAGTCATTCGTCACAGCCCAGAGCCTCAGAGCTGTGGTTTCAGCCGGTGTCTCGAAGACACGGGGTGCACCCGTCCACACGCTGTCCTGTCCAGCAGCGTCTCCTATGCCTGCACTCAGCCCGTTCTCGGGTCACGGCCACGTGCCCTGTGACAGCCGTGTGCCTCGTGGGACAGAGGAGAACCTGGGAGGGGCCGAAACTAGCGGGCGGGTGGGTCTGGGGGAGAGGACGCTGCTGAGCTGCACCGTGATCTGGTCCAATATGGGGGCCGCTCAAGTCACCTCAGGCGGTGTAGGTGCACAGGTGTCACCTGGCCTCCCGGGCACCTTACGGGTTCACAGGTGTCGTGTGCTCATGGGTGTCATGTGTGCTCATAGGTGTCATGTGTGCTCATATGTGTCATGTGTGCTCATGGGTGTCATGTGTGCTCATAGGTGTCATGTGTGCTCATGGGTGGTGCATGAAAGTTGTCATTAGGGGATGAGGTTATTAGGTGAGACAATGGGCCACACAGAGAAACCCTCAGCCACCCACAGAGAAACGTGGAGTTTGGCAAGGTCGCTAGGTCTTGCTGGAGGTACGTGTACACAGAGTCAGGTGCAAATGTGCACACCAGCTGCACAGTGTACTGAAAACGTACCACCAAGGCCAGAGCCGGAGTGACCACAGCGGCAGCTGCCTGAGAGGGAGTGTGGCTGCCGGGGCGGAGCTGGGGGGCTTCTGTGGGGCTGGAGGCTGAGCCCCGTGTGCCAGGGGAAGGGGGATGGGCTGGGGGCTTCTGTGGGGCTGGAGGCCGAGCCCCGTGTGCCAGGGGAAGGGGGGATAGGCTGGGGGCTTCTGTGGGGCTGGAGGCCGAGCCCCGTGTGCCAGGGGAAGGGGGGATGGGCTGGGGCTTCTGTGGGGCTGGAGGCCGAGCCCCGTGTGCCAGGGGAAGGGGGGATGGGCTGGGGCTTCTGTGGGGCTGGAGGCCGAGCCCCGTGTGCCAGGGGAAGGGGGATGGGCTGGGGGCTTCTGTGGGGCTGGAGGCTGAGCCCCGTGTGCCAGGGGAAGGGGGATGGGCTGGGGGCCAGGGCGACCCTGGGAGTGGGGCAGGGACCAGCGGTGGAGGGGGAGCTGGTGGCCCAGCTAAGGAGCCGGGAAGAGAACAGCCTGAGGGAGGAGGGAGGTTTGTGGCTTTGGCCGTGCCTGGCTGGGTTCCACGTTACGAAGGGTTTTCAAAACACAAGGGTCACAGCCCGCTGGGGGGCACCGCTGGAAGTGTGGGCTGTGCCCGAGGCTTCAGGGACTCGCTGAACAGGAGCAGCCCTGGGTGGACTGGTCCTTCCCAGGTGAGGGAGCCGGGCCAGGCGAGGGAGCCCCGGGGCCAGGAGAGGGAGCCGGACCAGGTGAGGGAACCCCGGGGCCAGGCGAGGGAGCCGGACCAGGTGAGGGAGCCCCGGGGCCAGGCGAGGGAGCTGGGCCAGGTGAGGGAGCCCCGGGGCCAGGTGAGGGAGCCGGACCAGGTGAGGGAGCCCCGGGGCCAGGAGAGGGAGCCGGACCAGGTGAGGGAGCCCCGGGGCCAGGCGAGGGAGCTGGGCCAGGTGAGGGAGCCCCGGGGCCAGGTGAGGGAGCTGGACCAGGTGAGGGAACCCCGGGGCCAGGCGCGGGAGCCGGAGGGATTCTGGCCAGGTGAGGGACGCCCCGGGGCCAGGCGGGTGCCGGCCAGTTGAGAGCTGGACAAGGTGAGGTAGCCGAACCAAGTGATGGATCGGGCCAGGTGATAGCCCGGGGCCAGGCGAGTGAAGCCGGGCCAAGTGAGGAGCCGGACCAGGTGAGGGAGCCGGGCCAGGTGAGGGAGCCCCGGGGCCAGGCGAGGGAGCCCCGGGGCCAGGCGAGGGAGCCGGACCAGGTGAGGGAGCCGGACCAGGCGAGGGAGCCGGACCAGGCGAGGGAGCCGGACCAGGTGAGGGAGCCGGACCAGGTGAGGGAGCCGGACCAGGTGAGGGAGCCGGGCCAGGAGGCTGGCTGACTGCCGGAAGTTCACTGTGTGGGTTGGTTCCTGTGTCTGTCACTACATGGTGACCTGATAGTCCACGAGGACAACTGACCATCACACCTGCATGGACAGGGACTACAGGAGGTTCAGGGGTCACTCGTGATACTTGTCATTTCTTTTCTTTTTTTAAATCCTCACCTGAGGATATTTTTACATTTATCATCAGATAGTGTGAGGTAGAGAGAGAGAAACATCGACACGAGAGAACCACATTGATTGGTCACCTCCCACACGACCTCAAGCAGGGCCGGGAATGAACCGCAACCGACCTACATGCCCTTGACTGGGATCGAACCCGGGACTCTTCGGTCCGTGGGCCGACGCTCTAACCGCTGAGCCAGCCCGGCCAGGGTGGTAGCTGTCCCTTCTTCCTTCCCCGTGCAGTGAGGGCGTCCGAGTGTCTCTGTGTCTAACCTGCAGACACCCAGATCCAAGCAGCCCTCCCATCTCTGCCCGCGGAGCCCCCGTCCCAGACACGGACGTGAATGTCAGGTGCCCACAACGCATCACGGGGGCGCGTGGGGGAGCTGTGTCAGGTCACTGGCCCTCCAGGGGGAGGGGCGCAGTGTGTGCTGGGGACAGGTGGGGATCTGGTCATCCAGAGCCCGAGGACGTGCCACGGAGAGCTGTGCCCGGTCTGCGTCAGGAAGTGACCTCGGCAGGGGGTGGGTGGGTGGAGGAGGCCGGAGGTCAGAGAACAGCCAGGGTGACGTCTTCGTAATTGTGCTGATGAAAAAGACTGGAGTCGGGGATGCCCAAGTCTGCAGAGGTGATGCGCAGGTGACACCAGTCACAGGTGGGGACGCACACAGCATGGGTCTGGGTGAGGCTGGACACCCACGGGGGCTCAGGCCAGCCTGGGGAGCGCCCCCCAGTGAAGGGGAGATGTGTCTGTGGGAGCGGACAGGCCCTGGGGAGGAAGCGGACTGAGGCGGAGATGGGACTGCGCCCGGCCCCCCCCAGCTCGTCCGCCTCGGCTCCTGCAAGCAGAGGGACCCCTCGGGACCCCCGTGAGGCAGCCAGACCCTCCTCGGGAGGGCGGGCACCTGGCAGGGGGCAGGCAGACCGCTCGAGGGCTCCTCGGCCACGACATGAGCACCCAGCCCAGCAGAGGACAGACCGGTGAGCTGGGTGACGGGCCTTCCCATGCGGCTGCTGCGTTCGCGTCTCTGCATGGAGCCAGGCACCAGGCACCTCCACCGGCGTGCAGGCCTTATCAGTGCACCCGACAGGTGAGGGAAGGCTCTTGGTAGGAAGCAGGTGACTCACCCCCAAACCCTTCAAGGGTGCCTCTGAGTGGTGCCCAGGGAGGGGCCTGCAGAGCCAGGGGCCAGCCGCTCCTTGTAACTGGATACCCGGGGTGCAAGGCAGAGGTGCCCCCCTCCCCCACTCCTTCCCAGCACTGCCTGGGCTCCTGCAGTGAGCGCCCTGCAGCCAGCCCCGCACCGGTGAACACGGAAGGGGGGGATGCCCGCGCGCGGAGGGCTGGGCACCCAGCCTGCTGGGCATGGGCTCTGTAAACTCGCCACCCATCCCGCGAGGTTTCTCTCCCAGATGACTGGCAGCTGAGGTGAAGGATTGCAC
Source organism: Molossus molossus (assembly GCF_014108415.1). Classification (NCBI taxonomy): domain Eukaryota; kingdom Metazoa; phylum Chordata; class Mammalia; order Chiroptera; family Molossidae; genus Molossus; species Molossus molossus. The sequence continues at coordinate 2,809,046 of NW_023425362.1, forward strand.
ATTAGCCTTTTGTCTTTGTTCTGTTTCTGGGAAAGGAGTACACTTAGTGATGACCCCATTAAATGTTAAAATGCGGGATTTCTAACACCGTTTTTAAAAGTGGATTCACGTTGCTTAAGGCAGCGAGCCGCCACCCTTGTCACCGACCCCCCAAGCCAACCGGGCTCGCACACGGAGGACAGCAGGGGTGTTCGGCGTGGGGTCACCCAGCCCCAGGCTCAGCCTCCGCCAGGCTGGCCGCTCTGCCCGCTGCTGGCTGCGCCTGGCGTCTGAGGCCCGGAGGGGTCTCCAGTGATGACCTCGGGCCAGCTCCTCCCTGCTGCTTGGGGCCTGCTCTGCGCCGATCTGACCAGCGTGAACCTACGAGGTCCCCCCTTCACCGGGTTTGTTTCTGGAGGTTGGCATGGCAGCCAGTGGCACTGTGTGCCCGCAAGCCTTTGTCCCGTTGAGCTCCCCATGGGCACACTGACCCAGCACCTCAGTGGGCGGCCTCCACTCTGGGCCCCGCGGCGTCTCCTCCCACCCTCCAGTGTCTGTTGGGATGGCAGTCTCCTCGGCTGAGACCCTGAGACCCTGGGAGGTTAGGCTGATGGAACAGCCCCAGAGATTGGACAGAATATACTAGGGAGAGGGGGTGGTCATGGGTGGGGCTCCACTGGGGTGTGGTCAGAGGTGGGGCCAATGCGAGAGTGTGGTTGGGGGTAGGGCCAGTTATCAGGCATGTGCAGGGGTGGGACCTGTTATAGGGTGTGGTCAGGGGTGGGACTTGTTATGGGGTTTGGTCAGGGGTGGAGCTCAGCCGCGGGGGTGGGGGGGTGGGGGGGTGGTCGGAGTGGGCCCAGCGCGGGTGTGGTCGGGGGTAGGGCCCAGCCGTGGGGTGTGGTCAGGGTGGCCAGCCGGGGGGTGGTCGGGGGGGGGCCCAGCCGTGGGGTGTGGTCGGGGTGGGGCCCAGCCGTGGGGTGTGGTCGGGGTGGGGCCCAGCCGTGGGGTGTGGTCAGGGGTGGGCCCAGCCGTGGGGTGTGGTCGGGGGTGGGGCCCAGCCCTGGGGTGTGGTCGGGGTGGGGCCCAGCCGTGGGGTGTGGTCGGGGTGGGCTCAGCCGTGGGGTGTGGTCGGGGTGGGGCCCAGCCGTGGGGTGTGGTCGGGGGTGGGCCCAGCCGTGGGGTGTGGTCGGGGTGGGCCCAGCCGCGGGGTGTGGTCGGGGTGGGCCCAGCCCTGGGGTGTGGTCGGGGGTGGGCCCAGCCGTGGGGTGTGGTCGGGGTGGGCTCAGCCGTGGGGTGTGGTCGGGGTGGGGCCCAGCCGCGGGGTGTGGTCGGGGTGGGCCCAGCCGCGGGGTGTGGTCGGGGTGGGCTCAGCCGTGGGGTGTGGTCGGGGTGGGGCCCAGCCGCGGGGTGTGGTCGGGGTGGGCTCAGCCGCGGGGTGTGGTCGGGGTGGGGCCCAGCCGCGGGGTGTGGTCGGGGTGGGCCCAGCCGCGGGGTGTGGTCGGGGTGGGCTCAGCCGTGGGGTGTGGTCGGGGTGGGCTCAGCCGTGGGGTGTGGTCGGGGTGGGCTCAGCTGTCCCCGCTCCAGCACCTGGGACTGGATGCTGCTCAGGGCCTGTGATCCAGGGCTCCCCACTGCTCCCCGCCACGGCCTTGCTCCCTCTCCCACGTTGTCCTGTGTCCAGGGACACCGGCCGCTCACCAAGGCCCCGGCGGCCGGTGCTGTCTCAGCTGTTCTGGAAGTGGACTTGCTCTTTGCCACTCGGCCACTGGCAGACTCATCAGTCCTGCGGCAGAGACACTCCCCTGTCAAGTTTCTGCGGGCGACAACTGCCCTTGTTTGCCCCTGAGGTCCCCTCCCGCCCTCCCGCTGGGTCCGGTGGCCCCCGCCCAGGTCCTGCTCGGGCACCCTCAGCCTGAGCAGGCCCCTCTGTAACATTTAACTTTAAACTAAACACCAACATTTCAAAATGGGGAACCGTGACGTGAAGATTTCAGCTCCTGCTGCAAGTGCGGAGACCGCCCCCTCCTGTCCCCACACTGTGCGGGCGGGAGAAGGGTCCCTGTTCCGCACGGGTCCCTGAGACTCCGTGACTGCTGGCGCTCGGCCACTCGGGGGTGAATCCGACACAAAGACCCGTGAACCCGAGTTCCTGGTTCCGACCCCCAGACCCTCGCGTTTGCGAAGTGGCCGAGTCGGCGCTGTCCCTGCCCGCCGGTGCCCCTGGGCCCTCGGGCGGGGCGGGCAGCCCGTGGGTGGTGCTGAGCTGGCTCCTGTCCCCGCAGTTCCTGTGCACGGTGGTGGCCATTGTCCTGCACTACGTGTACATGAGCACCTTCGCCTGGACCTTCGTGGAGAGCCTGCACATCTACCGCATGCTGAGCGAGGCCCGCAACATCGACGCCGGCCCCATGCGGTTCTACTACGTCGTGGGCTGGGGCATCCCGGCCATCGTGACAGGTGAGGGCGCGGGGAGCAGCCCTGCCAGGGTGGCCGGGGCGGGGGAACCACGGGACATCGCTGACGTAGGCGGCTGTCTGATGAGCCAGCACCCCTGAGCCCAGGCCTCCAGGTCAGCCCGCCCCGCAGGACAGGCTGCAGCCCCGCACACTCACCTGCTCACCTGCGTGTGGGCACTTGGCGCCCACTGGGGGCGCACCTTCCATTGCGTGAGCTCCTTAGGAGCTGGGTCTCGTCAGGGTTCAGTCTCTAGCTCTTAAAAGACAAACACTCTGTGTCTGCCCACTGGTCGGATAGATGGTGAAGTAATGAATTCATGATGGACACATAGGTGGGTGGATGGATGAGTAATAGGGGGATGGATGGATGGTGGATGGATGGTGAATGAATGAATGAATGATAGGCGGATAGGTGGGCGGATGGATGAATAGATGGATGGTGGATGGATGGATAGATGGATGGATGGATGGTGGATGGATGGTGGGTGAATGAATGATAGGCGGATAGGTGGGCGGATGGATGAATAGATGGATGGATGGATGGATGGATAGATGGATGGATGGATGGTGGATGGATGGTGGGTGAATGAATGAGTGATGGGCGGATGGATGAATAGAGGGATGGGTGTATGTGTGGATGGATGGATGGATGAATAGGTGGGTGGATGAATAGATGGATGGATGGTGGATGGATGAGTGATAGGCGGATAGGTGGGTGGATGGATGAATAGAGGGATGGGTGGTAGGTAGGTGAGTGGGTAAGTAGAGGAGTGAGTGAATGAACGGATGAGGGAGGGAGTGAATGAAACAGCCGTGCTTCCTCCCACACTCCGCCAAGTACCAGCATGTCTAAGTTTGCTTCCTGTTGGGAAGGATCCACACCTCTCTTCACAAAGAGCTGAACCCCCTTCTCAGTAGGCCCTGGGTTTGAGGGGTCCAGATGCTCTAAGGCTCGAGGCAGTGGGAGGAGGGGTGGTTGCTCCCCGAGTTCTGCCCGCAGCCACCACTGGGATCCAGAGCCGGGGCAGGTCCCCTTGGCCCACTGCTCCCAGCCAGTGTGGGCACCGGGCTGTTCCGTGTGACTCCTCTCCCTGTCCTCCGAGGGACCCCGAGGGACTGTTGTCACCTCCATACGGGTCTGCCGAGGGGGAGCAGGGTGGGCCCTGGCGGGCAGGGGGCTCCCTCACTGGGAGCCACCTCCTCCGGACCCACAGACCGGACATCACGCCGCGGTTCCCGCAGTTCTAGTCCATCGCGAGCGAGGCGGCTGGCTCAGGCCGTCCCTCATCCCAAAGACCTGGGAGAATGGGGCTGAGGGGTGAGGGGGGCCGTGGTTGGGAGGTCCCCCATGTACTGAAACCCCCTGAAAACAAGGACTTGGGTGTGCCTTGCCACCCAGGCTCAGTCAGCAGCACGAAGACCAGTCGGGTATTTTCCTAGTTATTAAGTTAAGCTAAGAAACCAAAAGGTCAATTTTTACTTACGTCGAGTCCTATGGATAGAAATGAAGAAGTAAAACCAGCACCGGCTGTGAATTTTACAAAGGGGACGTTGGACGTTTGCTCCCTGGTCAGCTCTGATTCCTGGTCTGTCTGTCTGTCCCCCTGGGGCAGCGGCCCGCAGCCCCCGGCCTCCGGGGACGGGAAGGGGTCGCTCTCGGTCACGGGTGAGCCCCCATCTGTAAGTGAGCGGCAGTCCTCATGGTGACTGCAGGGGGCCCAGGGCCAAGCTCGGGGGACAAACCGCAGGTGCCCTCTGACGGGCGCACAAGGGTTTGGTTTGCTGGGGCTGCTGGGGCCAAGGACTGTAACCAGGGGCCTTTAGGGGACAAGTTTATCCTCACGGTCTAGAGGCCCGAATCCAAAGCAAGGCGTGGGTGGCCGCTCTCCGTGGCTGCGGCAGCCCCAGCTGCTCCGTGGCTCGTGGCCACATCGCGCTGACCGCTGCCTCCGTGTCACGTGGTTGTCACGTGGCCTCTCATGCAGCTGTGTCTCTTCGAAGGACAGGTCACTGGACAGAGGGTCCACCCTAACCCAGTATGATCTCATCTTGGGACCCCTCACTAGACCCATCTGCAAAGACCCTGTTTCCAAATAAGGTCGCTCTCACAGGTTTTGGGGTCAGGACTCGGATGGATGGATCTTCCTAGGGGATGCCACTACAGTAGGGGACGGGAGAGGGAGTGAGAATACCCCAAAGTCACGAGGGTCCGTGGCAAGGAGCCCCGAGGGGCCTCAGGGGCCGTGCCTGCACCCAGGGCTCGTCGATAACTCCGGCACCGAGGGCAAAGCTGGCCTGGAGGGGCTGTGGGCTGGGCCCGACGCGGGGTACCCCATCCCCTCAGGTGGGGTCACCCTCATCTATGGGTGACGGTCAGGACTTTCCCTCGTTCACTTCCCAGACGCTGTGGCCCGCTGGCCAGTGTGGGCCTGAGGGACACGGGAGGGCCCTGGCCAGGTGGGCGGCGGGTGGCGGGGCGGAGGGTTTCCAGAGAAGGGGCGACTGTTCTGCGTCGTCTCAGCATCTTCTCCCGACAAACACCGGTCGGGGCGAGGGCGACGTCACGGTCTCCGGACGGCTGTGGGGCCTGAACCCACACGTTCCTCAGTCTAACTTGCTGTAAAACATTTTTTTTAAATACTTAAGTCTTTTGCAAAAGTACTTGAAGTGATTCTTGGGGGCCCTCGGGCCGAGGTGGGGGTGCTGGCTGACAGCGCTGCCTCCTCAGTCTGGGCTCGTGCAGGACCTCGTCCCCTCTTCCAGCTGGATGTGTGACCGAGCCGGCTGGGCAGGGGTGGCCCCCAGCCTCTCCTGCCTGTGCAGGCCACGTGTGTGGGGGGCTCACCTCGGGCGTCCCCTCCAGATGGGGCTGGACGGAGCGGAGCGTCTCCACCCAGACCCTGCGAGGGGGTGGCCGCCACGGCCGCCGGCCTCCGAGCAGGAGGGGCAGGCTATCAGCCCAGGCACCCCGGAACCCAGGGGGAGGGGGTGGGAGCTGGGGGAGGTCACACCTGCTCCCTTCTCCTAAACAAGACCTGTGCTGAACCCCAAGGTTCACCTGTCAGTTCTGCAAGGACAGGGTCCTTGGAGAGGGCCCTCCCTGGCTGGGGCCTCACTGCCTTCTCTGGTGTCCAGGACTGGCGGTGGGCCTGGATCCCAAGGGCTACGGGAACCCCGACTTCTGCTGGCTGTCCCTTCGAGACACCCTGATCTGGAGCTTTGCCGGGCCCATCGGAGCAGTTATAATTGTGAGTGTCGGGTGGGGAGGCCTCAGAACACGATTCCGAGGATGTGGGAAGTGGGGGTGCCCTCTGGGCATCATCCGAAAGGGGCGCTCGGGCTGGCTGGGCTCCTGGGTCTCACCGTGACGAGACCTCGTTGTCAGACCCCGGGGCGCCGGGTTTCAGTCCACGTCGCCTGTGTGCCCGGAGGGTCCAGCCCGGGGGGTCCCCCTCACGGGCCCCTCGTCACCAGGCCTTCCCGAGACGTAGGGTGAAGTGCTCAGCAGTGTTTGGCGTGGGAAGGTCCGTGTGATAATACCGACTGTTTTGTTTTCCCAGGTCAATACAGTTATTTTCGTTCTGTCTGCAAAAGTTTCCTGCCAAAGAAAGCACCATTACTACGAAAGGAAGGGGATTCTGTAAGTGGGCCGGACCGACGCGTGGGTGGGGCCTGGTGCAGAGGCCCCGACGCCCTCGGCCACCGCCCCCGACGGTGGCAGCCTGGGGGACGCTGGCGTGGCCTCGCCGAGGGGACCGACGGGCGCGGTGGGGAGAGGCGGTGTGCCTGGGCTCCGTCCGTCAGGGCTGAGCTGTGGGGTGGGGTCCCGGTCTGAGCAGTGTTTGGACATTGTGAGGCCAGGGAAGAAGGCTGGCCAGGCGGGGTCTGGCAGTGGGACGGCAGCCTGGACCAGAGGGGGACACGTTGGGACACAGGAGGAGCTCTGGGCGGACGGGGCCCAGCACAGAGCAAACCCTACGCTTTGGGGTTGGGAACAGAGAGGGACCCACCAAAAACGCCTTGGAGGGTCAGGCAGGGTGGCACGGGGCTCGGCACGGAGTCCAGGAGCTCGGACAGGGTCGGGGAGAGGACGGGCGTCCAGCGAACTGGGTGACCAGAGCCAGGTGGTGGGTGAAGGGCCGGTGCACAGGGGGCCTGCCAGGCCACGGAGAAGAGGGCCTGGGACGGTCTGGGGAAGGGGCCGGTCGGTGGGGTGGACAGAGGGGTGGGCCGTGGGGGCGGAGCCCTGGACTGAGCCTTGCCCCGCCCCCAGCTCCCTGCTGAGGACCGCCTTCCTCCTGCTGCTGCTCATCAGCGCCACCTGGCTGCTGGGGCTGCTGGCTGTGAACAGCGACGGGCTCACCTTCCACTACCTCTTCGCCGTCTTCAGCTGCTTACAGGTGAGTGGCTCGGCGAGATCAGGGTCACTTGTGCTTCTTCTCTGACATGCCTGCACCCCGAGTGGTGAGAGGAGCCCCAGGGAGATCCTCAGCCCAGCGTCCCGGCCGTGTCCAAGCTCTCGGGGCCAAAGGCCAGCACCGTGGCTGTGGTTCCAGCGAGGCCTCACCGCACGAGGTCCTGCCACCCAGAGGAAGCCGTGGTCCCACACAGCTCCGCCCAGAGCCGGCCTGGGCCTGGGCCCATGCTCCGTGTCGTTAGGGCCCCGGTGCTCCGTGTCGTTAGGGCCCCTCTGCTCCCATGTCGTGAGGGCCCCGCTGCTCCGTGTCGTTAGGGCCCCTCTGCTCCCGTGTCATGAGGGCCCCGCTGCTCCATGTCGTGAGGGCCCCTCTGCTTCGTGTCGTTAGGGCCCCGGCCTCCGCTCAGCCAGTACAGGGCTCGCTTCCCTCCCAGGTGTGAGACCCACTGTGTCCCCAGGGAGGGGTGCTGGCCATGTACGGTTCACACCACCGGCTTCCCCGGAAGTGGGATAATGACGTAGTTGGGGGACCCCAGGTTGCCCGAGGGCTGCGGCCTGGGATGGGGCTCTGCCGGGGGAGCAGGAGCCCCTGAGGGGAGGCCGAGTGTGGCCTCGGTGGGCGTCCCTGCGGCCACGCTGCAGGTGCTCCGGGTGCTCAGGCCTTGCGGGCTGTGCTCCTCGTCCCCGGCCTGCGGGACCCTGGCTGCGTCCCTGACCGCCGCCCCCTGCAGGGCCTGTCTGTCCTCTTGCTCCACTGTGTGCTCAACCGGGAGGTCCGGAAGCACCTGAAGGAGGTGCTCGCAGGGAAGAAGCCACACCCGGACGACTCCGCCACCACAAGGGCCACCCTGCTCACGGTAGGAGGCGCCCAGGGACACCCCCCGGGCCTGGGGGCTGGGCTGCCCTGCTCACCAGGGCTGTGGCGGGGCTCTGGGTCCAGCATCAGGCGCAGCTCCGTGGTCTCGGCTCCCTCCCAGAGCGGGCGTCACAGAGCCGTCCAGGCAGCGTGGCATCAAGCCTGGCTAGATGGGTTTCGGGGGGACAGGGCCTGGCAGGGCAGGGCTCCTGACCGGAAGCCGTGGCGGAGCGAGGGAGGCCGTCCTCTGACCACAGCGGGGGCTGAGCAGTGGACACTCCTCTTGGCCGCGGCGAGGCTCCCGTGCTCTGTGCCCGCGGGACACTGTCAGGGTGCCGGTGCTGGGCTTGCTGAGGGGACAGGGCCGCCCTCTGCACCCTGGCTGTCTCTGCTCATGGATAACACCCCCGTCCCCCAGCGCTCCCTCAACTGCAACACCACCTACAGCGAGGAGCCTCACCTGCTGCGCACGGCCCTGGGCGAGTCCACCGCCTCGCTGGACAGCACCGGCAGGTCAGCCCCAGCATGCCCTCGCTGTCCTGGGAGTGCCCAGCTCCCCAGAGGGCCAGGCCCAGTGCCCTCGCTGTCCTGGGAGTGCCCAGCTCCCTGGAGGGCCGGGCCCAGCATGCCCTTGCTGTCCTGGGGTGCCCAGCTCCCCGGAGGGCCGGGCCCAGAATGCCCTCGCTGTCCTGGGGTGCCCAGCTCCCCGGAGGGCTGGGCCCAGTGCCCTCGCTGTCCTGGGGGTGCCCAGCTCCCCGGAGGACCGGGCCCAAGCATACACCTCGCTGTCCTGGGGGTGCCCAGCTCCCCGGAGGACCGGGCCCAGCATACCCTCGCTGTCCTGGGGGTGCCCAGCTCCCCGGAGGGCCGGGCCCAGCATGCCCTCGCTGTCCTGGGGGTGCCCAGCTCCCCGGAGGACCGGGCCCAGCATGCCCTCGCTGTCCTGGGGGTGCCCAGCTCCCCGGAGGGCCGGACCCAGCATACCCTCGCTGTCCTGGGGGTGCCCAGCTCCCCGGAGGGCCGGGCCCAGCATACCCTCGCTGTCCTGGGGGTGCCCAGCTCCCCGGAGGACCGGGCCCAGCATGCCTTCGCTGTCCTGGGGGTGCCCAGCTCCCCGGAGGGCCGGGCCCAGCATGCCTTCACTGTCCTGGGGGTGCCTAGCTCCCGGAAGGTCGGCCCCAGCATACCCTCGCTGTCCTGGGGGTGCCCAGCTCCCCGGAGGGCCGGGCCCAGCATGCCTTCACTGTCCTGGGGGTGCCCAGCTCCCCGGAAGGTCGGCCCCAGCATGCCCTTGCTGTCCTGGGGGTGCCCAGCTCCCCAGAAGGCCGGCCCAATGCTCTCGCTGTTCTGGGGGTGCCCAGCTTCCCGGAAGGCCGGGCCCAGTGTCCTGCTGTCCTGGTTGGCGGGTGTTTCCAGGACGCTCGGGGATTCTCGCAACAGAAAGCCTTCCAGAGCCCATGTGGTGGTCCTGGCACATTGGCAGGTGTTTGGGGATTGGGGGCCACGTCGTGTGTCCCCCTGGGCAGCAGTACTGAACCCACTCTCTCATTCTCTAGGGACGAAGGGGGCCAGAAGCTCAGCGTGTCCTCTGGGCCAGCGAGGGGCGGCCATGGGGAGCCAGACCCCTCCTTCCTCCCCAGGAGCAGCAAGAAGCCCCCCGGTACGTGTCCTCAGAGAGTGGTCCCTGTCAGCCTGTGCATCTGCCTCAGGAGGTCATGGCTGAGAGCCTGTCCTGGCCCTGGCTCTGGGCTCCGGTGTCCCCCCCCCCCCCTCACTGGAGAACGCATGGCCTGGGGGTGTCTGAGGCCGAGGAGCAGTCAGGGTCAGCAGGGGTCCAACTGCCTTCAAATGCCACCCAGGGATCTGGATGGCTCTGCTCAGCCTCAGCAGGAAGCCTGTGCCCCTGCCTGAGCCCCGTCTCTCCTGTCACCCCCAGGCCACGATTCAGACTCCGACAGCGAGCTGTCCCTGGATGAGCATAGTAGCTCGTACGCCTCCTCACACTCATCCGACAGCGAGGAGGACGGGGTGGTGGAGGCCGAGGACAACTGGGACCCGGCCGGGGGCCCTGTCCACAGCACCCCCAAAGGTGAGGGAGCTGCACAGAGGCCAGGCCTGCCCCCAGGGCACAGACTGCACCGCACAGAGGACGGAGGGCCTCTGGGGACTCTCACTGCAAGGACCCCTCAAAGCTGACCCCACCTGCTGGGAGGTAGCCAGCAGAGGCCCCCAGCCCCGGCTGTGGGGGCACAGTGGAGGGATTGCAGCCTGAGCCCCCATTATCAGGACCTTCCTGTCCGAGCCTGGGCTTCCCCACCTGGAGGGTGTGGCCCTGGCAGGCCTGCAGGTCTGGGCAGGCGGGTCCAGGCCACTCAGGACACACTCTCCCCAGTGGAGGGACAGTCAGAGCTTCTCAGGTGGGGCTCTTTCCCTGATGGTCGCCCTTGCGCCTCGGCAGGCCCTGCGGGCAACCACATCCCTCCGGGCTGGCCAGACGAGAGCCTGGCCGGGAGCGACAGTGAGGAAGCCAGCGCCAAGCCCCGCCTGAAGGTGGAGACCAAGGTCAGCGTGGAGCTGCACCTGGACCAGCAGGGCAGCCACTGCCGGGAGCGCCCGCCGGACGCGGAGAGCGGGGGCCTGCCCAGGCCAGCAGGCGCGCCCCCCAGCCAGCCCCCGGAGCAGAGAAAAGGTGCCCCTGGCTGGCGAGGGCCCTGCTGCTTCTGAAGCCCCTAGTCCCCAGGAAGGGAGACAGACTGGCTTCTGCTGGCTGCTGGACCGCTGGGTGGGGGCGGAGCCGTGCTAAACAGGGTGGGGCCTGACAGATGGGGGCGGGGCCTGCTGGTGGGGCAGGGCCTGCAGCGGGGGCGGAGCTGTACTAGGTGGGGCGGGGCCTCCAGGCAGGGCAGGGCCTTCCAGGTGGGTGGGGGCCTGGGGATGGGGCTGTACTAGGTGTGGTGGGGCCTGCAGGTGGGGGCAGGGCCTTCCAGGTGGGTGGGGGCCTGGGGATGGGGCTGTACTAGGTGTGGTGGGGCCTTGCTAGGTGGGGCGGGGCCTGCAGGTGGGGGCAGGGCCTTCCAGGTGGGTGGGGGCCTGGGGATGGGGCTGTACTAGGTGTGGTGGGGCCTTGCTAGGTGGGGCGGGGCCTGCAGGCGGGGACAGGGCCTTCCAGGTGGGTGGGGGCCTGGGGGTGGGGCTGTACTACGTGTGGTGGGGCCTTGCTAGGTGGGGCGGGGCCTGCAGGCGGGGGCGGAGCTGTGCTAGACAGGGTGAGGCGGGGCCTGCCAGGTGGGGCCTTCGGGGGTCCTTCGGGGGCGGGGCTGTACTAAGCGGGGCGGGGCCTGCTGGAGGAGGATGGGGTGGGTGCGGGTGGGGTGGGAAGAGGCGGGTCCTGGGCACTGGGTGCAGGGCAGGCCGAGGTGGCCGTCTGGCACCACCTGGGGCTGAGACGCAAGGAGAGGGCCCGGCGCGCGGGCCTCCTGACCCCCGGCGTCTCCCTCCCCCTCGCGCCGCAGCCGGCGGGTCAGCCTGACCGTCACCTTCTCACCCCACCTCCCAGGCATCTTGAAGAACAAAGCCACCTACCCGCCTCCGCTGACGGAGAAGACCCTCAAGTCCCGGCTCCGGGAGAAGCTGGCCGAGTGCGAGCAGAGCCCCGCGTCCTCGCCCTCGTCCTCCCTGGGCTCCAGCGATGGGGTCCGCGGCCCCGACGGCGCCATCACCGTCAAGAACCCGCGCCGGGAGCCAGGGCGCGAGCACCTCAACGGGGTGGCCATGAACGTGCGCGCGGGGAGCGCCCAGGCCCGCGGCTCCGACTCCGAGTGAGTAGCGGGGGCGCCCGCCGGCGGAGGGGCCCAGGGGCAGCGGCGCGGTGGGGGCAGGAGGCACGGCCAGAGGGGGGCAGACTTCCTGTCCAGGGCCCCGCTGACTTCCAGCCCTGGGGGAGCCCTAGGTCGTCCAGCCTGAAATTCTAGGACTGAAGCCGGCGCTGGAAAGCATGTTATAAGCATCTCTGCTCAGGCCGGGGGCATCACTACCCCGCTCCGTGGTGGAGGAGCAGGAGCGGGTGCAGGGGGCGCCCCGCTGCAGAAGCAGGGCAGGAGACTGGTTCCAGACTGCCTGCTGACCTGTCCCCATGGCTCCTCCCTCCTAGACCTCCTGGGGAGGCGCAGAGTGGGAGCCCGGTCTTCTCAAACGGCCTTCCCAAAACTTGAAGGATGAGTCCGGGTGCTGACCTTGGCTTGCTAGGCGGAGGACGCTCTGACGGGCCTGGCCCTCCAGGTGGCCCCTGGCTGTCGAGGGTTCAGGCTCTACCTGCCCCTCCTGCCACTTTCCTGGGTAGCTGTGTCCATAATGAGCTTGCACTCTTTGGAGCCCCCAGAGCCCCCCGTCCCGAGTGGGGAGCTCTGCCCCTCCTGACCTAGGACCCGGCCCAGCTCTTGGCTTTGCGGGCGGCAGAGGCCATCCTTGCTGACCGTCTGCTGCCCGATGGCTTCTTCCCACGCGCAGAGGCAGTAACGAAACTTCAATTTGAACCATCAGGAAACCGTGAGACCAGCCATCACCTCCACCCAGGCTTGTCTGCTGTGTGGCGGTGCCCTTGGACCTTGGCGCCCGAGGGGCCACTGCCCTGACAGTGACGCAGGTCCTGGGTCCCGAAGTGGCAGCCCCATGACTGGCATGGTCACAGTTCAGACCTGGAGCCCTGGGCTGCCCAGGGGCTTGGGGCCCATCTGACCAGTGACAAGTGCCAAAGGCCACAGGCACAAGGAGGCGCCAACTCCTGGGCCAGCACAGCTCTTTCCTCAGACTGCAGACGGAGCCACAACCGTGTACTGGCCTCACCTGATGGCCAAAAGCTGGCAGGAACCACGGGCCAGGCTGGCCAGGGCTTGGGGATGCCAGGCACAGGCGGAGGCCCACCGTCCGGCTGCCCGTGTCCGGGCCCCTGGCCAGCAGCGTGGACAGCCTTCTGCAAAGACGCCCTTGTCTTAAAGCAGGTGACACCCCGTGTGGGGCAGGTGGAGGCCCTACGTTTGTGTGAGAAGGTGGAAACACGTCTGTTCTGTGTTTGTGCTGGCTGTGGACACCAGAGCGCCACGGAACGGCTGCTCGCTATTTTTGCGCCAGGAAGCGTGCACGGCTGGACTTGAGCCCGCGTGCACTGACGCCGCCGGTCGCACATCAAGGCGGGGCTGTGTGGGAGAGAAGGGGGAACTAAGCCGTGGACAGAGCCTCCTCTCTGCTCCCACCGCTGAGCAGGGAGCCTCAGGCGTTAGCAGGGTCGGAATTCCCGGCACATCTGTGTTAGAGGTTAGCCCTCCGCTCCCATCTGCCTTGGCAGTTGTGGGTCCGAGGCCGGGCGAGCTGGGACTGGGCAGGACTCAGGGAGCCCCGCTGAGGTCAGTGTGAACACAGATGTCACGCTGGGCCCCCCTGGAGGCCCCTCCCAGGGGCCTGGTTCTGCAGGTGGGGAATTGTCCTTCTGCTCCCGGTCCTTGGCATGCTGAAGTGTTCACACATTCCCAATGCAGACCGAGGTCTGAGGCCTTCCAGGTTGCCACATTCCTGCTGCCAATTTTCTAGCTCTTTTAGACTCCGAGGATCTCCCAACAGGCTGGGCTCCCACCCCGGCGTCTGACCAATTACTTCATTCTGCTTCAAGTGGCCGATTGTGCAGAGGGACAAAGCCACAGCCGCCCTGTCAATGGTTACCAAGCTGGTTTTTTGGGAAACTCATGCCAAGGACTGACTGTGACTGTCCCATTGTGGGCGTTTGGCACAGCGTGGCCCGAGGGGCTGTGGAACGAGGCCCAGAATCACTCAGACACGTTTTCTTCAGTCCCCTTTCTGTCCTTCAAGTCGAGTGCCCAAGTAAATGATCGGCACAGCTGCTCCCAAATGTGAGAGACCGTAAGCGGATGAGTCAGTCCGAGGCAGACTCCCCTGCTGCGTCATTCGGTGAAAACGCGAGCGGTGTCACCTGAGGAAGCGTCCCCAGGCCTGGCCAAGGACCAGAGCGGAGATGAAACAGGACCCCGGAGCCCGCGTGCCTGAATGAATTATGAATGTGCCTTAACGGGTGAGTGGCCTTTTGAAGACACAAAATGATGGCACCTTTACTGTTTACCGCCGATGGGACACATGCTAAATAGAAAGAGATTTTCCTGTTTTTGAGTCTTTGAACTGTTTTCATATTATCGCTTCCTCTCCTGCAGCTGGGTTGTGCCCCGTGAGGTGTAGTTTTCAATTTGATCAGAACTGTTCCCAAACAATTGTCAGTTTCATGAAGACAGGAAAAATGTCAACCTATTTTTGTGACTTAAGACATGATGACAGAGATTAGACACTGGAGGGGTTTTGTGCTTTTTTAAAAAACAAATGTATATTTATTAATGTTCAGAACACTGGAATTGCAACACAAATGAGAAAAGAGTCTACAATAAATTAAGATTTTTGGATTTGTATTTCTGCGGAGCTGGTTTCCCGCCCCCCCCGCCGGCCCCCCCCTCTCCTAAGGCAGCTGTGGAGGGAACCAGACGAATGGGATTCAGACGACAGCTCAAGGACCGGGACTGGGCCGGAATTTTCTGTTTGTTCTCCTTCAGGAGTTTCCTGAGATCTTTATTTATTTATAATCTTTATTGATTTTAAAGAGGGAGGAAGGGAGGAGAGAAACATCGATGAGCGAGAACATCAGCTCGCCGCCTCCCGCATGCGCTCCACTGGGGATTTGGCCCACAACCTGGGCATGTGCCCTGACCGGGACTCAACCTCTCGGTGCAGGTGGTTGACACTCAAGCACTGAGCCGCACCGGCTGGGCTGAGATCTTTAAATTTCTATCTTTCACCCAATTTGGGAAATTTTAGCCAGCATTGTTTTCTCTGCACCGATCATTTCTCCTGTCCCGAGACCCGGTGACACCAGTTAGATCCTGGGTACTGTCCCCGGCTCTGAGGCTCTGTTCATCTCTCTCATTCGTTTTTCTGTTTTTCAGATTTGATTGGTTCTAGGAATCGACCTACAAGTTCACTAACTTTTTTTTATCCTTACTCAAGGACTTTTCTTTTTGCATTAATCTTCAGATGTAGCGGGAGGGAGAGAGAAACATCGACGTGAAAGACACATCAAGCGGCTGCCACCCACACGACCCCAACCAGGGCCGGGGACAAACTGCAACCGAGGTACATGTCCTCAGTGGGAACCGAACCTGGACTCTCTGGTCCACAGGCTGACGCTCTAACCGCTGAGCCACACTGGCCAGGGCCAAGTTCACTAGCTCTTGTCATCTCTATTCGATTGAGCCCATCCAGAGAGTTTATTTCAAATGTTGTCATTTTAAGCCCTGCAGTTTCCACTCGGGCCCTCTGAGGGCTGTCACGTCTCCACTGCGCGCCTGGCCCCCCGCATTTCTGGTGTCTCCCTCTACTTGGGGGAGCACAGCTGCTTGAACGGCTGCGACCATCGAACACCTGGGTCTTCCTGGCTGAACTATGTTGTCCTTTCTCTTGGCATCTTCCCGGCTTTCCGTACGCTGATTGGTTTCAAAGCAAACCCTTGACATCTTGCCTTTGTTTTTTGACTGACATTCTGGATGTGTCACGAGACGGGGTCCTGTGGAAACCCGCGGGCAGGTGTCACTGTTTTGCTTCTTGCAGCAGGAAGCGGCCAGTGAGGCTCAGACGAGCTGCCAGCTCCTCCCAGCAGTGGTTCCGCGTCTGGTGTCAGGGCCTTGCTGCGCTGCCTTGGGTCTGCCCTGCCTGCCTGCCACTCGGCGGGGACGTGGGTGGTGGTTTATGTCATCATTCAGCTCTCACAGCCTTTGACAGGCTGTCTGGGTCTGCTCCATACGCCCCCAACCCGGGGTGAGCCAGGACCTGCGTCGCATATATGAAGAGGGGTCTTCTTCTCCAGCTGTCCCCTGGATCTGCCCACCCGCTCTCGCTCCTAGGGCCCCTGTCCAGAAAGATGGGTCTCTCCGGAGTTCTAGCCATCCGCTGTCACATTCCCACCCAACCAGCCCCACCTTGGGGCAAATTAGAGAAGAAAAATCCAACAGAACCTGCTTTCCCCAGGCCTCCCTTGGAGGCCCAGCCCCGACTAGCCTAGCGTTCTGGGTCGGGCGCACAGTAGGGAACAGGGACAGGTCTGCCTCAACCCCAACGCTCTGCTCCCTGGGGGCGGGGGAGCAGGCCCGGTGCACCAGCTGGGCTGGGTGTCCTCCCAGGGACTCTGCACACACCAGCCTTAGACAGGGCCGCGCCGGGCCGGAAGGGATCAAGACAAAAGCCCCTCTAACGCTGCCTGAACAATGAGCGCGCCCAGGCCACGGAAGGACCAGACCTCCCGGTCCTCCGCCCATGGCTGGGGCCTGCCCCCGGCTGCCCTTCCCGCAGATGAGGTTTACTAAGACACCTGGGAGGTCCTGGCTGGTTTGCTCAGTGCTCAGTATCGACTCATGGACTAAAGGGTTTCAGGGTCAACTTCATCAAGGGCACATACCTGGTTGTAGGGCTGATCCCCAGCCAATCCATGTGTCTCTCATATTGATATTTCTCCCCCTTCCCCCACTCTACCTAAAAAATCAATGGAAAAATATGCTCAGGCGAGGATTAACTAAGAAAATAAAGACATCTGGGAGGACTCCCCGGACTTGGCCATGGGCAGCAGCCAGGCTGAGGGCCTGCACTGACTGGGGCCCAGGGTGGGGGCCTGCAGGTGAGAAGCACTGCCCGACTCTAGGGGCGGTCTCACGAGAACACTCCAGGAATGATGGGGGTGGGGGGGCAACACTTTCCCTGATATCCGGTCTCCCGTTTTCCTTCCCTTTCCCAAGGGGTGTGGGGACTGCCGGCCTGGAGGCAGGAGCGCCATGTGGGAAAGGGCTGGGGAGCCCTGGTGCCTCCGTCCCATCACCTCTGGCCTTCAGGTCACCTTGGGGTAGGGCCCTGGAGTCTGAGGGCCCCTGGTGCTTGGGCAGGACCAGGGAAGAGGCCAGAGACCCGGCCATCCTCTTGGCCCTACAGCGCCCCCTAGTGGACAGAGCTGCTAACTCTGAGTAGCACCCAGAAGCCCCGGGCCCGAGGCCCATCTGGCCTGCGGCTTGCCCAGAGGCTGCCACAGGCACCAGCTGCGGTGAGCTGGGGGCAGGGGCAGGTCTGCACCCCTCCTTCCTCGGCCAAAGGCTTGCGTGGGGCTGGCAGGGTGGCAGAGCTGAGTGGAAGCTGGAAGGCTGGCTTCCCCTCAGCTGCCCTCCCTGCCCCCCCCCGTTCTGCCACTCTGGTCAGCCTTGCCGCAGGTGGGCACTGTGGAGGCTCCCCAGACGGGCCACAGCTCCGACCTCCGTTCCCAGGGCAGAGTCAGGAAACCTGAGCTCAGGGCGGCTCTGTGCTGCCCTCCGGGCCGGGGAACAAAGGCAGCATTTCAGCCCTGGCCTCCATGCCAGGCTGACGGGCCCCAGGGACCCGGGGCCACGGCTGGTCTGCCCAATCCCCAGCGCCCAGCACATTGTGGGATGTGGACACCAAGCTGTGGTCTGCCCCTGGCCAGCGCCGAGCAGGGCCTCCCTGGTCCAGCCCGGCTGGAGCGAGCAGGCCATCACGGCGGGGACAGCCGAGTCCCGTCCTCTGCGGGCCACCTGGCCGAGCCTCCCTCAGGGCCGGTTTCTTCACGGGGAACACAGGATGGTCTCAGAAGCCACTCAGCAGGCTGCCCTGGCTACTCCCCACCCTCGGGGAGACTCTGCTGGGGCGGGGGGGGGGGGGGCTCAGGTAAAAAGGCCTGGACTGGGGAACAGGAGGGCTGGGTGCCCCAAGGGGGACGTCAGTGCTGTAGGTAGCACCACTCCCCTAGTCCAATGGTGCAGAGGGAGCCGCTTCCCTGGGCACTGCCCCTGCCCCTCGGTCAGCCGCTTTCTAACTGCTCCGCCTGGTCACCGCTCCAGCCCAGGTGGGGGCTCTGGGGTGGGACAGCCGGGGATAGAGGCTGTCTCAGCCCCTACTGAGGCACGAGTCCTCCTCCTGGCAGGGTCTGCCCACCTCATGGGGCAGGGCAGAGGCCCCGTGCCCGGCCCCTCACTGACATGGCACCACTGGGGTGGCTCCCACCCAGCCTCCGGGGGATGGGCTGGCAAACAGCCGTCGGCCCCACTCAGTGGCCTGGTCTTAAAGCTTGCCCAACCATGGCCTGTCACCCCAACACAGGGGTGCACTAAGCCAGCTGTGGGGTTGTGAGCCCATCCCCCATGACCGCTGCCCCAGGCTTAAGGGTGGTCTTCCCAGCAGACCCAGCAAGTTCCGTGCGTGGTCCTGCCGCCCTGCCCTGCCCTCCCGCTGTGCCCAGGAGGCTGCCGTCAGAGCCCACGTGCACACAGGTGTTTATTCAGCACCGGCCCTGCAGCCCTTCACGCGCTCCGGGACGGGAGGCCTGTCCTGGGCACGCGAGGAGCTGCCGCAGGTCCTCGGCCTCCTGGGCAGCAGGTCCAGGCTCCCCAGGCTCCAGCAGCAGCCACGCTCCGTCACCCGCTCCAGGCTCTGCTCGGCGTCCGCGTCGGCTCAGAGCGTGGGGCCGTCGCCGGGGCCCTCGGTGGCCTCTCGGGGCTTGGTCTTGCCCTTCTGGAGCGTGTAGGCGGACGGCCCCAAGCGCAGGATCTTCCCGCTGCCCAGGCACTCGCCCTCCTTGTAGAAGACGGCGAACTGGAGAGGAGGGGCCTGTGTCACCACGGGGGCCGCAGCAGGGTGCCCAGAGCAGCCGGGAGCCCGGGCCTGGGGCAGCTGGTCTGAGCTGGGGAGCGGGGCGGGCGGACGGTGCTCTGCCGCTCCTGACCTGTCCTCCCCTCAGGGCCAGACCACAGGCTGCCAGGCAGGGCAGCTGGGCCCGCCCAGTGGTCGAGCAGGCCGGCCGCAGCTCCCCCGCACTGGCGGGGTGCCCTGAGCACCACGCTCCCTGCCCACGGCCTGGGCCCGGGGGGGAAGGATGGTGGAGCCCTTCCAGCAAGCAGCTCTCTGGCCACTAGCCCGCGCATGGACGGGCATCTGGGGGCAGCTGAGCTCGTGTAGGGTCAGGCTGGCCAGGCCCCAAGAGGAAGCCCACCTCCCTCTGCAGTGCAGTGCGGGCCACGCGGACCCACTCACCTGTCCTGGGGTGAGGGCCCGCACAGCCTTCACAGCCGTCACCCACACAGTGCCGTCTTGATTGAGGGTCAGCACACAGGGCACTGGGTGGAAGAGAGGGGCCCTTGGAGGGGCTCTGGCCTGGCTTATGTAGGACGAACACACCACCTGGACCCTCAGCCCAGTGCTGACTTCCCAGGACCCGCCCTGCATCCCGGAAGGAGAAAGCTGGGCTGGCCCTCTGTGCCCCCACGGGTCATGGGCAGAGGGAAGGGGGTTTGAATATGTGATATAACCCGAACAATGGGGACTCGGACGCCCTAGGTCAACCCCACGACCATCCTAAATCTGGCTTCTCTGGGCAGATCCCTCCCGCTCAGTCACCTAGCGCCATCTGGTGGCGGAAGCGGAAGTGGCACTCCATCATCTTGTCCCGGACCAGGGCTGCAGGCGGCTCCTCCGTGATCCAGTGCACACGGTTGGTCCGAAGCAGGTCCCTGTACAGGGCTGGGTGGTCCACCCGGGGGGCCTGCAGAGTGTAGGCAAAGATCGTGATGCCCTGAAGCCCTTAGCAGAGCGGTCCCTCGACCAAAGCCACTCACTGTCCCTCATTAACAACAATCCCAACAGCAAACAGAAATGCATGTGATTCTTTCAGGAACCTCTGATCCCATTTTGCAGAAGAGAAAACTAAGGCACAAGTCGTGGTCACACTTCAAAAGCAGAGGTGCTTGCGATCTGAACCCATGACCTTAGCACTCCTCCAAGTTCAAGTCTCACTCTGGCCCCGCAGCCGCCTGGGGCCAGCGTCAGGGACACGGACGTGCCTCGCCAGCCGCTCATCTCGCACAGGGCTCTGCAGCGGTCCCACCAAAGCCGGTGCTGGACAAAGACGGGCCGGGCGCTGCTGGCTGCCTGGGGCTGGCTGGGGGTCTGCCCTGTCCCCGACCCTCGCGCGCCCCCAGGCTCCTAGGATCTAGCGAGCTTCCCTCTGAGGCAGGACCAGGAGCACGGAATTCTGGGGCTCGGGCTCTAAGTGGGCAGGAGACCCACACAGGACAGTGTCAGTTGGAGACCCCTTCTATTTTTCTCCAAATCGAAGTTTTTCCTCGAAAGCAAAGATCACTGAACTTCACACTAAAATCACTCTAACCCATGCTTGACCAGAGTCACTGCAGGCTTTGGCCACAGCTCCTCGTGGAAGGAGACGCCCCAGAACTGGCAGGTACGCGCTGTGTCTCTCTGCCTGTGTCTAAGAGGAGGCCTCCCAGCTCTGTGACGGAGCACGAGATGACAGCCTTCCCCAGGCTGGGGCCCAGGCACAGAGTCCAGGGTTCCTGATCCTCCACACCACTGAGACCTGGGGCGGGACCAACGATTGTGGGCGGGGCACCCTGGCCCCCACCCTCTAGGTACCAGTGCACCTGTCCCACCCCCTGTGTGATGACGGTCAAAGATGTCCCAAGCCCTGGCCAGTGTGGCTCAGTGACTGAGTGCTGTCCCATGCACCCAAGGTCGACAGTTAGATTCCCAGTCAGGGCACATGCCTAGGTTTTGGGCTTGATCCCCAGTAAGGGGTGTGTAGGAGGCAGCCGGTTGATGTTTCTCTCTCACATCAATGTTTCTCTTTCTCCCTCTTCCTTCCTCTAAAATCAATAAAAACGTATTTAAAAAAACTGTCCCCAGACACTGCCAAATGTCCTGGGGTGAGAGTCGAAGGCTCTAGGGCCTGGGGAAGGAGTCCCGCCTGGCTGGGCCCTGGCCCCACCGCCATCGTTCTGACTGGGCGGAGTCCAGGTGCACGCCTGGCCCTGGTCCTGGGGCCACCACCACTCCTGGACCCGCACACGCTACCTCCTCGCGAGCGTCCTCTCATGTCCACCCAGAGGACAGCCTCTATCCACAGGACTGACGTGATGACCGGTGCCCAGCACACGGGGAGAGCCCAGCGAGCACCTTCCACGGCATCTGGCACCTTGGCAGGTCCCAGGAGGGCACAGGCCTGGGCTCTGCCCGCACTGAGCTCGCGGCCCTGCTCGGTCTCACACACACTGGCGCTGCCAGAGCGGACAGCGCCTGTCTAGGGGCCCGCCACTCACCACAAACACGTTGCCCGTGGTGCCGTCCTTCTCCACCACGTACCAGGGCTCCCGCAAGCCACCGATGTTGGCTCTCTGGCCCAGAGTGTACAGAAACCAGCCTACGAAACAGTTCTCAGTGAGGTGGGCGCGGACCCCGTCTCAGCCCCCACAGCTATGATGGGGCAGTGCGGGGGCGGGCGGGGGCTCTGCGGACCACTGCGGGGCCACCCAGAGGCTGCGGTTCTCCGGCCACCAGCATCAGCCCTAAGTCCATCCCCGCTCATCGGGCCTGGGTACCCCACACTGCCAGGGACCACTGCAGGACCACCTGGCCCATTAGGAGCAGGGACAAGTCCCCTGGGCGGGCCGAGTGCCCTGTGGAAGCCGCGAGCCCTGCCTGCTGAGTCGCCGATGCGGCTGTGGGTTACACAGCATGCCCCCACCCGCACTGACCACGTCAGGGCCAGGACATCCGAGCTGCCCCGGGTTTCTGTGCCCAACCCCTCCTACCGACCTCTGTGCACCCCCCACAACAGACATCAGAAGACCAGATGGCTAGGCCCCCTCCCCCTCCCCTTCCCAAGAATCGACACTCGAAGGCACCGATCACTGCGAGAACCATAGACACCCACGTCAGTGCAGCCAGACCAACCACTGCCTCTGGAGCCAGGATGGGCCGGCAACCCCTGCAGCTCTGTCCCCCGCAAGGCAGTCACCCCCCCCGTCTCAGACGCTCGGCTGTCTGGGAGCTGTGCCATCCGAGTGCCGCTCCCCAGGCAAAGCCCTCTGCCCAAACCGAGGCGGGCTCTCCAAGGAACAATCCATCTGACTGCCCACGTCTGGGCAGCAGCCCTGGTCCTTCCAGCCATCAAATGCGTGTCGGGGGGACTCACTTGGTCATCAAGCCCCACGGGCACGGCCTCACCCTCACGGAGCCCAGCTGTCTTCCCCGGGCTGTGACCCTGCACTGACCCGGCTCTGCCCGTCCTCCCCACCCCACGTCTGCAGCAAGCACACTGCCGCCTGCAGGACACCAGCTGCCAGCAATTCAGGCGCCCGGAGCACAGGCTCCCAGTGGCTCTGCTGCTGTCTGCTCCCCTGCGTGGTGACGGCAGCTCCGGGGGCAGGGACTCAGCCCTACGCACAGAGGTCTCTGAGTCAGGCAGCTGCAGTGCTGAAAAGGAGACACCGGGAAACGCATCCCTGCCACCCTCCTTGGGGCTGGCCCTGACTGTGGGCCCAAGTGGATGGCACGGCAGGCACCTGGCCCGGACGTCCGGGAGCTGCCACGCCCCTGACTCGGGGTTACTGTGAAAGCAGCGGAGGTTGTGTCTCACCTTTGTGTGTCCCCAGAACACTGCCGTCTTCTATGGAAATGAATTTCCCAGGCCGCGGCTGTAAATACTGGAGACAAACGCTTCGTTACTGCTGGATCCGGGCCCAGGGCAGAGACATGGCTCCTTCTACCCACAGCAAAGAACACTCACCTGAAGGATGAAATTTTCAAAACTTCTTTTACCAACGAAACAGATGCCCATGCTCTGAAATGAAGGACAGCCGGCCGTGAGGTGAGGGACAGGCAGGAGGGCTCAGCCTCCACCGGGCCCGGGCCTCCCTCCTGCCCGGACCTCACACTTGCGGGCCCGGGCTGGCTCTCCCCTTCGGGCACCCAGACACCAGCCCCGGCCCCAGCCCACAGACTGGAGGGGCTCCCTCGGCTCCTCCCGTCACGCGCAGACCCGGAACAGAGGCTAGCAGAGCTGGTGGTGGGGATGGGCGCAGGGAACGCTGACTCGCTGACAACAGGCACAGCGTGCATCCCCAGGAAGCAAACCTGGGGTGGCTGGCGTCTATCACTAAGGCCACCTCAACCCTGAAACGGCCAGGGCTGACTGCCCGCGGGGCCGCCGAGCTGGCTCGCATCATCTCCCCCCGAGCCCCACCACACTGGCTTCACCTCAATCCCACCAGCGCACCAGGCTCTCTTGCCTCAGGCCTTTGTACGTGCTCCTCACACTTTCTGGACTGTGTTTTCCCAACTGTCAACATGACACTGAAGCCGATTCGTCCTCAGGCCCTGGGGTCAATGCCATGTCCTCAGAGGCTTCTCCTGCGTCTCTGCCCCTCCATGTACTTCCGAGCCCCCGATCCTCACAGCCCTTTCCTAAGCTTACAGGGCGTCCCCGCTTGGACCCGAGCTGCGTGGAGGCAGCAGTAGTTTGCGTGCTCCTCACTGGCTGAGGCCAGCAGCACGCACAGGCCAGTGACGGACACAGCAGGTCTGTGTGCAGGCGCAATGCCCCCTTGGGCCTTGGTGCCCTGTCCTCACCACCCTGCTCCCTCCTGGCAGCTGGGAAAACCACCCACCCAGAGGGAGTGAGCAGGGGCAGCAAGGAGAAGTCGCGTCTAAGGTGCTTTCTGAATGTGCACAGTGCCCCCTGCTGGGGGTGGCGGCCACGGCCCTGCTTCTCTGCCGCATGGCCGAGGACCAGAGCACACACCACAGTCCTACCTCCTTTTTCTGAAGCACGTGATGAAGTCTATTCTCAGCAGCTATTTTCTTTACAAAATCTTTCGTTAATCCCCCCAGAGGGAAGAGGGTTCTCCTCAGGGCCTCCTGGGAAACCTGGCTGAGAAAGAAGGTCTGGTCTTTAAAGCTGTCGGCTGCCTGGAGAAGCTTCACCGCTGCCAAGAGTAAAGGACAAAGATGGCGCAGGAATGAAGACAATCACTTGCTCTCGGCAACGCCCCAAGTGCGCTCAGACAGCACCCCAGCCTGGGGGAACCCAGCTCGACACTCAACAGCGGACGACTGGGAAAAAGCACCACTGTGGTTACTGCAGGAACTCTCACTCCTGATTTATCTGTTAAAAAATACACGCGACGACGACAAAAACATACACGTGTGCAGGGAGGCAGATTTTAGATGCTAAGGAAATTTACTCCAGTTCATACTTTACGTGGTCATATTTCCTTTCTCTCTCTCTCTTTTTTTTAAAATCCTCACCCAAAGAGGTTTTTCCATTTATCTTCAGATGGGGGATGGGGGGAAGAGACACACATTGAAGTTGCCTCCTGCATGACCCTGACCAGGGCCGGGGGCAAACCGAAAATGAGGTACATGCCCTTGATCGGAATTCAACCCATGACTCTATGGTCTGAGGACAATGCTCTAACCGCTGAGCAAACCAGCCAGGCTAGATGGTAATGTTTTCCAAGATGAAACACCCCGTGGAAAAATCAAGTGTATAATAAATACAGCCCACGCAGGAAACTGGAGGAGACAGTGCAGGGCCTGGGCCGCGTGGGGCTCCCTGACCTGCAGGCACAGAGGCCTGGGCCGCGTGGGGCTCCCTGACCTGCAGGCACAGAGGCCTGGGCCGCGTGGGGCTCCCTGACCTGCAGGCACAGAGGCCTGGGCCGCGTGGGGCTCCCTGACCTGCAGGCGCATGGAGGCCTGGGCCGCATGGGGCTCCCTGACCTGCAGGCGTGCGGAGCCCTGGGCAGTGTGGGGCTCCCTGACCTGCAGGCACACAGAGGCCTGGGCCGCGTGGGGCTTCCTGACCTGCAGGCACAGAGGCCTGGGCAGTGTGGGGCTCCCTGACCTGCAGGCACACAGAGGCCTGGGCCGCGTGGGGCTTCCTGACCTGCAGGCACAGAGGCCTGGGCCGCGTGGGGCTTCCTGACCTGCAGGCACAGAGGCCTGGGCCGCGTGGGGCTCCCTGACCTGCAGGCGTGCGGAGGCCTGGGCCGCGTGGGGCTCCCTGACCTGCAGGCACACGGAGGCTGGGCCGCGTGGGGCTCCCCTGACCTGCAGGCGTGCGAGCCCTGGGCAGTGTGGGGCTCCCTGACCTGCAGGCACACAGAGGCCGGGGCCACGTGGGGCTTCCTGACCTGCAGGCACAGAGGCCTGGGCCGCGTGGGGCTCCCTGACCTGCAGGCGTGCGGAGCCCTGGGCAGTGTGGGGCTCCCTGACCTGCAGGCACACAGAGGCCTGGGCCGCGTGGGGCTTCCTGACCTGCAGGCACAGAGGCCTGGGCAGTGTGGGGCTCCCTGACCTGCAGGCACACAGAGGCCTGGGCCGCGTGGGGCTTCCTGACCTGCAGGCACAGAGGCCTGGGCCGCGTGGGGCTCCCTGACCTGCAGGCGTGCGGAGGCCTGGGCCGCGTGGGGCTCCCTGACCTGCAGGCACACGGAGGCCTGGGCCGCGTGGGGCTCCCTGACCTGCAGGCACACGGAGGCCTGGGCCGCGTGGGGCTCCCTGACCTGCAGGCGTGCGGAGCCCTGGGCAGTGTGGGGCTCCCTGACCTGCAGGCACACAGAGGCCTGGGCCGCGTGGGGCTTCCTGACCTGCAGGCACAGAGGCCTGGGCCGCGTGGGGCTTCCTGACCTGCAGGCACAGAGGCCTGGGCCGCGTGGGGCTCCCTGACCTGCAGGCGTGCGGAGGCCTGGGCCGCGTGGGGCTCCCTGACCTGCAGGCACAGAGGCCTGGGCCGCGTGGGGCTCCCTGACCTGCAGGCGTGCGGAGGCCTGGGCCGCGTGGGGCTCCCTGACCTGCAGGCACAGAGGCCTGGGCCGCGTGGGGCTCCCTGACCTGCAGGCGCATGGAGGCCTGGGCCGCGTGGGGCTCCCTGACCTGCAGGCGCACGGAGGCCTGGGCCGCGTGGGGCTCTCTGACCTGCAGGCGTGCGGAGGCCTGGGCCGCGTGGGGCTCCCTGACCTGCAGGCACACAGAGGCCTGGGCCGCGTCACAGTCTCTTCCAGGTGCAGCTACTCTCTTTTAAACGCATTTCCTCTTGGTCGACGTAGTCTGTGTTTAGAGTCCAGGCTCACACTCGTCAGGTCTTCGCAGCTTCTCTCCTCTTTTCGTGAGGAAGGACCACTTCCAGCTACGACAACGGTGCAGAGGTGAGGCTGGTCCTGGCCACATGACGTGGTTCAGAGAAGGGGCCCAGCTCCCCGTCTGGGCCAGAGCGGTCCTGCCTGGCATGCAACAGAACTTCTGTGGTTGCAACTGACATAGTATCAGCACCGTGGCTTCTTCTGAAACCTCTCACACCTATGCTGAGAGAAGCCTCAACACCTACACTTGGAGCACGCTGGCGGGGTGACACGCTCCCTGTATAGTTAACGTTTTCTATCCGTAAAACCAAATCTAGTTCTCCCGTTAGCTGTGTGGGTAGAATTATCCCCACTTTACAGGCGAGGAGACTGAGGCTCAGGTTAGCAAAGTGCCCGGCCCAGTGGTGCAGGCAGAGCTGAAATGGAGCCGTCACCCAGTTTCTACTCCATCACTTTCACCTACGAAACATCCAGACCAGCCCTGGCCAGTTTGGCTCAGCGGTTGGAGCGTCGGCCTGCGGTCCGGAGAGACCCGGGTTCGGTTCCCGCTAAGGGCACGTCCCTCGGTTGCAGTTTGTCCCCGGCCCTGGTTGGGTTGTGGGGGTGGCAGCCACCCAATGTGTCCCTTTCACGTCGATGTTTCTCTCTCTTTCTCTCTCCCTCTCCTCCACTCTATCTGAAAAATGGAAAAAGGTCCTCACCTGAGGACAAAAACAAACACAAAAACCACCATCCAGACCAGCTGAACCATGAAGACAGTCAGTCATCAGGCAGAACCGTCCGCTGATGCTCTGTCCCAAAGCGCAGTGTGATCAGCCGCTGCGAGAACAAAAGCCTCAGAGCACTGGGAACAATTTGCGTTTTCTCATAATTGTCATTTTAGAACCAACTCAAAATGTATCACTTGTTTTTTTTTTTATCCTCATCCGAGGACATTTTTGCATTTTTCATCAGATAGAGCAGGAGAGAGAGAGGGAGGGAGAGAGAAACATCGATGTAAGAGAGACACAGTGAGTGGCCGCCACCCACATGACCCCAACTGGGGCCGGGGACAAACTGCAACTGATGTACATGCCCCTTGCGGGAACCGAATCTTGGACTCTGGTCCGCGGGCCGACGCTCCCACCGCTGAGCCAGACCAGCCAGGCCCATCTAAGAGAGCGAGCTGGCGTCCTGAGCCACGGGAGGGAAGACCGGCCAGGCCCATCTAAGAGAGCGAGCTGGCACCCTGAACCATGGGAGGGAGTAGCACTGGTCAGGGGAGTAGCACTGGTGGAGGGGTAGCACTGGTGGGGGGGAGTAGCACTGGTGAGGGAAGTAGCACTGGTGAGGGCCTGCTTGTACCCAGAGCTCCTTCGCTCCTTCGGGCCCTGTGGTGCCACCTGCCGCCTGCACAGGTGAGATCTACCAGGTCACAAGGCCCAGGCCCAGGAGGCCCACTCTCTGCCGCCCCCTGTGCCCTCTCCCCCGTGGCCCAGGCCTGGAGGCCCTATTCCAGGTGTCCAGGGCAACTGAGCCAGAATAAAATAAGCCGCTTCACTGTACCCGAAAACACAGGAAAACAAAGACACTGGTGTTACAAAACAGCTGCCTGCAGCTCGCTCAGCAAATGTGTGGCACGGGCAGGCAGGCCTCAGCGCCCACGGCCTATCGAGGGCCCAGAGCTTTGGGAGGCCAAGCATTTCCCAGAGGTGGGCAGGCTCATCTGCTCGACAGGGAACTAGGTCCTGCATCCATTCGGGTCCTGGAAACCCACGCTGACTACGAGGTGAGCTCTGCTGCGAGGTCCCAAGTGGCGGCTTTGCATTCAGAGCCGAGGGTCCCTGACACGGAGGTGTGCTGGTGGGTGCGGCCTAGGAGTGTGAAAGGCAGCACCCGGAGAGGCACCAGGGACCTGTCATCTCCCCAAGGCGGGGTGCAGAGGCCCCCAGGCCAGCACAGAGCTGAGACCGCGGGAGCTGCAGGCAGCAAGGTGCGCCCCGGGCCGAGAGAAAGGAGCGGGAGGAGGGGAAAGAAAACGGCCGCTGAGCAACTGTCACACTCAGGATCCCGCGACAAAGCCAGCGCTCGACCGCACGAGGGCTGCAGCCTGCCGTCAGAGGACAGAGAGGACAGAGAGGACAGCTCGGCGGGGCCGGGCACAGCAGACACGGAGCCTAGGTCCAGCTCTCCCACTGGAGCAGCCACATGAGACGACCTCATCCAAGCCCCAGCTCCTCACCTGTGGGGGCCGCGGCCCTCCCCACGCGCTGAGGAGGGAGATGAAGCGTGAGCGTGCTGGCCAGAGAAGCGCTCGCCTCCACGCCCCGCAGCGGCGGGCACGCGTGAAGACCCGTGGCCCTGAGCCACCATCTGTCCCTGACTCGACATTTCCCAGGAGACTCTGACCAGCTAACTGGTGAACACAGTTCCTAGTGGCCGCCGGGCCTGTGCTGTGACAGCTCAAGCCTGCGGCAGCCGGATGGACAGTAGCAGGGCCTGCGGCACCCCGACTGTGTTGCCGAACATCTCAAGCACCGGGGAAGCCCTGCCGGCCCCTCAGTGGTTAGAGCGTCGGCCCAGTCAAGGGCCCAGACCTGGGTCTCAGGCTCAATCCCTGGCTGGGTGGGGTTGTTCAGGAAGCAACTAGTCAATGTGTCTCTCACATCGTTGTTTCTCTCTCTCTCCTTCCTCCCTTCCATTTTCTCTAAAAATTAATGGGAAAATATCCTTGGGTGAGGATTAACAACAAACAAACAAACAAACAAACACCGGGGGCACCAGCAAACACCCACACACGACGTCTAGAACATGTTATAAATGACTCAGTGTCTCACCAGCCCGTGCCTGGCCCTCCACTGGGGCTTCTGATGCCCACTGACCAACCACAGGCCCGTAGGGGAAACGACCCTCCTGAAAACTGTGCTTTTTCAAAGAGGAAACCAAACACACACGCTAGTTCAGAACGCAGAGGGCTGGCAGGTAAGCGCAGACAATGACCCGCTGTGGTTATTCACAACATCCTGCTTGCTCACGAGTGACGACGCTGGACCTGCACTTTTACTTACCGTTTCTAACCTCAAACCGATTTCTGAAAAGCCCTTCTGGCCTCTTAATGTGCTTCTGCTGGAAGACTTCTTCGTCTTCCAGTGACGTTCTTGCATAATGACCCGTGGCGACGGCATCTGCCCCTGTGAGGTGTTTAAAACACAAGGGTCAGATTTCCACTTGGGTTTGCTGGCCTTGGCCAGCCCCGGCCACAGCTGCGTCCAGAAGCAGAGCCAGGCCTTCCCCTGGAGGGTTCGCCCGCTCAAACACCAGAGGGACTGTCATCACATAAGCGGCCTTCTGCAATGACACAACATTGCTACAAGGTTTCATTGCATGTTTAACAGCCTTTCAAAAGTTACTATCTACCCACTCACTCCCTCTGGTTTAAGGGAATGGTCAGAGGTGACACAAAGATTCAAGCTCACAAAGCTCATTCCGGTGTTTCTTATACTAAGGGAAAATCGGCAACTACCAAAATGTCTAACACCAGGAGAACATGAAACAAATTAAATGGTATTGCCATAATAACAGCATCACTTACAAAGAAATGTTAATGACATGGAAAATGCTACTAACTCAGAGGAAAAAGCATGTAATACTGTGGTCCTGTTTTTCAAACATACAGAAAAAGGAGGAGAAATACCCTGAAGTCTACTCCTGTGATTCTGGGACATGAAACTACACATGATCTTCCTTCCTTTTTTTTGCTGTTCTGTGGCTTTAAATTTTCTTCAGTAAATATGTACAGGGGTGGGCAAAAGTAGGTTAATAAGTATTATGATAAATAATATAAGTAATAATGCACGAATAAACTTTCATGTTCTCACAACTGTAAACCTACTTTTGCCCCCGTGTGATTTTTATCACAGTGAAGGATGTTCAATCTCTTCCAAACGCTGCAGAAAGCAAAGCAACCTGCCCAGCCACGTACACGCTCCTCAGTGTGAGGGTGTCGGACGCCCAGTTGCAAGAGCCATTCTTCCTGGACGGTGTGGGGACCAGCTCGGCACTGCCAGCCTCCAGCACGCAGTGAGACAGGGCACAGCAGGAACGGCGGCAGGCTGGCCACCCGCAAGGGACACGGGGACACACTCGTGCACCCTGGCTGACTTTCCAACAGAAGACAAGCCTTTTGCAGAAGCACCATGTGTGCTGTGGACGGTGCGGCCCCTCCGCCAGAGTCCGAGATGCAGGCGTCCAGACTCCGTGTGTTTAGTCTGGGCTGCACTGTCCACGCAGTAAGCTCAGACATGGAAACACTCAGAAATTCCTTCCAAAGGGCTCCCGACTGATGGCCACCTAGGGCCGTGTGCCAAGGTGACAGGCCTCCGTGCTCTCCCAAGGCGAGCATTCCCCTCCTGAACGGCTGCTCGCCCGCCCGGGTGAGACCTGTGCTGCCCGTGGCAGGGCTGCCCCTGGGTCACGCCAGGGCACAAACCTAAGCCGCACGCTTGCGCATTGCTCTGACGACCCAACGCAACCCTCACTGCATCAGGTGGTCTGTTTCTAGACACACTCAGCTCAAACTCAACGCACACCCCTTGCACCTGCCACTCTTCTGAGCCCATCGGAACCAGACAGAGCCCAGCAGACATGCCTACCCGGGGCCAGCCGCAGCGGACCGCTCCCCCCGCAGACGGCTGTGACCACGGGCTGTCAGCTCGAGGCAGCTCACCGCCCAGGTCTCACCCTCGGCCTGTTCAGGACGTGAGGACCGAGCCTAGTGAGCACTCACCTGTTCAGTCCAACACCACGCTTGCTCAGACTTCCTCCTGGTTTCTGTGGGCATCTCATACCCGACCCCACGAGCCACCTGCCGCCCCCCAGTGGCAGGGCTCCTGCATCAGCCCTGCCACCTACCCTGTCCCCATCTCAGCCCCTAGCGTGCTAGCAGGACAGAGGCGTCTCAGTCCTGGACTACCACTGGGTCACTGGCACACGGTTACATGCCTGGCGCGTGGCTGGACATGGCAGGGTGGACTGCGATGGGACAGAGCCAAGTGAGAGGCCCGAACCCGGGACTCTGGGAGCTTGTTATGGCGACCCGACAGCTGGAGACAGGAAAAGACAGGAACTCACAGCAGCACAGCAGCAGTACCGAGAGGCAGCCTAAGCAAGCATGAGGAGAGGTCAACATGGAGGGCGGGGCGGTGCCAACGGGCACGGAAACGAGAAAGCAGGAAGTTAGGGACACAATCCAAGGTAAGCTCTCTGTGGCAGCAGGGCCCTGACCTTGGGCAGGCTTTTAGAACAGGCCACAGAGACGTGATCCAAACCAGAGCACAGGACAGAGACCCGGGAGCTGCAACCAGGCACAGACTCAGGCCCGCCCTCAGGAGAAAGCAGAAGCCCACCCTGCGAGCAAGGGACGAGGTCTCAGGAGGACCAGCAGGAAGGACGACAGACGAGGGACCACATGCCAAGGCTCTTGGGCCCTGAATGAGGGCCGACACGTCCACTAGCTGTGCCCCGTCTGGAACCTGCAGGCAGGGCCGGGGCTCTCCCGAGGACGGTGCCTTCCCTTAGACTTGTGCGGTGCCCGGCGAACAGGCCTCGCCTCCCAGACCTCCCGCCGTCTGTACCCCAGGAAGTTCTCTTACTCAAGGGAACACAGAACACTATCGTGTGCACTGCCTGCTTCCCTTCTGAATGATGGGACGCTCGTGAGGGTTTGGCTGCTGGCCAGCTCTGAGAACCTTATGCCTTTTGAAAAAAACAAATAAAGATGATTCGAATTCCTCACCCAGATTATCCACAGCGTAATGGAAGAAACAACGGAATTTGATGTGTTTGTTGCAGATGATGTCAGGGTTGGGAGTCCTTCCTTTCTCGTATTCATTCAGAAAATCACTGGAATACAAGAAAAACACTTTTCACTTCTGATTGTGAAAGTGTCCTAGAAAAACGCATCAGATAACTGTTGTGTAGTGTTTCTCTCGTCTTACCAAAACGATAATTTTTACAAAACAGGAGTGCTTCCGTATGCTGCCATTTTCAGTATTTTCACCAAACATTTGTTTAAAGCAGCAACACTTCCCACCAGAACCTATGATAATGAACCCACGGGGGTAAAGGACCGTGGGTAAAGGGCCGTGACGACTGCCCACGGGGGTAAAGGACCGTGACAACTAACCCACGGGGGTAAAGGACCGTGACGACTGCCCACAGGGGTAAATGGTCGTGACGACTGCCCACGGGGGTAAAGGACCGTGATGACTGCCCCACGGGGGTAAAGGACCGTGATAACTAGCCCACGGGGGTAAAGGACCGTGATAACTAGCCCACGGGGGTAAATGGCCGTGACGACTGCCCACGGGGGTAAAGGGCCGTGACGACTGCCCATGGGGGTAAAGGACCGTGATGACTGCCCCACGGGGGTAAAGGACCGTGATAACTAGCCCACGGGGGTAAAGGACCGTGATAACTGCCCACGGGGGTAAAGAACTGTGATAACTGCCCCACGAGGGTAAAGGGCCGTGATGACTGCCCACGGGGGTAAAGGGCCGTGATGACTGCCCACGGGGGTAAAGAACTGTGATAACTGCCCCACGAGGGTAAAGGGCCGTGATGACTGCCCATGGGGGTAAAGGGCCGTGATAACTGCCCATGGCTGCAGCTCGGTGGGCGCACGGCGGTGCGGGCGGGGGTCATGTCCACTCTCCGACCCCTCCCTGAGGGCCTGCGAGTCAGAGCAGGTTACCGTGGGAGCTCTACCAGCTGGTCCAGGGTCTCTGCCTGGACACCCAGGTCACTGTCCTGATGGGACACACATACTCCCGAGGACCAGCATCTGCTGCTTACAATGGGTCAGGCACCCTAACCAGGCAGGCTTCTGCCCACTGTGTTTGCTGGATGTGGGAGATGGCTGACCGAGCAAGACCTCATGGTCTTAGAGTACACACTTCAGGAGGGTTGTGATGCCTGTTTCAGTTTAAAATTGGGCACATTTTGGTAGATGTAATCATGTCTTCATTTAAATGGAACCTGTGTTGACCAAGAAGGATACGAGCAGTGCTGATCCAGAGGGTCGCAGCAGGAGACAGGTGAGGACGGCACAGGTCGCAGGTCGCGGGCACCTTCCGCTGCAACAGGCCACTCCCACCGGTTCCTGCCACTGCCCCTCCCCGGAGTCCAGGGGACTCGGCTGCTCCCGAAGTTCCACACCACGAGATACTGTCACACTCTTTCCTTCTTTAAATTGCTGGAAAGCTGTCATTAAACTGCAAACTACGTAAGGTAGAATCCATGCTTTACTCTCTGAATGTCCATATTCCCCAACACCTTTCTACATAACCATCACTGGATGGACGCTGAAGAGGCTGCCCACTTAAGACAGTTTGTGAGAAGCACACACAGAACCGCTCCCTCCATGGCACAGTGGAGGACATGCCAGGCCCTAGCAAACACAGTGGGGCACGGCCTGCTTGGGACACAGCATCTGGAAAGAACATCTGGGCTCTGACTGGTGAAGGCCAAGTAGGTCTGGAACAAAAAAACTAGAAGTTTCTGAGCTGGAGCGCCATCCGAGCAGCGAGCACTCCAAACAGGGCGATCAGCAGACACAGCTAGAACTGGGGCCATAGCCACAGGCGGGGGGGACCGGGCAGGACGGGGACCACAGCCACAGGCGGAGGGACCGGGCAGGACAGGGGCCACAGCCACAGGCGGAGGGACCGGGCCGGATGGGGACCACAGCCACAGGCGGTGGGACCGGGCAGGACAGGGGCCACAGCCACAGGCGGAGGGACCGGGCAGGACGGGGACCACAGCCACAGGCGGGGGGACCAGGCCGGACGGGCAGGTGAGCTCTGAGTATAGAGATCTCCGTATTCTTCTGGCTCTCTCCCTGAGCCCCGGGCTCAGTGCAGGGAGAGTGACAACAACGCATGGGGAACACGGGCCGGGAGACCTGGGCTCCTAGCTGGGGACAAGTCATTCTACCTGCCTGGCCTTGGCCAGAGGGGTTTGCCTTCCGAAATTCACATTTGCTCACATACCTTCAGAACAGCAGCGAAGGGTGAAGTCTATACGCACCTGGGTTTCCTGCTATCACCGGAAAGCCTGCGCGATCAAGGGAACCCCAGGGCAGCTTTCCCGCCCATCCCGACTTGACTTTGACGCCTTTCTGGCTCCTGCTCTTTCTCTTGCCCGCTACACTCAGGAACCAAGCCCCATCACACCGCTTCCCAAAGCAAGACCAAAGGGGCCGCCATCACAGTCACCTGAGTGTTTGTTGAAGTGCAGGTCCCAGCAGCCGGACACCACCAGCCCCGGATCTGTCCTGCGCCCACCTCCCAGCCCCTCCCACACCATCCACACCTCCAGCAGCCGGACACCATTGCCCTGGATCTGTCCTGCGCCCACCTCCCAGCCCCTCCCACACCATCCACACCTCTAGCAGCAGCAGCGCTTCCTCATCTCTCTGCCTGCAGTCTCCTCCCGTTAACGCACCCCACACCTGGCTGCCAGATGTCTCTTAATAATGAAAACAATGACAGCTACAAGCACTGCTCAGGAACACACCAGACACTGCTCAGAGTGCGTAATTTCACTTAAGTCTTACCACGACCTTATAAGGCGTCATCCCAATTTAAAGGAGAAAACTGGCCCTGGTCGGTTCGGCTCATCAGTTCGAGTGTCGGCCTGCGGTCCAGAGAGACCCGGGTTCGGTTCCCGCTAAGGGCATGTGCCTCGGTTGCAGTTTGTCCCCAGCCCTGGTTGGTCATGTGGGTGGCAACCACTCGATGTGTCCCTTTCACGTCGATGTTTCCCTCTCTCTCTCTCCCCCACCCCCCCATCTGAACAAAAAATGGAAAAATGTCCTCGGATGAGGATTAAATAAATAAAATAAAATAAAGGAGAAAACTGAGGCTTAGAAGTCATGTGAATTGCCCAGGCTCATACAGTAAGTAGCAGAACCAGGACTGAACCCGAGGATTTTCTGACCCTAAAACATAACCCACCGCTGTGCCATCACTGCCCCTCGGATGCCTTCCTCGGCCACCCGAGGCACACAGCCTGACCAAGGCTCACCAGCTCCAGCCCTAAGCATCCTTCCTCCGTGGCAACAAGGTCCGGCCACACTTTCAACAGTCCAGACATAAACATCGGGCCCTTCTCTTCACCACTGCTCACGTTGGCCCATGCAGAACGCCTTCTCTATCCCTCCGTTGTGTCAGGGACACGCGGAGCCTTCCTGGCCACTCCCTACGACACAGGTCTTCCTCCTCTGAACCTGCCACTTTAGAACAGACTGGCACTTCCCACCTGCCACTCACTCCCACTTTCTCTTCTGAAGACAGCGTCCCCTCCCAACGAGACCGCAAATCCCTCCAGGATGGGACCAAGGTTCATACATCTTTTTGTCCCAATGCAGTGCAGCACCTAGTAAGAGCAGGCACCTAGTACTTGTGAGGGTTATAGTCGAGTTCAAAGTGTGTGTGTGTGTGTGTGTGTGTTTTCAAAAGGTACAGGGGAGCGGATCACTAACTCGTCCTCAGAACCCCCCAGTCACTGACCTGCACGGGCATGGGTTCTCACCTGGTGGCCCCTTCCAGGGGAGACCTCAGCGTTAGCTCCCATACCAATTTAGCAGCAGAAACACCTCACAGTGCAGGAGGAATTAAAGAGGCTCCGGCAGGTGGTAATAACGGGACTAAGAGCTAGGGGTGCTGTGGGGTCCAGCCTGGCCTCCTGCACCCAGGGTTCTGAGGCCTCCCAGCAGGTCTCTGGCGCCACTGCCCAAGAGCACCGGCCGACTGTGGCGACCCTTCCCGGGGAAAGGGCCCACGCGCATGGGGAAGCTTCGCGTCTGTGCCCACGCTCACCTGAACACGTCGTTCCAGTACTCCTTCACCCAGGACACCTGATGGAAAGGGATGTCTAAGATCTGGCAAACTCTGTGTGCGTCTTCGCAGTCTTTGTCAGCAGTGCAGACTCCGTGTTCGTCCAGCGAGTCCCAGTTCTTCATGAACACCCCTGTCACCTGGTAACCTGGGAGGGAGGAGGGAAACCTTAGAGAGCACACGGAGGGCAGTGGCTTGAGCTCCATGCCTGCACTGCTGTGCCTGGCAGCCCCTGCTCTGCCTTCAGAGTCGATTCACACCCCAGCGCAAGCCACCTCAGGGCCCCCGGCGGGCGGGCGTCTCCGAGGGATGAGCAGGGTGAATGAAGCTGTTCTGTTGTCAGGACCCCATGTCGGCACAGGGCCTGGCACGTGGAGAGAATGAGTAAATGTGTACTGAACAAGTGACGAGCAGAAATTCAACACAATTTTTCTTTTTTTTTTTGGTACGTGCCCCTAGCGGAAACCAAACCCGGGACTCTCTGGACCGCAGGCCAATGCTCCAACCGCTGAGCCAAATCGGGCAGGGCTCAACACAATTTTTCAAAGCAAATAAAAACCACCTTCCAGTTATCAGAAAAATTGAACTCATTTCAAAAACTATTTCTAGTCACCACCTGGGATTTAGATTCTAAGTCATCAGACATCAAGACAAGTGGAATTTTGGCAATTTTAGCACCTATTTTTTTCCGTTTTCGGTTTTGACAAACTACTGGACCGAAAGCTGCAGAGACTTCAGCCTTGCACCATCGTAGTGAACCCCTCGGGCCTGCGTGAGAAATCGGTTTCTCGAGGCAGCTCAGCACAGGAGACGGAGATGGGAATCAGGGCATCTGACGGTAGGAGGACTACCACAGTGCTTCAAGGAGCAGAATCGTGGCAAAGCTCTGCCCAAACTTAAAGGCCACGTTTCCAAGACCCTCCCATCCAGCAGGTAATCAGACCCTCCCTCCTCTGCTTCCCAAGCACCGGAATCCACATGGGGTTCCAGTAGTTCCCCCTACCGTCCCCCCTACCAAGGACAGGGGCTGTGTCATACAGCCCTCTGTCCCTACCGCCTAGCAGTGCCCAGCACCTGAGAGAAGCCCCAAGTGCACGTGTAACGAACAACTCCGCTCTCAGACCTTTAAAGTCCACTCTTCTATAGCCTCACCTGCCTGATCTTTTTGTTGTTGTTGATCCTCACCAGAGGACATTTTTCCATTGATGTTTAGAGAAGGTGGGAGAGAAGAGGGAGGGGGCAGAGAGAGACACATTGATTGGATGCCTCCTGCATGAGCCCCAACTGGGGCTGGGGATCCAACCTGCAACCCAGGTATGTGCCCTCGAGCGGGAATTGAACGGGAGACCTTCTGGTGCACAGGCCAATGCTCTAACCAGAGCCCCACCAGCCAGGGTGGCCTGATCATCTTTCTCATGGAAACGTGACCCACTTCCACAGGCACAAGCTCCAGGACGGGACCTCAGCCCCTTGTCAATCCTTAACTTTCCCGGGGGGTACATGAAGGGACGTGCTCCTCCCAGAGGACTGGGAACGTCCTCATTGCCAAGATGAGAGGACCATGCTTTTTCTCTGCTGCGTCCATCAGCTTCGCCCAAGGAAGGCTGGATCCCGGGCAGGAGGGCGAACTGACCTCCCCGAAGTTACATGACATATGTGGTCTCCCCAGGGCCATCTTCCCCATCTCCCAAAGCGTGCCACACCCCTCACCAGGAAACTCCAAGGGCTCTGACTGTCCACCCAACGTCATCTAAAGCCCCTAACGTAACATCCCCCACAATCCGGGCTCGGTCTGCTCCCCCACCCCCCTCCTTCCACCCGACCTGGCCAGGCCCCTGCAACAGGCAGGCCAGCTCCCGTCTGCGCTGGGCCCCCGCCCCGCCCCCAGCTCGGGCACCTCCACCTGCGATGCTTCCCTTGCGGCGCGGCTCCGTTTGCCTATAACACTAGTCGGCATTTTCGAGCGATGCCGCCGCCAGGCACTAACAGCCCTGCCCGTTCTCGGGGTGCGGGGGCGTGCGAGCCGCACTCGGGGTACACCCCTTGCGTGCACTGTTACTTTTTCCTCCAGTGGCCCTGGCGGGTGGGCGTCGTCCCCCGTCAACCCGCCCGGGTCAGGACCTGCATCCTCTCTGCACCCCGAACCCCGCACCTAAGCTGGCTGCCGGCACAGGCGGGACCCGGGGGACGGAGGGCTGGGGCGGAAGGGAGGCTGCGCTCGGACCCGGGGCCGCGGACGCCCGCCCGCCCGCGGCACTGGCGCGTTCAGGGGCGCTGGGGCCCCTCGGCGCGGCCGACAAAACACGCAGAGCCCGTGGGCGCGCAGGCGCGCACCGCCCACAGCCCGAGCCGGCAGGTGCGGACGCCGCCGCCGCCCTCGCGCCGCGGAGCCTGGGACCCAGCGAGACGCCCGCGCGCGGCCCCGGGCGAGGGGAGGGCAGGAGCGCGGCCTGCAGCGCGCGGGCGGCACCCGGGCGGCGCCGCCTCACCTCGGCGCCTCAGCAGCAGCGCGGCCACGGCGCTGTCCACGCCGCCCGACAGGGCGCACACGACGTGCCGCGCCGCCTGCATCCGCGCGCCGCCAACGCCACCTCGGCCGCCGCCGCTTCCGCGCCGCGCCGGAAGTCCCACCCCCGCCGCGGCGCCCCGCAGACGCGGCCCGGCCGGAAGCTGGTCCGTCGAGCGTCGCGTTCCGCCAGCCTGCCGTTCCGGGCTTCCGCTGCCCAGTACCCGCGTGGGCCCAGGCACACCTCCGCTCTGGGCGCGCACCCCTGCCTCCCACTCAGGACTGACACTGTGCGCGCACGCGTGTGTGTGTGTGTCTCCCCTGCATCCCACTCAGAACTGGTACTGTCGCCCTGGCCGGTTTGGCTCAGCGGTTAGAGTGTTGGCCTGCAGCCCAGAGAGCCCCGGGTTCGGTTCCCACTAAGGGCACGTACCTCGGTTGCAGTTTGTCCCCTGGCCCCGGTTGGTCGTGTGGGTGGCGGCCACTCGGTGTGTCCCTTTCATGTCGATGTTTCTTTCTCTCTCTTCCTCTCTCTCCCTCCCACTCTATCTGAACAAAAAAAGTCCTCAGGGGAGGATTAAAAAAAAAAGAACTGGCGCTGTCCATGTGTGCCCGTGCTGCCTGCCTCGTGTGCTGCCTGCCTCCCAGTACCGACGTGTGTGTGCGTGTGACCCCTGCCTGCCTCTCAGTACCGACGTGTGTGCGCGTGTGACCCCTGCCTGCCTGCCTGCCTCTCAGTACCGACGTGTGTGCGCGTGTGACCCCTGCCTGCCTCCCAGTACCGATGTGTGTGTGCATGTGTGACCCCTGCCTGCCTCTCAGTACTGATATGTGTGTGCATGTGTGACCCCTGCCTGCCTCCCAGTACTGATGTGTGTGTGCATGTGTGACCCCTGCCTGCCTCCCAGTACTGATGTGTGTGTGCATGTGTGACCCCTGCCTGCCTCTCAGTACCGACGTGTGTGCGCGTGTGACCCCTGCCTGCCTCTCAGTACTGATGTGTGTGTGCATGTGACCCCTGCCTGCCTCCCAGTACTGATGTGTGAGCATGTGTGACCCCTGCCTGCCTCCCAGTACCGATGTGTGTGTGCATGTGTGACCCCTGCCTGCCTCCCAGTACTGATGTGTGTGTGCATGTGTGACCCCTGCCTGCCTCTCAGTACCGACGTGTGTGCGCGTGTGACCCCTGCCTGCCTCTCAGTACTGATGTGTGTGTGCATGTGACCCCTGCCTGCCTCCCAGTACTGATGTGTGAGCATGTGTGACCCCTGCCTGCCTCCCAGTACTGATGTGTGAGCATGTGTGACCCCTGCCTGCCTCCCAGTACCGATGTGTGTGTGCATGTGTGACCCCTGCCTGCCTCTCAGTACCGATGTGTGTGTGCATGTGTGACCCCTGCCTGCCTCTCAGTACTGATATGTGTGTGCATGTGTGGGCCTTCTCCCATGTTTGAGGAGAATTAAGATCCAATGACTTCTGTCCTGCCTGAGGACATTTGCACAGCAGATGGAGCACCTGGGCCCCCAGGAGAGCTGGCTGCTCCCCAAGCCGCCAGGGGAGGGGGATCAGAGAGCCAGGGAGCAGTACCTGCCTGCCTCTCAGTACCGACGTGTGTGTGCATGTGTGACCCCTGCCTCCCACTTGGTACTGACGTGTGTATGTGTGCGTGTGTGATGTTTTACCTCCAAGTCTTTGACCACTGTGTATAATCCCGGTCCTGGACGGACCAGTGATGGCGAAGACAGTGCCCCCCGGTGCCCCTGCCTACAGCGTGTGAGCCATGTGGATTTCAGAGATGGACCTGAGACACGTGCACCAGAAACTCATGAAATGTAAAAACCAGTGAGCTGGAACTCTGAAGCCCAGGAGGGTGGCTGTCCAGTGGCAGCCAGAGGCTCACACCACTGGACGGAGACAGGGGCCACCCTCCGCTCAGCACTCCTCTTGTGTCGCCTGTGTGGCTGCTTACCCCGGGGGCGGGCTAGGACACAGGAGCAGGACAGGAGAGCAGCTTCAGGGGCCGGCCAGCCAGAGACCAGACGGGAGGAGAGAGGGCCACCGCCCCGGGCGGGAGGTGCTGCTTTATCTGAGGGGGCCCGTGGGGGCCTTCTCCCATGTTGGAGGAGAATTAAGATCCAATGACTTCTGTCCTGCCTGAGGACACTGGCAGAGCAGATGGAGCACCTGGGCCCCCAGGAGAGCTGGCTGCTCCCCAAGCCGCCAGGGGAGGGGGATCAGAGAGCCAGGGAGCAGCAGCGCCACCCCAGGGGTAGACAGGGATGGCCAGAGCCCCACTGGGTCCGTCTCCCACCAAACACTAAGCCCCCAGAAGACAGGGGTGCCTGAGCTTTGCACCCCACTGTATCCCCAGCAGAAGCGCAGCCCACCCCCAGCAGAGCCTCCATAAATACTTGTGGCGTGCACTCAGTTCCGGACTTTGGTTTTTCTCCTATGAACTGTGAGGCCAGGCCCCTGAGGACCCTCGTGCACCGACACTGCCCCTGGGGCCCTCTTGCCCCTGGGAACAGAGGGACGAGACACGAGGAGGGCCAGGCCTGTCCCCCAGCAAGCCTGCCTTGTCACTCAGGACGACGCGGGCAGGGATGCACCCCTCCGGGCATCTTCAGACCGGTTTGTCTCCAGGCACAGCAGTGCCGTCCCGTTTCGCTTTCCGGCTCGACACCACCGGAGCCACCATTCCCGGTGGGGGTTCCCATCAACCAGCCCCTTCCCTCAGCCCTTGGGGACCCGGGTTCCTGGCCTCCAGCAGGGAACACCAGGTGGGAGCCAAGGAAGGGGTCCAGTTAGCAGCTTTTCTGTCTGCAATTTCCTCATAAACAGGGAGATGCTGTAGGGATTCGTCTTCCAGGCCGGCCAGCTTGTAAAACCTAGTCCATGAGAATGGCCTCAGGCAGGGGACACGCTGAGCAGCAGGTGGCCTCAGGCGCCAGGGTTGCCCGCTGGCCCCCACAGGCGCGCTCCTGCTCGGAGCACAGCCAGGGGTCCGCCGCAGCCCTGCCCTCGGTTTGCAGGTGCGCCCCCTCCCTCCACACCCCCTCCATGCTGCAGCCCCACCGCAGCCGGGCCCGCGCCCCTCTCAGGTCTGGCCATCGGCCGAGGCCCCGGGGTGCCCACTGGGAGTGCGAGTGCTCCGCCTGCCCCGACCAGGGTCCACATTTACACCCAGTTTTGTTCACACTGCTTTCCCCCATTACATCCCCATGACTTATTTCTTTAATAATTGAGGTTTGTACCTTTGACCACCTTCACCCGTTTCCCGCACCCCACGCCCGCCTCTGGCAGCTACCCGTCTGCTCTCTGAATCGCATGCTGAGACCCCACACCCACGCGCCAGCGTGTGGTGATTCTTCGTCTGCCATTTCACTTAGCACAGTGCTCTCAGCGTCCACCCACCGATGCCCACGCTGGATGCTGAAGCTTGGATAATATAAATCTCGCATACTAATTAGAATGGAAAACAAAAAACTAGGTAGATTTGAAAATCAAAATATGCTTCAATATATTTTTGTTTATTTTAGTTTAACTTAAATCTAGAATAAACTTTCCAGGCAAACTTAGTTTTAAGAAGAGTCACTTGCTATTTTACATAAAAGGTTCGAAAGAAAACTCTTCGGCTGGAGGATTTCCTTCGCGGCCTGCGCGGAGCGGG
This sequence comes from Molossus molossus, assembly GCF_014108415.1. Classification (NCBI taxonomy): domain Eukaryota; kingdom Metazoa; phylum Chordata; class Mammalia; order Chiroptera; family Molossidae; genus Molossus; species Molossus molossus. The sequence goes on from NW_023425362.1 coordinate 2,850,840, forward strand.
GCGGTGACTGCCGCTGGACACAGTCCCGCCCCCCGCCCCCCAGCGATTGTACTTAGGTTTTAAGCGCTCGATCCCAGTGCAGTTTCCGCGCCGTCTCTCCCTAGGACTGACCGCTCCAGGACCGTCTGTCCCCAACAGTGGATGCGAGGGCGTCGCCCCTCAGAACTTGAGAAGTGGCGAGTCCACGTTTTCTTTGTTGGCCTCAGGACTCAGCTGGATCAGAGGCGAACACAAGTCTATCAGCTGCAGGACAGAAGCAGCAGGTGAGCAGAGCGTCCCTGTCGCCCTTCCCAGTGGCTCCCAGGACTGTTCACTGAGAACCGGCAGCCCAGGAGCCACTCGCACTGCGGCTCGGGGCCTTGGACAGCTGTGCTCCCCTCGCCCGGGCCACCAGGGCCTGGAGCAGAACGGCTGTGGCTGTGCCTGCGGGGGCCCCGGGCTCCTGGGCAGGGCTCCTCAGCAGGGCTTGAACTCTGAGCTCCCCCATCACCTGGGCCACCAGGGCCTGGAGCAGAACGGCTGTGGCCGTGCCTGCGGGGGCCCCGGGCTCCTGGGCAGGGCTCCTCAGCGGGACTTGAACTCTGAGCTCCCCCATCACCTGGGCCACCAGGGCCTGGAGCAGAACGGCTGTGGCCGTGCCTGCGGGGGCCCCGGGCTCCTGGGCAGGGCTCCTCAGCGGGACTTGAACTCTGAGCTCCCCCATCACCTGGGCCACCAGGGCCTGGAGCAGAACGGCTGTGGCCGTGCCTGCGGGGGCCCCGGGCTCCTGGGCAGGGCTCCTCAGCGGGACTTGAACTCTGAGCTTCGCCACCAAAGATGAGGTGTGCCCCGAGACATGCTGCCTGAGAAGCCTCAAGGGTCACCTCCAGGGCCACCACGATGTCCGGGAGCCGAGGCCCCTCAGAGCCTAAGCCCACGGCCCTCCTGCCCGCCTCACCTGTCCCACCTCGGGGAGCGGCTTGGACCCCGTGTTTCTGTCCGTGTCTGGGGTGTTCACCAGGAGGTCGATCAGAGGCCGGCTGTCGGCCCTCAGGGCCACGTCTGCCTCCGGGGTGCTGCAGAAGTCGATGAGGGGGGCGTCGGCGCGGGGCGAGCTCGCAGCTTTCGGGGCGAGGTGAAGCTGGTCCAGCCGGATGTCCACGAGGACAGCCTGGACGAGAAGACGGGACGGGGCAGTGCTCGGGGAATCAGGCCTGGCCGGGTCCCCGTGGCTGACCGTGTGGGAAGGCAGGGGAGGAGGGCCGGGATGGGCCCTGGAGGGGAGCTGGCCACCCTGCCCCGTGACTGGTCTCCTGTCAGCGGCCAACACGAGCTCCCACGGACCCTGACTGCCACCTGCTTCCCCTCATCCTCTGAACCTGGCCCTCTCGGCTCAAAGGGGCAGAGGTGGGGCCTTTTCTCCTCCAGAGACTGGAGGCCTAGGTCGCAGGGTGAAGCCCTGCAGAGGCGACCCCGCGGCCACGTCCTGAGTTACCGCTTGGCTCCCAGGCAGGTTCTGCTAATCCAACGACAAGAGGAAAGTCCTCTCCTTTACCTCTCCAGGGGACAGCTCCTCAAGTGGCTGCGCCTCCCCCCGCGCTAGTTCTGCGGTGACACTTTCTGAAACAGTAACTTCACTCTTTTCTGGAGAAAAGCAGAGAGCCCGCGGCACAGCTTCCGGAGGAGAAAAACGCCCATCAGACGACGCGCCCGAGCGCTGGGGTGCGGCCTGCCTGCTGCTCCCGGGCCCCGCTCTGCAGAGGAGGAAGGGAAGGCTGGGGGATTCCCGGCAAGGCCGGTGTGCTTGGCCGCGCGCCGAGTGTGGAGCCGTGACCACAGCATCCTGTCCATCAGACTGATTTCTGAGGTCCCATCAGCTCTGAAATTCTGCCCACCTGCTATCAACATGTGCCTATTTGATTATTAAATAGGAGGAACAGAGCGAGTCCACCCAAGGAGTTGGCCTCGGTCCCTGTATTGTGGTTCTGTACCTGCACCCCGTTCTCAGATACGTCCACCCGCTAGCTCGGGGAGCCCACGGGCAGTCTACCAGCTGTTGCCTCAGGAGGCTGACCTGGCGCCGGGAAAGGTGGGGTCCCCCAGTTACAGACTCCACAGGGGGGGCTTCCCTGTAACACAGCCCCTTCTGGCCTATTGATCCTTCGATGACTTCCCTGCTAGACAGAGCAGTGCACACGGCCACGGGCTACCTGTCTGCGTCCTGCGGCCCCCCAGGCCCGGACAGTCTGCCACCGGGCGGCCCTCCAACACCCGGCGGCAGTGCACATGGCCACGGGCTACCCGTCTGCGTCCTGCTGCCCCCGGGCCCGGACAGTCTGCCACGGGGCGGCCCTCCAACACCCGGCGGCAGTGCACACGGCCACGGGCTACCTGTCTGCGTCCTGCTGCCCCCCAGGCCCGGACAGTCTGCCACCGGGCGGGCCCTCCAACACCCGGCGGCAGTGCACACGGCCACGGGCTACCCGTCTGCGTCCTGCTGCCCCCGGGCCCGGACAGTCTGCCACGGGGCGGCCCTCCAACACCCGGCGGCAGTGCACACGGCCACGGGCTACCTGTCTGCGTCCTGCTGCCCCCCAGGCCCGGACAGTCTGCCACCGGGCGGGCCCTCCAACACCCAGCGGCTTGAAACTGAAGCCACGGAAAGCAGCAATCTCTGTAAATAACACACTGTTTTCTTTGTACTATTTTTCCATCCTCACCTGAGAATACTCTCCCATGGACTTTTTAGATAGAATTGGGGGGTAGGGACAGAGACACATCGACTGGTTACCTCTGAACGACCCCGACTGGGCAAGGATTGAACCCGTGACTCCTTGGTCCACAGGCTGGTGCTCTAACCACTGAGCACCCGGCCAGGGCTCTTTTTACTATTTTAGAGGCTTTATGACAACCCGAAGGAAGAATGTTCTCCGTTACATTTCAAAGTGCACATCATCTGCAAGCGGAACACGGAGCGGCTCCGGTGCCGGCTCCCGCGGGTCAGCCGCTGCCCTCTGCCCCCCCACGCGCCAGCACGGTTCTCCGGTCTTCTGTCCTCCGGACACACAGACGTCACGTATGCACACGTGACTCACACGACACCTGCCGTGGGCAGAGCTGCACCTGCTCATGCTCTTCTCAGACCTCGCTTCCTCTGCAGAGACGGGTCACACCCTCCTCCAGCACCCTCTCGCGGTCCCCGTGGGCCTGCCGGTCAGCAGGCACAGGGCTAACTCGGCCTCTTCCTGGCCACCTAACGGGGGCCGGTCTCGTCTCGGCCGCGCCCTCTGCTGCCACAGGCATCTGTCCACCTAAGCTGCCATTTCCATGCCGTGGCAGGACCGCGGGTCAGAGGCCGGGGGAGGGGATTTCAGCAGACCTCCCAGATCGCCCCACGCCGCGCCCGTCAGCAGGGACACGGGCGACCTGCAAAGCCCGTCTCCGGTTTCTGTGACTAGCGTCTCCCTGACAGCGTGCTCGGCTCCTGACAGGTGACCACCACAGGCCAGGCAGCCTGCCAGGCACAGGGAGCCCGGGGGCTGTGTGTGAGACTAATGTACCGCAGCCCGTCTCTTACCTCACGGCACGCGCTCCCCGGGGCCCCGAAGACAGTCGCTGAGCAGACACACACAGGGGAGAAGGCAGAGTCCTGGGCACGGCTGTAGGGGTCAGCAATGGCAGGCCAGAGAGCCGACGGCCGGCAGGGGTGGGCAGGGCGGACACGCGCCTGGTGCTCAGGGGGGTCCTGGAGGCCGGCCCTGAGGAGCGCTGAGCCGGAGTGCTGTGGATGGCCCTGGGGAGACAGAGCGGGGCTCAGGGACAGACGCCCCCAGAGACATCTCGTTACTCAGCCAGCAGGAACTCCTCTGTGCAACAGAAAAGATTCACGCCAGCCCACCTGCGTGGGCTGTTCTCTGCGGGGCTGCTGCCAAGCCCTGGTGCCTGCGTGGGCCTCGTACCATCAGATGTGACTGCACTTGACAGGTGGGGGCGTGGAGCCCACTTCCCGGAGGGTCAGGAGAGACCTGCCCCCGTTACTGGTGCAGCTATTCCCAAGAGGACATCCCAGCACTGGGGAGCCTGGGATGACCCGTCTGGGGTTCTACCCCGTCAAGGCCAGTCCTGATGCTCTCCAGAGGCGGAAACAGCCTGCATGTTGACAGGGGGCGGGCGGGCGGAAGGGCTGGACCAGGAGTCTCCCTACGCCTTTTACTGCTGGCCACTGGCCGCTCCACCGACACTCAGGGAAAAGAAATAACACCACAAACAAATGGAATCCTCAAAATAACCCCGGGAGGTCCAAACGATGCCCATGCACGGGACCGAGGCCCAGTGTGTGCAAGGCGGTCCGGGCTCGGGCTCTGGGCTCAGGCTCTGGTCTGGCTCTGCCCACGGCACTGGAAGGGGAGGAGCCTCAGTGTGGCTCACACTGGACGGAAAGTATCTGGCCCAGCCCACAAAGTGCCTGCAAGTTCACACACACGTAAGTGAGAGCCCCGGTCAGGGCTGAAGACCCGTGCCCCACCGCAGGCCAGCCTGGGCCCGCGTGACCTGTGGTAGGTGTCCAAGTTTACTGAGGACTGGGGCAAAGGCCAGACAGACGTGGCCGGGCCGTGGGGTCACCACGCACTTGCGAGTGCACCGTGAGAGGTGAGTGGGTGTGTGTCTGCGTTTATAGTCAAATCGCTCGTTACCTCCCTGCCGACGTGCAGGACTGCGGCCTCTGTGCCCGAGAGAACCTGGGCGTCGCACTGTCTGGAGGGTCACCTGCGACAAGAGGAAGCATGTGGTCAGTGCAGCACAGCAAGCGGTCAGCCCCTCGCTGGGGCTCCTCACCAGACGGGCATTCTCTGACTGTCTCCGCTTCCCCGGGTACAGCGGAGGTGTGCAGGAAGGAGACGCCCAGACAAGCCCACAGGGAAAGCCGGGCTGCTACCCCGGCCGGCAGGGAGCCGGGCCTGGGCAGTGGCGAAGACCAGGCTGACTCAGCACGGCCACGTGAGCTGGATGCCCGCCCACGGCTGCAGCGCTGATGGGGCCAGGCTCTAGGCGAGCCCCCAACGCCCACAGCACCCCGTCCCCTGGACCAGGGCCAGCACAGTCATCCAAGATGCCACTTCCTTTATTTATTTATTTTTATCCTCACCTGAGGACATTTCTGCATTCATCTTCAGACAGACCGGGAGGAAGAGACAGAGAGAGAAACATCGATGTGAAAGGGACACATCGAGTGGTTGCCACTCACACGACCCCCACCAGGGCCGGGGACAAACTGCAACCAAGGGAACCGAACCCAGGACTCTTTGGTCCATGGGCCGATGCTCTAACCGCTGAGCCAAACTGGCCAGGGCAAGAAACGCCACACCATCGCGTGAGGTCCTGGGGTTGTCCATGCCCTGCGCGGCTGATCTCGTCTGATCACAAGATGACAAGCGGGTGGAGGCTGAGCGAGCCCCAGGCTGCAGCCCCACAGTCAGCCCTGTCGTAATACCGGCTCCACAGAAACGAATTCACAAGCTCACCCCGGGCCCCCGGGCCCCCGGGCCCCCAGAGAACACCTTGCTGTCTCTTCGCCCAGGGTAAGGACGCGGTCCCCAGAGCCCCACCCCAGCCCCAAAGGAAAGGTGGGGAGAGGCCGCTGCCCTGCAGGTGTCCCCTCCCATCTCAAACAACCTGCCCCTGGCCCTGGCCCTGCCCCCCCCAGCTCAGGTCCCACATGCCTGCACCTTCTCAGAGCAAATCTTCCCCAAAGAGCTGCCCTGAGCGCGTTTCCCCACTGTCTTCTATGAGACCTCACCATGAACATGCCTCGGGCAGACCGCAGTCCTCCCCACCCCCACCTCCACCTCGGTCCTCCCTCTCAACGCGTCCTTCCGACTCCACATCCCTCCAACTGCACGTCCCTCCGACTGCACGCACTGGTGTACCGCACCTTCCTCCCTCTTCCGCACTGCGCCGTCCCAGCAAGAATGAGCGCCCTCACAGGCCCCAGCAGCCGACCCAGACCCCTGCTCACCTGCCCCCACACGGCTCACCCACCTGCCCCCCCACGGCTCACCCACCTGCCCCCCCACGGCTCACCTGCCCCCCCCCACGGCTCACCTGCCCCCCACGGCTCACCTGACCCCCACGGCTCACCCACCTGCCCCCCCACGGCTCACCTGCCCCCCACGGCTCACCTGACCCCCGCAGGGCTCACCTGACCCCCACGGCTCACCTGCCACTCAGCACCGGCCCTGGAGCCCGGAGGCAACGACGGCCCAACAGGCCGAACTGGCCAGTGGACTCTGCCCAGCACGGCTCTTCCCCATGGAGGGAGCACCAGCTGTTCTGAACCCCCCAGTCCCCTCTCCACACCGCCACATCCTATCCCAGTCTACCAGACGTCTCCCAGGTCAGAGCTCCCCACCTTCTCCACTGCCACCCCCTAATCTCTTTCCAGACTGTGACGCGGCTTCTGAGAGGTCCTCCCTGCTCCCACCTGGCGCGCAGGGCCTGCTGCTCCCTCAGCAGAGGCTCTTCCGAGGGTCGCACCGTCCTGCCCAGCACTTCCTCCCGCACCACCACCCTCCAGGGCCAGACAGCCCGGGAGCTGGCCTCCGGCTACCTCTCCTTTCCTTCCTAGTGACCACCTTAGCTAGTGTCGAATCAAGACCAAGGTCTCAGCGTCCTGGTGGGGAGAGAGGTCAGGCGAGCAGTGCTGAGCACGGACACGATGGAAGAGCGTGGGCAGCCTGCCACAAGTGGACTTAGGAGGGCAGTGTGCTCTCCTTCACCAGTTCCATCTCTCCGGCCACTAGGGACGAGGGCGGGAGCCAAGGCAGCCTCACTGAACCACGAGGAAGAGAAGCTAATCACGCAAAACACACCGGACCACCAAGGAGAGACAGCCAGCTCTGCAATAGGAGGGAGACGCACACGCACCCGATTTAAACCACGTCACTCTGGGCTAGAGGCAGAACCTAACCCTCACTGTGCGGCTACGTCCCCCACCCGATTTAAACCACGTCACTCTGGGCTAGAGGCAGAACCTAACCCTCACTGTGCGGCTACATCCCTCACCCGATTTAAACCACGTCACTCTGGGCTAGAGGCGGAACCTAACCCTACCTGTGCGGCTACGTCCCCCACCCGATTTAAACCACGTCACTCTGGGCTAGAGGCGGAACCTAACCCTACCTGCGCGGCTACGTCCCCCACCCGATTTAAACCACGTCACTCTGGGCTAGAGGCGGAACCTAACCCTACCTGCGTGGCTACGTCCCCCACCCGAGCCTTCACGCTGGGTCCAGAGCTCGTCAAGCACCGTCGTGTCTCAGGACCTTTGCACGGCCATTTCCTGCCCGGAGGGCCCTGCGCCTGGCTGCTCTCTTCTCTCACAGCTGCATCTTCTCGGCTCAGAGCTCTGCTGTGTCACCTCCTGGGGGGAGCCTTCGCCGACCATCTGTCCAAATTCTTCCCCAGCATACACGTCATTACGACACCATCTTCTTTATTCACTTCATTACACGTGCGATCTGAGCATGTACTCATTTGACGACACTTCTTATCTTTCACTATTAAGACGTAGGTCCCACGAGACCAGGGGTCTGTCTCTTCATCATACCCTTGTACCCACGAGTGCCCAGGGCCAGAAACTCCGTAGGGCGGCTCATTCTCCCACGAGCAGTGACTGGAGAGGAGGGTTCCGGGCTTTAGGCCACCCGCACTCGCCAGCAGTGCCCATAACTGCAAACGAGTCGACGCCTAGAGAGCCCCGGAGCGAGGCCGACTGTCCTCCGTGCACGTGCGGCCCGGCTCGGACCTTCAGGGCAGAGTAAGCAGGTGCGTGAGTGTCGGGAGAGGTGCCAAATGGCCAAGACCAGAACTGCGGGGAAACCGCCACTGCTCACACGGATGGGACAGTCACACACAGCCGGGACACACAGTCACACAGCCGGGACACACAGTCACACAGCCGGGACAGTCTCACACAGCCGGGACACACTCACACGGCCGGGACACACTCACACGGCCGGGACACAGTCACATGGCCAGGACAGTCTCACACAGCCGGGACACACTCACACGGCCAGGACAGTCTCACACGGCCGGGACCCACTCACACGGCTGGGACAGTCTCACACAGCCGGGACACACTCACACGGCCGGGACACACAGTCACACAGCCGGGACACAGTCACATGGCCGGGACAGTCTCACGTGGCCGGGACACACAGTCACACGGCCGGGACACACAGTCACACGGCCGGGACACAGTCATACGGCCAGGACACAGTCACACGGCCAGGACAGTCTCACACGGCCGGGACACACACTCACACGGCCGGGACACACAGTCACACAGCCGGGACACAGTCACACGGCCGGGACACAGTCACACGGCCGGGACGGTCTCACACGGCCGGGACCCAGTCACATGGCCGGGACCCAGTCACACGGCCGGGACACACAGTCACACGGCCGGGACACACACTCACATGGCCGGGACACACACGGCCGGGACACACAGTCACACGGCTGGGACACAGTCACACGGCCGGGACAGTCTCACACGGCCAGGACAGTCTCACACGGCCGGAACCCAGTCACACGGCCGGGACACACAGTCACACGGCCGGGACACAGTCACACGGCCGGGACACACAGTCACATGGCCGGGACACACACTCACATGGCCGGGACACAGTCACAAAGCTGGGACACACACGGCCGGGACACACAGTCACACGGCCAGGACAGTCTCACACGACGGGACCCACTCACACGGCCGGGACACAGTCACACGGCCGGGACACTGTCACACGGCTGGGACACTGTCACACTCCAGCAGCCGACTGGAGACCTGGGACAGCACGTTCAGCAGAAACATGGAGAGGCCACAGGTCAGCCGCAGGGCTGAGCGGTCCCGGGTTGACTTGTGCCATCAAAGCTTGAAAAGAAGCCCGAAAGGATCACGCTGACTGGAGACCCCACCGCCTGCCAAGGCAACGCCCAGGCCCCCAGAGGGCAGCAGACGCCGGGCACTCGCTGTACAACACTCACGATGTCCGGAAGACATGAAGAACCACTACATGCCGGGCCGGTTTGGCTCAGCGGTTAGCATGTGGCCTCACGAACCAAAGGGTCTCAGGTTTGATTCCCAATCAAGGGCAAGCACCTGGGTTGTAGGTTCGATCCCGGCCCTGGCTGGGGTCACGTGGAAGGTAACCAATCGACGCGTCTCTCTCACATCACTGGTTCTTTCTCGCTCCCTCTCCCTCTCTCCCTTCCACTGTCTCTTTAAAAAAAAAAAAGAAGTCAATGAAAAAAGTATCCTCAGATTAACAAACAAAACAAAAAAATGTGACCATAACCAGCAAAAAAGTAGTCAATAGAACAGACCCCAGAGTGACAGGGAAGATAGAACTAGAAGAAAGACTTTAAAACCACCATGAGAACACGTTCGAGAATTTTAAAGAAGAGATAAACACCTGGGGACAAGACGGGGAACTATAATGTCAGAAATGGAACACAGTTGACCGGGTGGGCTCAGCAGATCCCACTGCGGAAGAAAGAGCAGCACAAGGAGGGACGCTGAGAAGGAACGCAGCTCCGTGACCTGCAGGACGACATCGAGAAGTGCGTAACACATGCGCTTAGAGTCTCAGGGAATGAGGGGAAGCAAGATAAATATTTGAAAAGGTAATGGCCACATTTCCCCAGATTTTATTAAAAACAACCCACGGATCAAAGAAGGTCAGGAACCCTCAAGCACAACCAACAGGGAGAGCCACACCGACGTGCGATGACCGACTCGCTGAAATAACACGAGGACTCTCGAGAGCTGGCTTCTCAGCCAAACCAGCCAGGAGACACAACGTGCGCGAAGGAACAAGAGCGCCAAGAACCATCGTCACCAAAACTAATACTTTTGCAGAACTTTAAATATAATTTTCTCATGATTTTAAAAACACACTGCAATTTTCCTTTTACTTACCAGTAGGGAACTTGGGCGTTTTAAATTGGCTCGCAGGGACCGGCATAACCCTGGTCTTGGGATTCGGAAAGGAATCTCGCCTGGAACCCCCGGCTCTACTCAGCCGAGAAGACAGGGACGAGCTGGGCTGAGCGTGCAGCCTCGGGCCACCGAGCGCTGGCGTTTGTGGCTGCACGACAGCCGGCGAGGTGGGTGCCGCGGGCTGCTCGGCTGTGGACGCAGCCAGCCCAGGGCTCTGGGCCGGCCTGCAGACAGCCGCGGGGTCCGCCTGCAGAGCTGGCTGGACAGCGGTAGTGCCCGCCTGGCCCGGGTTCGAAGGAGGCCAGGAGCTGTCTGCAGAGATACTTGGCCGTTCACTGGATGTCTCTGGAAGAGGAGACACACAGCCCTGGTTATCAATCGGCCCATGTAATTAGATTCACGAAGCTATTAACACACACGGGTGTGTTTCTTTCCTTCCGCACATCTACTCTAAAACGCCTTCCAGTGAGGAAAGTATCACTGTTAAGGTTCCCACAGAAGAGGAATGCGGCACGACGAACAAGGCTCTGCACGCCCATCAGGCAAAACCACACACGGGACAACCCAGGCTGCGGGCTCAGCGAGCGTGTTCCAGGGCCAGCTCTGGGCACAGTCACCAAGACGCAGAGTTCCCGCCCTGCCGTCTTCACTGGCTGCGGCCACAGCAGACCCCTACCCGTCGAGCAGAGGGAAGGAGACAGGAGAAAACATCTACTTGGAGTGCCACGCAGGCATTTCACAGTGTGACGAGCCTGCTACACCCAGAGCCCGGACACTCAGATAAGGACCCAAGCTCGGAATTTCCGCCCCAAGTCCCTGCTTTGCTTTTCCTGGGGCACCTTTACAAATAACCACTTAGACCTGAGCCTGCAAAAGGTCAGCGACCTCCACGCCAAACACCTCTGAAGTAACAGGTGCTTGACCCTGCTCTGCCCCCGCTCACGGGTGACCTCTGTGCCTTTCCGTGGGCTCACTGCCCCACCTCCACTTCTGGGTCTGTAAGTCATAAACCCAGGGACTTGGCTTCTTCTGTGTGAGCGTAATGCAACTGCACCCGCAATCAAAACCACCCCGGCTCTGCCTCCTCCCCAGAAGGGGAGCCAGCTGCTGGGGGAGCTCCTGGCGACCCTGTGGGGGCTTGTGCCTCCTCATTCGGCAGATCACAGGTCATCTTCTGAATGTCCTTAATCCAATGTTGCAGCTGCAGGCCCCGGCAGAGTGCCTCACCTGTCCAGTCAGGGAGGGGAAGGGGGAGGGGAACAGGGAGAGGACGCAATCACTCCGGTCTGTCCCTTTAAGTCACAAGGAGGTTGGGTCATATCAATCAACAACGCTGTTTCAAACAGAATAGCAAATAAACGAGGGCAAAAACACTCTGCTGCCAAGATACCAATATATGAGTGACTGGTAACAGATTTTCTTCCTGTAACTGTTGGAGAATAGACCACTCTGCTGGGAACAGCACCGCAGGTGACTGGCAGACACAGACAGCCCGTGGGCCTGCGTCCTCCGAGGCCCCGCCCAAGGCATCCTAAGGAAGATGAGGAGGCGTGGCTCCCTCTAGGCGGCTTCCCAGCCCCCCTCCCACTGCTTCCCTGAAGGCAACTGGTTTTCGGGGGGAAAGGGGGGTGCTCCGCCTTCGTGCTCTGTGAGGAACAGTCTGTGGACGCTCGAGGCTTCACCAGCTCCTGTCACCCACAGGCAGCTCCTGCACAGGGGCCCGGGTGCTGGCATGAGGTCCTGGCCTGCGACCGATCGTCCAGGGTCTATCGCAGGCCAATGCCACCTGCCCGAGCGGCCCTGAAAGGTGAACTCAGTCTTTCCTCGGTGGGGACCGATCTGGTCATGAATGCTGGACCCGGTTTCGAATCCGTTTGTGGCCAGAATAACACTCCTGTCTCCCCTTGAACCAAACCCACCCACCTGGCTGGCAGCTCAGTGTCCTGCTGGAGCTCGGGCGGGGCTCTGAGGCCTGTCTCTGTCCCAGCGGCATCAAGGTCACCGGTCAACGTGACGGACGGCGCCCGCTCTGCCGCAGCCCGAAACGGGGCACCTGTGAGTGTGCTCAGCGCCAGCAGCCCAGAGGGCGCCGAGGCAGGTACCACAGTCCCGCGACACACTCCTGCAGCTGCCCCGGGGATCCTGCTGTGAACAGAGATACACGGAAGCCCCGCTCGCTGGCCTGCCTCTACCAGGTGAGGAACGCAGAAACCATCCACAAAAATGGTGCTGACACCAGAACCAACACGTCCAGCAGACAACTAACACCTAGGGTAACAGCACTTCCTCTCCTTGAGCACGTGCCACGTGCCACGTGCCACACAGGCCGGACCTCCTCGCAGCTCCCACGCCCACAGGAGCCCCGCCAGGAGGTCCCCTCCCCTCAGTCTGTGAAGACGTAGAGACAGTTCCTGTGACCCCCCCAGCCGTCAGGGTCGGCCCATCCCAGAACTCCACTTCTCATACCCGAGCGAAGTCCACGCCTGGACACGCACCAGAGTGCACACCGCGCAGAGTGTGAGGAGGGGCTGGTCCCTCAAAGCAGGAGGCCCAGGCCTCTCCCCGGCTATGAAGGTGCTGTCCTTCACCCCTAGACGGTGGCCTGGCTTGGTGGCCGGGATTTAAACCGCCACCCAGAGGAAAGGGGCAGATGCACCCCCCCCCCCGGGACCGCCCTAGCCCGCAGAGGACTGTGGGAGGGGAAGCTCCTCGAGAGCAGGGACCCCGACAGTCTCCACGCCTCAGACGGCAACAGCCTTCCAGAACCTTCTGCTGAGCCTAAGTGGTCTGTGAAAACCGTCCCAGAGAAACGGGCAGCACTCCAGGCTGCCTGGCTGCGAGGTGCGGGCAGCGCCCGGCCTTACCTCTGCCAGCTGCCGGGGAAGCACACACAGGCCCCGGGGCACGGGGCTTCCTTGCGAGGGCACCAGCACAACCAGGGGGCTTCAGCAGGCTTTTCTTCAGCCCCGGCTGAAACAGAAGTTAAACGTCATCACGTCCATTATCTATCCATTACTTAATCCTGCGAAAGTAGCTTTAAAATAACGTTTAACAACGTAATAATTATCGTCTCGAATACAGAAGGAAAAGGTCAAGCAGCCCTCTCAACGTTCTCGTGAGCAACGCGGGGTGGCTGAGATGGGCACTGGGGCCCAGCCAGGCCCACTGGTCAGTAGCGGGCCCGCTGCCGGCAGTCTGCACGAGGACACGGCTGCTCAGCCGTGCTGAAAGCAAGCAGCAGCGATGTGGCCGGTCAGTCCCGTGCCTGCGGGGAGCTGAGGTTCAGACGTGGACATCCCATGTCATCCCCACCAGGACCTGGTGAGGGCCTCAGGGAGCAGCTCTGTGCCACACACACTGATGCGAGCGGTGACCCTTCTCCACCCACAGCTCCCGGGGGCAGAGGCCAGGCCCCCGCACGCCAGGCCTGTCCTGTGCATCCCACCAGGCTGCCTCCCAGGGGCCACAATGCCAACCTTCCTAACCCTGGTTTCAGTTCAGAGACACCTCCCACATATACAAAGCTGCCACCTTCTCCTTCGCTCGGCCTCAGCCCACCTGCGGCCCCAGCCCACCTGCAGGCCCAGCCCACCTGCAGGCCCCAGCCCACCTGCGCCCCAGCCCACCTGCGCCCCAGCCCACCTGCACCCCAGCCCACCTGCAGGCCCAGCCCACCTGCACCCCAGCCCACCTGCAGGCCCCAGACCACCTGCACCCCAGCCCACCTGCACCCCAGCCCACCTGCGGCCCCAGCCCACCTGCAGGCCCAGCCCACCTGCAGGCCCCAGCCCACCTACAGGCCCAGCCCACCTGCATCCCAGCCCACCTGCGCCCCAGCCCTCCTGCAGGCCCCAGCCCACCTGCGCCCCAGCCCTCCTGCAGGCCCCAACCCACCTGCGGCCCCAGCCCACCTGCGCCCCAGCCCACGTGTAGGCCCAGCCCACCTGCAGGCCCCAGCCCTCCTGCAGGCCCAGCCCACCTGCAGGCCCCAGCCCACCTACAGGCCCCAGCCCACCTACAGGCCCAGCCCACCTGCATCCCAGCCCACCTGCGCCCCAGCCCTCCTGCAGGCCCCAGCCCACCTGCAGGCCCCAGCCCACCTGCGCCCCAGCCCTCCTGCAGGCCCCAACCCACCTGCGGCCCCAGCCCACCTGCGGCCCCAGCCCATGTGCAGGCCCAGCCCACCTGCGGCCCCAGCCCCTCACCTTGTTTGGAATAGGAAGCGACTGCTTGCCTTGGACCAAGTGGCTTCCGAGGGCTGGCAAGCTGGTGATGTCCTGGGCAGTGCGGGGCTTGTAGTGGGGCACGTTCCTGTGTGATTCCTTTTCATTCAGGATTTTCATCCTGGAAGGACTAGCTGGTTTCTCTTTCATAGGCTGAAAAATTTTAAATTGAAGTGTGAGAACCGCCTGGTCTGTAACCAATACAGACACACCAAGGCTTCACCTCGGAGCAGCCGGGCACCATCAGTCTCCTGAGGTGTGCGGGGTCCCGCCCGTCACCGAGATCGAGGGGGCAACAGGCCACTCGCTCCAGACATGACGACGGTTCTGCCTCCTCATTGAAAACTGGGTAAAGTGACACCGAGACACAGGTCACTAGTCGGAGACAGAGCCCCTAGAGCTGAGTCTGTCAGGACTTTTACTGAAGGAGGATGAGGAAGAGGTCACTCCCTCGCCCAAAGAAGCCACTCGGCGGCCGCGAGTCCCACGGCTGGTCCCGACTGCCACTCTCCATGGCCCGCAGAGCCAAACAAGTCACAAATTCTGACCAGAGGGACAAGGGCTGGCTGAGCTTACAAATAACCCCTGTGACAGAGTTCATAACAAGCCACAGAAGAAGCTCATAAAGTTATGAAGACGAAGCTGTAACTTTATCCTTTACATCACTGAAAAAACTGAGATTCAAGCCCTGGCCGGTTTGGCTCAGCGGTTAGAGCCTCGGCCTGCAGTCCGGAGAGACCTGGGTTCGGTTCCCACTAAGGGCACATACTTCGGTTGCAGTTTGTCCCCGGCCCTGGTTGGTCGTGCGGGTGGCAGCCACTCGATGTGTCCCTTCACATCGATGTTTCTCTCTCTCTCTCCCATTCTATCTGTACAAAAAATGGAAAAATATCCTCGGGTGAGGATAAAAAAAACAAAAAACAAAAAACTGAGATTCAACCTGACACAACATGAAATTCACCACGCGAGGGCACGGCTTCCCTGGCCCCGCCCCACGCGCACCTCCGGGAGCGCAGCTCTGGAGTGGGCTGGCCGAGCCCCAAAGGCAGACCTGTCCACAGCCACTTCCCGGGACAGCTCACTGCTCCACATTTGTGACCAAGCATCCAACCTAAGTCACAGTTAAGGAGGATGACGAATGGCTGTTCCAGGAGGGGGAATTGCCTGTTAATGCGAATAAATCCCTACTGGGTAGAATGTCCAATGTTATACCAAAATCAAAGGGGAAATTTCAACCAGAGTTTCGGAGGAGGTGTCTTTAAGTCATCACATCAGCAAGGTGGCCCTGCCCACGTCCACCCCAAACCCAGCTCCCCGTTACTGTTCTTCCCCTGCTGTGACCCCTGAAGCCGCTCCACCTGCGAGTCCCTCCCGGACAGGTCTCCACTACCGGCGAACCGAGAGGGCTCACGGGAGGGCTCACGCCGCCGGCTCTGCCTACCTCCACGGCCTCACGCGTGCTCTTCCCTCGAGTGGACAGCGCGCGGGGCGGCAGCAACTTGCTCACGACCTTCTTCTGAGTCCCTGCCAGGTTCGGAGGGTGAACGGGACCCGGCTCCACTGGCAGAGAACGAGCAGGGAGCGGCGGCCCCGGCGTCCGGGCGAGGCCAGCCTGGGCAGGAGCGCTGGGCAGGCCCTGGCCCGAGGGGGGCTGCGGCGCCCCCAGGGGGCTGTCCGACAGGTAGTATGTCTCCCTTTTAAGGGAGTTGGGGCTTTTCCTGGTTTTATTTTCTTTCTCGAACAGGTTCATTTTTAACTGTGATTCCTGTATAAACCTCTCCACGTCTTCCTGGCTCACGGCGTCGTGGGGCCCGGCGGCCGGGGCCGCGTGGCTCCTGCAGCTGCTTTCTATCCGCAAGGCCAGCAAGCGGGCCTCCTTGTAGACCTCCACGAACTGCTCCCCGGGGACGGGGCTCCAGCGCAAGGGGCTTCCCGGCGCCGGCGAAGGAGGCTCTGCGGGGCGCTGACTGCCTAATTCTAAACTGGCAGCAATGCACCTCTCCTTGTGCCCGACAGGTCCGAAGAACACCTCGTCGTCTTCGTTCGCACTATTTTAAAAGAAAAGGGTTATAGCCCTGGCCAGTTTGGCTCAGCGGTTAGAGCGTCGGCCTGCGGTCCGGAGAGACCCGGGTTCGGTTCCCGCTAAGGGCATGTACTTCGGTTGCAGTTTGTCCCCGGCCCTGGTTGGTCGTGCGGGTGGCAGCCACTCGATGTGTCCCTTCACATCGATGTTTCTCTCTCTCTCCCTTCCTCTCTCTCCCTCCCACTCTGTCTGTACAAAAAATGGGAAAATATCCTCGGGTGAGGATAAAAAAAAAAAAAAAAGGGTTATTAATGACACTGGCATTTAAATGGAGGGTTTTACTGAATGTGGCTGTCAGGCAGGAGAAGAAAACTCATTTACCTTACAGAAGACAGTGAAAGATCGAAGTCAAATTTTTCATCGGCCAAAAGAAGAATTTCTGGGGAGAAAAAAATCTGCTGTTATTTTAGGGCTAGGGCTGATAAACAGAAAAACTCACCAATTTCTATCACTTTTAAAACTATTCTGAAATTTCATTTCCCAAAGTGTAACTTAGTGTTATTTTATTTTTTTAAATCCTCGCCCAAGGATATTTTTACATTTATCATCAGATAGAGCAGGAGGGAGGGAGGGAGGAAGAGAGAGAAACATCGACATGAGAGGGACACATCGACTGGTCGCCTCCCAAACGACCCGACCAGGGCTGGGGATGAACCACAACCAAGGTACGTGCCCTTGACCAGAATCGAACCCACAACTCTTTTCTTTTTTTTGTAATCCTCACCGAGGACATTTTTCCATTTTTTTTGTTCAGATAGTGGGAGGGAGAGAGAGGAAGAGAGAGAGAAACATCGACATGAAAGGGACACATCAAGTGGCTGCCACCTGCACGACCAACCAGGGCTGGGGACAAACTGCAACCAAGGTACACGCCCTTAGCAGGAACCGAACCCGGGTCTCTCTGGACCACAGGCCGACGCTCTAACCACTGAGCAACCGGCCAGGGCCTTACTGTTATTTTAACAGTCACATTTTCGTAGGGGATCTTAGGTTTTCCATTTATTTTCCTTTTAAAATAGCATCAGCTATTCAGTGTTTGTCAAGCCGTTCCAAAAGCCCAAGCATGATTTTAAGACATAACCTAAAATGCATTCGCCCTCCAGACTAGCTAAGTCACCTTCAGGTGCAGAACCTTTTCAAATAAATTCCCTGCTCACACACTACAAAACAGCTGTTCCCCTTTCAAACACAAATTCAGCATCATTCAAAGGCACAGTAGGGACTCCCTACGTGACGCATGTGTTGACTGTAGCCTCTTCTTGCAGCTCACCTGGATCCCAGGTACAGCTGCACCTTGTGCCCACGCACACTCCCACCTCAGTGCCTGCACCAGCCTGTCTGTTCACACGCCTGACTCCCTCTAACCGACCACAGGCTCTGGGTTAGGGGTCCCTCTGCTGGGGGGCTCCCTCCTCCCGCTCCTGTTCCCGCTGCACCCTGGCCCTCCCTGGGGCTCCCGCAGCACCTGGACCCGACCCCCAGCACTGCACTAGTCTCGTTAGTCTTTAAATGTCTCCTGACGCTCCTGTGGCCCCAACCAGACTGTAAGCTCCTCCAAGACAACCAACGTCCGTCTAACTCTCCCAAATTCCCCAAGGTCCAGTTAAGGGCCCGAACACTTAGCAAATAGTTATCAAAATGCACTGAACTGGCCCTGATCGATTTGGCTCAGCGGTTAGAGCATTGGCCCGCGGACCAGAGAGTCCCGGGTTCAGTTCCCACTAAGGACACGTACCTCGGTTGCAGTTTTTCCCCGGCCCCAGTTGGGGTCATGTGGGTGGCAACCACTCGATGTGTCTCTCTCATGTCGATGTTTCTCTCTCTCTTTCTCCCTCTCTCCCTCCTGCTCTGTCTGAAGATGAATGCAAAAATGTCTTTGGGTGAGGATTAAAAAGAAAACAAAAACCACTGAGCCCTGGCTGGTTTGGCTCAGCGGTTGGAGGGTCAGCCTGTAGACCAGAGAGTCTTAGGTTAAGTTCCCGCTAGGGTCACGTACCAAAAAAAAAAAAAAAAAATCCACTGAATATTGCAATAAAGTTTATACAGGATTTCACAAAACATATCTTATTTGATCCTAATAAACAAAGCAGTATGCTTAGCAAAACCATAAAATCTAAACCTAAAAACTTGACTGAAATGGATAACTGTCTAGAAAATATAACTTATTTTTATTTTTTCTTCAATCCTCACCTGAGGATACATTTTACTGATCTTAGGGAGAGAGGAAGGGGGTGGGGGAGAAACATCGATGTGAGACAGAAACACCAATCAGATGCCTCCCATACGTGCCCCAATGGGGGGCTCAAACCCGCAACCCAGGTAGGTGCCCCGATCAGAATAGAACCCAACCTTCTTGGTGCATGAGGCGATGCTACAACCAACTGAGCCACCCAGCTGGGGCTAGAATTCATTTTTTATATTTAAATAATTTAAATTGATTTTCAAAAAATAAAACTGACCCCAGGAGAGAGAAAAGTAGCTTAATATTTCAATTTTTATAAACTAACTGGACACATTTATTAGAGCCATTCTCCCCCCAAAAGCAGAGCGTTTCATAGGCTGATTCTATCAAATCTGTAAAGATATATAATTCCAAAACTATTTAACTGCTCCAAAGGGCAGAGAAAAGAAACCTTCCAACTCACTTCCGCAGAGCGCGCAGAACCACAGCCAAGCCCACGGCCGGCTCGGCAGGGAAGCTCCAGACCCGCCTCAGCCGACGGAAGACCCCGAGCAGGGGCGCGAGCGAACCGAACCCAGCAACATGTTGAAAGAGCAGACACGGGCCCTGGCTGGTTTGGCTCAGCGGAAAGAGCAGACACGGCCAGGTGAGGCCGCCCAGGACTGCAGGCGGCGTAGTCGTCCACAACCGAGCCACGCGCCCCTTGTACCACTGGACCTACAGCCCACAGCCGGCTCCACACGCGCCGAGGCGCACGATGGATGCAGACACGCGCTGACTCCGAGAGCTCTCCACGAAAGGGAACAGGCATGTCGCTCACCCACAGCCAGGACGAGGTGTGACGGATGCCATCAGAAGCACACATCTGATCGGTTAGGACGGGCTAACTGATGCTGAGGTGACAAGGAAGCTGCACCTCTCAAACCCTCTGCCTGCTGCGGGGAGCTGGCCCTGCCCCAGGTCCTCCTGCTCCAGAACCCGGCTGCTGGAGCCTCCGCCATCGGGAACCTGCCGGTCTCCGTGGCAGAGGAAAGGGGAGACAGAAGATTCCACACTGGCTCTTAAAGACCCACAAGAGACTCTTATTTGAACATTGCCATTTCAGTGGCCGCCATTTAAGTCACCTGAGCCAAACTCAACTTCACGTGGGCAGGACATGCAACTCCATCATGTGCCCGGGAGGGAACCAGAGGAGCCGACGAGCACCCGGGAGGGGACCGCGGAGGAGCCGACGATGAGCACCCGGGAGGGGACCGCGGAGGAGCCGATGAGCACCCGGAGGGAACCGCGGGGGTGCCGATGAGCACCCGGGAGGGGAACCAGAGGAGCCGATGAGCACCCGGGAGGGGACCACGGAGGAGCCGATGAGCACCCGGGAGGGAACCGCGGAGGAGCCGATGAGCACCCGGGAGGGAACCGCGGAGGAGCCGACGATGAGCACCCGGGAGGGAACCGCGGAGGAGCCGATGAGCACCCGGAGGGAACCGCGGAGGAGCCGATGAGCACCCGGAGGGAACCGCGGAGGAGCCGACGATGAGCACCCGGGAGGGAACCGCGGAGGAGCCGACGATGAGCACCCGGGAGGGAACCGCGGAGGAGCCGACGATGAGCACCCGGGAGGGAACCGCGGAGGAGCCGATGAGCACCCGGGAGGGAACCGCGGAGGAGCCGATGAGCACCCGGAGGGAACCGCGGAGGAGCCGACGATGAGCACCCGGGAGGGAACCGCGGAGGAGCCGACGATGAGCACCCGGGAGGGAACCGCGGAGGAGCCGATGAGCACCCGGGAGGGAAACCGCGGAGGAGCCGATTGAGCACCCGGGAGGGAACCGCGGAGGAGCCGATGAGCACCCGGGAGGGAACCGCGGAGGAGCCGACGATGAGCACCCGGGAGGGAACCGCGGAGGAGCCGATGAGCACCCGGGAGGGAACCGCGGAGGAGCCGATGAGCACCCGGAGGGAACCGCGGAGGAGCCGATGAGCACCCGGAGGAACCGCGGAGGTAGCGACGATGAGCACCGGGAGGGGACCGCGGAGGCGCCGATGAGCACCCGGGAGGGAACCGCGGAGGCGCCGATGAGCACCCGGGAGGGAACCGCGGAGGAGCCGATGAGCACCCGGGAGGGAACCGCGGAGGAGCCGATGAGCACCCGGAGGGAACCGCGGAGGAGCCGATGAGCACCCGGAGGGAACCGCGGAGGAGCCGATGAGCACCCGGAGGGAACCGCGGAGGAGCCGATGAGCACCCGGGAGGGAACCGCGGAGGAGCCGACGATGAGCACCCGGGAGGGGACCGCGGAGGAGCCGATGAGCACCCGGAGGGAACCGCGGGGGTGCCGATGAGCACCCGGGAGGGAACCGCGGAGGAGCCGATGAGCACCCGGAGGGAACCGCGGAGGAGCCGACGATGAGCACCCGGGAGGGAACCGCGGAGGAGCCGATGAGCACCCGGGAGGGAAGGTGCCGATGAGCAGCACTGAGGACTACCATCTACGTGCAAATCAACCCACAGGCCAGCAGGAGGCTGAATGGAAAACTAAAGAAATTCCATTAAAGCTGGGCGCATGGCTATGCCGTCTACTGTCAACACAACCCAACATGTTCTATTAGGCACTGACCAACACAGCTACACTCAGAAAAGAACTCGAGGTGTCATCGTAGCGAACAGATGCTTTAATTATAGACACAAGAAAAATATCAAGAAAATCAATGGAGAACTATTACAAGTAGTAAAAGGATAAAAGCAGATGGCTAAGGACACAACTATTATACAATAATTATTGTTTCAAAGCAATCGATGGCTTTCAGATCTACAAGACAATACATGGAAGACAAGACGTCATCTACAGTAGCAGCAAAAAATACAGAATACCTATGAACAAACCTAACATGAACTATACAAGAGGAACAGAAATATTATTTAATATGTCATAGAAAGTAACATATCGAACAATATGGGAAAATGAATTACTCAGTAAATGTTATTGAGATAAACTAGATAACTCTTTGTGGAAAACATATATATATATATATATATATATATATATATATATATACACACACACACACACACATATATATATAGTTTGACCCATATCTCATACCACCCCAGGACAAATTCCAAATAAACCACAGACATAATTTTGAAAAATGAAGCTCTCAAAGAACAGTAAACCATGGGGAAATTACTTTGTAACCTGTGGAGGTCTGTGACGCCCATTGGAAGCCATAAAATAAAGGTTGATAGTCCAATATGTTAAAAAATTTTAAATCTCTGCCTGGCAAAAACTACCATGAGCAAAGTTAAAAGCAACAATAAACAGGAAAAAGCCCATTTGCAGCTCACATCACAAAGGGCTAACTCATGAACAGTACCTACAAATTGCTAAGAAAACAATGAACAATGTAATGGAGGATCGACAAAACATATGAACAGATAAAATTCTTGGAAAATAGCCCAGCTGGTGTGGCCCAGTGGTTGAGCGTCAACCCATGCACCAAGAGGTCACCGGTTCGATTCCCGGTCAGGGTACATGCCCAGGCTGTGGGCCCAGTCCTCAGTGGGGGGCATGCAGGAGGCGGCCAATCGATGTTTCTATCTCTCTCCCCCTCCCTTCCCCTCTCTCTAAAGTCAATAAATAAAAAAGAAAAAATTCTCGAAAAATAAAACCAAGTGTTCTTTTTATTCCCCTCTTGGGTTTTTATTGGTTTTTTTTTTTTTTTAGAGAGAAAGAGAGAAACATCCATTGGCTTCCTCTTACATGCCCCCTACTGGGGATGGAAGCCGCAACCTGGGCCTCTCAGCCCATGGGACGACACTCAATCCACTGAGCCACACTGGCTGGGCAAAATAAAATGTTCTTAAACCTATGTCGAGAAGTTCAGCTTTGCCGGCCGGTGTGGCTCAGTAGTTAGACTGCTGGCCCACGCACCAAAGGGTCTCGAGTTTGATTTGCGGTCAAGGACACGCTCCTGGGTTGCAGGTTCATCCCTGGCCCCAGTTGGGGTTCGTGCAGGAGGCAACCAAACAGATGTGTCTCTCTCACATCAATGTTTCTCTCTGTCTCTGTCTCTCTCCCTCCCTCCCTTTCACTCTCTAAAATTCAATGGAAAATATATCCTCAGGTGAGGAGTAACAACAAAGTTCAGCCTCACTCAAAACTAAGAATAATGAAGAATAAACTTAGCATGAGGTTCCACTTTGCACCTATCAGACTGTTAAAAATTAGTCAGATAAAATGTAGGCAAGGCAACTGGGCAGCACCTCCCAAAATAAATGTGCATGCCCTCTGGCCCAGCAAGCCTGCTTCTGTGAATGTATCCTGCAGAGAGTCACAATGTTATTTGTTGCAGCAGAATTGGCAACAATAGCACATTGGACAAGAAAACGTTCACCCACAGCAGATGAGATCAGTTACAGTATAACCCGTGGCAGAACTATTTAGTCGCACAAGCTGCACACACACACACACACACACACACACACAAAACAGTAACACTTCTTATGTTGCCATACAAGATAAGATCAAGTCAGCGTATAAAGAATGGGAAGCAGGACAGGGCTGTGTGCTATAAAGAGGGAGGTGCTGTAAGAATTGGGGAACCGATTGACCGGTGCACACACTGGCTTGCCCCTGCACAGATTAGATCTGGAGGAACACCCAAGAGACCAATGACACTCTGGATTTAGGAGGGAGAAACTGGGTGGCTGAGGGAAAGAAATGAGAGACATTTCACTTTTTACATGCCTGAACCTAGGAAGTCAACTGTATAGGTCACTTCTAGAAACTTCCAATTGTTTGCTATGGAAAAGCGAACCCCAGACCAGGAGTCAGGGAAGAAGCCTACAGCGGGCACCGTACAGCTGGCACCGAGTGACGCTGGGCAGGCTGACTCATTCCTTCTGCAAATAGCCTCGTTCTCCAGCAGGCGCGGGACTGCACTGTCCAGTGGAAACAGAGTGAAAGGCAGTAAAAAGGGTCCTTCCAGGAACTGGTCAGGCCAAAGTGGCTGGAGGGGTGGACACACAGGTAGGCCAGGTCCCGAAGGGTCTGCAAGCCACCACAGGGAGCTTTTATTTTGTTGAGTGCAAGAGGGAGCTATCAAAGGGCTTTAAGCAGGAGAGTGGTGGGATCTAACTAGTGTTTTTCAAAGGGTCCCCTGGCTGCTGTGTAGAGTAGGTCAGAAAGGAAACAGCAGGATCTACTGGGATTGCAAATGCACGCACTGGCCAAGATGCAAATGTACAAGCAGGCAGAGGTGAGTCAATGTGGCTGAGACCCAGGAGGTGCCATTTGGGTGGAGTTGAAAAGGGGTAGATGGATCCCAATATATTCTGAGGTGGAAATGACAGTAATTGATGATTGGATGGATGTGGCGGCTTCACAGCTTGGCTAGCTAGGTGAACAGAGGGGCCATCTACTTACACGAGAAAGACAAAGAACAGGCCAAGACGGGGCGGGGTATGTGTGTCAAGTTTGAGGTGCCAAACAGGCAGGTGTGTGTACAAGTCCAGAGCTCAGAGAGGCTGTGCTCAAGGCCACAGGTGGGCACCGCCGGAAAGGAAATGAGGTGTAAAGCCATGGGGATGTCTGAGAGCCCCCGTGGGAAGCACAGACACATCCTGGACTGGGCAGGTCCTGGGGAATCAGCTGGGGAAGATGATAATGGAAGAGGACTGTGCAGAGATGGGGATACACCTGCTAGAGAGGCAGAAGCAAAACCAAGATGCCTTGGAAGCCAAGCAAGGGAAGACTGCAGAAGGAGAGAAGGTCAGATGTTACGGAGAGGTTGCTTAACAAGGACAGAAAAGTGACGGCACTTGTGGCAACAAAGATGTCCTGACCGATGACAGCAGCTTGAGTGGAGGTACAAGGGCAGGAGGGGTTGGTCAGGGTTGAGGGATATGAAAAAATAGCAAAACAAGTAGAGAAAGTTCTCGAAGTCTCGCTCTAAACGAGGCACACGCGGCAGGGGAGAGGCGGTGGGGACAAGAAAGGAGTGTGTCTGTATGTCAGCCTGAGCTCAGGGACAGGCAGAAGCAAGCGTGCGAGGGAGGGTGTCAGAGGGCTGAGGTCCTCAAGAGAGGCAGGGGGATTCAGCACACTTGTGGAAGGGATGCAACGGGACGGGAGGGGTGTGGCAAGAAATACCTTCCCCTGCAGCTGAAGAATCCATGAGGGCTGGCAGAGGCGCTGGGGCGGTTTCTGCCAAGTGGAGGTGGTAAGGACACTTGGCTACCCAGTCTACCTGCCTCGCGTGGGTGTTGAGGAACAAAGGACAAAAGGACCTCAACGTGCTTTTAGCTCATCTTGTGAGGCTGCACTCCCACCTGGACACTCGCACCTGACCCGGACTGAACAAGACAGCAAAGTCACAGCCAGGCTCGCTCAGTAACACGGTCGCGAAGACCCTCGACAGGTGTTAGGAGCCGGGAACCGGCAACCTGAGCGCCTGCGAGGCGCCAGGCGGTGCGCGGGCAGCGGGGATGCTGCAGCAGAGGCAAGCGGCCAGAATCCCTTTAGGGCGCCGAGGGGGACGGAGAAAACTGAACAGGAAGAAAGGAGGCGGACGCAAAGCCCGTGGAGACGGGCACCGCGGGCCCACGGCACAGAGCGCAGGGCGCGCCCGAGGAAGTCACCGAATCTGCGCCGAGCGCCCCGCGCGGGCGCCGCGGCGGCGGGACGTACCGTCCTTCCCGGGTCCCTCCATCTCCGCTCGTCCGGCCGGGCTGGCTGGGGCACGCCGGGGACCCGCCTCCTTCCGGGCCGAGCTGTCCGGGGCTCACTGCGGGGAGGGGGCAGAGGTGAGCAGGGAGCAGAGCCGGGCCCGGTTCCTCTGCCGCGGCCCGACGGACAGCGAGCTGGCGCCTGCAGCCGGAGGCCCCTGGGGTGCAGCTGAGACCCCCCGCGACGCACCCCCGGGGCCGCGCTCCTCCGGGCCTGGACGCCCCGGACGGCGGCAACGGAATTCCCAGCTCTCGGGCGGGGCTGCTGGGGGCTTTGGTTTGCCGAAGTCCCCACGGAGCATGCGCGGGGACCCCACCGCCCCCAGCCCAAGCCCACCCAGAGCCCTCACCCCTACCGGCTGCGACGCCCCGGCCGACACACCTCCGCCCGGATTTAAACACAGCGCGGCGGAAGCGGCAAGGGTTGCGATTGGCCAGTTTGAAAAGGGCTCTGCAAGGTCGCCGTGCCCGGTGCATCCTGGGGGATGTAGTCCGCGCGCCTGGACGCGTGGCTGGCGCGCGTGCGCACTGCCTCCCCGCGCGGATGGGCTGCGCAGGCGCGAGGTCTGTGCGGGCCAGGGCGGGGTTCCTTAGATTCCCCTCTGTGTGTACCTGCAGCCTTAGCAGCGGGGTCTCTGCCTGTGGCCAGGGACGCGGTTCTGATCCCCGCTCTTATCTGCAAAGAGTGAACATTAATTCCTATGGTTGGGGGTGGGGGGGTTATGAAGACCAGACGAGATAGGTGCGTCTACCTGCTTCGTGAAGCAGTAAGAGGCCCGGTCCCTGTCCCGAGGAGCGCACAGGTGGTGCTCGGTGACCAGACACGCCGGGTCGTGCCTTTGGGTGTAAGAAACAGAAAAGCAGCTTCACACTGGCTTTAGAAAGGGAATCTATTGGCCCAAGGAACAGGGAAGCCCAGGAGTGGGTTGGGCCATCTCCGGCCGCTCTGGGGTCCTGCTCACCCTTAGGCAGGCCGCTTTGTCAGGCCCACCAGCCGGGAGCTCCAGGCTTCGCTCTGCCTGCCAGGGCCTCCTGTTTGGTGCTGCTATTTAATCTACGGTCCCAAGAACCAGGCTTGCCTGACTGGTGACCATGGGACAACTGGCAGCAGTCCAGTAGGTCCCAGACTCGGACTCTTGGCCTCAGTGTCAGATTCCCTCAGCGCTGCTGGGGGCAAGGGTCCCCAACACCCATTCCCGACGCTTCTCTTCCTGTGTCGTGTCAGCACGTAGTAGGTGCTCAGCAAACAGCACCAGTTGTTAATAACTTGCTGCAAACTCTAAACATTATCTTCACTCCATCCAGTGCTTGGCCGCCTCCTCTCTTTTACCATTGGCCTATCATCGATTCTTCCTTCCCCGGTAGGGTTCTGCTTCATGCATTTTTTTTTTTTTTTATCCTCACCTGAGGACATTTTTCCATTTTTTTGTTCAGATAGTGTGGGAGGGAGAGAAATATTGACGTGAAAGGGACACATCGAGTGGCTGCCACCCACATGACCAACGAGGGCCGGGGACAAACTGCAACCGAGGTACGCGCCTTTAGTGGGAACCGAACCCGGGTCTCTCTGGACCGCGGGCCGACGCTCTAACAGCTGAGCAAACCGGCCAGGGCTGCTTCATGCATTTATGCGTGCATTTGTGAGTCTGATCGACATACACTGGCAGACACTCGGCACAGGCCATGTGCTGGTGACACTGAGACTTGACAGATGCTGCCACACACCTGAGGAGGTCACAGCCGGGGAGAAAGGTGCAGTAACCAGGCAGGTGCCCAGGGCTGAGGAGGCACTCTTACCAGCCTGCAGTGGGCGACTGGAGGGCTTCCCAGAGGAGGGACCAGGGTTCCTGCTTCCCTGGCCAAGTTGTGTCTTGCTTGGAGCCAGGAGAGGGGAGGGGAGATGGTGTGAGCAGGCTGTCAGGGGAACTGGCAGAAGGGGACAGCTCAGGATGGAGGGCAGGCTCCTTCTAAGGGTGAGTCCCTATCTCCTGGGTAGAGACTGCACCTCTTTCAAAATCCTAAGTTAACCATTTTCTTGACTCCATGCCCCACGCCCCACCCCCAATCCCCCAAGTTCAAGGAGAAGCCTGTTTCCCCAGGACACAGCCCAGCAACTTGAGAAACATTCCTGGGGTGGGATCCCCCTCACACAGCACAGCTGAGTGGGCACAGACACCTGTGTCCTGCTCAGGAGGGGCCTGGGGCCCAGACAGTGCTGATAAACTGGTTCAGGTCCTGTTGGAGCCACATGTCACCATGCTTTGGTTTTAACCACAACAGGGCCACCCGAGCTCAACCTCACGCCCCAGAAAGCAAGCCAGCTCAATGCGCTGCATTTGTCTGACCGAAGTCACAGCTGACAGCGGACACCATGTACTGAGGCCCCTTCCCAACATGCAGTTTATTTTTTATTTTTTTATCCTCACCCGAGGATATTTTTCTATTTTTTGTACAGATAGAGTGGGAGGGAGAGAGAGGAAGGGAGAGAGAGAGAGAAACATCGACGTGAAGGGACACATCGAGTGGCTGCCACCGCACGACCAACCAGGGCTGGGGACAAACTGCAACCGAAGTACGTGCCCTTAGCGGGAACCGAACCTGGGTCTCTCTGGACCACAGGCTGACGCTCTAACCGCTGAGCCAAACCGGCCAGGGCCCGACGTGCAGTTTAGAATAAAGAGAAAACAGACCCAAACCAGTGTCAGCAAACCCCCCGGGAAGCTGGCAGAGGCGGCAGAGGGCACCCATGGGCGCGTGCTTTCGTGAGGAGGGCAGGCATGGGTGCAGCAGCTGAGATGTCCCCTCAGCCAGGACAGGGGCCTGAGGTGCCTCAGCAGGGCCTCCACTAGCTGCAGCCTAGGCAAGTCACTGCCCCCCTCTGGTTCCTCACCCCCAGATGGACAACAGAACCTGCGTGGAAGAGGATGTGAAGACGAGGGTTTATCCCAAGGGCAGCCTGGGGTGGGGGTGCCCCAGGAGCTGTGCAGACTCCTCCCCAGCTGAGCCGCCCCACCTCACCCCCGTTTCCGACCCTTGAACAACCAGGAGGCGCAGGCTCCCCTGGGAAAATACAATTTGCACGGCCAGTGGTCACAGCAGCACCCACGCTGACCCTTGACCAGAATAAGAAGATTCTGAACCATGTTTACACAGATGTGCATCCCCTCCCATAACGCTGCTGGTCACAGGCTTCCTGTTCACCGCTGCAGACGCCCCTTAGCCGGTGTCTCCTAAGCCCGGGAAGCCTGGGCAGCTGCCCTGGCACGAGGGCGGCAGGCACAGCTCACTGCAGGAGGTGGACAGTGGCCGCCTTGCGGAGGAGCCGCTCCGTCAGGGGCGAGTGGGGCTTCAGGGCGTCTCGCTCCATCAGCAGGCTTCTGTGGAAACAGAGACAGGGTCTGTGGCCGAACCTCCGAGCCCGGGGCCCAGCGCTCAGTCAGCCCTGAGGCAGGGCACAGGCAGCTGGGGCTGCGGCTGAGGTGGTCAGACAGGTTGCTGGGGAGGGGACAGCAGGCTGGACAAGGCCTTGGCAGGGGACCATGGAGAAGGTGGGAGGTGGGAGATGAGGAAGGGGGAACGGCAGAGCCAGTGTCCTTGAGCAGGTGCAGGAGTGTCATGGGGCATTGGTGTTTGGAGAGCATTCTCACACTGTCCCCATGACGCCTCCAGGGACGTGAATTTCAGGGTGAACGCACACTGGCCCTGGCTGCTCAGGAACGTAGGGACTGGGGATGAGAGGGTGTTGGGTGGGGGAGCCATGCTTGAGACTGTTCTGGGAAAAGTGAGTGGCAGAAGAGAAGGTGGATTTAAAAAACATTTAAAAAATATGTTTTTATTGATTTTTTAGAGAAAGAGGAATGGAGAGAGATACAGAAACATCGATGTGAGAAACACTGATTGGCTGCCTCTTGCGCGCCCCCTACTGGGGACGAGCCCACAACCCAGGCATGTGTCCTGACCGGGAATTGAACTGGGACCTCTCAGTCCATGGGACTTCACTCAACCACCAGCGACACTGGCCAGGGGAGATGGTGGATATTTATAGCATCATTTGCAGGCCATACAAAAGTATCAATTTAAAAATCAGCCTGCTTGCCCTGGCCAGTTTGGCTCAGCAGTTAGAGTGTTTGCCCGAAGACCAATGAGTCACGAGTTCAATTCCGGTCAAGGGCACGTACCTCGGTTGCGATTCATCCCTGGCCCTGGTCGGGTAGTGCAGGAGGCAGCTACTCGATGTGTCCCTTTCACGTCGATGTTTCTCTCTCTCTCTTCCTCTCCCTCCCACTCTATCTGAACAAAAATGGAAAAATGTCCTCGGGTGAGGATAAAAAACTAAAAAATAGCCTGCTCTATCTGGTCAGGCCTATTTGGTGAGCGGTGTGATGTCAGCTGTTCTGATTTCTTGGGCCTCAGGTGGCCCTCAGACTGGACGTTCCCCATCCCTGCTGTACCCCAAAAGGTGGCAGGTTCGAGTCCCAGTCAGGATACATGCCCAGGTTCCAGGTTTGGTCCCCAGTCAGGGCACGTGCAGGAGGCAGCCAATCAGCGTTTCTCCCTCACATAGATGTTGGTCTCTCTCTTTCCCTCTCTAAGATAAATTTTAAAACATTAATTCGTAGCAAACGGAATTTAAAGAAAGCAAGCACTGGTACCATTCAGGGCGGAGACCCCAAACAACTCACCACTGCTTCTGTGGGGTGAGGGTGGGGTCGAGGGGCATGGGGGCTGGGCCTGGCACTCAGCGTGGGGACCCCAGAGCAGGGGGCTGAGCGTTTCTCACCCAGGGAACTGAGCTGATGGCCACACAGGTGGGTGTCCTTGGAGGGGGTGCACTTGCCACCCTGGCTTGTTTGCCCCCAGCAGCCCCAGGGGCAGATGCCCCGCTGTGCAGCATACTCCACAGCATGGCCCAATTGCCCCGCCCCAGCTCCCCTGCGGCAGCCCTCAGCCTTCAGCCCCTGCTCTGCCCTGATGGCCCACCCTCCCGCCCAGCGACCACCGGAGGCACCTGGAGCTGCTAAAGAAACACGTGGTTTTGCCTGTGGCCCCGGAGCAGGAGCACGGGCGTGCGGGCACTGCAGCCTCTGCCCGCCAGCGAGCCCACACCTGCTTGGCCTGCGCTGCTCAGCGGGCAACCGCTGCCTGCAGCTGGGTCCCGTCCACTGCGCCAGACCCAGCCAAGGGCCTCCCAGGCCCCAGGGGGCCGTCCTGGCGGCTTCGCTGCAGCCCTTCTGCCCACTGGGCACCCTTCCACTCCTTCCTTTCCTCTTGCCCTTGGTGTTCCGGGCAAGGAGGGGGCTCACCTCGGCCAGGAACAGGGGCTGGTGCAGGAGGCAGCAAAGAGCTCAGCAGCCACATGAGGCTGAGCTGGGGTGTGACAGCACCGACCCAGGTCTCCGGCCATGCCCCTCAGCCCTCCAGCCCTGTCCCAACCAGATCACCCTGGTCTGGTTGAGTCCCCTTGGTTCAGGCCTCCCTCCGCTATCACTTCCATGGGGCACCCTCCCGCGCTGACTCCCTGCCTGCCCACCACGCCTCCTGGCACCCAGCACAGTCAGGCAGGAGAATGTGAACAGAGGCCTGGAGGATTGGCAGAGGGCAGCCAGGTGGCAAAGGAGAACGGGTGTCCAAGGCCTCGGCGGGCACAGCACGTGCAAAGGCCCAGGGGCCTGGAAAAGCAGGACTTGTCTGGGTGACGGGCTCAGCATGGCTAGGACGAGGAGGGGGCTGGTCCTCTCTGGTCAAGTTGAGCATGGCAACAAGGGAGAACCAAGCACCCCCATAGCCCTGCGTCTTCATAACCTCAAAGGTGGGAACCACCTCAGACCCAGCGAGCCATGGGGAGACCCTCGTGTGAGAGCGATGACCCGAGAGCCCTGCCCAAGCCCGGCGTGGGGGTGTGAGCGGGAACTCACCGGGCCACGTGCTTGTGGGCACCAGAGGTGCACTTCAGGGCCGCGTGAATCAGCAGCTGGTTGAAGACGTCTCTCTGAAGGGGGGAGTGGGCAGGTGACCCCGGGATGTGGGAGGAGGGATGGGACCACCCCCACCCCTGTTCTCAGGGACAAACGCCTGGGGCTGGGACGCTGAGGACACCCCACACCGTGGGCACAGTACCCGGAGAAGGGGCTGCAGGCATAGGGGCTCCTGGACGGGGCCCTGGTGCCCCAGCAGCTGGCGGCTCGAGGCTCACCTGGGCATTGCTGCCCCCGATCTGGGTGACCCGGTAGCGGATGGGCAGGAGGAGTTCCACCACGCGGTCGGCGTTCCCGTTCTCGGCCTCCACCAGGGCCTGGCACAGGGGCAGCCCCACGTCGCGGGCCAGGAGGTGCTGGCAGTTCTCCCCGGGGGACCTACCAGCCCGAGAAGGTGCCCTCAGTGGCCTGCCCATCACTGCCCGGCTGTTTCCCCACCTGCTCAGCCGGTGTCCTGGCCCATGCCTGACACACAGTAGGAGCTTTGATCAGATGAGCTGACAGAGAAGCAGCCGGGAGGGGGAGACAGGGCTCTAAACTCAGTTCTACAGGGTTGAACTTCAGCCTCCTAGAGACCTGACTGGGCTGGTACCTCGTCTCTGGCCTCAGTTTGCCCATCTGTGAAGTGGGAGGAGCCGTCCTGAGCTCCCAGGCTGTCAGGACTGCGTGCAGTGCCCACAAAGGAAGGCCAGGCTCGGACACACGCCGACACCAGGCGTGGGCAGCTGTGGCCACCGTGTCCCCACTGGCCTGCGCCTGCCTGCTCCAGGCCCACCTCAGAAGCAAGAATCAGCCCTGGCCAGCGTGTCTCAGCAGTTAGAGCGTCGGCCTGCAGACCAAAGGGTCACAGGTTCGATTCCCGGTGAAGGGCACGTACCTGGGTTGCAGGTTCAATACCAGACCCTGGTCGGGGTCGTGCAGGAGGCAACTGATCAATGTGTCTCTCTCACATCGATGTTTCTCTCTCTCTCCCTCCCTACCTCTCTCTCTAAAAATCAAGGAAGAAATATCCTTGAGTGAGGATTAACAGCAACCAAACAGCAGGAGTCTGATGCTCGGCCTCCCCTGTGGTAAAGTGACAGTCCCCTGGCACTGAACACCCCGCGGGCACCAGGGGCAGGGCACGCGGCATGCTGGTAGCCAGCTTGAGCGGTGACATCGGTCACCTTCCACCAGGCCTCAGGGTAAACCACAGGGGTCACGCCCCCAGAGGCTGGAGCCTCCAGGGAGGAGACCAGTGGGGCGGCATCTCTGGGCCGCTGTGGGGGACCTGCCGCCCAGAGTCCTCTGCCTCCCCTGTGATGGGAAGAGCCCCCACCAGTGCCAGGACCCTGCCTACCAGCCGGCTCGCTGCCCTGCGGCCTCAGCAGGCACTGCCCTTGGCTTGCACGTGAGGGAACCGGCTCAGAGCGAGAGTGTTTGTCTGGGATCCGAGACCTTGTCAGCAGCGGGTCTCTGGTTCTGGGACCCACCATGTCCCCTGGGGGAGGCTGCCCCTGGGACATGGAGGCTCTCACATCCACCCTGGGGATGGAGAGGCAACTCTGTCCTGGGAGGAACCACGGCACCTTGCAGGGTACACCCACCAGGGGTGCCTATCTGGAGGGTGGAGTGTGCACACCTCCACGGGCATCTCCAAGGCTGTGCCCACCCGTGGGCCCCGTTCCCGGCCTCCCTGGCAGCAGAGGCTTCCGGAACCCTGGCCCCTCGGCATACTCGCTGACATCCTGCAGGGTGGTCAGCAGCTCCTGCGTGGTCCGGGTGTCCCGAGCGCCCAGGGATGCCATCAGAAAGTGAGCATCGTTGAACAGCAGGACGTGGTCACAGCTGTGCTTCCGGGTCACCGGCAGGACATCCTGCCACCGCTCGCCCACAGACACCCCTGAGGACATGGGGAGGAAACGCACCGCATGGTGGCAGGCTCCTGCACTGGGCCTCTGCGCCCGCCCCCCAAGGAGGCCCCTGGTCCTGTGCAGGCGAGGGGGGTGCAGGGGAGCAAGGCAGCAGCGTCGGGCCTCGCGCTGAGGCCTTGGCCCAGTTCACGTTACCTTCGTCCAGTTATACAAGCGATGAATGCACAAGCAGAGAACTAATTTAAAAAGCTATTGGAGTGTTTTAAGTAGTCTCCGGCCCCTTTAACGAATCCCCAAACCACTTTTTAAATTCTTCCCGCGCCGCCTGGGCAGGCGTCGTCCTGCACACTGAAGGGTCACGGGTTCGATTCCTGGTCGAGGGCCTGCAGGTTTGACCCCCAGCCCCACATCAGTGTCTCTCTCTCCTGCCCCCTCCCTTCCACTCTCTCTTGAAAAAAACAGTCAATGGGAGAAATGTCCTGGGGTGAGGATTAACAACGACATTCTTCCCTTGTTACTGCCAGTCTGGCCCCCGAGACATAACAGGTGCTCAACAAAAATCCGCGGAATAAACAGTCTCCGTCCCCCTTGGTGTCCACACTTTGCAGTTCTAGACTGTCCCTACTCCTGATCCGCTCGCCACCTCCCCCGCCGTCCTCCGGGCTCCCCTGCTTCTACCCGGGCACCTCCACAATGAGGGATCCCGCCTTGACCCCCACCTCTCAGCCGGTGCACACGACACGGCCCTTGAGTCCCCACTCGACCACGAGGGGACAAGTGGCCTTGTCTTCCCTCCGCCGGCCCGACAGGCTGGACGTGTCGGCCGGACCCGGGACACAGGCCTCCCTCAGACCGGGTGTCAGGCCCAGTCTTGCCCCGACACCCCAGAGCCGGTGGAGGAAGTGCAGCGCCTCCTGCCGCTGAGCCTCGGGCTCCTGGGGGATGTCCCGACTTCCCTGCTGTTCCCTTGGCCTCCTCACCGTCCCCAGCCTCTGGCCTCAGTTTCCCCTGCTCGGCCCCCACTGCTCAGAGGCAGACCCGAGCCTGTCCCTCCCTGCTCTCGTAGGCTCCCCTAAGGCCCGGAGAAAAGTCAACCTCCTCACCCTGCCCTTCCCAGGGCTGCCAGCTCCTGCCCGTCCCCGCCTCCTCTGCTCCATCTGACTCCACCGCCCCCACCCTCCCGCCACCGTCCCCCCACGGGCTGCAGGCTCCTGTAACATCCTTTCCCACCTCTGCCTGGGAAAACCCCACGCACCCTCCGCGGTTCACATTCTGCTTCTCCTGGGAAGCCTCCCAGGGACCCTCCGGAACGGCCTGCCCTGCCCCGTCTCACCCCCGCAATGCCCTGCTGAGCCAGGGTCTAGAGCGTCCAGGTTTGGCTCTGCTGGGCCCGGGGAGTAGGAGAGCCGTCGGCACCCCAGCAGATGGCCAGAACCCTCCACCACCCCAGAGCCGCGGCCAACCTTGTCCAGCCTACTTGCAGCACATGGGGTGACCATGCTGAGAAACCACTCTGAAATCCCGGGGAGCCGAGAAACTCTCATTTCCCTTGTTCTAGGAAGGGCGGCAGCACCCAGAGACTGGCGGCCAGGTGCCACCTGTGCCCTGCAGGCCTGATGGGCAGGCTGTAGGAATGGCAGGTGCCACCCTGGGCATGGAGCCTGAGGCCTGCACACTGGGGGGAGAGGGGGGACATTGGAAATAGGACAGCGGTGACCTGGTCCTACGAGCTCAGGCGGCTGGGAGGCAGCCACAGCCCTGGTGCCAGTGGCTGTAGCTAGGTATGCATCCCAAGTCCTGCAGGAGACCGGAGGCCTCGCTCAGGAGCCCCCGTGTGCCCCAGGCCCAGGCCAGAGCCCTGTCCCGCAGTCTGTGGGAGGGAGGGGACAGGAGCCCACGCGGAGAGCGGAGATCTGGCCACCTTCCATCTGCAGCCGGTACAGCATGGAGCAGCTGTCCACCACGTCCAGCATGGCACCACTGGCCTGCAGGCTGGGGAAGATCTGAAAGACAAGGGTGGGCGGGGCCTCAGCAAGCACCACTCGCCACCTCAGTGGTTGGGACCGTGCCCTGGCCACGGCTCAGCCCACCCCAGGTGCAGACCTGAAGAAAGAGTGTGTGCGGGGGAGCGTGTGCGGGGCCCTGGCATCGGTCACCTCCCACCCTGGCCTTGGACCGTGCTCACAGGACACGTGTCTCCCCGTCCCCGGGTCTCCCCATCCACAGTTCCACAAGGCTGTGCTCTACCTCGTGGCAAGTGGCTCTCGTCGCCGTTCAGTTCTTACCACGAAACCCTGACCACTCCAAAGGCTGACTTCAGGACCATGCCGCTGAGTGTTTTCCTCAGGTTCAGACCCCCAATCACAAGCACCTTTCTGACCCCAGGCGCCTATCATTAACCCTGTGCTCGGTACCGGGGAGCTGTGAGGTGGGCTTTATTTTCTCTTAAAAAAGGTCAGGGGAGGGGGAGGGGAGTTAATGTTTAGTGGGCACAGAGCTTAGTTGGGAAGATGAGAAAATTCCAGAGACGACGTTGGGGTCAGAGGCAAGCCAAAGCGAATGGACTCAATGTCCCAGAACTGGACACCTAAAGATGGCTAAAATGGCACGTGTTGTGTTCTGTACATTTCCCCACAAGAAAACATTTCCATGGCAGATCACCGGCGTCCAGAAAACGACCAGAGAGGGCGATTTCAGAGACCACCCACGGAGATGTGTAATTCCACCACTGCCCGCCAGGGGGCGGAGCCAGCGGCCGTCCTCATCCCACTCCGGCGAGTCTCACACCAGACGTGAGTCCGGCTCCAGCTGCTGTTCCCGCCCAGACAACAGCAATGAGCTCAAAGGTCTGGAGACTCAAAGCCAAGTTGCTGCAATAAACCACATCGCGTGCCAAGGTGGACTTACGTGGTCATCGTAAATGGTCAGTGCGGCCTCGTAGTCGCCCTGGAAGAAGTTCCCAAAGTTAGTATCTGGAGGCGGTGAGATGTGATACTGAGACCTTAACTGAGAACCGGTGGGCCAGTGCCCCGCCCTTAAGGGGGATGGGCACCCCAGTGCGGATCTGGGGATGGGAGCCTGCAACCCGCTCTGGGCTGCCCTGGGCCACAGGACACAGAGGCCGGGAGGGCGCAGCTTGCCAAGGCCTCCTTTTTCCTGCAGCCCCTCCCTCCTGCACTTCTCTGGGTCAACGCAAGGTCCCCCCCATCTTCCAGACATTTCTCCTTGCACACTTGGGGGGCTTCTAGAGTTTCTCTATGATAAACAGCACTGCAAAGCACCCTTAGAGTGGGACCCAGGGGCAGAACCCCTCGGGACCAGGGTGTTCCCCACCCCGGCTCCCCCGTGACAAAGCACTCGGAGGGTCTGGTGGCCGCCGCAGGTACAGTCCTGGCTGGGGCTCAGCGGTTCACCCCAGCAGCAGACACCCGGCCTGAAATGTCCCCACAGACCGTGTGCAACCCCCGTGATTTCCAAATCCAGGCAGTGACAAGGGCCCGGAGTGGTTGGAGCCAGAAAAGTGTCTGAAAACATGAATGCTGTCAGGACACCACTTAAAGGAGCAAACGCGAAGTAGTCCTCCCGGGACATGGAGGACAGCGAGGGGCAGGAAACAGCTCTTCCCCTGCACGTGTTCACAGGACGAGCCCGCCGCGTACCTTTTCAATCAGATACAACGCCCAGTGCCAATAATTATGACAAGCCAGCATGTCGGAGCCCTGGGGAAAGAAGGCGAGAATCAGGGAACAGGGACGGTCTCTGGGGAAAGGAACGGTGTGTGTTTTGCAGAGTCCACGCCTCCGAGTGTGTGGGAAACACTTCCCGGGCTCCCACTGCGGGGGCGTTTCCGCGGCATGTCCTTCCGCGCGGAGGGTCGGCGCGTATAGGCCTGAACTGGCTGGGGAAACTGAGGCTGGGGGAGGCCGGGACTTGTCAGCCCCAGAGCGAGAGAGCAGGAGAACCAGGCCAGACAGAGTCACCCCCTCAGCACCTCAGCCTCGTCTTCCTTGTGCGCAGTGGAGAAAATGAGGAGACATCCACCCTGCAGCTGCGGAGGCCCACTGTGTATCCAGTCAGTGCAGGGCACCCCGATAAAGCCCTCAGAACCAGGGAGCCCAAGGCTGAACTCCCACGGGTACTGGCAAAGCCCACAGAATAAGGGGAGCAGGTCGCCCTGGCTGGTTTGGCTCAGCGGTTAGAGCATCGGCCTGCGGTCCGGAGAGACCCGGGTTCGGTTCCCGCTAAGGGCACGTACCTCGGTTGCAGTTTGTCCCCGGCCCTGGTTGGTCGTGCGGGTGGCAGCCACTCGATGTGTCCCTTCACGTCGATGTTTCTCTCTCTCACTCTTCCTCTCTCTCCCTCCCGCTCTATCTGAACAAAAAATGGAAAAATGTCCTCGGGTGAGGATAAAAAAAAAAAAAATAAAAATAAGGGGAGCAGGTGGGCCCCTGGACAGTTACTGCTGGCTTGCTGAGGCCCCACCGCGAACGCCTGCCCTTCCTCCTACAAGGGGCAGATGCCCCTCCTCCGCCCGGACACCACCTCCGGCTCCTGGAAAGGAGCTGACAGCGCCTCCTCCAGGCCCACGGCCACTTTGCACCTGTGTTGGAGGACGCCAAACTGCCGGCTCCCCTCTCCCTCACTGGCCACCGTAGGCTGGTGTCCGCTCGAGCTGGTCCTTGGCTGGGATACCACCCATCTCCCCATCCTTCACCTGGCAAACTCCTACACATCCTTCATTACTCAGCTCAAAGGCTGCCTTCTCCAGGAAGCCCTCCCTGACCACTTCCCCCTGAAGCCCAGCTGGGTTGGATGCCTCCTCTGGGTCCCAGTCTCCCCCAAAGTGCCCCTGGCATGGTGTGGTCCACACGCTGCTGGGAAGATGCTCACTCCGCTTGACCAGGCCTTTTGAGGACAGAGAAGTCTGGGCTGGATTTTCAGTGGGGACGCCAGGGCAGGGCTCAGCCTGGGGCAGTGACTGGAGGAGGAGGACAGGAGTCCCAGGCTGCACTGTCCACTCCAGAGCTGTCCTGCCAGGCCAGAGGCTGCCAGGAGACATGGCAGGGGTCAGACATCAGGTGACGAGAGCCCGCTGGGAGATGATCCCAGCCAGCCTGGGCCGCCTCATTTTGCCTGTTTGGAACCAACACCAAAGGAAGTTGTTCGGGGCCATGGGTTTCAGAGTTGTCACAACAGCAGGTGTGCAGATGAGGACATGAGGCTCAGAGGTCGTGTTCTTGCCCAGGACAGAGTCAGGCCTCCGACACCCAGTAAAATCAGGGTCTAGGGGAGGGATGGGAACGGCATGAGCTGGAAGGCCCTGGCCAGGCCTTCCCATCGACGCTGTCAGGACAAGCCCCTGGCCTCGGTGACGGGGGCGCACACGCTGCTCAGGACAAGCTGTGTCTGCTTGGGGAGCCCAAGGCAGGGCCCCCCAGGCCCCCAAGGCTCTCCCATCCCCAGGCTTGAGGACCCTTAGGAAGACCTGAGTGTGCGCCGCCTGGGGCCACAGTTCTCTCCGTCTCCCACCTGTCCCGACACCACTGCCAGAGAAGACAGAGCCTGCTTCCTGGGAGTTACCGACACTCATTGCCTGAGGACAGGTGACGTCCCGATAGACCGTCATCGGCTGAAAACACTCGGCCCAACACGCACGTGCTCAGCGCACCTCAGCTGCAGGCTCGGGGTCAGCGCAGCGCACCTTCGGCGTGCCCGCTCACCTTGGCCACGGTCCACTGTCCCCTCACGGAGCCTGTCCTACAACCAAGTGCCGAATGCCTCCTGAGCTCCAGCAGCGCATCTCGCTCCCATCACAGTCAAAGATCCTACGTCTAGTCATTGCACGTCAGGGGCCGCCTGTGCTTCTCACTGCACGTCCTGGGCCCCCCGGGAGCTGCTGGGACCCAGGAGACGGCACCTGCTTCTTGGTCTCTCTGTGGTCTGCTCAGTCACCGAGCACCTGCCGCCTGGTCCGGCCCTGGCAGATTCGCTGTCCTGGCCGGCGGTGCCCTGGGAAACCCAGATGGCAAAGAGAAGGGCGGGGCCGCAGACCACACCTGGACAGGTGGCCAGGCTGTGTGCCGGACACAAGCCCAGGGACAACCGGTGCACAGAGGAGGGAGGGCCACCACCGCGGGGGCCGCACGGAGCGGGAGCAGTGAGGCCCCAGCGCCCTGCCCCACAAGAGCCTCCGTCCCCGACAGCAGCCCCGCAGACGCGCCCCTCGCCTCACCCCGTGGGCCCCGCCGCACCCAGCGCTCCCTGAGCCCGCTCCTGGCTTCCATGCTGAGCCCACTGGCTGGTGGCGCCACAAGGGTGGCTCGTGGCCCTCCCGGCTCTCACCAGAGCCAGGCTCTTATTTCCTGGGGACTTTCCTGTCCCCTCCTTTCACACCAAATGCCTCAAGCCAGGACCAATTCTAGAATCACCTGCAGAACACTGGCAGGTGTTGGGGGGCATGTGACCCCCAGGGGACACTGTGGCTTGACGGAAACGTCTCCCAAAACACGAGCACCCCACAACAAAGCTGCACCTGTGGCCTCGTCCACAACACCCGGAGGGGACAGACGGAACCTCCCAGGCAGGCGACCCGTACCTTCCAGTGGGTTTCGGAGCGCCGCATGAAGTCTAACCCATCCTTGATCTCCGCCTTCATCTCGTGAACGTGGGCGATGGTGTGCACCGACCACGCGTCCGCCGGGTTCACAGACAGAGCCTGGTGGGGGAGGGGCGGGGAAGCCCCACAGTGTGGGTTAGTCAGACTGCAGGCGGCCAGGCGTCTCCCAGGTACGTGCCAAGGGCCTGAACTGGACGGCCGGGCCTCGGGCAGGGCAAGCATGGGGCCTGGGCTCGGCGGCTAAACAATAATGGTCCTGAAGCCCAGCCCCGTTGACCACCTGCAGGATGCCGCCAAAGTGGGCATCTGCCCATGTCACAGACAGGACTGCGGGACTTTCCCAGGACTGCACAGCTGGGTCTTCCCAAAGCCAGGGCTGTCCCCTGGTCCACGCCTCCTGGGCACAGCTGTGTCACCCGCAACGTGCCAACCAGCCTCTGTGGGCCGTTTCGCCCCTGGGACCCTAGGTGCCAACGCTGTGCGGACTGCCAGGTGCCCCAGAGGCTCTCGGCCGCCCCTCCCACCCACACACAGGCGATGACCACACATGTCACTTTCTGGGCTGTTCTGATGTCATTGCCAGTAATGCCAATAGCTGCTCACGTGACCGGTGAGCCTGACAGTGGCCCCCAAGGCAGGCAGGACACGAGGTTACGATTCGAACCACGTGGAGGCATCGCTCTTTTTCTCATGGTGACTGGGCGCCGACTGAGCGCAGATGTGAGCAGGAAGCTGAAATCTCAGTGGTCCCGTGGACAAGCCACACTAGCCCAGGCGCCCCCGCCAGGTCTCCCCAGCCTCGCCGCCTCACCCCAGGCCTTTCACAGAGGCAGAGTGGGACAGGCCTGGCACTCCGCCCCTGGCCGGCACCTGCTGCTGACCGATGCTGACAGGCCGTGCCCAGCAAGCCCTGTGCCCTGCCTGCCTGTGCCCTGCCCCGTCCATGTGGGGACACTAAGAAAGAGCACGTCTGAGGGTTGATGGCAGCAGGACACTTTGGGAGACTGCAGGGGCACGGCTGAGCAGGCTGGGGTGCCCGGGCCCCATGAAGGGGCCAGTGAGCATGCTGCTCTCACACAGAACAGATTCTGGTAGCAGCTCTCAACCCCCTGGTGAGCTTAAGGCCCCACCCACTCCACAAGGTCTCCTGGGACAAAGTCCCAAGGTCCTGGGGCAGAGCTGGCCCTGCCTGCCTCCCAGCCTTTGCTCCCAGGGCCTGCCCCGCCCTCCGCCCTCCGCCCTCCGCCCTCCGCCCTCCGCCCTCCGCCCTCCGCCCTCCGCCCTCCGCCCTCCGCCCTCCGCCCTCCGCCCTCCGCCGTGGCTCCCTGCCAGCCACCCTTCGCTCTTCCCCCACGGGCTTGGCTTGCAGACACCTGGCCCCGTCACCTCCGCACTGAGGCGCCTCCAGACTTCAGCGCAGCCTGGTGCAGCCTGGCCTTGCCCAGAACCGGCTGTGTGTGCTGGTGTTGGGGGCAGAGTGTGGGCGCCCGCAGGAGGGGTACAGCAGGAAAAGGGGGTGTGAAGGGAAGAGAGGGGCAGCCCATCCCACCACTCCCTGCACCTCTGGCCACCCTCTGGCTTCTCAGACCGTCCTGCCAGCCCTCCGGTGCTCATATGGACGCCACGCAACAGGGAGGCCCAACTGCCATGGTCTCCAGGGGACCTTCCTGCAGCCGAACCCCCAGACCGTGAGGCCCAGGTCCCCCCGAGCCCTGACTCAGGGCGAAAGCACAGAATCCATCACACGGCACTCAGGTCTGGGCTCCACTTCTGTAACCAGAGCAGTCTTCAAAGACCCCATGGGCACATGAACCCCAGAAGCATGCTGCTGTCTCCAGGAGCACTGCTGGGGGCCAACTCTGGGGAGAGCCTTGGCTGGGGTGCTGGGAAGCCGGGTCTGATTCAGGTGGTTT
The DNA here is from genome assembly GCF_014108415.1 of Molossus molossus. Classification (NCBI taxonomy): domain Eukaryota; kingdom Metazoa; phylum Chordata; class Mammalia; order Chiroptera; family Molossidae; genus Molossus; species Molossus molossus. The sequence goes on from NW_023425362.1 coordinate 2,892,391, forward strand.
GGTCAAGTGGTCTGGTCAGATGGTCTGGGTAGGCGGTCTGGTCAGGCAGTCTGGGTCAGGTGTTCTGGTCAGGCAGTCTGGGTCAGGTGTTCTGGTCAGGTGGTCTGGGTCAGGTGTTCTGGTCAGGCAGTCTGGGTCAGGTGGTCTGGTCAGATGGTCAGACCCGGTGGTCTGAGTCAGGTGGGCTGGGTCAGGTGTTCTGAGTCAGGTGGGCTGGTCAGGTGTTCTGAGTCAGGTGGGCTGGGTCAGGTGGGCTGGGTGAACACTGGTCTGCCTTCTCTGAGCTGTGCGGCCTTGGGAAGGCTCTAGCCTTGGCTGCTCTGGGCCGTGTCCCCTGGTCTGGGACGAGGAGATTACCGCCCTGCAGCAGAGGGATGAGCGACTAGAGGGTGCGTGTGAAAAGCCAGCCCTAGGCCAGGCACAGGAGCCCCGAGTGCCGGCCCATCCCTGGGCCTCAGTGCAGCTCCTGGAAGGAGAGGAGCCAGAGGAGAGGGACTCTGAGAGCTGGAGACACTGTGGTGGCCGGCTGGCCACAGAGGACACCTCGTGCCTTGGGCCTGACTGCCCAGCTACTGCTTCGCCCCAGGCCGGGCACGTGAGGGGCGTCTCCCATGCTCCTTGGTACCAGCCAGCCCACCTCGGGGGCACGGAGAGAGGGTGTGGGCCCGCGGGAAGGGCTCACAAAGCCATGCTGCTCGTCCTCTGAGGGGCGGCGGACCGCAGGACCCCACCCCTGCACCCCTGCACCTCCCCACCAGCAGCAGCCTGTTTGTGATCATGGCTCAGCTCCCTGAAGCCCGGTGACTCTAGTGACACAGAAACATGAGGCTCGAGGTGGGAGACCACCATTCACACACGCTCCCACCTGCAAGTTCTGGTCCAGCCGCTGCTCCGTGGGCTCTGCCCAGGGCCACCCTGCCGGCAACCAGAGTGGGAGAGGGGACTGGGACCTCCCGGGGCGTTGTTCGCCTCCTCGCGTGGAGGTCACCTGCGCGGCATGGCACTGAGGACATGGGACGTGCAGGGGACAGGACAGCCACTGTCTCCGTGAGCCCTTCCGCTCCGAACCTCTAAGGAAAAGCGCCCGGAGCGAGGAACGGCCGGGGTCGCCCCCGAGCGGTGGTCTTGGGTCCCTGCGCCCCCTGCCGCCAGCCCTGCACCTGCACCTCGGGAAGGGCCCACCCACCTCTTTGGCGAGCTTCTCCGCTTGATCGTAGAAGTTGGTTTCCATCAGTCCAAAAGAATAGATGCCTTTCACGTAGCTAAAGACCAAACAGAAATCTTTTTAAAAAGTGATCCGGGTCCGTTCAGCCCTCGACACGACCTGGGTGGGCCGAAGGTGGCCCCCAGACGGCACGTGGGAACACAGGTGCTAATCTGGAATCAGGGTGTCTGCAGATTAACTGAGTTAAGATAGGTCATACTAGAGTAGGGTGGGCCCTAATCCAATGGCTGGCGTCCTTGTCATAAGAGAAAGGAGAGGGTTTGACGCAGAGACGCAGACAACGGACAGAGGCTGGAGGATGCAGCCGGGAGCTGAGGACACCATGGCCCAGCTGGGAGGGGCAGGGAGGACCCTCCGTCAGAGCCCTCGGAAGAGCGCGGTCCCCCCGACACCTTGACTTCAGACTTCTGGCATCCAGAACCAAGAGAGAAAGTTCCTGTTGTTTTAAGCCAACCAGCCCGTGGCGCGTTTCATGGTGGCGCCAGGAGACAGATACACACGCCAGCCAGGGGCTGGCCCCGCACCAGCACCGCACCAAGCACTGTGTTCCCAAACCCAAACCCTGTCTCCACGGCACACCCTCTGCAATTCACACCCCACCTCCTAAGACGGCGACGTCGCCACAGGGGCTGGCAAGGGACTTTTCCCTCCTGTCTGCTTGGTTATCCCACCAACGGGCACAGCCCAGGGACACCTCCCCGGGAGCCGCGGGGACCGTGGGCTGCCAAGGGCGTCTCTGCTCAGCAGCACTGTGCCCTGCCTCTTCCGGGAGCCCAGCTCCTGGAGGCTGGGGCTTGTCTGACCCAACTCAGTCTCAGCCCAGGCCCAGCCAAGAATGGCCTTGACGACAGGTCGCTGACTAAACGCAAACTTTCCTCCTGGTCCGTGACCACCGGCGCCTGAGCAGCCCAGGTGTTCTCCCCTGTGCTTTTGTGGGACTCAGCGGTTCTCAGCCATGGGGGTCGAACGACCCTTTCACAGGGGTTGCCTAAGACATAACAGTAGCAAAATTACAGTTCCGAAGTAGCAACGAAAATAATGTTAGGGTTGGGGGTCGCCACAACATGAGGAACTGGATGGAAGGGTCGCGGCATCGCGAAGGCTGAGAACCACTTACGTGAAAGCAACATGGAGAACGGAGTTTCTGTCTGAGACTCCGGTGGTATCTTGTTCAGCATGAACAGAGATCAATCCAGCTTTTATCACTCACAGAAGCAACGTTCCAGAGTCTGGCTTCCCGACTTTGCTTTCCACCACTTAGTGAGTCCTCACTGGGGCCGTTTCGCCGCCAGCTTTTCAACACGTATCGAATGTTTCGGGTCTACACCTACTGCTCGGCTCCTGTGACGCTTCATCGGAGCGTCTCCTTGGTACCACAGCTCAATGCTGCCGGGGAGGCAGTCTGTCGGCGTGATTAACATCTAAATTGGTGGATTTTGAGTACAGCAGGTTACTCTCCAGTCAATGAAGGCTTAAGAGAAAAGACGGAAAGACTGACCTTCCAGAGGAAGGGATTCTGTCTGCAGAGACTGTGCCATAGAAACGCTACCTGACTTTCCAGACTGTGCCTGTCCTGTGGATTTTGGACTTGGCCAGTCCCCACGATAGCCTGAGCCAACTGCTTAAAATAAATCTCTCTATACATATATAGACCTAGATGTTAATATTTACCTGTATATGTGAACAACGTAAATGGAGACGCACACACGCATTGGTTCTGTTTCTCTGGAGAACCCTCACGTACACAGCTCTTCCATCTATTCATCTGACCGTCACAAAACCCTACGCTTAAGACGCCATGGAGGTGAGCCTGTGCGGTGGTCCCCTGGGGCCGTTCATGGATCTCCAGGCCCCTCTCCTCCACACACACAGTGGAGCTGCCCTTCCTGGCCCCTGCAGGTGGGTGGCCAGCTCGGGCCAATGACCTGGGAGTGACAGGGCATCCCTTTCACTCTGAGCGCTTCAGTACCACTGTGAACCCCTCAGGAGAGCTCCCTTTTCCCTCTTAGCGACCGGTGTGTCCACAGAGCAGTTGCTGCACCAGCCAGGATCGTGGAGGGGACAACGGCAGAGGCACAGAGCCTCCGCCGTGCTGTGCTGGGCACGTGGTATCTATGAGCAACCAACCTCTGCTGTGATAAGCCTCGGAGCATCAGGTCTACGTATGTCTGTTCCTGCAGCAAAAACCAGCCGGTGTGGCTCAGCGGTTAGAGCGTCGGACCTCAGACTCAAGGGCTGTGGGTTCGCCATCCAGCTCTGGTCGAGTCGCATGGGAGGCAACCGATCGATGTGTCTCTCTCACATCGAGGTTTCTTTCTCTCCCTCCCTCCCTCCCTCCTACTCTATCTGCAAGTCCATGGAAAAATGTCCTCGGGTGAGGATTAACAATAACAAAGGAAACCACCCTGTGCTGACTGGCACCCAGTGTGTGACCTCGTTCCCGGGATGGCGACATGCTTGAGTGAAGGAAACCAGGGCTTTTCTCGCTCAAGAACCAGGCGAGAGCGGCTGCAGCCACGTCGGGAGCACCAGGAGCAACGGTTTCCGGGCAGAGAGACCAAGCAGTGGACACGGCGTGCTTTCCAGCTGACACGTACCTGCTAAGGGGGATGTCAGGGGTCCAGAAGGGGTAAACTCGAGCCACAGAATCTCGCATCTGCTCCTGGTAGCCCAGGTAGAAGTAGGCGTCGTGGGAAAACTTCAGGGCCAGCATGTCCGTCGGGTGGTCCCGGAGAATCTGTTCCCATAGTTCACAGGCTTTGGGAAAGTTTCTGGAAGCCAAGAGAGGCCTTTCAGCAACACTGAACACACATTCGCACACAGACATTGTTCCCTGCCCGCGTCACAGTCCGCCCTGACTGGTTTAATTTACACACACACACACACACACACACAGCAGGTCTTCAAATGACATCGTTCTGTTCAATATCCTTTTTTTTTTTTAACGTTGATGAGATGCCGTTGGAACTTAACTCTTGTTTACATCAAGAAGCTGGTGGTAAAATTGGTCTCGTGATGTGTTATTTTGCTGAAAGTCGTGGAACGTATCACCAACACTTAAGTGAGGACTTAACTGTACATCTATCAACGTGTTTTACATCAGGTGGTGGCTCATAAACTTGATAAGCCAGTGGGAAATTTTACTCTGGAATTCAAACAAACCAAAAAACAGCTGGTTTCACCAGCTGTCGAAAACAATTCCAGCGCAGACCACGAACCAGCTGCAGGAGATCTCGAGGTGACACCCCGGCCCTGCCCTGATACCAGCCCCGACCCACAGGAAGGCTGGGCAGGACCCTCGACAGCCAGCTGGGGCCAGCTCGCTCTGCGGGCATCTCCCGGCCTGGGCAGACACCGGCCATCTGGGCTGCAGCTCCAGCCCCAGGGTGCCCACACACAGGGACAGCGGGGGGACAGCAGAGGCCAGGACGATCGGAAAGGCTGTGTTAGGACAAGGGGCAGAAAAGTGAGGGTTTTCTCTTCTATCTTCTATTAATTTCTGTGACGTGGTCCTATTATTTTTGTAAGAAAACAATAACTGACGTGTTGAATGGAACAAAGTACGTTGCTTTGAATGCCGTGCTGAGAGCCCGCGCCAGCGACTCCCTCATGTAGCAGTCATTTGAGGACAAGGCAGCAGATGGGGTGTCGTTTTCAGCCAGATGGGCTCGGAGGCCGGGGACAGCCACCCCAAGGGCCCCTTCCCACGGCGCCGGCAGCCTGTCGTGGCCCAGCCCGGCCCCGGAGCCCCGCCCCGGCCCAGGGACGCTCACCCCTTGGCGAAGGCCTCCACCGCGGACACGTGGAGCCGCTCCCGCTGCGTCAGTGGCTGGCCTTGGGACATCTCCACCATGTTCCGCACGGCCAGGTCCAGCTCCTTGTCCAGCCTCACAGAGCTCCCAGTGCCAATGAGCACGAGGCCGTTGGAGATGGCGTGGCCCATCGCTGGAGGAAGGCTGGGCGTCAGCTGGGGTCAGGGAACCCCACCTCCATGGCCCAGGAGGGGCAAGCGGGCGGCGGGAGGCTGTGCGCTGTGCCCCCACCCAAGTGCAGAACTCAGCCTGGGCCCTCGCCGCACCACGGAGGTGTGGTGACCCGAAGGCACCTGGCACCTCCTCAGCGAGGGCATCCTGGTGAGTGCCACCATCTGGGGCAGCTAATCACTGCAGAACCGGTGCCCTCATCAGCTAATTTGTCACGACCACCTGCCCCTCGCCTCCAGGGGACGCTCGGTAGATGCTGTCCAGGGGCTGGTCCCAGGGCACAGAAGCCGTGACCCTGTCTTGGCCACTCTCATGCATGAGAGTTTGGGGGTGGTGGTGCCTTGTGGCCTTTGCGACAGCCTTCCCGGCCGGAGTGCAGGCCCCCAGGTCCTACCTAGGCTCCCAGGCCCCGCCTTGATAGAGGCAGGGTGTCCACTGGCGTCTAGAACTCAGCCCGGGACCCGGGACCCAACCACAGTGTGGGGACCCCCTATGTGGCTACTGGTTCCGATTGGGGCCCAGGTCTGCTCAGAGAGCCTGAACCCACCCCTGGCTCCTTGCTTCTCCCACAGGCTGGGGTCAGCTTCCTTTTCCCGCCGATCTGTGCCCCATGCCCTCAGCGGGACTGGCCACAGGGAAGAGGGCAGGGGCGTCCTCGCTCTTCTCCCAGGCCCGGCACCTCGCCCCACACTGGGGCCTCTTTCTTGGGGTTCTCTCCATGCCTGCTGTGCCCACGGCTTGCCTGTAATGCCAGGCCCTGTGCTGGGCCAGCTCACCCACTCGGGGTGCCGCCCTCATGCCCCGAAGGCTGCCGGAGCCACTCTTATGTTCCAGGGGCAAGTCCAGCTCCCCAACCGTCAGCTGGGTGGCTTTGGGTACCTCTCTTTCTCCAGACCTCATTGTTCTCATCTGAGAAGTGGGATCAGGGTCTTCTTTGCAGAACTGACATCCAATTAGGAAAAACTTGTGAAGGATGCCCTCGCCAGGACCCGGGCTCTCTACAGGAGCCGCTGCTGCCCCACACATAACACGGGCTGGAGTGCCCCTCGTCACCCCACACAAGGGCCCGCCGCCACCCATGACGCAGCGGTCCGCCGCCCAGGGAGCACCACTCACCGAAGGTCGGATCTGCCGCCTTCAGCTTTGACAGGCAGCCCTCGATGCCACCCAGAGTCTTGTCGTTGGTCCATTTCACATACTGAAATACAGAAGGTCAGACCAAGCTGTCGCCAGGAGCCCCGCACCCGTGTCAATAAAGGCACGTGTCTAAAACGTTCTCGTTCTTTCCCTTCTAGAACATGAGGTCGTTTCTGGACTAAACACCGTAACTGGGTTGATCTCAGATGAAGAGAATGAATACACGGAACTCGGCACATTTCCTAGGAGTGGTGATCCCGCGTTTGCTAAAAAAAAAACCGCCTCAAAGAAGGTTCTGCCTGACGGTGCCCTGCCTGCAGTGTCAGCACGAGGGGCCCTGAATGGGGCACCGCAGCAGGAACCTTCTCTGCCTCGCTCCTTTTAAGAACCGGAACAAACGCTCATTATGGAAAGTCAGGCGGGGACGTGGAAGCTGAAAGATGAACACTTTACCTTGAAACTCATCTCATCACCAATTTCACAATTTCCTGCATTTGTTTCTAGTTCTTCTTCTTTTTTTTTAATGCCCATTTCTTAAAAACCTTAAAACCAGCCTTGGCTGGTGTTTCTCAGTGGTTAGAGCATCTGCCCAAACACTGAAGGGTCTTGAGTTCGATTCCTGCTCAAGGACACCAATTGATGTGTCTCTCTCACACTGATGTTTCTCTCCCTCTCCTCCTTCATCCCTCCCTCCCCCTCTCTCTAAAACTCAGTGGAAAAAATATCCTTCGGTGAGGATTAACAACAAAAATGTCCATTTTTAAAAATCCTAAAACCACAGTAAGGCCTCAGATTTTAGAATGTGCCCTGCCAGCCAACACCGACACAGAACTGGCACGTGTATTTTCACAAGACCCAGGGACGCAGAGTACCCAGGCCCTAGCACAGGCTGGCACAGAGACACCGTACAGGGGACAGAGAGGCAGGGCAGGGGCAGGCCCCGGGTGGAGGGGTGTGCTGAGTGACAGATCCAGGTTCCGCAGTGGCCAAAGGTGTGGGAAGGGTACAAACAGAGCTCAAATGCACACAGAGGAGGTCCTCAGCGGGCTAATTATAATTCACCAGTCTTGCATGGCCCTTATGTTCCTAGAAGCTTCCTCATGCTGTATAGATGGAGTTGGTAGGCAGCTAGCTCACTGTTCTTGATAAAGATGGGTTCTAGTCTTCCATCCTGCTCCTTCCTAGCTCAGTGCATGAGTCAGCTCTCTGGGCCTCAGTTTCCCCACCTGCCACACAAAGTTAGACTTGACCTCTGAGACCCTCCCAGTTCTAAAACGACAGGCTCCTTCATCAGTGTTAGAAATGACCGGTAAGACAGTCGAAGGTCTTGGGACATTCACAGGTGAGGGCAGTAGGTTCACAGAGTAGCCCAGGACAGGGTCCCATGCCCTAAGAAGCCGCACATCAAACACTCAGTAGACCATACCCTACCCTGCGGTGTGTGGCCCACTGTGCAAGGCTCAGCGCCTCCACAGACCATCCCCAACAAGGAGTGTGCTGCTGTCCTCCGGCCACTAGGGGGACCTCTCAGCCGTGCTGGGCCGGGCAGAAAAGTTTCCACCGCGTCCTGGGGTACAGAGCAGTGCACAGATCCCATGGCAGTCCATTGCTAAAGTCACCCTGCAATGTACAAAGCAACCACCACTTCCCAAGCTGTGGGCTTTGTGCCGCCTGAGCCACTGGTCCTGTGCCCGGCGCTTCAAAGTATTTATTATGAAGAACGCCTGGGTCACCACGAAGCCTTGCTCTCCCCGTTTCCCAGGAGACTGCGCAGGAGAGTCGAGGGCTCATTGTTTATAAAATTGGGAGCGCTGATAAAGGTGCGACGCTCTGAAAGCGTGCTTCCCGGGCCTGCTCGGCCCTCGTGCCCCAGCTTTACCTGGAGGGCAGGGGAGCAAGCAGTCAGGCAGGTGTACAGAGCATCCCTGCCCGGGGGGGAGCGCCGCTCACGTCGCAGCATGAATGACTGTAGCTGTGAGGCCCCAACATTTAACAATGAAAAATTAATTAAAATAATTAAAAGCAGTCACCAATTTCAGAACCCTCACCATGGACCTTTACAGAAGGGGCTGCTTCCCTCGGAGGGCATTACCTGGGTCAGGGTGGCATCAAACAGCCTGCAGGCCTCATTGCTTGGGGTTGAGAGCGGGAGACCAGCATCTTTCCACGCCTGCACAGGGCAAGAGGGAACATCAGGGCCTTATTCCACACAGCCCTGCAAACGTTAACACACACACCGACCCGACCCCCAAGCACGGGAGATCTCTGATGCCTACAGCCTGCAGGTATGGGGCAGATGGAGTCCCAGGCAGATCCCAGCGGCCTCCAAAGAGCTATGTGACTCCGGCAGGGTCCTCCCTCGGACCCTTGGCTGGCCCCTCAGTGAAGGGCCTGCGGGATGCACGGGGTGGCTGTGAAGGTCCCGGGGAGCAGACACTCCCTTACTTCCCTGCGCAGGCGGAGGGCAGGTCTGCAGGGCAGAACAGAGGGCTGGCGCCAGAGTGCACAGCCGGGGTGGGGGCTCCCCACCTGGCCAGCAAGTGACAGTTCCTCTCATCTCTCCACTGTATCCGACTATTCCGACCTTCAGGTCTGTCACTGGAAACGTCGAGATGGTCAGAACTGTTCAGTGTAACTGCCACCCTCGGTGTCCTGCCAGGGACGCGCAGACGAGCGACCCCTCTGGGCAGGGAAATGTCCTGTACTCCCTGCCAGCACGCGGGCCGCCTCTCGAGTTAGGGATTGCGCCCCCGCTCCCTCTGAACGCCACCTTCCTCGTCTGCAGAATGGGCCAGGCTCCCTGCCCTGGCAGGTCCCGGAGGGGGTCTTCACTAATGCCCACCCGGCGCCCGGGTCAAGGCTTCGTGGGAAGTCCCGGGTCGGCCCTGGTTTCTCTTAATGGGCGCCCGCAGGGTGGGCCTCGGGGATCCTGCCCTGCGTACCTGGCAGTCCCGCAGCGGCGCGGGCGCGGCCATGGTGCGCGCTCGCCCGGGAAGTCGGTCCCGGCTCCGGGCGCCGCGGGGGCCTTCCGGGAGCGGGGCGGGGTGTGGCGCGCTCCCGCTTGCTCATTGGTTGGCTTCGGACAGACGCGCCGCCCGCGCCTCGCTCCCAGAGGCTCGGGGACCTGGACCACGCCTCGCGGCGACAGGTGCGCCCAGGAAGGGCGCTAGGGGAGGTCCGAGGTCCCCGAGCCTGCAGGGCCGCGGGCCGGCGTGTCGACGAGCGCACACTCACTGTGAGCCTCGGTGTGCGCGCTCGCCTCCCCAAGCGGAGAGATCCGCCAGCCGGGTCTTGCCCCCCAAACTCACCACCACCACCACCAGAGGGCTTCTCCCAGCTGGGACCCTCTTTCAGGGCGACTGCAGAGTCCCTTGGGAGGCAGAGGAGCCCTGGGCCCGCGGTCACTCAAGCCCTTTGTAGTTCGCCAGGAAGCCAAGCGCGCGCACGCATCCACAGAGGTCATTTTTGGCCAGCATCCCATGCGACTCCGTTATCCCACCAGTGTCCCGGGTCCCATCCCGTCTCCCTCTCAAGGACTTGCGGGGGAAAGACCACATCAGCCCAGCCTCCACCTGAGCTCTGCCGTCAGCCACAAACCCCTGGCCCCCACTGCCGCCTCCCATTTTAAACGAACACCTGCCCCCAGGCTGCAGGAGTCCAGGAGTAGTTCAAGGGCGGGGTCAGATCCTGTCCTCATTGAAAATGTTGATATTTTGTTCACCATGATTTTTTTGCATTCATTTTAATTTTCAAAAATATTGCATGAAAATATTACTTGTCCCAGGTAAGAGATGAAATTATAACACTCTTAGAAGAAAAGCGAGGGGTAAATCCTTGTGGTGTTGGATTGGACGATGGTTTCTTAGGTCCGCCACCAAAGGACAAGCAACAAAAGAAAACAGAAAAATTGGATTTCATCAAAATTAGAAACTTTTTTGCATCAAGGAACATTATCAAGAAAATGAAAAGACAAACTATGGAATAGGAGAAAATCCCTGCAAATCATATATTGGAGTCTAGTATCCAGCCCTGGCCAGTTTGGCTCAGCGGTAGAGCGTTGGTCGGCCGACCAGTGAGTCACGGGTTTGATTCTGGCCAAGGGCACGTACCTCAGTTGCAGTTTGTCCCCGGCCCTGATTGGGTCATGTGGGAAGCAACCAGTTGATGTGTCCCTCTCGTGTAGATTGTTTCTCTCTCTCTCATCCTCTTCTCTCCCTCTCTCCCCCTCCCACTCTATCTGAAGATAAATAGAAAAATATCCTTGGGTGAGGATTGAAAAAAAAAGCAACAGTCTATTATCCAGAATACATAAAGACCTCTTACAGCTCAACAGCAAACAAACATCCCAGAGTGAAAGTAAGCAAAGAATGTAGAGACATTTCTCCAAAGAAAATATACAAATGGCCAATAAACCCTGAAAAGATGCTCAACTGCCCTGGCCGGTGTGGCTCAGTCAGTTGGAGCGTGGTCCTGTACACTGAAAGGTCGAGGGTTTGATTCCCCATCAGGGCACGTGCCCAGGCGTCAGGTTTAATCCCCGGCAGGTGTGCATACAGCAGGCATGATGTTTCTCTCTCACATGGATGTTTCTCTCTCTCTCTCTCTCCTTCTCCCTTCCTCTCTCTCTCAAATCAATGGAAACATATCCTCGGGTGAAGATCTAAAAAAAAAAAAAAAAAAAAAAGATGCTCAGCATCATTAGTCATCTGGGAAATGCAAATCAAAGCCACAATGAAATGCCGCTTCGCATTCAGTAGGATGGCTAGAACTCCTTTTAGAAAAGGAAATAACGTGTTGGCAAGGACCTGGAGAGACAGACCTTCAGACTTGGCTGGTGGGAGTGTGAGGCGGAGCAGCTGCTGAGGAAAACAGGTGATTCCTCCAAAATTAAACACAGAACAACCCGGCAAGCCTACCCATAGGTACACACCCAAAAGACTGACAACGGGTGTTCAGACAAAACCTTGTACACCCACGTTCATAGCAGCATGATGCACAAATCCCAGAAGGTGGGAGCAACCCGCAGGCCCATCGACGGATGAAGGGATAAACAAAGCGTGGCAGATATCCATGTAATGAAATATTATTCCCCATGGAGAGGAATGAAGTGCTGATACGTGCCCCACCTGGAGGAACCCCCAGAACGTGCTAGGTGAGAGTCCGGGCACTGAAGGCCACACGCTGTATGATTCCATTCGCTCGAAGTGCCCAGAGCAGGCGCTGGGAGGCGGGAGTGGGGAGTGTCTGCCGATGGGTAGGGTTTCCTTTCGGGGTGATGACAACGTTTTGGACTCACCAGAGGTGGTGGGTGCGTGGCACTGTGAATATGCTAAATGCAGAAATTTTTCTCACTGTCTGTAGTTTCTCTTTTCATTTTTTGGAAAATGTCCCTTGATGCAGCAAAGCGTTTCATTCTGATGAAATCCAATTTTTCTGTTTTCTTTTGTTGCTTTGCCCTTTGGTGGTGTATCTAAGAAACCGTTGTCCTGAACTGTACACTTTAAAACGGTTAATTTCAGCCCTGGCCAGTTTGGCTCAACGGTTAGAGCGTTGGCCCGCAGGCCAATGAGTCGAAGGTTCGATTCCGGTCAAGGGCACATGTTTCAGTTTCGGTTCGTCCCTGGCCCTGGTCAGGGTTGAGTGGGAGGCAGCCAGTCGATGTGTCTCTTTCACATCAGTGTCTCTCTCTCTCCTCCTCCCTCCCACACTATCTGAAGATAAATAGAAAAATACCCTCGGGTAAGGATTTAAAAAAATAAATAAAATGGTTAATTTTATGTGAACTTTACCTGAATAAAAAATATGATTTGTCTTGATTGCTGAGGTTTTGGGTGCCCCCATCCCCAAAGTCTGCACCCCAGGTGAGTGCCTCCCTGCCCCCCCCCCCAGTCCGCTGTGAACTGTGCCCACGCTGGAGCGGGACCTGGCAGTGTCTGGCCGGTGAAGGTGAAGAGGACCAGACCCGAGGTTCTAGCATTGCGTCTCAGCCTGACCGGGAGGCCCCAGAAGGCCAAGGACAGCACCGAAGTGGCAAGAAGCCATGCCCTGGGTCACCCTTGCAGGGGCCGTGGGCCAGCCTTGCCTTGCACCCTCTCCAGGGTGAAGGTGGTGGGGGAGTGTCTTCAGAAGCCAAGGAATATGAAGGCGTGTGCCCCCTTCCCTTCCCATCAGCCCTGGAGTGGCAGGACCTTCCTGGAGGCCCCTAGACCAGTACGCCCAGAGGGCCGGGGGCCCAGAACCTGGTGTCCTCTGTTGGTGGCGGCAGCTCTGAGCAAGGAGTGAGGGTGGGGGCCTGGTGGGGAAGCCACACACCCAGCTGGGCCGAGCAAAGGGTGGCTGCGGTCCTCTGGCCAGGCGTGGGCTTGTCAGGGCTGCGGTGGGGACGAGGGGCCGGAGCGAGCCTTTAGCCCGGACGGTCACCGGCACAGTGGGGGCTTGTATGGGGGTCACCTGGGCAGGAGGGTGTCAGGGGGGACCCTGCTTACGTGAGGGGGGGTCCTCTGAGGAGGGGTCAGGGAGCCCAGGCCTGCAGCCCACCACGCCCTCCGAGGAGGGGTCAGGGAGCCCAGGCCTGCAGCCCACCACCCTCCGAGGAGGGGTCAGGGAGCCCAGGCCTGCAGCCCACCACCCTCCGAGGAGGGGTCAGGGAGCCCAGGCCTGCAGCCCACCACCCTCCGAGGAGGGGTCAGGAAGCCCAGGCCTGCAGCCCACCACGCCCTCCGAGGAGGGGTCAGGGAGCCCAGGCCTGCAGCCCACCACCCTCCGAGGAGGGGTCAGGGAGCCCAGGCCTGCAGCCCACCACCCTCCGAGGAGGGGTCAGGAAGCCCAGGCCTGCAGCCACCGCACCTCTGAGGGGGGTCGGGAGCCCAGGCCTGCAGCCCACCACCCTCCGAGGAGGGGTCAGGAAGCCCAGGCCTGCAGCCCACCGCCCTCTGAGGAGGGGTCAGGGAGCCCAGGCCTGCAGCCCACCACCCTCCGAGGAGGGGTCAGGGAGCCCAGGCCTGCAGCCCACCGCCCTCTGAGGAGGGGTCAGGAGCCCAGGCCTGCAGCCAACCCCCTCGGAGGGGGTCAGGGAAGCCCTGGCCTGCAGCCCACGCCCTCCGAGGAGGGGTCAGGAGCCCAAGGCCTGCAGCACCCACCCCCTCCGAGGAGGGTCAGGGAGCCCAGCCTGCAGCCCACCACCTCCGAGGAGGGGTCAGGAGCCCAGGCCTGCAGCCCACCACCCTCCGAGGAGGGGTCAGGGAGCCCAGGCCTGCAGCCCACCGCCCTCCGAGGAGGGGTCAGGGAGCCCAGGCCTGCAGCCCACCACCCTCCAAGGAGGGGTCAGGGAGCCCAGGCCTGCAGCCCACCACCCTCCGAGGAGGGGTCAGGGAGCCCAGGCCTGCAGCCCACCACCCTCCGAGGAGGGGTCAGGGAGCCCAGGCCTGCAACCCACCGCCCTCCCCTCAGGTGCAGGCCCTTTGCTCGCCTGCAGGCCATCTGCGGGCTCAGGGGTGGGCCGGGGAGAGGCAGAGGCCAGAGCTGGGGTGGGCAGCCAATGTACCTTAGAGCTTTGACCACTACATAGACCCAGACAGTTTATTTTTTATTTATTTATTTTTTTAATTCTCACCTGAGGATATTTTTCTATTTACTATCAGGTAGAGTGGGAGGGAGGGAGGGAGAGAGAAACATCGATGTGAGAGAGACACATTGCCTGGTTGCCTCCTGCACAACCTGACCAGGGTTGGGGATGAACCGCAACCGAAGCACGTGCCCTTGACTGGAATCGAACCCGAGACTCACTGGTCCGCGGGCTGGCACTCCAACCACTGAGCCAAACCAGCCAGGGCAAGACCCAGACACTGTAATTACTGAAAAAACCTTTCCTCCCTCCCTCCCTTTCTTCCTCTTCCTTCTCTGTAATGAAGGGTGAACAGAGAGTTTTATCTCAGGGAAGCGAGAGAAGGCGCCTCACACAGCGAGGGAGGGAGCCGGCGGCTGGGGTGGGGGACAGAAGTGCAGTTTTTGAAAACGTGGGCTCTGCTTACCCCACATACTGATCACATTCGTGAGGGGACAAACCCGAGGGTGCTTCGCAGTACCACTTACAGTAGGAATCAGAGAGCCACCGTAGCCGAGGTCGGAACCCAGGGGCATGCGCAGCCGTGACGGGAGCCCTGGCACACGGGTGTCCTCAGGCTCCGCTGGGTGGCCTCCCCCAGGAGGCTGAGCTAAGTATTCTGAGCACGTTTAAGGCGGGCTGCGCTACGCTTTGAGGTTTGGTATTTACGTGGATTAAGGGCCCTTTCCACTTAAGATATTTTCTTTTTAAAAATATATATATTTTTGTTAGCCAGGCCGGTGTGGCTCAGTGGTTGAGCGTTGACCCAGGCACCAAGAGGCTACCGGTTCGATTCCCGGTCAGGACACATGCCCAGGTTGTGGGCCCGATCCCCAGTGGGGGGCGTGCAGGAGGTGGCCAGTCGATGTTCTCTCTCATCAGTGTTCCTATCTCTCTCCCTCTCCCTTCCTCTCTAACATCAATAAAAGTTCTTTTTTTAATTTAATATATATTTTTTGTTAATCCTCACCTAAGGATATATTATTTTTTTCATTGATTTTTTAAAAAAGAGTGGAAGGGAGGGAAGGAGTGGGGTAGAGAGAGAGAGAAACATCAATGTGAGAGAGACACATAATTGGTTGCCTCCCTCATGCACCCTGACCAGGGCCAGGATCAAACCTGCAACCTAGGTACGTGCCCTTGACGGGAAATCGAACCCAAGACCCTTCGCCAGTCAGGGCCCACGTAAGATATTTTCAACCGAGATCCCCAGCCCTGGTCAAGGTCATGAGTGAGGCAACCAATCGATGTGTCTTTCTCACATGGATGTTGAATGGAAAAATATCCTTGGGTGAGGATTAAAAAAAAAGATACTCTCAACTGAGGATGGGCTTATTGGGACGTAGCCACCTGGTGAGCGGAGTCTGCTCTGTGTGGAAAGGAATGAGCTCATGCTCCATGAATCGGCGTGACTGATGCTCGGGGCTACAGTCCCTAGAGGGATATATGCAGTACAGTCGCATGACGTGAAGCTTAGTACCACGCAAAGCCGTGTACTGCTGAGAGACAGGCTCCTGTGTAACCGGTAGGGATGCGTGGGAATAACAAAACTACACCCAGGTCAGTGGACGCCTCTGGGGGGCGCCGGGATCCTCTCCTGGAAGGCACACGGAGGCCTTCAGCTGGCACTTCTTCAGCTGCGATGTGGGCACATGGGTGTTCTTGATGATTTGCTGTGTCTTGTGCACCTTAGATATTTTACAACCACGCTCTTCCATCCGCCCTTCAGTCCCATTTTTCTGCTCCGCTACGTTGGCAAAACGTGCCCGAAGAGTTGTATGTGGTTGTCCGCACCAGGACACCGACGGCCCCCTGCTCCCGAAGCCCACGGCCACCTCTCCACATCACCTCCCCAGCCTCAGCTGCACCTGCCGCAGCGGCCACACCCTCTCTTGAAAGTCCTCTTCCTGTGGCTCCCTGGACACCATACCCTCCCGCTTCTCCAGCCGCTTCCTCCCTGTCTCCTCCTGGGCCGGATCTTTATTTTTTATTTCTTTATATTTAAAAAAAATTTTTTATCCCCACCTGAGGACATTTTTGCATTTATCTTCAGATAGAGCAGAAGGGAGGGAGAGGGGAAGAGAGAGAGAGAGAGAAACGTGGATGTGAGAGAGACACACAGAGTGGTTGCCACCCACACGACCCCAACCGGGGCCGGGGACAAACTGCAACCGAGGTACATGCCCTTAGGAACCGAACCTGGGGCTCTCTGGTTCGATGCTCTAACCGCTGAGCCAAACTGGCCAGGGCTATTTTTAAAATTTTATTTATTTTTATTGTTGAAAGTATTACAGATGTTCCCCCCCTTTTCTCCCCTTGACCCCTCTTCTCCCCGCCCCCACCCCCGCCCCCTCCTGCTTTCCCCAAACTAATATCCGTGTCCACTGGCTGTGCATATGTGCATACACGTTCTTGGATTTAACTCTTCTCACGCCCCACCCCCCATCCCTCTGAGGTTTGTCACTCGGTTCCCTTCTTCCATGACTCTGGATCTGTTTTGATGGACAGCTTAATTTCTTCATGATAAACCATAAATAAGTGAGATCATGGGGTACTTGTCTTTTTCTGTACGGCTTAATTTGCTCAGTATAATATTCTCCAGGTGATCTTTGTTTTTTAATTTTAGTTTTTTAAATATGTTTTTATTGATTTTTTTAGAGAGAGAGGAAGGGAGAGAGGGATAGAAACATCAATATGAGAAACCTCCATCGGCTTCCTCCTGCACGCCCCCTACTGGGGATGGGACCTCAAACCCCGGCATGTGTCCTGCACGCCCCCTACTGGGGGTCGGACCCAAAACCGAGGCATGTGTCCTGCACGCCCCCTACTGGGGATCCGACCCAAAACCCAGGCATGTGTCCTGACTGGGGGTCAAATGGGACCTCTCGGCCCAAGGACCGACGCTCAAACCACTGAGCCACACCGGCCAGCCCCAGGGCCTGATCTTTAAACACTGGAAGACGCCAGGGTCTGTCCACTTCTCCATCTGTGCCTCCTTCCTCCATGACCTCCGATGACCCCAGTCTGGGTCTCCATCCCCAGCCTTTCCCTTGGTCTGAGCTCGGGCTACGGAAACAACGGACGGTGGCCTGGGAGCTCAGACAGCAAATGTTTATTTGCCCCAGTTTGGAGGCTAGAAGCCTGGGGCCAGGGGGCCAGCATGGTCTGCTTCTGGGCGAGGGTCTCCTCCGGGAGCCTTCCCACTGTGTCCTCATCTGGCCTTTCCTGGTGTATGTGCTCAGAGGAAGAGATAGAGAGATCCCCCTTCCGAGTCTACACGACCATTCATCCCACTATGGGGGCTCCACCCTCGTGACCTCGTCTAACCGTAATGACCTCCCAAGGTCCCACCTCCTAATACATCACATCAGGGATAGGGCTTTACCTTACGAATTTGTGGGGGACACAGATATTCAGTCCACAGCCCCCCTAATACCAGACTTAGATGGGGTGTTCCCCAGGCAACCGCTGAGACTTGACGGTGTCTGACCTCCGAGGCAGCCACTTTGGGAGGTCCAGCCTAGCCCATGCGATTCCACAGTGCATCGCTGTAGTGGGAGCCCTTGGGGACTGGGACTAGGGAAATGTCTAGGTGCTCGAGAAATATATGTGGGATAACTGATGCTCAATTAATGAGGAATGAAAGAAAAAAATCAGAGGGGATAATAAGAAAACAAATGATAAAGCCGTAGACCTCTGTCTAACCATTTCAATAATTACATTAAATGTTGATAGTTTAAATATTTCAATTAAAAGGCAGAGATAGCCCTGGCCGGTTAGGCTCAGCGGTTGGAGCGTCGGCCTGCGGTCCAGAGAGACCCGGGTTCGGTTCCCGCTAAGGGCACGTACCTCGGTTGCAGTTTGTCCCCGGCCCTGGTTGGTCGTGCGGGTGGCAGCCACTCGATGTGTCCCTTCACATCGATGTTTCTCTCTCTCTCTCTCCCTCCCACTCTATCTGAACAAAAAATGGAAAAATGTCCTCGGGTGAGGATAAAAAAAAAAAAAAAAAGGCAGAGATAGCCCATCTGGTGAGGCTCAGTGGATTGAGCATTGTCCCATCAACTGAGAAGTCCTGGTTTGATTCCCCGTCAGGGCACGTGCCCGGGTTGTGGGCTCGATCCCCGGTAGGGGGCGTGCAGGAGGCGACCAACTGATGTTCTCTCTCACATCGATGTTTCTCTCTCTCTCTAAAATAAATAAATAAATAAATAAATAAATAAATAAATGGCAAAGATAGACAGAGCAGATTTTTAAAAAACCCTCTTAAATATTGCCTACAAAAACACACACACACACACACACAAACCACGCTAAATATGAAGGCAGAGAGAAGTTGCAAGTAAATTAATGACAAAAAGATATGTCCCATAGATAGTAAGCATAAGAGGGCTAGTGTGGCTATTTTATTTTATTTCATCCCCCACCCCACCCCCCGTTTTATTCAGGCATAATTGACGTATAATGTGACTATTTTAATATCAGGTAAAATAGACTTCAAGATTGCTACCACAGATAGAGACACACCACAGTGATGAAAAGGACAATTCGTCAGGAAGGCATAACCACAAATATGTATGCTCCTAATAAATAGAGCCCCAGCCCTGGCTGGTTTGGTTCAGCGGTTAGAGCGTTGGCCTGCGGTACAGAGAGACCCAGGTTTGGTTCCCGCTGAGGGCACGTAACTTGGTTGCAGTTTGTCCCCGGCCCTGGTTGGGTCATGTGGGTGGCAACCAGTCGATGTGTCCCTTTCACATCGATGTCTCTCTCTCTCTCTCTCTCTCTCTCTCTCTCTTCCCTCCCTCCCACTCTATCTGAACAAAAAAATGGAAAAAATGTCCTCAGGTGAGGATAAAAATAAATAAAATTTTAAAATAATAAATAAATAAAGCCCCAAAATATAGGAAACCAAAATTGGCAGAATTTAAAAATGAGCTAGATGATCCCAGAGCCCCAGAGGAGGAATCAACACCCTCTCTCCGCAACTAATGGCACAACTAGACGAAAATTTGGGAACACAGATCTGGGCCTCGATACAAACACCTGGATCCAATGGGCATGTGTGGAACACTGCCCCTAGCAGCAACAGAACACACAAGAAAATACATTCCTTTAAATATCGTTACTGATTTGTTAGAGAGAGTAAAGGAGAGGGGGAGAGAGAGAGCAACATCAATGAGAGAGAAAGAAGCATCAACATCCATCGGCTGCTTCCTGCACGCTCCCAACTGACGGTTGAGCCTGCAACCCAGACATGTGTCCTGACCAGGAATGGAACTGGGACCTCTTGGTGCATGGGTCCCATGCTCAACCACTGAGCCACACTGACCGGGCTACAACACACATTTTTTTTTTTTTTTAATCCTCACCCGAGGACATTTTTCCATTTTTTGTACAGATAGAGTGGGAGGAAGAGAGAGAGAGAAACATCGATGTGAAAGGGACACATCGAGTGGCTGCCACCCGCACGACCAACCAGGGCCGGGGACAAACTGCAAGTGAAGTACGTGCCCTTACCGGGAACCGAACCCGGGTCTCTCCAGACCGCAGGCCGACGCTCTAACCACTGAGCCAAACCGGCCAGGGTGCACAACACACATTTTTAAGTGCACATACATCATGCTAGACCACACCATGAGCTTTCAGACAAATCTCCGTGAATTTAAAGGGATAATACTCCGACAGAATATATTCTTTGACCACAACAGAATTCAAATAGAAATCAATAACCATAGGAGTTTTGCGGAAACTTCAAAACTTCAAACGACTGGAAATTGTACAGCACACTTTTCATTCATGGGTCAAGACCAACACAGTAGAGATTGAAAATACTTTTATCATTTTGGGTGTGTGCCCCTAGCAGGAATCGAACCCTGGACTCTCCGGTCCGCAGGCCGACGCTCCAACCGCTGAGCCAAACCGGCCACCGCTAAAAGTCCTTTTGATTGAATGACCAAGTGCAACAAACCGGCAGGATGCAGCTCAGTCGCGTTTGGCCAGAAACTTAGAGGATGAAACGCTTCTTTCTATTGGGAAAGAGGAAAGACGTGAAATCCGTGACCCGGGGCTTCACATTAGGAAAGTAGAAAAAGACCAGCAAAGTAAGAAACCCAAAGTCAGCGGGCCCTGGGCGCTCGGGGAGCTCGCAGCCCTTCCCGTGCGCCGCCTCCAGTTCCCCGGGCAGCGCGATCCCTGCCAAGGGGCCTTCTCGGCGGGGCAGGAAAGTGGGCATTCATCCCACACGCAGGCCTGACCCCAGGCCTCCCGGGCGTGAGAGGGGCCAGGGCGCACGAAGCCTGGGCTGCGGGCACTGCTCCGGGGACCCCTGCAGCCCCCACCCCACCCCGCGACGCCGCTGCCCCGTGACCGACGCGGCCCGCGCTCCTCAGCCGTTGGCCCACCCACGGCCTCCGTGCGCCTCCCCAGCAGGCACCATGCGGCCGGCGCCTGCGCTCCTCCTGCTCCTGGGCCTGGGCTGGGGCTGTGGCCACCGTCCTCCGCCCCAGGCTCCTCGCGGGGCCCCGGCCGTCTCAGCCCTCGTCCCTGGGGCGCCTGCCGCGGCCCACGACTCCAAGGCCGGGCCTCGCGTCCCGGCACAGGGCGAGGTAACCACGCCGCGCTCAGTCGGGGGCGCCCAGGGCCTCGGGCTACCCGGTGGCCACACTCACCTCAGCCTGCGGCCACGCCGGGCCCTGCGCGGTGGCGTCCTGAGCGACGGCAGCCTCCGCCTCTGCTGCTTCCGCGGCCCCGCGCGGTGGCCACGCTGGCGCCGCGCCCCACGCTCTGCGCCCGCCCACGCGGACTCGCACCTCTCGGCGCCCGGCGGCCAGCCCTCCCGGCAGGGGCTCACCCACCCGCGGCGCTCGCTCTGGCCTGGCAGCCGCAGGGACGCGCCCTCCGCCTCCAGCGGGTTGCCCCGCTCCACCCCGCCTGGTGGCCCTCACCCCAGTGCGGGCTTCGTGACCCCAACCCAGTGCCCTACAGATGCTCTTAGGTCTGTCGTTTCAGAAGCCGTCAACTCAGATGGCTCCCCAGCCCCGGACTCTTCAGTGTCCTGTCCACTATTAAGACAGGGGACTTGCGTTATCAAAAAGCTAAAGGTCAACTCCTATATAGGCCGTCCCCCCCTGTTGTTGACCAGGGACAAGAACATTTCCCTCTACGCCACCCTTTCGTATGACTGCCCGTCACTTCAGAGCAAACACACTGACTGGAGCGTCTTTTCCACGCCCTCTCTGATTAAGGAGCCCGACTGGACCAAGCCCTTGGTGATACCGACGCTCCAGGTCGGGAACGACCCCACGATCGTACACGTCCTCAAGAATACTTTATTTTTGGGGGTGTACGTGTTCAGATTCTCAGTGAGCCTGGTCACGGCAAGCGGGCTTGTGGTAGAAGGCTCAGATCATGCCTACGTCTCCATCGTCAGTAATTTCCTGAGGGCGGTTATTCTTGGAGATGCCGACATAAAGATTAATTTCACAGATGGGCTGGTTCTGAATGGATCCACGTCCTCTGACCCAGATGTGGACAACCCTTTGGAGGGACTCCTGTTTTCTTGGTACTGCACCACAAATCCAAAAAACTACAACAGAAATAAAATAAACGTGATAAGCAAGGACGTCTGTCTCCCAGAGCAGGGTGATCTCGAGTGGACATGGGCCTCTGGCCCTGTGCTGACGGTTTTGCCAGAGACGCTGAAAGGCGACCAAGTCTACTTTTTCAGAATGGTGATAAAGAAGCATCACAGAACAGCATTTGCTGCTAAAAGGGTCCAGGTGCTCCAAGGACCGACACCTGCAGCACATATTTCATGTATTGAAAATTGTGATGCGGTTTTGGTGATATCAGACAGATTCTCTTTGTGTCTAATTTGCACAAATTGTTTAACAAGCCGAGATGTGTATAAGTGGTCGATCCTGTTGCCTTCAGGGGGTGAGATAGGGTTTGACTGGACGGGACAAACGTCGACGGGGAGGAATAGCAGTTATTTGTCCATAAAAGCTTTTGCTTTCAAGAACTTTTTTGAAGCTAAGTTTTGGGTTTCTTTAGATCTAGCAGCTTGGAGTGGAGTGACCACAGTCCTCAGGTATCCCTTTATCATTAACTATGCCCCTGAAATTGGAGAATGCAACATTAATCCAACTAATGGAACTGCATTTTTCACTAAGTTTATTGTCCAGTGCAGTAACTTTAAGGATCAGAACGTCCCTCTTACGTATAAAATTATAGTATCTGACTTGTACGGTTTTGCTGAAATCAGTTCTTTGAAAGAGAACACTTTGGGGCCCATCTTGTATATGGGCAACAAGCCCACGTCGCCCCCTTCCTTCCTCCCTGTCAGTATGCTGGACCGTCAACTCGCCACTAAGATTTTTGTCCAGGTGTATGACTCTCTGGGAGCTTTTGCTCAGGTGACTTTGCACGCCATGGTACAGGCTCCGACTGACAGGGACTCACCCGAGTCCGTGCTGCAGCGGTTACTGAACTTCACCACGGGACAGAGTTCAGAGATGGCTACTTTGCTTCAAAAGCAGGAATTTTTGCCCGCAGGCTACTTAACGTACGTAGCAGCCTCCGTTTTGAATAGCGTGAAAGCTGAACCAGGTCTGCAGGAGGACAGAGCCAGGCTCCAGGAACACCTCGTCAACCAGTCCGTCGTGCTCCCTATGAATTCCCTGGAGGAAGTCAGCCAGGTAGTCACGGCCATCACGAAATTAACCCAGGACACGTCCGCCTTCCGTCCCGTCTCTCGGAAACTCGTCACGGGGAGGATTTGGCAAGCGAACCAAGCCCTCCAGCAACATCAACAGAACGATGCAAACTCCCGCTCTGAACAAATAGAAATCGTGAGCACTGGGATATTAACAAGCGTGTCCAACATCCTTAAAATGAGTACTCACCACCAAATCGTCGATGATCCCTTCTACGTCATACAGTCTCTAGCAGAGACAATATTGACCAGTAAAGTGCCGGGTAATGAAACCACTGTCACAACAACCTCCAGCTTCAACATGTACATCCGGAAAGTGGAAAGGACAGTTGCTACCAACGTCTTAGGCGATGAGAAACACAGTCGGAATCGTTTTCATCCGACGCTCAATACGAGCAGGGTCCCCGGTTTGTCCGCAGACGCTCAGATCTCTATGGTGTTTTGTGAGTTTGCAGATGACCCCTTTCCTTGGTTAAACGACCAGGAGAGCCCCGGGACAGATGTGGTTGGGTTCAGAGTGACCGGGGTTCAGGCTACCGGGCAGGTGCTCGAGATCACCCCCGACGTGGCAGACGTCTACCTGGCCAGAAAAAACTTGAGCTCTGCAGCCTTTAAGCTCACGGTGGGCCCCGACAACGAGCCCGACAAGGTCGAGGTTTTGAGACAGACAACAGGGGCGTTCAGGTTTGAAGTGGACAGCAGGGAGGTGAGGGAGCTGCTGGTTCACGTCGTGACGGAGGTGACCGTGCTGTTCACCGTGCTGGTGTACGCCGGCAGTCAGATCGCCCTTGCTGCTCTGGTGGCCACCTTCCTCGTGCCCCAAGATATCCCTCCAGTGGCCCACCAGAACGGCCTGTTCGACGCAGCCTGTCCAGTCAAGATGGCCCGTGTGCTTTGCCTCCCGCCGTCCTTGCTCCGAGTCATCGCTCAGCGGGGCGGCTCTTCCGAGTGCACCATAGTCATGGTGCTCCAGGCACCGCATTTCGTCATGCAGCCCAGCGACAAGCTGGTGAGAATTGCTCTTTTCAGTGTTCGCTGCCTGGACATGTATGGGATCCAGAGGGACTGGATCGAGGACACCTGTGTCCTCGGGGAGACGACCACCTGGGACAGGGTGCACTGTGTCTGCAAGAACGCAAGGAGGGCCAGGCGGCAGCTGGACGCCATAAGGCTGGCCAACATCCGCCTGCGCATCCGGTACCTGACGGCCAAGGTGATCGTGCCCCCTAACCCTGTCGACCTGCGCTTAGAGGTCATCAAGAAGGTCGCCCAAAATCCCGTGACGGTCTCCACCGTTTTCTTCATCATGGCCTCGTATATAGTCCTAGCCTTCTGGGCCTTGCACAGAGATGAGACTGACCAGTTTGTTTGGGACCATGTGATTGTTCTACCCGATAATGACCCTTACGATGACGTATGTTACCTCATCACTGTTTTCACGGGAAGCCGTTGTGGGTCTGGGACCAGGGCCAACGTCTTTGTCCAACTTAGGGGGACAAGCAGCAGCAGCGATGTGCATTGTTTAAGCCACCCGAATTTTAAGACCCTCTACCGGGCAAGCATCCACACGTTCCTCCTAACGACCAAAAGTGACCTGGGGGACATCCGCTCCATCCGCGTCTGGCACAACAATGAGGGCAGGGCCCCCAGCTGGTATTTAAGTCGCGTCAAAGTGGAGAATCTGTTCACCAGGCACATCTGGCTGTTCATGTGTCGGGAGTGGCTCTCCGTGGACACCTCTTTGGACAGAACGTTTCACGTCACCGACCCCAATCAGCCTCTGCAGACGGGGGACTTTTTCCTGATAGACGTGACTGATAAGCTAGGGAAAAATCACATGTGGTTTTCTGTTTTCGCCAGCGCCACCACCCAGGGCTTCACTCGGGTCCAGAGGCTGTCCTGCTGTCTGGCGATGCTGCTGTCTTCCCTGATGTGCAACATCATGTTCTTCAACCTGAACACGGAGGAGGAGGACAGCGACCAAGGCAGCCGGTACATCCGATCGATGGTCATCGGCTTGGAGAGTGTCGTGATTACCATCCCTGTGCAAGTCATGATCACCTTTTTGTTCACCTACTCCCAGAGGAGGCCTCGGGTGACACTGGAGGAGGTGTCCCCTCGGCAGCCTCCCGCGGTGGAGGCAGGGAGACACTGGGAGGAACGCTTGGAGAAGTGGCATGCCCAGGAAATCACAAAGGCCCTCTCCAAGGAGGCTGACAGCTCTCCCCCTGTGGCAGATACGACAGATCAGACAGACCGGACAGAGCCGAAAGAGCTGACACATTGGACAGAACCGACAGAGCCTACAGAGCCAACAGATCAGACAGATCGGACAGAGCCGACAGATCCGAGGCTGCCGAAGTCTCCTGTGAAGAAGACCTCCAAAGCAAGTCGCCAGCATAGAGATCCAACAGATCGGGCAGATCGGACAGAGCCCACAGATCCGGGGTTCCCGAAGTCTCCTGTGAAGAAGACCTCCAAAGCAAGTCGCCAGCATAGAGATCCAACAGATCGGGCAGATCGGACAGAGCCCACAGATCCGGGGTTCCTGAAGTCTCCTGTGAAGAAGACCTCCAAAGCAAGTCGCCGGCATAAGAAAGCAAAGAGCAAGGACTCAGGCACCCACAGAACAGATACAGATACAGACACAGATACAGACACAAATGTAAATACAAATGCAAACACAAATACCAATGCCAATGACAAAACCGAGAACGCCAGTCCGGAGGGTCCTTCAGCAGAGCCGCCCCCCCCAGCGGACCCTCCACCCTTCACCGAGAAGCCCAGGATCACTCTGCCTTCGTGCTGTGTTTACCTCGCGTGGTTCTTGGTTTTTGCCACCTCAGGCGTGTCCTCGTTCTTCATCGTGTTCTACGGCCTGACATACGGCTACGAGAGGTCGATAGAGTGGCTGTTCGCGTCCTTCTGCTCATTCTGCCAGTCCATTTTCCTGGTGCAGCCGTCAAAAATCATAATCCTGTCAAGCATCCGCTCCAACAGGCCCAAGTACTGTAAAAACCTTCCGTGGGTCAGCAACTATCGCTACAGCGAGATCCGGCTCCAGGACCTCAGGCTGCACCCGGAGGAGATGCGCATGCGACACATGCAGGTCGCCCACCTTCGCAGCACCAGCATGTACCAGCCTCTCACCAGAGACGAAATCAGGATATTCAAGAGGAGGAAGAAGGTCAAGAGGAGAGCTTGGCTGTTCCTGAGCTACGGCCTGACTCACTTCGTCTTCCTAGCCCTTCTGCTGAGCCTCTCCGCCCTCCTCCAGCACACCGACAGCTTCCGCTACAACCAGTTCATCCGCGGCCAGTTCTCCGTGGACCTGGCTGCAGTGACCACGCTGGACGACATCTACAGGTGGCTCGACAGCGTGCTGCCGCCGCTGTTCCACAACGACCGGACGCCGACGTTTCTCCCCGACAGCTCCTCTAAAATCCTCGGCCTGCCGCTGATGAGGCAGGTGAGGGCAAAGCTCAGCAGGAAAGTTTGTCTGTCCGCCAGCCGTGTGCCTCCAAACAGCATCGAAGGAGAGATTCACTGTCATCCCAAGTACGGCACCGACCTCGAAGACACAGACAACTACTCCGGCTCTTGGAAGAAAGTCGGCAAGCAGGTGGCCGACAAGAACACCAAAGGGTTTACTTACAAGCCTCCAGAAAAGAGGTGGGTGTACCACTCCTACGGACTTCTTCACACCTATGGGTCGGGGGGGTACGCGTTCTACTTTTTCCCAGACCAGCAGCGGTTCAATTCCACGGTGAGGCTCAAGGACCTCCAGAGCAGCGGCTGGCTGGACGAGAAGACGTGGGCTGTGATTCTGGACCTGACCACCTTTAACCCGGACGCCAGCCTGCTCTGCAGCGTCTCGGTCCTGTTCGAGGTCTCCCAGCTGGGCGTGGTGAACACAAGCATCTCTGTGCACTCCTTCTCCTTGGCCGACCTGGACAGGAAAACGTCAGCAGAGGTCTACCTGTACGCGGCCGTCCTCGTGTTCTTCCTGGCCTACGCCGCCCACGACGTGTACATCATAACCCAGGAGAGGGCCTCCTACGTGACCAGCGTGCATAATGTCCTCAACTTCGCCCTCAAGTGCCTCTTCGTCGTGTTGATTGCGCTGTTTTTCAGGAAATACATCCTGGCCACCGGCATCACTCACCTGTACGCATCGAACCCGGTGGATTTCATTCCCTTTCACGCCGTGTCTCAAGTGGATCACGCCATGAGGGTCACTCTGGGTTTCCTGCTGTTTCTGACCATCTTGAAGACCCTCGGGTATTTCAGATTCTTTTATGAAGTGCGCCTGGCTCAGCGGGCCATCTGGATCGCCCTGCCCGGCATCTGCCACGTGGCGCTCCTGGTGTCCCTGTGTCTCTTTGTGTACGTGGCTTTCGGCCACCTGGTGTTCGGGCAGCATGAGTGGAACTACAGTAACTTCATCGACGCCACTCAGACAGTCTTCTCCTACTGCGTCTCAGCTTTTCGCAACACAGACTTTTCCAACAACAGGGTCCTCGGGGTCCTGTTTCTCTCCTCGTTTGTGCTGCTGCTGATCTGCGTGTTGATCAGCCTGTTTAAGGCCGTGATTCTGCCCGCCTACGAGGACATGAGGCAGCCCGTGTACGAGGAGCCGTCCGAGGAGGTGGAAGCCATCGCCTACCTGTGCGGCAAGCTCAGGGCTCTGCTCGGCGTCCTGTGCTTTCGGCCCAAGGCCCCGAAGGAGCCTGTGTTGTTTGCGGACATGCTCTACGGGAAGCCAGAGGCGCACAGCCGCCGCTACCTGGGGCTGAAGACCAGGCGCATCAACGAGAGGAAGATGGTGTACCTGGTGGTGTGACCGCCACGGGTCCATGAGCTACAGGCGAGACTGCCCACAGCGGCTCAGTTCAGTGGCTCCATCCGCTGTCTGCCCCGCGCAGTGCACACCCCTACATGTGCACGTGTTCCCACCCTCGGCCTACACTCAGGAACACGGCAGGAGGGAGTGCAGTGCCCGGGGAGAGGAGGGCAGCCTGGGCGTCCAGCGATGAGCTCCCTTTAGGGGGTGTCAGGCGTCTTTGGAGCCCACCGCAATTTAGAGGGTTAGAGACCCAGGTTTGGGGGAGGGAGCTAAAGATCCCCCCCCACACCTCGCCGGGAGTGCTTTCCACTGACCAGAGCTTGCCTGACCCTCATCCCCTGCACCCCCACATTCCCGCAGGGCCATGGGGAGGGCCCGTGGGGAATTCTGGGACTTGCCCCACGTTTGAGGGGCAAGAACGGTGGTCAGAAGCCTTCCATCTACCCCCTAAGGCTCCTTCCCGTTAAAGATGTGAAATGGAACCCTATTTTCTGGCCACGAGACAACGTTTTTGTCAGACAACCACAAGGGGGCGCGTGGGGCGCTTGGAAAGACTGGCCGTTCGGCGCCGGATCCAGCAGAGTGTGTGTACATCCAGGGTCCGGGCTTTTGGTTGTTTATGGCCTGGTGGACGGTTCTTGAATAATAAAGAAAATGTGGTTTGTGGTTGCAGGGAAACGTGGGCTGGCAGCTGGTGTATTTTCTCTCCGAAGCGGTTCCTTCAGTAGATTCTTTATCAGAATGAACCGTGACTGTGAGACGTGCAGAGGTTTCTGCTGAGGGGCGCCCACGCGGGGCTCCTGCCCTGGAAGTCAGCCTGGTGCCCACTTGGTCCTGTTGCCCGTGACTCACCAGGTGGCCCCGTAACGCTGGTGGGCACACAGGAGCTCCCAGCGGTTCCTCGGGGTGGGGGTGGGGGGCGCCCACGGGAACCTGTGCTGGCTGGCTCTGCCAGGTGAGAAGGCGACCTGACCACGGCCACGCACACGGTTAGGGCCAGGTCACGAGGACCTTGTACTGCCCGAGACCAGCAGAACGTGGTCAGGCCCCAGGGCAGGCGGTGCCGGGCAAACCCCCTTAGAGGCTTCGGAGCCTGGGGGCCCCCTCCTGGTTCCGCGGGGCTCACGGGGCCCCTGGTTGGCCCTTTCCCAGGAAGACAGCCCCGGGGTGGGAAGACCCTCCTGTGCAGAAGGAGAGGGAGTTACAGGGTGGCCCACGCAGGGCCAAGTGGGCAGTCCTGCCGGGAGGCCTCGGGGTCCAGGAGGGGGCCGGACCAGCATGTGGTCTGCGTGAGGGCCAGGAGGGCAGCTGCAGGTCCTGACAAGGCAGCAACTCAACGTGAGGCTACAAAGCGGAGTCCGGCAGCCCCAGCCTCCTGCCCACCCCGGGAGAGGACAGCCCGGGGCCTTTAACCGCGGAGCAGGACCGGAGTCACGGGGTGCAGACACACAGGCCTGCCAGCAATAATGTCGTCAGGAAAACAAAGTAACGAGGGACTCAAACCAAAACCCAGGTGTCCTTTGAAGGCCATTTTCACAGCACATGGCAACAGTTTCTCAGTCCGTGAGGACTCCCTCTTTCTCTCCAGTTTCCGGGAAGAGGGGAGGTATATTCCAGAACACGCTGTCCACAGTGACGAGTTCCTGCCCGCCTGCATCACAAGGAGAACAAGAGGAATGTTCTCCATTTAACCCCTATCACGTCTACGGGCAGAGAGCCCCCCACCTCAGCTACCGGGAGGGGAAACGTGTCCCTCGTCCACTCAAACTCTCTCCTTAATTATGAAGATTGGCTTTAAGGCTGCCTCTGCTTGGCATCCTGTCACAAGCTTGCTTAGAAAGCATACAACGTTAAAGGTACTTTGCCCGCTGGTAACAAATACAGTAGGACCTCCAGAAACATTGTTTCACCCAATATCATTTTGTTATAGCATTGATGAGGGGGAAAATGTATTCCGGGTGGGGCCCCATCTGTGTGGAGAGTGCTCCCCAGGTCTGCGTGGGTTTCTCCAGGGACTCCGGTCTCCTCCCTCGTCCCTGAATGTGCCAGTTGGGTGAACTGGCGTGACACAGTTGTCCCCGTCAGTGTGAGTGTGGGTGTGTGGGAGCTGGCCCTGTGATGGAAGAGTGGCCTGTCTGGGGTGGGTGCCCGCCTTGCACCCTGGGCTGCCGGGAGGCCTCCAGCCACCTGGGACCTTGAACCGGAATCAGCAGGTTGGAAAATGATGATCTTGTTTTTATTCATCTTCCTTAAATGTATGTGTAGCTCACATTTATTTCAGTGTTGAACATTAGAAGTGTTTCGGGTCTTTTTTTTTTAATTGATTTTTTTTAGAGGAAGGGAGAGAGAGAGAAACATTGATGTGAGAGAGAGAGACATGGATGGGCTGCCTCCTGCTCGCCCCCTACAGGGGATCGTGACTGCCACGGGGCATGTGCCCTGCGGGAATCAAACTGGGACCTCTCAGTCCACGGGACAACACTCCATCCACTGAGCCACACCGCCGGGCAGAAGTGTTTGGGGTCTTTATATAAGTTTGGTGACGTTTTGGGACCAGAAGTATGCTATAGGAACCGAACTCTTATTCATACCAACGAGCAGAGGGTAACTTGGTTTTGTTACACATCTTGTCATTTCAAGTTGCAGTTTCTGAGAAGCCAGGACAACATGGGGGAGGACTTGCTGTGCAGGCCCCCAGAGGCCTCTCCCGCACCCCCCCTCCCCAGGCCGCCAGCTTACCCTGAGCCAGACGAAACCGGTTCAGGCTTCCCCTCTCTGTCTTCACGTAAACACACAGTGTAGTTCAGTAATGTGATTTATAAAAAGCTTACAAGCGCTTCTTTTTAGATCACATTTGTGCAATGTAAGTATTGCCACAACATATAGGTAATTATTTTCCCCAGCAAGCCCACCCCTAACACGGTGGGGGCCCTGCCCAAGATGACAAGTATCTATGTCTAAATATTTAAAGGATATAAAACAAGCTTATAAACTATTACATAAAGTATCTTACATCTGTCTATTTGACAAGTACACCTTCATAAAGACAAAATAAAAGTTATATGTAAAGCTATGCTATGTAGCAGAAAATTGGCAACACATCAAAGACAAAGGAATTATTGTATACCTCTGGTTGTTCTCTTAATGGGGCACTAGCGCTTGGAAGAGTAGAAAGACTTACATAAGCCATGAGCTATTATGTATATATTACATGAAATTTATTTTTCTAGCCTTCATTTCAGAAAAGTCATCGTTTTGATAATAATGAAGATTTTTACACAATTGTGTTGTATTGACGAGTATGCCAAGTTAGACCACCTTTCCTGAGTCATTATAGTCTGTAGATAGTTTTTAATTATTTCAGTTGGGAGAAACTTCACTTTGCTGAATAGCAACTGGAATTGTCAATAACATCCTTAAAGCTTTAGATTTAGAATTCAACCATGAATATTTAAAAAAAAATTCTTTATTGATTTTAGAGAGAGGAAGGGAGAGGAGAGAGAGAGAGAGAGAGAGAGAGAGAAACATTAATGAGAGAGAACATGGATCAGCAGCCTCCTGCACGCCCTGTACTGGGATCGAGCCTGCAACCCGGGCATGTGCCCAGACTGGGAATCGAACCAGGACCTCTCAGTCCATGGGATGACGCTCAATCCACTGAGCCACACCGGCCAGGCAGAACCATGAATATTGATGTCATGTTTAAGCATTGTAAGGTGTGTGCATGTGAACAATTATCCTTATTGCAGAAAATGTTACCAGGTATTTTAATTTCAGTACATACATTCTTTCACTATCATCACCATTTCTTATAACACATCTAGGCCCACACAGTACTTCTTAGGTTCTTCCCTTTCACACTTTTCCGTGCTGGCATATTATACAAACTGAAGTGCAGTGGGCTGCTCACTTTGTTCAAATCTCTCTCCGGCAGAGACTAGACTTGGATCCACAGTAGCCAGAAAATAGACTCTATGGAAACTAGTTTCGGGATTATTGGAACATGAATCTTCTGAAGACTCCAGCAAATGTTTGCTTCCTATTCTAATGTCCCCACGTTGCATCGGAATGCCATTCTAGTGGGGTTCTGTACACAGACACTTTGTTTCTGAGAGCAGTTTTAGGTTCACATCAAACATGTACGGCCCCCAACATGTACAGACTCCCCACCAGCGACGTCCCCCGCAGCGTGCTGCATTTGGGACAACCAATGAACCTATATCAACATGTCACGATCACCCAAAGCCCACAGTTTACATTCGGGTTCGCTCTTGGTGGGGCACATTCTGAGTTTGGATAAACTGAAACCAGACAGCACGTGGGTCCGGGCCGCGTGTCACTACCTGAGCCAATTAAGCAGAGACCAGGTCAAACTGAGTATGAGTGTCTATTCCAACACTGCGGCGGTATGGGGGAGCACTGGGTCATCCTGCAGAATCTGTTCGCCACCCCCACCCCCGCCCAGAGTCAGCTGCTCTCAAAGGGGAGAAAAACAAGACTACGTGAGAAAAGGTAGTTAGGCAAAAGGGAAAAAAATGGGTAAAGCGGTCACAGGCGGTTACCGTCACGGCTGGAATGCGGGCTGGGATTGCAAAGGTTTCTGGCAGGGGAAGGAATGAGGGCTGGGGATTGCACAAGGTGGGTGCGAGGGTCTCCCCTCCGGGTTCCAATCCTCTGATAGCCCCGCGAGCCGCCTCCGGGGCCCGCTGCTTCGATAACCAGGTCGTTAATCTTTCCATGATGTGGAGCAGTTCCTTCTCGGGCTCAGATAAGGAGCATGGACAGCATTCCTGAGGTCAACTCCCAGGGGCCCTCACCTCCCCGCCGGGTCCGAGGGGGCTTTTCCGTAATCACCACAAAGCCCTCATGATTAACATTTGAAAGATTGATGAACATTTTGTATAACTATGGCCTCACTGTGATTAATTTTTTCATTATTCTAGTCTTCTCTCCGCCCCTTTCAAAATGTGTAATTATATGTTTCCGCCCTCGTAGTATTATACAGAGTATTTTCACTGCCCTAAAAATCCTCTAGGCTTTGAACTGATCCAAACAACGTCACTGCATTAAGCACAGTCATAATTTCTACTAACAAAATCAAACGCTTGCTAATTCCTGGGAAGGGGCCCCTCTTGCCCAAGTCCAAGGGTAGTTCATTCTCAGCATTACTAAAATACTTGGTATAATCCTTATTTCTCAATTCCCCAAATGGAAAAGCACATGATGGTTCCTCACAAGACCAGAGGTCAGGAGTGAGGTGGGTGGTACGACCCCCACAGGTTTAGGAAAGAGCCTGTCCGAGGCTGGGGGTAGGGAAGAGCCCGGGAGCCAGGACCACCTTTGGAAGTTGGTGGGGCGGGGGGACAAGCAAGGTGACAATGTGAGAAACCGTCAAACTTATAGAGAATTTTTGTGAGTTTATTTGAGCCAAAGTGTGGACAATTGCTGAGGAGCAAAACCTCAACAGAGTGAGAAAATGCTCAGGAGAAGGGCAGTTTTGCACCTTATTTTATACATTATAATCAAAGAGGAGGACAGACGTGTGTCACATGAAATCCACTGGTGACAGATTAGGGAGGCAGGAGAAAGCAATTCGAAGAAACCTCTGAGATTGGATAAAAAGTAAAATGGCCCAGTGGTTTGGGCATCGGCCCTCGCACCAGAGTCACAGGTTTGAGTCCAGTCAAGGGCACGTACCTCGGTTGCAGTTCGGTCCCCGGCCCTGGTTGGGGTCATGTGGGAGGCAACCCGTCGATGTGTCTCTCTCGTGTCAATGTTTCTCTCTCTCCACTCTTTCTGAAGATAAATGGAAAAAAAACATATCCTCAGGTGAGGATTAAAAATAAAATAAAATAAGCCCTGGCCGGTTTGGCTCAGTGGTTAGAGCGTGGTCCTGCAGTCCAGAGAGTCCTGGGTTCGGTTCCCACTAAGGGCATGTACCTTGGTTACAGTTTGTCCCCGGCCCTGGATGGGTCATGCAGGAGGCAGCCACTCGATGTGTCCCTTTCACGTTGATGTTTCTCCCTCTTTCTCTCCCTCTCTCTCCCTCCTGCTCTACCTGAGCAAAAAATGGAAAAATGTCCTCGGGTGAGGATAAAAAATAAATAAATAAAATGATAGCCCTGGCTGGTTCGGCTCAGTGGTTAGAGCATTTGCCCTTAGACCAAAGGGTCTTGGGTTCGATTCCCAGTCAAGGGCACATAATTAAGTTGCAGGTTCTATCCCAGAACCTGTTGGGGTTGTGCAGGAGGCAACCAATCAATGTGTCTCTCTCACATCAGTGTTTCTCTCTCCCACCCTTCCACTGTCTTTCAAAAAAAAAAAAAAAATCAATGGTGGGGATTTTTAAAAAAAGGAAAACGACACGTACATCTTTTACATAAGTGGGTGCAGGATAGTCAACAGGCAACAATGAACATGATGGTAACAATGAGGGGATTTGTGGTCTCCGCTCTGGGTGGTGGTTGTGCCCAGAAACAGGGAACATACCCGCACATTCCACGGGTGTGTTATCACAGATGCAAAAGACAATAGCGGGCTCAGGGAAGGTAAATATTGACGTTTGTCAGGGAAGGTGCCAGCCTAGGGCGTGACTGCTGGCCGTGAACTGTTTCAGTGAGAAAGCTCTCCTTTCAGACCATCTTCGTGGTGACTTTAGGTCCCTGAGCTTGTCAGGCCAGCACGTGGCCCCTTCTCCACCAAGGCCCAGGAGGGCAGGATGGATGGTGGGGCCCCATCACCCTAGGGTTTTGGAGGAGCTGGGTGACCTCGGCAAGTGCACAAAGCTTTAAAAGGGCCCAGGAAACGACAGGGCTCGTGAACAGAGAACTCTCTTTCTCTTCCGGGGCACACCTGGCCTGCCTGCGGCCCAGGGGCGCCTCCCTACTGGGGGACAGGGAGCACCCGCGCTGAGGACAGGACAGCCCAGCCCGAGGTGCTGAGAGGCGGCGATCGGCCTCCGCACAGTCAGGTTATTGGCCTGCGGCGCACCAGCGGCTTCGCCTTTGGGGAACCCGGTGGAAAACCCAGAAGGAAGCCGAGAAGCTCCGCGCAGCCGGAACAGCAGGCCAGGTAAGCGTCTCCCCCCGCAGCGGAGCCGGGCACGCCCCCAGCAGAGGAGGAAGGCGGTCCCGGGCTCTGTCCTGCGCTGCGCATGCGTCCGGGGTCACGGCGGGGCGGGGCTGCGCACGCGCCTTGGGCAGTCCGGGGGCGGGGCCGCGCACGCGCTGTTGGCCGGGCCGCGCCGGGCGGTGGAGGTGGGCGGAGGTGAGTGGGGCGTCCAGGCGGCGTGGTGGGCGCGTGCGCGCCGTTGGCCGGCCCTGGTTCCTGCCAGCGCCCGCTGCTGGCCGCCGGCCTCGGCGCCCCGGTGCAGGTCCGCGGGGTTCCGAGTGCGGGTGATCGGAGCCGCTGCCCCGGCGCCGGGGGGAGGACCGGGGACGTCGGGCTGCGGAGCCTGTGGGCTACTGAGCTCCGGGCCGGGGCCGGACGTGCGGGGCCCTCCGCACAGCGAGAGGGCATTTTAGGCCCCTTCGAGGGAGAGTCAGATGTCAGGGTTAGGAATGAAACAGCAGAGACCAGACTGCCTTCGGAGGGCACGTTGAAGGATGGTGGGCCCAGGCCCCGACGGGCCAGGGGAGAAATAAATAAATGCACGTGATGATGGCTCTGAAATCCACACACTGAAACCGGAGAGGGAAGAGGGTGCACGTAAGCCCAGAAGGGAGGGTGCAGGAACCGCGTGTGGGACGCAGCAGAGGCCTAGCCGAGCTGCCCTCGGAACCCCAGCAGAACGGGGACGAAGAAGGGGGCAACCCTGGGTGAGGATTTTGCAGAAATAATGAAAGTTATCAAAACCCAGGTCAAAGACTGCTTCAAGGAGAAGGACAAGCAGAATGAAAAACTTGAAAAAAATTAGATACGTGCTCAAACTGCGGAAAGCCAAAGAGAAACCTTCAGGGTAGCCAGAGGCAAATTCCATAGGCAGATGTGGGGGACACCCTCTAAGGGGGGGGGGGACAGCAGAGTCAATGAGGTGAGCAAACACCAGCGTAGCTGAAGGTTAGTAGTGAGCCTGGTGTGCGAAAGGCAGGTAGGAGAGCCCCCACAAAGAGGCCTCCAGTGTTGGCCAGGGAGTTTATTTTGGAGCCAGTTGGAGAGCCCCTCAGGTTGGAGGCACCCCTCAGAGCCTTGGGTTTTGTAAACTTATGTTGGATATTGTCATGCTTTTTATGCACCTGTTGGAATGACGATGTGGGTTTCTTCCTTTTCCCCATTGCTATCGTAAACGCATCCACTGGCTTCCGAATGTTAAAACCAACCTTACACTCCTGGAGTCGAATCCTCTGAGGCAATGATGCATCGGGCTTCTATATGATTGGAGTCCGTCGGCTAATACGTTGGTCGAGATTTTCGTATCTGGGTCATGAAGGATATCAGTCTGCCGTCTTCCTGTAATTGCTTTGTCTAGTTAACGGTGACAGGGTAACCCTGGCAGTTTTGGTGTGGCCTCATGGAATCACCGGGGAATGGTTTTTTTTCTCTACACTCTGAAGCAGTTTCTGTACGTTGGTACTGTTTCTTCCTTAAATGCTTAACAATTTGTGTTTAAGCCGTCTAGGCATGATTTTTTTTATTTTTGAACATTTTATTTCTTTTTTTTTTTTTTGATCAGTCTAATGAGAGATTATCAACTTTATTTTGTTAATCCTCACCTAGGATATTTTTCCATTGATTTTTACAGAGAGTGGAAGGCAGGCAGGGGAGGGGTGAGGGGGAGAGAGAGAGAGAGAGAGAGAGAGAGAAACATCGATGTAAGAGAGACACATCGATTGGCTGCCTCCCGCATGCACCCTGATTGGGCCCAGGGATGGAACCTACAACACAGGTATGTGCCCTTGACCAGGAATCAAACCTGAGATCCTTCAGTGCAAGGGCCGATGCTCTAAGCACTGAGCAACACCAGCCAGGGTTCAACTTTTTCTTAAACAATTTTAAAAAAATTTATCTCAGAGCCTGGCCAGGGTGGCTCAGTGGTTGAGCATTGACCCGTGCACCAAGAGGTCATCAGTTCGATTCCCAGTCAGGGCACATGCCCAGGTTGTGGGCCAAATCCCTAGTGAGGGGCATGTAGGAGGCGGTCAATTGATGTTCTCTCTCATTGATGTTTCTATCTCTCTCTCCCTCGCCCTTCCTCTCTCTCTCAAATCAATAAAGACAAAAATTTATCTCTGAGAGAGGGAAAGAGAAAAATCGACAGGTTTCCTACCTGTTGAAGATCAACTTTATTGATATTTTGAAATAACCAGCTTTCGTTTTATTTATTTTTCCCCATTGTTTGTCATTTTCTATTTCTTTGATTTCTGTCCTTCATCATTTTTTTCTTTTGATTTATGTTGGGTTTCATTTGCTTTTTCTAGCTTCTTAAGGTGGAAACTTAGATGACTGACTTTGAACCTTCTCCCCCAATTTAAACATGTAAAGCCGTGGATTTTAGAGCAAGCCCTGACCAGCTGCACTCTACGTGTTGATATGCTGTGTGTGTTTTCACTTCGTTAAAATGTTTTCTCATTTCCCCTGTGATTTCTTCTCTGAACTTCGGTCTAATTAGAAGTATATTGTCTAACTTCCACGTATTGGAGGTTTTTCAGGTATCTTTTTGTTACTGATTTTAATGTAATTATTTTGGGGTTGGAGAAGGTACTCTGAGCTCAGCGTTTTTATCGTTTGAGGCGTACTTTACGGCACAGCATATAACCTCGCGGGGAATGTCTCACACGCGCTTGAAAATACTGTGTGCCCCGAGGAGGTCTTGGACTCGCCCTGACCTTGAGGCTCCTTTCCGAGGGCCCCCTTTGTCGTCTTGGTTAGAAGCACGCGGCAGGGGCTTTGACGCGCGGGTAGTTCGGGGTTCTGAAGGCGCCGCCCCTGCATCTTGACCTTGCAGATGGCGCGCGAGGCAGAGCACCGTCCCGTGGGTGTGTTCGAGTGTCAGCTCTGTGCCCTGGCAGCTCCATACAGCTACGTGGGGCAGAAGCCCCCTGACACCCAGTCTGTCATGTGAGTATCAGCGTCCAGTGGCTCGGGAGGCCCCGCACACAGAGCTGGTGGCCTGAGTCTGCCCGGCTCGGGGTGCCTCAGTGCACCCCAGGAGGCACGAGGCGAGCTTGGCTCTTCCAGGACTGCAAGCCTCCTCCACCCGCTCAGCCCAGTGTCCGGCGCTGCTGCAGCCGGGAGGGGGCGCTGTGGCCCTGGCTGGAGTGGCTCAGCGGCGGCACGGAAAGCAGGAGGCGGCTGCGCTGCGCCTGCGCCGCGCCTGCGCCAGGCCTGCTGGCCCTGGGCGGAACGCCAGCCTGCCTGCCTGCAGCCCGGGTGGGAGTGAGTCCCAAGGGCCAGCTTCCTGCGATCTGCCCAGAGGAGGCCTGGAGTAGAGCCAGTGGGTCCCAGGGGCTTGATCCTTGACCTTCAGACTGTCCTGCACCGACGCCACACTATGGGGATGGGGGCCAGTGCATCACTCACAGGGGACCAGAGGCAGGGCGAGGCTTCCTCCTGGCTGGGTCCTCCACTGACCGGGATCTGGGGGTGTCGTCTCCGAACCCCATGGGTCTTCTCTTGTGCAGTGTGAGGCCAGCATCCTACACAGGTGTAATGCACTTGGTTTTCCCTGCGTGGAGGCAGGCAGTTTGGGAGTGGGTATCACCATGGTGGGGGTGAGGGGAGGGCGTGGAGAGCTGGGATGGAGGCCTCGTGGCCCCAGCCAGATCCAGTGAGAAGGTTAGGGCCCCTCTGTCGGCTGAGAGTGGTGGCCCCCAGGGCTGTTTCAGAGCCCAGAACGGGGGCCAGCCCCTCCCCCACTGAACCGGCAGAGGTGCAGCCCTGGAGGTCCTGCCTGCGTCCCAGCACGGCCTCACTCTGTCCCGCAGCCTCCTGGAGGAGAGCTACGTCATGAAGGACCCCTTCACCCCCGACAAGGCCGGGTTCCTGATCCTGGGCTCCAGGTGCAGCGTCTGCAGCCGGCTGGTGTGTGTGGGCCCGGTGGGTGAGCCACGTGTGACTGGCGCCTTCCCCTCCTCTGCCTGGGACCCCACACCCCTGGCTGGGAGAGGTGGCGGTGTGAGCGCCACTTCCCTCGCCGTGGGGATCCTCACAGTCACAAGGGGGCCAGGGGGTTCTTAGAAGCCAGCCACAGAGGGTAGAAGACAGGCAGAGGGGTCAGAGGGTCTCTGTGGGGCTGACGGGTAGAAATAGATTCCTGGAGGCTCTGCAAACCCCCGGTGGCCCCTAATAGTCCCTCCCCGTCCACAGGATGGTGACCTTCTTTCCAGCTGTTCTTGGGGGACCTTCCAGAGCATTTGTTGTACGCCAGGCCCTGGGCTTGGGGCCTGCTGTACCTGCGAGTCTCCCTTCCATCCCGCCCCAAACTAGTTAGATGAAGCAGTATTCCACCCATTCTATGGATGAGGAAGCCGAGGTTCCGAGAGGCTGAGAGGCCAGTTCACCAGCGCAGCTGAGCCCGTTGTGTGAAAACCCAAGGACAGATGGCGAGGTGGGGGTTTAGCTGAGGAGTGCGGCCCCTATAATCTGAGTGACTCTACCCTCAGGTGGGACCCTGAGCATTCTGCCTGGGAGCTGTGTCACAGGCCACATCCAGTCAGTCAGCCTCCAGCATCCCTCGGGCAAAAAGGCTCCGTGCGGAGACTTGGCGGTGGAGGGATCCTCAGCTGAGGCTCCCTGAGTGATTCCCACCTGCCGAACCCTCCGCCACCACTGCCTGCGGGTCAGACCCGGCTGCCTCCCGCCCCCATCATTCCTTTTCTCCTGGGTGAAGACCGTACATTCCTTGAGGTGGCTGGCCAGGCCCCTGGGCCTCGGTCTCCCTCTTGTTTGGCTCTGGATGCACCCCTCCCGCCTTGTCTCCGCCGCCGAGCATCCTGGGGCCCTGCCCAGCCCCGGGAGAAGGCTCCCCTGTGGCCCCAGTACTCCGCTCTCCCCCTCTTCCAGGAGTGCAGTCTGTTCTACGCCAGGAGGTTCTGCCTGCCTTGTGTCCAGGAGAACATCCAGGCCTTTCCTCGGGAAATTCGGCAAGACTTGGAGAAAAGGGCAGTGCCCGCCAGGAGGCCTGCCAGCCAGCCCAGCTCTCAGACCTGAGGGCAGCCTCTCAGCCTGGGTCAGGGCCGGGCCGAGCTGGCCCGTCCGCGGCCTTGTTCCCGGGGAGATGGAGCTGGCCTGCAGACCTCGCACGGGGCACCCTGTCAGCCCAGCCCCTGCTCCAGAGCTGCCCAGTGCTGGGCGCAGGGTGGGAGCCAAGGGCAGCCAAGGCCAGACCTCCTGGCCCCTCGCTCTCCCCGGGGCTGGGCTCCACGCTCCCTGCAGTTACCGCGGCCTGGAGGGCCCTGCGCGCTCTTCCCACCTGGGTCTGATCCGGGACTTGTCTCCACGGGCCAGGCCGTCCCAATGTGGGGGACCCTGTGGTGCTTCCAGCCTCTTCTGTTCTGGCTCCAGTCCGGCCCTGGGCCCAGCTCCACTCCAAGGTACAGGCGTGCCCTCGGCTTCCTGCCCTTGCACCCACACCGGAGCCCAGAGCCATTCTGCACGCCTGCCCCTCTCGGTGAACTCCAACCCCGCAGCCTGCCGACGTCCTCAGCCCCTGCCCAGCTATGCGATGTGCCGGACTGTGAGCTCGCCTTCTGCCTGCTGGTCCTTCCTGGGAAGGCGCCTCCGTCCACCTGGTGGTGGCTGCGGGGCCACTGTACACGGCCGAGTGTTCGCGAGAGAATAAAGAGCCGTTGCTGACCTGTCCGTGTGCTGGGCTCGTTCTCAGACGCCCACAGTTAAAGCCTGCCTCACGTCACTTCCCCCACACGCGTGTCCTGTCCGGGGCCACACCGACCCCGTGCCTCTGCGCTCTGTTCAAGCGGAGGCCTCAGGTGGGGGATGCACGCCAAGGGCTGGCCACGCGGGGCTGGGCTTCAGACCCCACACTTCCACTCACAGCAGCACTCAAACCCATCAAATCCTGTTTAAAAATAGTTTATTTTTTAAACCATTAAGGCAAAACGGTACCCTGAAATTAACTCTTTACATTCATCAGTCTTACAGTAGGACATTCCAAATACGTAAGTTCCCATAAATTCAGGATATAAATCAATATATGTGACCGGTTCAATTTCTTAATGGGAAAATGAATAAGACCCAAGATTTTGAAAAATAATTAGTTATTTTATAGCCGTTTCCTAATTGCCTGGTACCAAGATCAGTCAGCATGGAGGGCAGATCCCATCCCTGTTCGCACACTCTGCTCCCCGGCCTGGGGCCACCCCGCCCCCAGGGCAGCTAAGCTGGAGCGAGGCCAAGCCTGCAGGCAAAGCTCTGCCCTGGACCCGCTGTCCCTACGAAAGGGTCCAGGGTCCGTGGTCCGCCAGCCCAAAGGGCTCTGCGCATCAGGCTCAGGAAGTGATGCGCACACCAGGAGGCCAGCTCAGGCCTTGCATTGGAAATTGCACCGTCCTGACCTGGGTCCAGGGGCGGGACAGGTGCGCACCCAGAGGGAGCTTTGCCAAGAACTGGGAAACATGGGTGGGAGACACGGGGACCGGGGTTTCTGTTGTCTGCTCTGGGGGGGCCGTCGGCAGGCTGCCAGACAACCAGCCGGCGCAGACAGCCCGCCAGAATGTTTCCGATTGCAGTTCTTTGATAATAGCCCACGGGTACCATTGCCCTGCAGAGCAGATGGCTTCTTACCACACAGGCTGTGAAGTGGGGACTTCTAACCTGGGTCTCGGTGGCCTCGCCCGGAAAGTGGGAGGGGACAGACTCACAAAGAAATAAGCCCACGTGGCTCGGGACACGCAGACCTTGGACGTGTCTCAGACTGGGTGCACCCGGCGGTGATACCTCAGCTTCCTGCCGCCAGGAGGTCCGAGGGCCAGGCGGTTAGGAGTACATCTCAATTAACACTGATTTCAAAAACCCAATGCTGGCTATTAGATACATGATTGTAAGTTAGTAAAATATTTATATTAGGATTTTTAAAAAATTCAAATCACAGTATTTAAGACACAGCTATTAACATGGTTCTTTTTACCGTACAGTGTAGAAAAAATAGTGATGCTTGAACATGAATACTGCCATTTACCAAGAAGGGTACTGAGTGGTAGTCGTCTTCTGTGAGGTACGTGTTTGTGGTTTTTTTAGGCCTGAAAAAAGGAATAGACCGACTGTGCTTCTGAAAAGAGAAGGCGTTTCCCCAAAGTGGATAATTTTACGTTGAAAGGATCCCTCGGTCACCTGTCTGCAGGGCCTGAGGCTTGACCTCCCTGCCCCTCCCCCTCACGCCTGTCCCTGGGCGGGGCCTGTCTGCCACAGGCCCCCTGAAACTGTAGTGCATGGAGAGCATGGATTTAGGTGCTGGTGGGCACAGAGGGCAAGGGCGGAGGAGGCTGGTGTATTCCCTGCTCAGGAGAAAAACAGAACTTTTTCACATTTGACCCAAACTAGCAAACATTTTAAATGAAAAAAAAAAGCAACACAGACCCAGGTCTTAATCTGACTCTGATGTAAGAAATGGACGTGTCTTAGGTTTTTTTTTGCAGGTAACGCATTTACCAAGCACGGGCCGCTGAGGGCCTTGATGCCATCAGTCACTTCGTCACCATGTTCGCTCACCGCGGGCGCAGCTGGCCGAGGGTTCCCACAGGACATGGCTGTATTTCGGCGGGACCACATTGGACACCCCCCGTCTCGGGGTGGGGGAGTGCACGGTGGCATCTCTCGTGTCTCAGACTGAAAGTGGAGGAGCACGTGGTCAGCCCCACGCAGGCCGAGGGGCAGCCGGAGCGGCGCGGGGGCGGGGCGGCCTCGCTGTTCCCTGCTGTTCTCGAAGCCGGACACACACAGCATTTTTTTTTTCTTTTTTAAAAAATAAGCCTGCAGCCCACTCTTTACTGAAGTAAAGTCTAAGAAGCCGCTGCATTCCTTGAAAATAGCGTCATGGAAAGCAGTATGGAATTATTTAAACTAGACCGAGAAGACTCGTCTTTTTTTTTTTCTTAAAAAAGTTCCAATATCACATTTGAGTTTTGATACTGTAGCTCCCAGAGAAACACGGGGCTCCGAGCCAGACCAGAGGTGCCGCCTGTCTTCCGTGTTCCACAGGCTGGGGTCGGTGGCCGTGTCCTTGAATTCTAGCGAAGTGGCACCTAAAACACACACGTCAGCAAACTCTTGGCCCCCAACCTTTGGAGCCTAATCGGAGCTCCTCCGGGCAGGTCCCTCAGAGGAGGACGTGCCCTGGGAAACGTTCCTGGACTTGGGAAGAGGAAGCCGCTGCGGACGTGGTGGCATCCGAGAGCCCGGGTCAGGGAGGCGGCCAGCACCGCGCAGGCGGCTGCGTCCACATTTATCTGTCACGAGCTCCGTCTGCGCCTCCCACCAAAGCGCAGCTGGCCTGCCCTCAGCCTCTCTGCTGCAGGTGTCCGTGGGCACTGCACTTCGGACAGTGCTGTCTGAAGGCCACTGTTGCCAGGAAGACGAGAGGCCTCAGAACTGACCGCTCGGTGCAGAGACTTGGGTGGTAGGAATCATTAACCCCAGGGGGGCCCTACAAGTCAGTTTGGACCAAGGGTTAAGCTGGGCCTTTATTTTTATTTTTTGGCTGGGCCCTTTTAAAACAAGGACACAGACAGAGCCTGGCCTTTGGACAGCCCAGTGCCACTGCCATCAGATCCGGGGTGCGGGGGCGTCTCCCGTGGACCTTTTTCCTGACGATCGGCAAGCTCGAAGTTGGTGGCATCGATCTTCGTGCAGTACCACTGCCCCTGCTGGATTCACAGCACTGTGGGGAGCTGGAAGGCTGGCAGCTGAGGCCCGAACACGTGTGGTCGGCCACTCGGCCACCGACGCTCGCCTGGAGGAAGTCGCCCCGCCCCGGGCCCAGGACCTGTGATGCCAGGCAGCCCTCGTCCCTGGGCGGTTGCACTTTGCGATGGGGGTGACTCTCTCCTGAGCCTCTCAAGCAGCCAAGAATCAGGCGATGACCAGAGCTTGGGAAGCAGGAAGGGTCCAGAACAGAGATGGGGAGCTGTGGGCACCTGACACGTTCTCCTGCAGGGTCTGTGTTTGACAGGCCACATGGGTCAAAGATGTGCTTTGAAGGTGGCTGGAAGACCCCCCCCCCAAAGGCCAGGCCCCTGGTCAAGTCTGTTTCAGCTGGGAGTGGGGGACTCATTGGTTGAAACAATGGACCCACGTTCAGACAGGCGCTCCTAAGACACTCCAGAGACAGGTGTGGCCATTGGGTGAAGGCCCAAAAAACCACTGTGCGTCCGGCTGCTAGGCCCAGGGTGCCCAGCATCACCGAGGTGTGCAAAGGGAGAGGGGCAGGAAACCCCTGGCGTCCTGCAGAGGCACAGGTGAGACCTTGGGACGTCCCGGCTGCCCACGGCTGGCAGGAAGGCTCTCCGCCCTGCTCGGAAGGACTTCCCCACCAACAGGCTTCTTCCCCATCAACAGGCTTCCGGCGGCCAGCAGGCTTGGCTGTCGGAGGGGCCCGAGCGCAGGTCCCTGCAGGCCTGGCCTTCGCCGTCCTCCCAGACCCCATCGTGTCGAGCTCCAGGCAGCACCTTCTGCACGTGGGTGTCTATGACGCTCCCTTTAAACAACAAAGTGAGCTCCTTTGGAAAGCCCATTAACCTTCCATTTCCGTGGGAGGGGCCTGCGACCTCTGCGCCCCAGCCGGGCGGGAGCCCG
This sequence comes from Molossus molossus, assembly GCF_014108415.1. Lineage (NCBI taxonomy): Eukaryota > Metazoa > Chordata > Mammalia > Chiroptera > Molossidae > Molossus > Molossus molossus. Next base: position 2,936,641 of record NW_023425362.1, read on the forward strand.
AGCGGTCTGAGCACCTTCACCGCCCAGTGCGTCTGCGTATCCGCTGAGGTAGCTGAGAGGCTGTGGATCTGGGCGGACACCAGTGGCTGAGCTGGTTTACTGGTCATCACACAGCAAACGGGAGGACCCGTGCCTGCAGCTTCTGCTCAGGCCTGAGGCTGCAGCCTCGTCCCTGGGCTTCTGCACAGTCCTGGAGGCCGTGCGGCCGCCGCAGTGTCAGAGGCCCGGGCAAGCACCACATCAGTGCAAGCAGAGAGCCAGGTTCTCTGCTCCTAAAAAAGCAAGACGCCCCTAACACAGGGCTGCTCCGCGGGCATCCCCGAACGCACGGAGCCCTGAGGTCCTCCCGACTCCGCCGTCACTCCTCAGGGGGAGGCGCCGCACTATCCTTGCCAGAGTTCTACAAAGGCCCGGGGAACTGGAGAGCAGCAGGGAAGGAGGAACGGCCCCTGGTGCGCTGACAGCACCCAGGATTCAATGTCCCGAATCCCGCGGTCCTGGGGCCGCAGCATCCTGTTGATGACACTAGACGTCGCCGACTTAGCTTGCTGCAGCGCAGCCCTCACTGGGTGGCGGGTGCAGAATCGGCCTGTGGGAAACCAGCCAGAAATGCCCGGGAGGCACAGCAGGACGGGTAGAGGGCCGGGGGGACCCGAGCCCAGAGCTGGCCGCAGGGTGCGGGGGCATGTCCGGGAGAGCCCCGCTGGCCTTTCGCTGTCATCAGCACTGGAGACTAAGGCTGTCCGGTGACTCGGTGGTCTCCGAGGGGTGGGCACTCTTTGCCATCGAAGTCAAGAGCACGAAGAAGCAGGCTGACAGAGACTGGCTGAGGCGCGGGCCACGGGGGCGTTCGGCCCAGAGGCGGCGGCATCACAGTGGAGGTGGGAAGCCCCGGGAGCCTGTGAGGATGCTTCGGGGCCCTTGGGCTGATGTTGACTGACACCAGCAAGCGCCCAGGCACCCTGCCCAAGTCCCCGCTGGAAACACTGCAGGACGCTGAGCTGGTGATGACCCCTCTGCATGCGACTGCCGACACTGAGAAATCTCATCAGCTGGCCCAAAACATTCTGAGTGGCAGTCAGTGCCTCTTGTTTAAAATGAATGCGAGCCCTGGCCGGTTTAGCTCAGCGGTTAGAGCGTCAGCCCGTGGACGGAAGCGCATGGGTTCGATTCCTGGTCAAGTGCACATAACTGGGTTGCAGGTTTGAACCCTGGCCCCAGCTGGGGTCGGGCGGGAGGCAAGCCATCGACGTGTCTCTCTCACATCGATGGTTGTCTCTCTCCCTCCCTTCCATTCTCTCTAAAAATCAATGGGAAAATATCCTCGAGTGAGGATTAACAACAACAACAACAGAAATTTTAAAAAATGGATGGGAATAAAAGTGAACAATGGCAAGTGACATCCAAGCTGAGGTCACTTGTGGCCTCCTCTGTGGCCTCCCCAGGGACACAGCTGGTTGTCCAGCCAGGTCCCAAGAGAACCAGCACTCGGAGGCCACGGGCGCACAACTCGCGCCTCCAGCCACGGGACGGTTACTGCAAAAGCGTGAGACATTTGGATGGGTTTTATGAAAATCTGAAGAGTGAACTACTCTTCTGAAAGCCTGGGTCTTGAGGCCAGTGGTTGGTGGAGGCAACACAAGTCCAGCCTCGGAATCCACCCTCGGCCCCGCGACCTCGCAGACACAGCTCCGGCCTCCCCGCCCCCAGCGCCAGGGAAGAACACCGACATCGATGCTCCACGGGGCTCCAGGCCTAGCTCCCTCCGGACCGGGAAGACCTCTGCATGGCATCATTCATAGGTGGAAACACTTTTATTTGCTTCCAGCAGATAATTGATTGAATCTTAAAAAAAAAAAAACAGCCCTGGCCGGTTTGGCTCAGCGGTTAGAGTGTTGGCCTGAGGTCCCGAGAGACCCGGGTTCGGTTCCCGCTGAGGGCACGTACCTCGGTTGCAGTTTGTCCCCGGCCCGGGTTGGGTCGTGTGGGTGGCAGCCACTTGATGTGTCCCTTTCACGTCGATGTTTCTCTCTCTCTCTCTCCCTCCCACTCTATCTGAACAAAAAATGGAAAAATGTCCTCGGGTGAGGATAAAAACAAAAAAACAAAAACAAACAAAAAAAACTATATGCGGAATTTTGGAAAGGATGTCCTAATTGTAACTTTCACTTTTTTTTTTCTGGTTGAAGCCTCCCAGTTTTGTTCTGCTGGGGCCTTGTCCTAATGCTGATCTTGGGAACTTGACCAACATCAACCCTAACCCTTCATTAACAATACATGCTAATGGCCTGAAAGAGCAGATCTTTGAAAGACGGAGGGGGAGGGTGTCAAGGTCAGAAGAGCCGGTAAGGGCTGTGGGCGAAGTGCCGGCGGCCCCCGTGCCCACGCCGGTGTCGGCAGGCGGGCTGCCGAATGTCTGAGGGGACAGTGGATCCACTAAGGGGACAGAGAGAGTGCTTCCTGGTCACGTGCTCTGGCCACGGTCACCATGACTGTCACAAGCAGACCGAGGCCGAGGAGTTGATCTTTGAGGCTGAAACAAAGATTCTACATGGAGAAACCACCTGACCTGTGAGGTTGGAAAGGACACTTCACTGGCCACCTGTGTGAAAACCTGTCGTGAATCCTGAGACCATGTGACATCACCTTCTAGAGGACCCCACGCCCCCACCCGCCGTCCTCCTGTGGCCCTCCCCGCTCTATAAAGTCAGGTTCGTCTCATGCTCTTCGCTCAGAGAGCGGCGACCACCAGAGTCACAGAAACAAAGCTGCGGATTTTAAAAAGCAACACAGGAAAGACCGAGGAGCTGCCTGGCACGCGGGGATTCGTCAGGCGCCCTGACAACACTGCCGTGGCCCCCAACAGCCCCCTGGGCGGGTTCAGATCTGAGAGCAACCAGGTGAGAGGACGGGGCACTGAGGTACTTTCGAGCCGGCACCGTCCTGCCCACCGGTACCCCCTTCGCAGGCCTGCGGCCCAGGCCAGAGCCGGGTGCGGTTCCTGGGACCTCCCGCACGAACCCGGACACGGCTTCTCCGCGTTCTCGCTGCCGCCATTCGAGCCGGAACCGACCCGGCACCCCGGCCGCACTTCACTAGCTTATCACACACTTGAAAGTCTGAGTCTCACGATTAAAAAGGAGCGGCTGTCTCTCTTCGGATTCAGGAAACGGAATCGAAGCCTTCCGAATAAATATGTGGCTGCTTTAAAAAGACCTAACCTTTGGTTACATCTAGATAGACGGGGTTACAAAAGCTAAAAAGTGCCGATTAGTTTCCAGATTGTGCAGGAGCCCAGCAGCCAGCACTGGTCCCGGGGAGGGCGGACGCCTGGCCGCCCGGCGGTGAAGCGCCGACCGATCGAAAGGCACCGGCGCTGATTTAGCCCCAGGCTGGTTCCAGTCAGGCAGCTGAGCATCCTTCTCCCGAGCCCTCTAACCCCGCCGTCGGCGCCCTCAGGTGCGAGCTGGGAAGGAGGGAAGGCTGTGGAATGGGGCCGCGGTTACCTAGACACAAGCTCTGTCCGGGGGTTGAAGGGCGGACATGGGGGCGAAGTGGCCTTGATCCCATTTCTCCTCTGCCAGGCTGTCACCTTCCAAAGTTCCTCTGTCCTTGTGCTGTCGCGGGAAGTCAGTACATGTCCCTGTAGATCTCCTGCAGCAGGGGGTGCAGCGCGGCGTCCGACTCCGTCCTCTTGATGACCTGCACCAGCTGGGCGTGCTCGGTGACCAGCTGCCGCAGGTCCGCCATCTTCTGAAGAAGTTTCGGGAACAGAAAGGTGTCGTCTGGGTGGTTGTTCTGCAGGTGGAGTCTGAGCACGTGCACGATCCCCTCCTGCATGCTCTCAATCTGCCCGACGTTCAGGAGGCCCGGGCGGTCTACCCCAAAGGAAAGAACAGCCCAGTGAGTGATCACCACGGCAACGCCTCCAGGCTCCATCGCAGGAGACCCCCACGTCCTCTTTCACCTGCCTTTCTCCCCTGAAGCTTCGGGGCCCAGACGACACAGACCTGACTACAAGACAGCCAGAGGTTTCCAAGGTCACGCGGTCTCACCGAGGCCGACTGTAAACCGACTAGACCTTACATTTGCCTGGTTACCACCTGTCAGGTGAAAACCCCACACACTGGGGTAAATAACACTCCGATGGTGATAACCACCACCAGTTGTGCATAATATGGGAGATGAAATTCTTCCTCCTGAGGCAAAACTAGATATTCCGGTTCAAGTTTTTCACCAATGTTTCAGGACCCTGCCATGGAAATCTGGGGTTCGTGGTATGAAGCACCGTTACAGGGTTCCTGACAGCACCCAGGTGAGCAGAAGCAGAGGGAGACACGAATGGGGGGCAGATGCAGGTGGGGGTGCCAAGACCCGGGGCAGGAGGGCTAGTGCAGGACAGGCCAGTGTTCCCACCAGCTGACCTCCGTGGGGGAGCTCGCCCATGGGCACCACACTTTCACGACAGTCTCAGACCAGACGTCTTGCCCTTGGTCCAGAGTACCCCTGCCCCCGGCCCCAAACCATATTCAATAGGCAGTTTAAAGCGCCACTCACGACTACCATGTTCAAAAGCACTGCTCACAATGTGGATTTTTCTTTTCTTTCTGGTTGTAAAATATATATACAGTTTACCCTTGAACAAAGCGGGGGTTAAGAGTGCTGACCCCTGTGCAGTCAAACATACATGTCTAACTTTGGACTCCCCCCAAACTTAACTAGAGCCCCTGGGTATCTGCAGGGGATCAGTTCTGGGACCCCCCATGGACACACAAATCCACAGCTGCTCAAGCCCCTTATAAAATGGTGCAGATCAATGCACAGTCGGCCCACGAAGTCCCAACCAGGGACTGAAAATACTGTTCCCAGCCTGCATCATTTTATTAACCAATGTCACCGCAATAAATTCAATACAAAATTTTTTTAAAAATACTGTTTTTGATCCATGGTTGGTTGAATTCATGGATATATACCGGGGGACATGGAGGGTCAACTGTATATTTATTGAAAAGAATCCAAGCCTACGTGGACCCATGCAGTTCAAATCCATGTTGTTCAAGAGTCAACTGTAATGATTCAACGTTTTAAACAGAAATAAAATAAATAAATAAAGTGACCCCCTCTCATAATTTTAACCCCATCATAAAAGTTTATGGTTGTATCTCACCAGACATTTTTTTTTATCCTCACCCAAAGATATTTTTCCATTGAGTTTTCAGATAGGATGGGAGAGAAGGAGGGAGAAGACAGAAACATCTGATGTGAGAGAGACACATCGATTGGTTGCCTCCCACACGACTGACCAGGGCCAGGGATCAAACCTGCAACCGAGGTATGTGCCCTTGGCCAGAATCGAACCCGCGACTCTGGTCCACGGGCTGATGCTCTAACCGCTGAGCCAAACCGGCCAGGGCTCACCAGACATTTTCTGTATTGGATTGATATATGACTATAACTTCTTTTATGAACGTGTGATCACCTCATATAAATAGTTCAACGGCTTGGTAGCCACAACACACGTCCCGCCGACCAGAGGCCCGTGACGGATCGGCACAGCTGCGCCATGCCACACTTCTGCCAGAGCGTCGGGGCCCCCACCCGACTGCCCCGCTGGGGGAGCCAGGACAGACCTCGTGGGGCTGCGCTGTCCTCACCCAGCGCCCTGACGGCGTCTCTGCAGTGGCGGCAGGCTCGATTCTGAGTCTACCACGGGGCCAGCGCAGCTTCCAGAACTGGGGACAGGAGCCCCATCGGTCTCCCCGAACTGGGTAAGAGCAACAGACTTTACAGTAGGGCACTGACTTCTTAGACCCGGGCCAGTGCCATGTAAAGGAAAGTGACACGGGGCCAGAAATGTGGGGGCTGCTAAGCCAGCTTCCTGCAGAGAGGCCCAGACTTCCCTCCTTGGGATCACCGCCTTGAGCCGAGCACACTTGGTGACTGCTGTGGTGAGCTCCCGACGTCCCTTGTATAGCAATAGTGACCGCACGGGTTCCCACCTGCACGGGGCCCTTTATAGAATGCTGCGGTAATACAGCTGTAACACTGTAACAGTTACAATATACAGCCCTGCACTGCTTGCTTAACAGCAGGGTGCGACCTGAGACCCACGTGGCCGTGCCAGCGTCACAGCGCACTGACACCTAGACGGGCAGCCCGCCGCACCCTGGCGCAGGGTCCAGCCTGGCGCCCCGGGTGCGGCCTGCACCGCGTGTCGCGGCACCAAACCCCCCGGGTTAGTGCGGCACAGGAGGAAAGGACGTGGTCAGGACATAAACACGCGATGTGGAGGCTGCTGCCGGCGTACCACGGCCCCTGCCACGGAGATCGCATCTTCCTCCTGAGTGGGAAGCGTGCCCTCTACAGTAACGGTGCCAAGTGCACTGCGGTGGACGCACCGCCAGGAACGGTCGTCTGTGACCGAGCGTTAGGCCCCGCACGAGCGTGTGCTCACAGGTGTGTCACACCAGTGTCGCCACAGGCGCTGCCGCGGCCTCACCAGGCGACAGGAACTTTCAGCTCCGTTCTACTCTCGCGGGACCACCGCCGTGTGCGGGCCACGCCGACCAAGGTCTTACGCGTCCGTCACATGGCTGTATCGTATTTATACACCATACATTATCATTATCGATCACACCTGACACACTACTTGCTATGGTTATGGTATGTTCTAATTATAAATAGAGTATACAGCCCTGGCCAGTTTGGCTCAGCGGTTAGAGTGTCGGCCCATGGACCAGAGAGTCCCGGGTTCGGTTCCCGCTAAGTGCACGTACCTCGGTTACAGTTTGTCTCTGGCCCCGGTTGGGATCATGTGAGTGGCAGCCACTTGGTGTGTCTCTCTCACATCGATGTTTCTCTCTCTCTTCCTCCTTCTATCCCTCCCACTCTATCTGAAATAAATACAAAAATGTCCTCGGGTGAGGATAAAAAAAAAACCATAATAAAAATGAATAAGTAAATAAATATTGTATACATTTATATGTTATAAGTAGAACATACATAATGACATGTGATGCGGGATCAGTGTAACGCATTGCTCCCAGTGAGTGGCGATCAGGGACTCAGACGCCCCGACCCGCCAGCGCCTGCTCCACGGCCAGCGTCCACGACGGGAGCCTGTAAGTGACACGGCACCAGCAGGTTAAATCAGCCACTTACCTCCGCAGCAGATTATAGCAGCCACGAAAAGGGAGATGTCGCTGTCGTCCAGTTCCAAGGCGTTGAACTTCATGGCGAAGTCGAACTTGGGCTCCATGATGTCACAGAACGGTTTCCGGAGGCTCTTCAGGAACTCGCGCGTTATGAACCCATTTCCGTAGGCCACCAGCATCCCGTCTTTGTTCATCACGGACGACAGCATGGCGAAGATGGCCTCGTACACGCCGTACTTCAGCAGCGTGACCTGGTCGTTCAGGTCCAGGTTTGCGAAGCCGGGGATGGCCTTGGCGAACTCCGTGAGCTCCGTGACGGTCTCCACGGATGTGCACTGACAGCAGTGGAAGATGCGCACCTCCGCCTCCTTGTTCTGGATGCCGTTGGCCACCAGCTTGGCCACCAGCGTCTTCTCGGCCATGCACAGCGTCTCCATGTCGTGGATGACGAAAGGCTGCAAAGGAAGGCGCAGGAGGCAGTCAGGTAACTGGGGACAAGCTGTCCTGCTCATCGGTGAGCCGGCAGAAGCCGCTGTGCCCGGCCGCCCAGGAGAGGCGCGGTGCGCCGGGAATGCAGCCCCGTCCTTAGGAACCTCAGTCAGCGGGACGAGAAACCGCGCAGAGAGCTAACCGCAGAGCCCGGTGACAGCTAACAGCCCCCGCCCCACCCTGGGCGGGGCTGGTGGGGGCTTCACTGCTAAGAACGTGAAGTACTGACTTGGGCAATAAAGCTAACAAGAGAATATTAGCAAAGTGCGTTTACTGTTTTATAATGTTCTCTGAATTCCTAAATACTACTGCAGTAGCCTTAATTACCGTCATCCTCAATTTTACCATTTTATGCACTTTACGGAAAACTACATCTAACACTGGCTGTTGGATGAATGTATTCGGCATGTAGGTCTGTGCAACTCAGGAAGCTGGCATTCGTGCAGAAAAATGCAAGCGAGCTGTGCTGACGCCCTGAGACCTTCGGGCCGAGCCCCAAGTTCTGGAACAAGCGGAGAGCCGCCGGCAGCAGGCTACACGTCCCCACGCCATTTGCTCCTACCACTGGTCCTGCACTGTACGAGGATCCGGGGAGGGAAGAAGAGACTGCTGGCCATATGATTTGAAGCCGGCACGCCCAGAAGGGCACACCCGTCTGGCAGGGCTCAGAATGGGCACATGTGCCACCGCTGGCCAGAATCCATGCCAATGTGTGTGCAGAGCAGTGCAAAGAGGTGCCACCTGCTGAAGTACGCGAACAGAACACACGAGCAGCCTGTCACTTTAAACATCACTGCCCACGGGCATTGCCACATGCAACCCTACCTCTGGGCTCACGGAGCACAGAGAATCACAGCGCCTGCCACCTGCAGGCCCCCGTGGCTGCCTGGCACGCAAGCGGCGGGTGTGCAGGGGCAGTCTGACGGGTCGCCTTCGAAATGCTTTAACAATTAGAACGTGTGGTGTTTGGGAAGATAGCTCCACATCTGAGGCAAGGGGTTTGGTTTTGTTTTTGTTTTTTTTAATCCTCAGAGGATATTTTTCCATTGATTTTTAGATAGAGTGGAAGGGAGGGAGGGAGAGAGAGAAACATCAACATGAGAGAGACACATCTCACACGACCCCGACTGGGGCCAGGGATCGAACCTGCAACCCAGGTACGTGCCCTTGACCGGGAATCAAACCCGCAACCCTTTGGTCCTCAGGCTGACGCCCTAACTGCTGAGTCAAACCGGACGGGGTGCCAGGGGGTGTTTTTGAAATTACTGTGAATGGGCGAAAACATTATGCAGCAACATTTACAGCCAAATTCCTAAGCATCTCGGAGTGAGGAAGGGAGGCGAAAACGGCCTCTCCCTGAAGACCTGAAAAGAAGTCCGCTCACCCTTGTCTTAAAAGTCTGGGGCAGTTCCGCTGCCCAGGACGCTGGAGCTCAGGTTTAAGGTGCCAACGTTCACAGGATGGGCGACAGAGTTGTTCTGAAAGGGCGGATGGCAGGAGCCCTCGGTTCCAGAAAACAGACTGTCAGGCCACCTTGACTTGAATGAAGCCACTGGCTTTTTTTTGGTCCGTGCCCCTAGCGGGATCCGAACCCGGGACTCTCTGTTCCGCAGGCCAGCGCTCCCACCGCTGAGCCAGGCCGACCAGGGCTCCACGGGCTTTTTCAAGTGCATTCAGCAAGGAAAAAAGTGTTTTGTTTTTTTAATAAAAGAGTTTCACGGTCAAAAAATGTTGAGAAACAGCGAGTTAAAAGGCGCAGGGCCTCCCAGATTTGTAACGTGCGTGGGCTGTGGACTTGGACCCCAGGGCAGGGCGAACATGGTTCCCAAAGTGTCTGGTTACAGGACTCCCACAGGGCCCAAGTGCAAAGTGAAGCCAGGGAGCCCTCTGTGAAAAAACGGGTGAGAATTTCAAGACAGCAACCGCTCAGCGCTCCGCCCAGCGTGGGCCCCGAAGCAGGGCTGGGGAACAGACACCGCCCCGGGCTGGCCCCCCGACGACTTTTATGGGAAACGCAGTCTCATAAAGGTGGGCTCAAATGGTAACAGATATTTCATTTCACTTTTATAAAATCATCACTTGGATTTTAGAAGGCAGACCTCATTAACTGGCAAATTTGCAAACCAGCTGACTTCAAAACAAGCGGTAACGTTCAGAAGCCAATGCTCACGAAAGCTCGAGAAACTGTAGCTGAAATACTCGCACGACTGCCAGACGTTACCGACAAACACTCATGACAGCGCGACGTGAAAGGTCCGTGCAGCTGATATTTCACTTTGGAGTGTGCCTCTTACTCAAGTCTGAATAGGAACGCATCTGACCTTGCGGTGGTCGTTTCAAACGAATACACGAAGCACGAGTACACAAAGCACAAACACACGGAGCACGAGCACACGGAGCACAGAGTACGAGCACACGGAGCACAGAGTACGAGCACACGGAGCACAGAGTACACGGAGCACAGAGCACGAACACACGGAGCACGAGCACACGGAGCACAGAGCACGAGCACACGGAGCACGAACACATGGAGCACGAGCACACGGAGCACGAGCACACGGAGAAGAGAGCACGAGCACACGGAACACGAGCACACGGAGCACGAGCACACGGAGCACAGAGCACGAGCACACGGAGCACGAGCACACGGAGCACGAGCACACGGAGAACAGAGCACGAGCACACAGAGCACGAGCACACGGAGCACAAGCACACGGAGAACAGAGCATGAGCACACGGAGCACGAGCACACGGAGCACGAGCACACGGAGCACAGAGCACGAGCACACGGAGCACGAACACATGGAGCACGAGCACACGGAGCACAAGCACACGGAGAACAGAGCACAAGCACACGGAGCACGAGCACACGGAGCGCGAGCACACGGAGCGCGAGCTCACGGAGCACGAGCACATGGAGCACGAGCACACGGAGAACAGAGCACGAGCACATGGAGCACGAGCTCACGGAGCACAAACACACGGAGCACGAGCACACAGAGAACAGAGCACGAGCACATGGAGCACGAGCACACGGAGCACAAGTACACGGAGCACGAACACACGGAGCACGAGCACATGGAGCACGAACACACGGAGCACGAGCACACGGAGCGCGAGCACACGGAGCACAAACACACGGAGCACGAGCACACGGAGAACAGAGCACGAGCACACGGAGCATGAGCACACGGAGCACGAACACACGGAGCACGAGTACACGGAGCACGAGTACACGGAGCACGAACACACTGTGAGAACTGTAAACAGCTCGAGGCACAGAGCTGCCCACCCCACGCAAGGCCGGCAGGCTCCCAGCTCACGCTGCTCACACCCACCCGTCCTGTGTGTGCTACGATATTTCTTATAACAATCCGTTTCCAAAACACCCTGAGTCAGCATTTCTACGAACAGTTAGGCAGTGTCGTCGTCTAGGAAACATCTGTGAGTTACTAGCATTACTTCGGATGAAATTATTTAATGAATGTTTGTTATACGTTTCTAGGAACAGTATAAAATACTAAGTCTGGTTTTCAATCCAAAGACAACTTAAGCAGTATGCATACTATGTCAACCAAGTGCGAGGGAAAGCCCACGGGTGCCAGGCAGCGGGTCCAAGGGGCAGTGCTGGCCCAGGAGGGGGCCGGGCTGGGTCCAGAGGGCCCCAGATATTGGGACTAATGCTGGGACTCCTCCTCCGCCGCTCATCTTAGAACCTGTTCTCAGCCACATGTCGAAAATTAGTCTCCTTGCTTCCTTTTTTTTTTTTCTCTCTTCCAAACAAGACACTTTACTGTGTGACTCAGTTGGCATACCAGGCTGGCTGCAAATGACTCACAGTTTAGTCTAAAATCCAATTACATTCTCAGAGGATAAACACTTTTCGTAACTAAAAATACTCAGACACTAAAGACAATTCCTGACAATCTTGAGTAACATGGGGATCTTTCAAGTCAACATATGCTGCCGCCTTCATCTGAACGGAATCGGGTCCTGATACACTTGCTGGATTTTATTAAAAAGTAGCAGCAACGCTTGGCTGTCACCTTCTATTCTGAACTGCTCAAGTCTAAGCAGCGCTGAAGAGTCATTGTTTTAACTGAGGACCCGCACCCATTTTTTTATTAATTTATTTTTGTTACAAATGTTTCTCCTTTTCCTGCACCCATTTTCCAGAGATGAGCTTGCTACCAAAACCAGGGGCAGCCAAGACTAAGTGAGAATGAGGGTGCATGTGTGAGAGTGCATGAGTGTGCATGAGAGTGCATGAGTGTGTGTGCACATATGTATGTGAGTGCATGAGTGCATGAGTGAGAGTGCATGAGTTTGCATGAGTGAGGGTGCATGAGTGTGCACATATGTATGTGAGTGCATGAGTGTGCATGTTTGTGAGAGTGCATGAGTATGAGTGTGTGCATATGTGAGTGTGCAGGGCGTAAGTGTGCACGAGTATGCGTGTGTGTGAGAGTGGCGTGTGTGTTGTGAGAGTGCATGTGTGAGTGTGCATGAGGGTGCATGTGTGAGTGTGCATGTGTGCCAATGCACTTGTGTGCTGGGGCCTGAGCCCTTAGCAGCCGGGAAGCAAACAGCACAAGACTTCGAAGCTCCAGGGCATCTGGTCTGCGGCTGCTCCCTGGAAGACCCGCCACCCCACACCTCCCCTCAGCCCAGTGCCTTTAAAGGCTCTGGAAAATCCCTCCTTTGGAAGTCATATTCAGAGGGGAGCCATGTTCCCCCAGCTCCTCAGTGACATCTGTCCCTGTCCCCATCAAATCAAGGGGCAGTGAGGGCCCTGACAGGCTCCGAGCTGACGGCGAAGGGCCTGCTCACTTTGGGCTCCGCGCTCTGAAGTCTCAGGGGCTCGAACCAGCCTGTGCCCAGATGGAAACAGACACGGGCTCCACCCCTCCACCCACCCCCCTCAGCTAAAACCCATCTTTCCCCAAGCGACTGAAACGACCGGCTTCCAAGCGGCCCCTGCCTCTGCTGAGAGCCCTCAGTGCGGCCCCCCTGGTCCGCCCGGCATCCTAGCAGGTTCCCAGTCAACGTCCAGCCTTAGCCTCACTGACCCCCGGCCACGGAGGACGTTGCCACAGAACAAAGGCGTGGTCCAGTGCAAGCATGAATTCGTCTCCCGCTTCTAGCAAACCAGCGCCTGCCTTCAAATTAAAAATCTGCGCAGCACCTCGGGGCCAAGTCCGGGTGACAGCTCAGGAGCTCCCTGCGCTGGCCTGGCAGGCCCTGCAGGGCTTCTCCTGGGCTGGGGGGAAGAAGCCCCACCCTGAGTGATGGCAAAGCAGCCCCTCCCTGCTCCGGGGTCAGTGCCTGCGCCCCGACAAGTTCAGGGTGTGTGAGTAAATCTGTTTACAGCCTAAACAAATCCATAATCCCCTCATCCCACAACACACCCAGGCGGGCTGGCGTCCTTGCAGCTCCGTCCACACTGGACACATCCTCTCCAAACCCCAAGCTGGGTACTTGAGAAACAGGCTTGCTCCCTGACCCGTGCCAGTGTGCGGAGCTTCAGGGAGGACGGTCGCATCAAGGTGACTAGGTCAGGATCAGCCTGGTCTCCCCCACAGGTTCCCCACCAACAGACTGAACTGCTTTCTAAAGCAAGGGAAATGTTTAGGCTGCAGTCCGCAGGGTCCACTGTGGTGACAAAACCTAGGCTCTGGGCAGAGATTCAGGCAGGGATGGTGGGCGTCCCGCCCGTCGGCTCCTTCTCCTGACTGAGCCCATAGAAACGCAGAGGCCGCGCCACCCCGGGAGCTCCGAGTGGGGGACACAGAGAGGACCCGCGGTGGGAGGTGAGCCTGGCTCGGAGCAAACCGTGCGACACCTGGACATGTGGTCGGCAGGTGCGGGGCAGGGGCAGGCACCCCCCTAGCAGTGCACTGAATCCTGTCTTTCCGACACCGTGAAGCCCAATCCCAGATGACTGGCCCATTATTAATCTCCTTAAAACCAAAAGACAGATTCTTCTCGGAGGGTACCTGCTGCCCAGACGCCGTCGGCTCTGGCCGAGGGAGACGGGGCTCCTTCTGGGACGCGTGGATCTCAGTGAGTCTCCCAGAAGGACACTCCAAGTGAATCAGATTAATATTCAACACGAGTGTTTAGTTAAGAGTAAGGATGAGCCCTGGCTGGTGTGGCTCAGCTGGGTGAGCGTTGACCCATGCGCGGAAGTCACTGGTTTGATTCCTGGTCAGGGCACATGCCCAGGTTGCGGGCTCCATCCCCAGCAGGGGGCATGCAGGAGGCGGCCATCGATATTTCTCATTGATGTTTCTCCCTCTCCCTTCCTCTCTCTCTCTCTCTAAAATCAATACAAACATATTTTAAAAAGCATAAAGATGACTTTTAAGTTCGCTTTAAATCCTGAAAATTCAAGGGAGAAAGAGAAGATCTAGAAAGATCTGAAAAGATCTGAAAAAGCCCTGGCCTGCTTGGCTCAGCAATTGGCGCGTCGGCCTGCGGACCAGAGCGCTGTGAGTCTGATTCCTGTCAAGGGCATGGACCCTCGGTTGCGGTTTGGTCCCCAGCCCAGGTGGGGGCCCTATGGGAGGAAACCAGTCGATGTGTCTCTCTCACATGGTTGTTTCTCTCTCTCCTCTCTTCCTCTCTCCTTCCCTCCCTCCCACTCTATCTGCAAATCAACCAAAAAAAAAAAAAAAAAGAAAGAAAAATACTTGGGTGCGGATTTTATAAAAATCAAAATATTTGGTTACTCTAATTTTGGGCTACACTTACTAATCCATTTCAGGATAAAAATGCTAAGTTAAAAGATTAGCTCTGGCCGGGTAGCTCCGTTGGTTAGAGTGTCATCCTGATTCGCCAAGGTTGTGGGTTCGATCTCTGGTCAGGGCACATACAAAAAGCAACTAACGACTCAACAAGTGGAACAACTAAGCCATCTCTCCAGCCCCCGTCCTCTCTCTCTCAAATCAATTTTAAAAAAAGGTTATTTTGCTTTAACCCCTGTGATCCAGAAAGGGTCTGATGTGCACGACCCTCTGGGCTGCCGTTGCGGGCGAGGCTCCCCGGTTTACGAGAGTTCGCGTGAACCCTCCTAAAATGCCCCAGCCTCTAACGGGAGAATGCACTGAAGAATGAAAAGACTCAGTAAAAAAGAGGTTCGGTTTGTTCATGAAAGTAAGGAGCTTGTGAAATGCTTTATTTTCCTGTGACTAGAAATTCCAGCTTGTAATTCCCAGTAAGGATTTGCTGCAAGCTATTCATTAGCACAGATGAAACCTGTTACACTCGGCTCAGCGGAAAACGCCAAGTGTCTGTATTTGCCAACCGCGGGCCGTCCCCCTCTTTGAAGGCAGCTCTGAGATTAGTCCCGAAATGGAGACAGATCTGGTTACGGATGGGGTGAGGGCGGGGTGACGCTAGGCTGGGCAGGGGGTGAGGTGCAGGGGGTCCCCAAGGGGCACTCACAGAGGCTCCCGAGGAGGTCCAGAACAGTCCAAAAAGACAGTCAGGTTTCTATAAACAAACACCCTTTGCAAGCCCCGAGATGCCACTATATCCTCAATGAAGAGAGAGGTGTGGGGGGGTCAAGGGGAGGCAGTGGTTTGGGGAGAAGGGCTACAGGAACACCTTTTGGATGGGAAGTGAATGGTTCCATTTTCTGTTATTAAAATGGCATAATGGGGATTTTTAGAAAATGCACTTCAGAAACAATCCTAGAATCTGGCAGCTATTAACTAGATTGGGGGGGGGGCTGTTAATTACACAGTCATTAGAATCACTTGGTTGCTAGGAGCATTTGGGTAGATAAAGCCCAGAAGATAGGATTTGTTGTCAAGCTACATTTCGGACCTCTGAATGAAGTATTTCCATCCCGTTGTCTCTTGGTTGCCTCGGGGGTAAATATTACTTTCCCAGCGTTTGGTACCCGTGTTCTCAACCCTCCCCTACTCTGGCTGACACGTCACCAACGGAACACTCCAGACAGACGCTACCACAGCAGAGACACCTACTGGGTTGTTGCTGGCCTTCCCGGCGAGGATGACCCTGGCCTTGACCTTGTTCATGTTGAAGTTCTTCAGGTAGGCCTCGTAGATCCTCTTGGCGAGGGATTTGAGATCCGCAGTTTCAGAATCTTCTATGTCATGTTCACACGTAAGGATTTCTGCTTTCAATTTTGCTTTCTCAGATCTGGGCATTCGTCCAAACCGGATTGCTGGGAGTGGAGGGAGAAACGGGATAAGGGGCGAACAAGCAGGCAGGACGTTCACAAGCGAGTGCGGCTCTGAGAACACGGACAGGTAAGGTCAAATCCGCCTCTCCCTCCCACTCGACTTTCCACTTTGGGAGAGATGAAAGTGAAACTGCATTAATCCCGGACCTGTTCGGACGGTTACAATAAAAAGCAACAGCCCGGCCCTGGCCGGTTTGGCTCAGCGGTTAGAGCATCGGCCTGCGGTCCGGAGAGACCCGGGTTCGGTTCCCGCTAAGGGCATGTACTTCGGTTGCAGTTTGTCCCCGGCCCTGGTTGGTCGTGCGGGTGGCAGCCACTCGATGTGTCCCTTTCACGTCGATGTTTCTCTCTCTGTCTCTCTCTTCCTCTCTCTCCCTCCCACTCTATCTGTACAAAAAATGGAAAAATATCCTCGGGTGAGGATTAAAAAAAAAAAAGCAACAGCCCGGCCAGTGTGGCTCAGTGGTTGAGCGTCGACCCTGCACCAAGTCACCGGTTCGATTCCCAGTCAGGGCACATGCCCAGGTTGTGGGCCTGATCCCCAGTGGGGGGCGTGCAGGAGGCGGCCCATCGATGTTCTCTCTCATCGATGTTTCCATCTCTCTCTCCCTCTCCCTTCCTCTTTCTCTAGACTCAATAAAGGAAAAAAAAAGGCAACAGCATGAATCACTTCTTGGGCGGGATGGGCGTGCGGCTGCCAACGCCTAACCGGTCCTTTGGGCTGGAGAGGTGGAAACAAGTCAGTTTGTATCACACCTCCTTTTCCCAGAAGGCAGCCACGCGACTCTTGTGAACGCGTTATTTTAAATGTGCCTTCCCAGAAATGGCACGTTCTAAAATTGGAATATGATCGAATGCAATTAAATTCACAGTGGGGTGAGGTGCTCAGAATGGCACCTGTTCCTACCTACGACAGGAACGTCACGGCGCCCCCGTGAGGGTGGCTGGTTTTCAAATCTGACATCGGTGAGGCTTACCTCCTGAAGTTTCTCACGGTACCTCCGGGGGCTGTGGGGGCCCTCGATGTGGGGCGTTCCTGTCCTTAGGCTATTACAGTCACAGAGTGATCTGGGCATTAAATGCTGCAGCGCATTCATTCCAACACAGTCGGTTCCGACCGAACGGGGGAGGTGAAGCGAGGCACGGGCTGGGAAAACGCAATCGACGACCTTACCTACCGTTATGGGACATCCCGACCGAAAGGCACTTGTGGAAACGACAGTATTGGCACTTATTTCGATTCTTTTTCTGAATCTTGCAGCTACGGTCGCACTTGTCGTAGACCAGCTTCAGTCGAATTGTTCGCCGGAAGAACCCCTGTGAGATGGACACATTGATGAAATCAACATCATCTCGGGCTGTTCCTGTATGATCTCTTCTAAAAGGAACTGAGTCTAGAGAAATACTTCTGAAAATTCTGATATAACGGGGACACAATGAACATTTCTTTTTTTTTTATTATTCCTCACCCGAGGATATTTTTCTATTTATCATTAGATAGAGCAGGAGGGAAGGAGAGAGAGAGAGACAGACAGACAGAAACATCGATGTGATAGACACATTGACTGACTGCCTCCCACACAACCCGACCAGAGCTGTGGACGAACCGCAACCGAGGTACGTGCCCTTGACCGAAATCGAACCCGCGACTCACTGGTCCATAGGCCAACACTCTAACCACTGAACCAAACTGGCCAGGGCACAAATAGAAACATTTTAATTTCATTACATGTAAAATTAGAAACAAGAAAATGAGGCAAAATTCAAAGTACTTTCCAAGTGTCCTCATCTGGCTTGGAAAGACACAATTATAATCTTCCTGAGAGTTACATGATCCTGTTAAAATTTGCACAAATTTAACTTTTTCCTCTCATGTGACATACCTATATTTGTGATGAAAAACTTTCTAGGAATTTTTATAAGAGAATTTTAACTCCCTAAAAGACAAAAATTATAATATAGTATGATAAAGGAAGCCAGCTTTATGTAAACAATTTTCTTGCTTTATAAAAAGCACCTTAAACTGTATCCAGTAAGAAAAAAAACTTTATTTTTCATACTTAAAAATAAAACTGTATTTAAGAACTCCAAACAAAAGTAGCTCAGCCATGCAGAAAGGCACACGGTGGGAGAAGTCGTGAAGGCGTTCATATTTGAGGGTGGTTTTCTTTCCTCTTTGCTTTCCATCATTCTTCCACATTATTAATTTTTTTAATCCTCACCCGAGGATATGTTTCCATGTATTTTCAGACAGAGTGGGAGGGAGAGAGAGAGAGAAACGTCCCTGTGAGACACAGCGACTGGCTGCCTCCCGCACAAACTGAGGTACGTGCCCTTGACCAGAACTGAACCCACGACTAGGCTGAGGGCTGATGCTCTAACCACTGAGCCAAACTGGCCAGGGCTTTCTTCCACATTTTGCCCGGTAGGCCTGACTGGACCACAGGAGACGGGATGGCAATGTCTTGGGGAATGTAAGAGGCAGGTTCATGTTTTCATTTGATTGGTCATCTAGGTTTGCAGAGCAGGGTGGCCGGAAACTGTGTGTGGCTGTGAGGGAGGGTGAGAAAGAATTTTAAAAGTCAAGGTGTAGAGGCACCCTGGCTCACGTGGCCCATCCTCCCCGTGCACAAGGCTGGCTCACGTGGCCCACCATGTGCACAAGTGGCTCACGTGGCCCACCCTCCCCGTGTGCCAGGCCGGCTCACGTGGCCCACCCTCCCCGTGCACGAGGCCAGCTCACGTGGCCCACCCTCCCTGTGCACCAGGCCGGCTCACGTGGCCCACCCTCCCCGTGCACGAGGCCAGCTCACGTGGCCCACCCTCCCCATGCACCAGGCCAGCTCACGTGGCCCACCCTCCCCGTGTGCCAGGTTGGCTGGAGGCAGGACGTCAGTGTCTGAAGAATGCAGAGTGTGCAGCGTACCATTAGAGGCTGTGGCATTTTCCAAAAGTTAGTAAACATGCCCAGCGTGTGCAAGAAAAGGGACTTCCGACTTTAACCAGCAGTCACGTGACTAACTCTCCCACATCTCGCGGACACGAAATGCCAAGCCTGAGATGTACGTATAATCCTGAACGTCTGCAATGCTGTGGGAGCCTCAGGGTGTCACAGGAGGCGGTCCCTCTTACTGTCATGCTGTAAAGCCACGGAAGGGCCGGTGACCCAGTGGGCAGAATGCTGGAGACACGGCCAGACCTCCCGACCTGCTGGCCCTGGGTCACGTGTGTGGCGATCTGGCTGAGCGAGCATGAGAGCGACGATATGCGCCGCGGTTGGGGTGAAGAGACCCCAACACGCAGGAAGGGGTGCCGGGGGCCAGGAGCAGCGGGGGAGGGACAGCACCAGGTCTGTTGTCACCTGCCACGCGCTGTGAGACACTGTAGGTCTCGGATCGCTGTGACAACCACGGCCTTCCCTGACAGTCTGGTGAGGCTGAGGGAGAAGGGGGCCAAAGCTCTCGGACCTTGTCCCCAAACAAAGGGATCGCCCTTAACGTGGTTTATTCTCCTTTAAAGAACACCCCCCCCTAAGGCGTTTAGCAAGCAGAGCCCAGCAACCTGCCAGAGACTCTGAAGAGATTAATCCGCGGCTGAGGTCAGTTTCGCTCCGCGGCCTGCGGCCGATCTGTGTTCGTAACAACCATGTGCGTCTGAGGTACAAGGAAGCGCACACACCGTCCCTGAAGCAGGCCACCTGTCTCCTCCTCCAGGGCCCACCGTACCTTGCAGCCTTCACACGCGTGAACCCCGTAATGGTAGCCCGAGG
The DNA here is from genome assembly GCF_014108415.1 of Molossus molossus. NCBI lineage: Eukaryota > Metazoa > Chordata > Mammalia > Chiroptera > Molossidae > Molossus > Molossus molossus. Next base: position 2,956,265 of record NW_023425362.1, read on the forward strand.
CTTTGTCCCCACAGATTCTGCATTCAATGTTCAACGCTGTATTGGAAGACTCATCGGTGCTGCCAGAGACCACGGGATAAGTGACCGATGAGGGACTTGAAGCCGGTGAAAGGGTGTCTGAGAACAGACAGGAAAGACGAATGAATCTTCAAAGCGTCCCCAGTCTCGGTCTAAATCAGCTCTATGAGGACAGGGTGTCACAAGTGAGGAGGCGTCCGCTGGAAGGCGGGCTCCCAGCCTGAGTCGGCCCGTCCGGGGTTGTCCCACCCCCTTCCGTGCCCCTAGGACTGCTGTCACGCTGGCATCACCAAGATGCCTCTGGACCCACAGACCTGGTGTCCCAGACCCTCCACCCGTGGCTCCCCGGGCCCCCGCACTTGACGCGCCCTAAGAACTCGTCACTCGTGCGCTTGCTTCCGGCGCTTCTGCCGTTGTTAGCTCAGCCAACGGCACCAGAACAGCACAGAGACCCCGCGGGCGACGCGCGCAATCCGCGAAAGAAAAAATCAGCTGGGCTGTCTTAAAATCAAGCCGAGAAGAACAGATACGACGCATGGTCTTAGCCGAAAGGCCAAGAAGCGATGGACTGTCTTAAAATGAAAACCTCTGCTCTGCCAAAGACACTGCTAGGAAAATGAAGAGACAAGCCACAGACTGGGAGAAACAATCATCTGTAAAGTATGCATATCTGATACAAGATTTTAAACCAAATATACAAAGAAGACTTAAAACTCAACAGTAACAATACAACTCCACTAAAAAATGGGCAAAGGTCTGCACGGACACCTCACTAAAGAGGTACAGGCTGCACGTGAGCATATAAACAGATGTGTAATCACTGGTGATTAGGAAACGGAATTAAAACAACAGTGAGACATCACTACACACCTATCAGAGTGGCTAAAATCCAAAAATCTGACGACGCCAAGTGCTGGCATGGATGTGGAGCAATGGGAACTCTCACTGGTCGCTGATGGGAATGCAACATGGTGCAGCCACTTTGGAGGACAATTTGGCAATTTCTTATAAGCAAATGTCTTATAGGAATTACATTCCTAGATATTCACCCAAGTGACTTGAAAACGTATGTCCACACATAAACCAAACACGAATGTCCGCAGCAGCTTTATTCATAATTGCCAAAATCAGAAGCAACCCAGAAGCACAGGGGTGTTTTGGAGGTCGTGAAACCATCCATACAAAAATGTGACAGTGGCTACATGATACTATGCACTTGTCAAAATCCACAGAACCTTACAGGACAGAGTGAACCTTTAATGTTGCAAATAAAACAAAAACAATTCAGGAGGCGTGGGGAGCTCAGGACGGAAGGCAGAGCGCCCCAAGAGATTTACGGTACTACAAACATCTGTGACAACCTCGCTGCAGGAGAGACGGGGCTGGCCAGTGAAACCTTGGACATGAGTGGAGTCGGAGACTCCAGGCACATAGAACTGACATGAGGCCGTAGGTCAGCTGATGAAGTAGCCGACAGGGGGATGGGTTAGCAATTCTGAAACCACTATACATGTGCTTGGAAATGGACAGTTCATTAAAGGAACGGTGGATGGCAGGAGCTGGGTTTCTCACTGTGGGAGGGGAAGGTGCAGACAAGCAAGAGGAGGAGGGCAGAATGACCCACATGGTGATGGGTCTGCTGTAAACAGCAGCAGGAACTCACGTCTACCTTACTATAGAGGCCGATGACCACATATGGAAGTATCTGTAGATAGGTGTGCACACATGAGTTGATGTGTCTCTGCTGTATCAGCTGAGAGAATGATTAGAAGGGACGATGGCTGGGACTGTCCTGGAGCTGGATATCGTCCTAGCTCCCTGCTCACAGTGGGAAGTCTCAGAACTCATGAGGCATTTGGAAAAGCACTCAAAAGGGCTCTGCCTCAGTATCGGGCAAAATTACCTTTAGAGTCAACACAAAGCTTAAAAACAAGACCTGAAAGGACAAAACATCTTCCAAGTAACTTAACTGCATCCGAGAACAAAGCACAAGAATATGACAGGAAAAATAAATATCCGTCAACCTGGTTCACAATGTATGACATCCAATAAAAAATGACAAAACACATAAATAAGCAGAAAATATGACCCATACTAACGAGAAAAATCAATGAGCGGAAACTGACCCAGAAATGACACAGTAGGTAGATTTTGTAGACAAGACGTTTTAAAAAGTTTTTATGACTGTATTGTAAACGTTCAAGAAGCTACATGAAAGACTGAACATGTTACGTAGAGAGAGGGGATAAAAAAAAAAAACAACCCACAAATCATGCTTCCAGTGATGAAAACGATAATATCTGATGACTGCAAAAGGGAGATTAGTCAACTCGGAGACATAGCAAAATAAACTATCCAAGATGAAACATAGATTGAAATAAGACTGGGCAAGGAAAAAAAAGAACATAGTTTCATCTGTGCAATCTATCAAATATTTAAGGAAGAAATAAAATCAGTTCTATGGAGATGCTTCCAGAAAACTAAAGATAAGAGAATACTTCCTAACTCATCCATGAGGCCAGCATTAATCCGATACCAAAGCCAGACAAAGACTACCAGAAAACAGAGCCAATATACCTCATACACACAGATGCAAACATTCTTAAAATGTTAGCAAGTAAAATCCAACAATATATGAAGAGGGTAATATATGATGATCGAGTAGGATTTATCCTGGGAGCAAGGTTGTCCTAACCTCTGAAAATCAAACAATGTAATTCACTATGTTAATCAAACTAAGAAAGAAAAACAATTTGATTGTCTTACTCAATGCAGGAAAACGTACTGGAAAAGATCCAACATCAATTCTTGATCCAAATTCACAGAAAACTAGAATTAGAAGGGAACTTCCTCAACTTGATAAAGAATATCTATTAGAGCCCTGGCCGGTTTGGCTCAGCGGTTAGAGTGTCAGCCCGGTCCAGAGGGACCTGGGTTTGGTTCCCAATGCAACCCCAATCACTGTCTCAGCAGACTTCTTGGGTATAAACTGACATACTGATTCTAAAATGTATATGTAAATGCAAAGGACCTAGGACACTCAAACATCTTCAGAAAAGAAGAATAAAGTTGCTGGCCAGAGTGGCTCAGCTGGTTGTGCGTCGTTCCATGAACCAAAAGGTTACTGGTTCGACTCCCAGTCAGGGCACTTGCTCGGGTGTTGGGCTCAATCCCCAGTAGGGGGCGTGCGGGAAGTAGCTGATGCATCAATGTTTCTCTCTCTCTCCCTTTCTCTCAAAAAAAAAAAAAAAATCAATAAAAACATATTTTTTAAAAAAAGAAGAAAGTTGAAGGACTTATGCTCCTTGACTTCAGGCCTTATTATAAAGTAATCAGGAATCTTTGACTGCTGTCAAATGAGACACACGCGTCAATGGGACTGAATAGGGTCCAGGAACAGACCCCCCACCTACAGTCAGTCGGTCCTTGACAAAGGTACAAAGTTGATTTAGTGGGGACCGTGGACTTTCTAACAAACCGTGCTAGAACAATGATAAACGCAAACGAAAGGACAGAAACAAGTTTTGATCATGTATAAACATGAACTCAGCGCATCTTACACATCGTTGTACACCTGAAAATACAAACTTCCAGAAGTGACTTTGGTCAACGATTTCTTAGCTGTGACACGAAAAGCATGATCATGGAAGAAAACAGCACTGACACACTGGGCTTCGTCGAGATTAACGATGCCATGCTTTTCGAAAGGCGCTGTTAAGAGGAAGAGAAGACAAGCCACAGACACTGAGAAAAAATTCATAAATCACACAACTAATGAAGTACTTATACCCAGACTATATAAATCACAACAAACAATAGTAAGAAAACAAACAACTCAATTTAAAAATGGGTCAAAGCCCGGCCAGTGTGGCTCAGTGATTGAGCGTCAACCCATGCATCAGAGGTCCCCGGTTCGATTCCCGGTCAGGGCACATGCCCGGGTTGTAGGTCTGATCCCCAGTGAGGAACATGCAGGAGTCGGCCAATCAATGTTCTCTCTCATCGATGTTTCAATCTCTCTCCCTCTCCCTTCCTCTCTAAAACTCAATAGAGAAATAAATAAATAAATAAATGAAAATGGGTCAAAGCCTGGCTGGTGGCTCGCTGGTTGAGCGTCGACCCATGCACCAAGAGGTCACCAGTTCGATTACTGATCAGGGTACATGCCCAGGTTGTGCGCCCGTACCCGATCCCCAATGGGGGGCATGTAGGAGGCGGCCAATCAATGTTCTCTCTCATCACTGTTTCTATCTCTCTCTCCCTCTCCTTTCCTCTCTCTCTCTCAAATCAATAAAGGAAAAAAATTTTTTTAAAAAATAGTCCATGCCCTGGCCGGTTTGGCTCAGCAGTTAGAGCATTGGCCTGCGGTCCAGAGAGACCCGGGTTCGATTCCCGCTAAGGGCAAGTACCTCGGTCATAGTTTGTCCCTGGCCCCGGTTGGGTCGTGCAGGTGGCAGCTACTCAATGTGTCCCTTTCACGTCAATGTCTCTCTCTCTCTCTCTCCCCCTCCCCACTCTATCTGAACAAAAAATGGAAAAATGTCCTCAGGTGAGGATAAAAAAACAATGGTCGAAAGATTTCAACCAAAGCATCACCAAAGAAGATACAAGGCAAACTAAACGTGCCAGAAGATGCCCCGCGCCCCCTGCTCCCTGTTCTGCGCTATGGCCCACGGCCACCGTCAGACCCCCGTGCACACGCCTGTCGACGTCTGTTCCCAGCTGGGTGCAGAGCACACACCTCGCCTGCACACAGGTTCCGTCCGTGCGCACCACTCCCCGCCGCGGAAATGCTCCCTTCCCCACTCGGTCACGAAAACCTTCCAGGGGCGGGACGAGTGCTGGGGAAACGTGCTCCAGGCCAGAAACTGGACACGAGAGGATCCAGGGAGGGGCAAGGACCCCGAGAGCCTTCTCTCGACTCCCCAGGCGAGCCTGTTTCCCCTCTCGGAGTCCAAAGCCACATCCACGCCCAGCCACAGGCTCGTCTACACCCACCTCCTTCAGTCCCTACCCAAGACCCCCTGCTGCCAGGAAGCCCCGTGAGCATTCGGCCCACACAGGGGCCCTTCAAACCAGGGGCAGCTCAGTGCCCGTCACCCTGGGTCAGCCGAGACGCCGCCTAGACAAGGACGCGTTTCTGGTGGCTTCCCTCCCAGCGACACGCCGGTCGCCTGACTAGCCCCATGTTTCTTTCTATCCTCCCCGTCGTCCTTGATGCCGGCAGTGGTCACGTGCCCGTCCAGATGAAAGAGGGAGTCGTTTTTATTCCGACAGGGGCCCCCGCTTTCATGAAATACGGGACAGGGCCAAGGCAGGCCACCTGCCATCGTAGGGAAGGCGCCACCGCAGGCAGATGCAAGTCCTCCCGCTAAAGAGAACAGCGCTCTCTGCAGAGACGGTGTCCCCAGAGCGCGTCCCAGGAAGCCGCGCACGCACCTGTAATGACGGATCCGTCGGATCCCGGGCCGCTTCCCAAATACTGGTAATCGGTAAAGCTGAAGCTGCCGGAGCTGTCCTCACCGATGGACTGAGAAATGTCTTGGATGTTTCCCATTTCCTGCAGGAATTCTTCCGACAGCGGGCTTTCCAGGTCCTCAGCCTCGAGCGGGAAGAGGGGGCAGATCGGGCTTTCCGTGTCCACCATCCTGGCCCGAGGGCTGGCGGCCGCTGCGCCCACCGCTGCGGGAGACAGAAGCAGCCGGTGAGGCCGACGGAAGACACCGGCTTCCCGCTCACGGGAACCTCATTTACCAGTGAGGACATCCGTGGACCCCTCATCTAGAAACCAACGTCACTGACCGTCCTACTCGGCTGGTCTCGAAAAGCACATTACGAGAGTGAAAATGCCTACACACGAAATTCTGTTCTTTTTTCATCCTCACCCGAGGATACTTTTCCATTTATCTTCAGATACAGTAGGGGGCACGGAGAGGGGTAGGGAGAGGGAGAGGGAGAGAGAGACAGAGACAGAGAGAGACACAACGACTGGCTGCCTCCCACACAACCCCAACCAGGGCTGGGGACAAACTGCAACCCAGGCACGTGCCCTTGACCAGAATCGAACCCTTTGGTCCGTGGGCCGATGCTCTAACCGCTGAGCAAAACCGGCCAGGGTTCAACACAAAATGTTTAAGGCACCATCGCCGCCCAGGCCGGGAACCAGCCATTCGTCACTAGTCACACTGCATGCTGAGCTCAACCCACCGTGTCTCAGGTGACAAGGCAGCGGTGGACACAAAGTCCCTCCCAGAACACCCTTCTGGCGGGGACACGGACGGGGAAAAAGTAAACAAGTCCACGCACAGCGTGTCGGATGGTGATGTGACGCTGCAGGGAGAGCGGATGGGAAACGGACTCTGCCTACCCGAGCAGGCCAGGGATGGACGGCCTTGCTGACCAGAGAGACAGCAAGCGCTGGAGGACGAGGGAGTGAGCACATGTCTAGGGAAGAACGTTCCAGCAAATGGAACCGCACATACAGAGGCCTCAGGACAGAAGCACGCAGGTCAGTACCTGCTAGAAATAAGCAAGCCAGCGTGGCTCAGGCGGGGGCAGGGGGACAGCAGGAGGGACCAGCAGTCAGCACAGGAGGGTACAGTACTATAGCCCCCGTGGGACCCTCGTGTAACCCCGGTAGGCATTCCTAAGAAATGACTGTGCTAGCCAACACGTTGAAGTCTCAAAAACATCTAACAGGTGAGTCCCCGACAAAGCTGGACGTTTTAACTCCCGCGCGAAAGAACAGTCTCCCTGTGGGCACTGGGACGGGCTGGACTGTGTCCCCCCGATCCGTGTGCTGGATCCTAGCCCCCGCCCTCAGAATGTGGCCGAATTTGGCGAGAATGAATGAGGCCTTTGGAGCGGGCCCTAGTCTAACCTGACGCGTGTCCTGACGAGAAGAGACTCTGGGACTCACGCAGAGACAGCGGGGACACCGCCGCAGGCGGCCGCCGGCAAGGAGGGAGGCCCGCGGAGAAACCAGACCTGCTGACTCGTGGGTCTCGGCCTTCCCGCCTCCGGAGCCGTGAAGACAGGAATGTCTGTGGTTTAAGCCTGTGCTCTGTGGTCCTGCTTACGGTGGCCGAGCAAACGAACCAGGTACAAAGTCGAACGGCGGTTTCTCCCGTGTTGGCCGCTCGACCCTCTTGCTCAAACACCGGAACCTCTTCCTCTGACCTCCAGACTAATGCCCCGTGGCCCAGCCTGTCTCCCACCTGACCTCACCATTGCCCCACCCTCCGGTCCCTGCAGCAACCGGCAGCAGGGGCCAGGGCCCGGGCCAGACCCGCCGCACCGCCCCCGCTGTGCCTTCGCCACCTGCACCCCTGGGGAGCCCGCCAGCCCCTCATCGCCCAGGGAGGCTGGCAGGTAGCGCCCAGAACTCTCCCCTCTGGAGTGGTCACAGGGGGCCCATGGCTCACAGGGCGGAGAGGACCAGACGGGGTTGCCTGCAGCAGAACGCACCGCCAGGCGACCCCAGAACGCCACCCGGCCGGAGCAACCCACGGAACAGGCCTGAGTGAAAAGCTCCCGGTCAGCCGCGCAAAGCCAACTGCGGCCTGACCCACAGAGGCGGGAGGCTCTGGCGGCCGCTGCGGATGACAGCCGGCGCGGCTCACACATTGCCGTGACATTCGCGTCGCGCCTGGAGTTCTGACTGCGCACGATCCCAGGTGACCTCTGGGCGTACCCCGGGTTTTCCACCATATCTGCCCCGTCACCACATCTGAAGGAAGACGTTCTCCAAGGGGCAGACAATGGGTCGCATCACTTACTAACAAACATTTTCCACCATGAACGAAAGGTCCCAAACGGTGGTCCCGGACCCGCAGACATGGCCGCCAGCGGGGCGGAAGCTGCGTGTGGGGGAGGGACGCAGGGACCACCTCCTCCGACACCCCTCGCGTCCTCGGTCTCTGATGGACAGGCGGCAGCCACAGTGTCCTGCAGACGGGCCCAGCCGGGGGCCTCGGAGCAGGAGCGACTGGTCTCGCCTAAGAGGACGTTAGGTCCCTGCCCCTGCGTCCTGGGGGCTCGGATGTTTGGAGATGTCACCACTTCACTTTCCGCTGCTTTTATTTTATTTTTTATTTATTTATTTTTATCCTCATCTGAGGACATTTTTCCATTTTTTGTTCAGATAGAGAGGGAGGAAGAGAGAGGAAGAGAGAGAGAGAGAAACTTCGACGTGAAAGGGACACATCGAGTGGCCGCCACCCGCACGACCAACCAGGGCCGGGGACAAACCGCAACCAAGGTACGCGCCCTTAGTGGGAACCGAACCCGGGTCCCTCCGGACCATAGGCCAACGCTCCAACTGCTGAGCCAAACCGGCCAGGGCCCGTTGCTTTTATTTTTAAAAATTATTTTTCCTTTTTTGATTTTAGAAAGAGAGGAAGTGAGAGGGAGAGAGAGAGATGAAACATGGATGAGAGAGAACCTCGACTGAACACCTCCCGCATGCCCCCCACTGGGGGTCGGGCCCACAACACGTGCCCTGACCGGGAATCGAGCCGGCGACCTCCTGGTGCAGCGTCGACGCTCAGCCACTGAGCCACTCCGGCCGGGCTCCGTTGCTTTTAAAGCCCAGCCGAGGGTTAGTGGGAGACGGTCTCACTGCGGAGAAAGAGGGGGGCCAGACAAACCCCTCACAATGAGGCGACGCCCTCCTGGACCCTGGCCCACGGACCAGCCTGCCCTGCGGCTCCGGGCACGTCCTGGCTCCCAGGCGCTCCCGACGGCAGTTGCTTCTGCTCAAGGTGCAGAAATGTCACAGGAGTCGCCAGCTCTGTCGAACCCACACACGTGACACTGCCCGGGTCACGGGAGCACCCCAGGCGCCAGGCCTGCGCCCTGTGCCCAGTGCTCGGGGGCTAAGCAGGATGAGCAGGATGGCTCCTCTCAGCGGCTCCCCGGCCGGCCAGGGAGGAAGACCACACGGCCGGAGAGACGACTGGAGCGCACGGGCTTCAGCAGGTCTCGGGTCCCCGCACAGCTTTCCCCGCTGGGACGGGGCAGCGAAGGCGGTGGGAGCAGGCTCCGCGTCCGCCCCTGGTGCCCGCAGAGGTGTGACGTCCGTGGGACTCTGTCATGCCTGCCTAACCGACACCCACAGGGCTCCCACGTGCATTTCCTCCTGGGCCCCTCCAGCTGGGACATCGGAGCTGCCTCCCGCCCATCAGGACAATGTGAACCCAGAGATGCTGTTTTCATCTTAGTGACGGAAAGTTTATCCATCAAAACATTCCTTTCAGAACCACCAAGCAGGGTACACAAAAGGGCTATGGAATAGCCCTGCGTGGTTTGGCTCAGTGGTCGGAGCATCAGCCCATGGACCAAATAGTCTCAGGTTCGATTCCTGGTCGAGAGCACGTACCTGGGTTGCAGGTTTGACCCACGGCCCCCGGTTGGGGTCATGGGGGAGGCAACCAATAGATACGCATCTCTCTCACATCGATGTTTCTCTCTCTCTTTCCCTCCCTCCATCCCTTCCTCCCACTCTCTCCAGAAAACTCAATGGAAAAATATCCTTGAGTGACGATTAAAAACAAAACAAAAAAACTACAGAACATTTTTTAAAAAGAAATAGAAAAGAGAGAGGGGGGAGAGAAGGAAGAAAGGAAAGAAGGAGGGAGGGAGGGAGGAAGGAGGAGGGAGGAAGGAGGAGGGAGGAAGGAGGAGGGAGGGAGGGAGGAGGGAGGGAGGGAGGAAGGAGGGAGGGAGGAAGGAGGAGGGAGGAAGGAGGAGGGAGGGAGGGAGGAGGGAGGGAGGGAGGAAGGAGGGAGGGAGGAAGGAGGAGGGAGGGAGGAGGAGGGAGGGAGGAGGAGGGAGGGAGGGAGGAGGGAGGGAGGGAGGAAGGAGGGAGGGAGGAAGGAGGAGGGAGGGAGGGAGGGAAGGAGGGAGGGAGGGAGGGAAGAAGGAGGAGGGAGGAAGGAGGAGGGAGGGAGGGAGGGAGGGAGGGAGGGAGGGAGGGAAGAAGGAGGAGGGAGGAAGGAGGAGGGAGGAAGGAGGAGGGAGGGAGGGAGGAGAGAGGGAGGGAGGAAGGAGGGAGGGAGGAAGGAGGAGGGAGGGAGGGAGGGAAGGAGGGAGGGAGGGAGGGAAGAAGGAGGAGGGAGGAAGGAGGAGGGAGGGAGGGAGGAAGGAGGAAGGAAAGAATTCGATTATTGTTTCATGTTCCCTAAACACAGGGAAGGTGGAAACACGGGAGGTATGTAACATCAGCTGACAGCCTGTGACACGAAGGTGGCATCTGTCTAGGACATGAGGCTGAAATGAGCTGCCCCTGGGGTGCAGCCATGGAGGGCCGGGTGCACCCCCCTCCGGTTCCCACGCACCTGGGGCCCCGCTCTGGGGGAGCCCTGAACTGTGTACACGTCGCCTCCCGAGCCTTGGGCTGCGGCTCCCAGAGGGGAGGGCACGTTTTGCGAATCTCATCCTCTTACCTCCAGGACACCCCCCACGGGCAGCGGGTGCTGTGTCTGGCGCTGGGCGGAGCCCGGTGCTGGCGGAGGCGGAGGCAGAGGCGGAGGCGGACGAGCTCCCTCCACCAAGGACTAGGTGAAGGTCTGTCTGCGAGGCTCACCTTGGCTCGGCATTCGCACCTGGATGGCAAACAGCAGCAGCCAGCCTTCCAAAGACAACAGAACCCTGGAGCAGAAGTCAGCGTGGGCCTGGCGGGGAAAGGGAGCAGAAGTCGGCAGAGGGAACTATAACCGTCGTAGGGATTTACAAACAAAGCGGTCACGAGGGGGACAAATCTGCGCGTAACCGTGAAGCAAGTTCCCAGTCAGCAGGAATTGAGAACAGAAGTGATGCTGATCAACACCTTCACCCCAGGGACAGGGCGGTGCCCACGGCCGGGCACCGGACAGACTGCTGAGCGAAGGCAGGGACGAATTCTCGGGTGGACCCCACCTCAGAAGCAGCAGAGGGAGAACGGGGGATGTCCCATGATAAAATAAATTAGGTGCTTTGAAGGAAGTGAAGATGCTCCATCACCCGACTGGAATGAAAGGGGACCGAGGACAAAGCCCTCACGGGGGCTCCCAGGCTGTCCCTCTATCTGACCCAGCTTTGTCTCCCCAAATTAATGCGGTTTCTGGGACCTGGACGGCTCCTCATAAACACTTTCCGAAATTAAATATTAAATAACAGCTTGATACTGTCCCAACTATCAAACACTGTTCTATGATTGGGATCAAATACTCAGGACAAAGAACAGGTGCAACTGGACTTGAATTTTTACACTCAGAACTTGTATTTAGCTCCGAGGGTCCAGAAAAATGGTTGCAAACATTAGATTTCACTTAGCTATTAGCATTTTGGTTTGTTTTCCTTTTAAAAAATTTTTTTCCCTTTATTGATGCTAGAAAGAGGAAGGGGGGGAGAGAGAGAGACAGAAACATCGAGGACAGAGAACATCGACGGGCCGCCTCCTGCACGCCCCCCACTGGGGATCGGGCCCACAACCTGGGCATGCGCCCTGACCGGGAGTCGAACTGGCGACCTCTGGGTGCAGGGTCGACGCTCCACCACTGAGCCACACCGGCCAGACTGTTAGCATATTTCTGTAACCTACCCTACTGTCTTGTATCGGAAAACCCTGCCGGATGTCCCGAACGGGCTTAGCAATGCCGTCTCACAGAAACCTGCTTACGTGGTCTCCTGCCACAAGACGCCCGGTGAGGCTGCGCCGACCGATCTGAGGGCAAAAGACGGGATTTCTGTCGACGGGCCACCGTTTTCAGGGCAGACGAGACAGCTTTCCAACAACGCGTTATTCTCTCCTTCCTGTTCTCGTCAGCTCGTGTCCGGTTCTTCATGCTTGTCCATATACTTTTTAGATATTAAATTTGATCTTCAGAAGCCTTTTAGCTTAATTTGTTGGTCTAGGGTTTAATATATATATATTTTTTTTATCCTCACCCGAGGACATTTTTCCATCTTTTGCACATATAGAGTAGGAGGGAGAGAGAGGAAGAGAGAGAGAGAGAGAAACATCGACGTGAAGGGACACATCGAGTGGCTGCCACCCACACGACCAACCAGGGCCGGGGACAAACTGCAACCGAGGTACATGCCCTTAGCGGGAACCGAACCCAGGTCTCTCCGGACCACAGGCCGATGCTCTAACCGCTGAGCCAAACCGGCCAGGGCTTGGTCTAGGGTTTAAAATAACTTTTGAACATACACCAAAGAATACTTCAAAGTCCTCTGGCCCGGCTGGTGTGGCTCAGTGGATGGAGCGTCCCAGGGACTGAGAGGTCCCGGTTCAATTCCGGGTCAGGGCACGTACCCAGGTTGTGGGCTCGATCCCCAGGAGGGGGCGTGCAGGAGGCAGCCGGTAGATGTCTTGCTCACATGGATGTTTTTGTCTCTCTCTCTCCCCCTTCCTCTCTCTCTAAAAAAAAAAAAAAAATCAATAATAAAAAAAACCAGTCCTCTGTACCTTCACCTGGCACCAGGAATTCACAGAAACAGAAATAGATTAATCATTACCACCCACGCAGATGGTAATGATTAGCAGGCTCACAGAGTATAGAAAATGCGGACGAGACACATTCAGAACGGAAGAAAACAGTGCCCGGGTCTAACCACAGCGAAGAACCCGGGCACCCCGTGTTTTAGTGGATCACATCAAACACGTGGAGGAGACCTGGCCCAGCAGCCGGACTGACCGGCCATATCGACATCTTTCCCAACGATGCCCGCGGCTCTGGCATTTTGCAATCGCGGGAACTTGGCATGTGAACACGGGTGACAAGCCCAAGGAGAACTCAAGAGGGGTGGACAGCCTCTGCCCCTCTATGTCAGCGTGCAAACACAACGTTCCCAACCCGCTTCCAGGAAAACCGCCCCCAGCTTCGCACAAAGGTCACTCGCTGTGACAGTATTTATTACTTCCGTTCCAAACCCACTCTTCCTTCCCATCTTCCTACGAGCGCAGTGGGCCCTGTAAACACTGCGGCCCGCTCCCCCCCGTTGGTGGCGGCGTCGGAATCACGGACGGAAAGCTGCCACGTCAGACACATGTGGTGTCCGTCACAATGACATGTGAGTGTGCGGAGAAGCCGGTCCCAGAACCAAGTCAGTGGAGATGAACCCACATTTCACACGGGAACCCTTTGGCCGGGGCAGAGGCACCAGCCCGGCACGCTCAGCTGCTAGGGGTCGCAGCAGCAGCACCTGTGGGGACACCCGAGCCGTCCTCAGGGGAGGGCAGAGCCGGGCAGCAGACACCGGGGCCCCAGAAGCGGAGGGAGTCGCTGAGTCGCTGAGCTTAGGGTTTGCAGGCTGATGCCCGGCCTGCTTCTTCCCTGCCTCCTTCCGCCTCTGCCCGGCCCCTTACCTGGGCGCACGTTTCCTGGAACCCCCAGCAGTCAGCTCCGCATCGCCTCTGCCCCCCGCCGGCCTGATCCCCAAAGGAACCCTAAAATGATCACCCCACCTCTGCCAGGGCCTCTTTCCAGTACAAGGGAGCTTGTACTCAAAAGGGACGACCAAAAAATGCCCGACTCCCCAGGAAGGTCTCCGACGGGAAGGAGAGAGCAGCCAGCCAGCCAGCACAGGGAAGTCCAGGCGGACGGACCGAGGATGAGGGGGAGAGCCCCCGGCAGCGGACGTTATTCACGTCCCTGGGAAAATGAGGGCCTACGCTTTCGACAAAGCAGTGCGTCCTCGCCAGGGACAGACAGCTAGCAGCTCTCTTGGGAACTACAAACATGACCACTGACTTCACGGGGATAAAGGCCTCCGTCTTCTGGAAGGAAAAGCGAAAGACACGGAATCTGGGAGGAGAAAGTGAGGAGCCCCGTCCAGCAGGGAGACCATCGTCCAGCAGGGAGACCATCGGGACAACCGGGTCCCAGAGGGAGGGCAGTGAGGGGACCACGCGGAGGACACGAGCGGCAAAGGAATGCAAGGTCATCTCCCAGAAACAAAGGCCTGAATTCCCAGGCTGGAAATTCTGTGGGTTCCCCACAGAATGGATGAATACGGGGCCATCGAGACCGTGACTGGGCCTGTCTGAGCCCACTGGGGACAGAGAGACGGCCCCACCTGTTCCTACCAGTTGCAGAGGGGGAGCCCATCACGCCCGAGATCAAATATCAGAACATTTTGGGATTTCTCAACAGGAGCAGAAAGATCATGAATGAGTCAGCACACTTATCATGCAAGAAGGGAAAATACTTCCAACGCCCAAGTGCTATCGTAATGATCTCTCTCTCGCGCTCTCTCTCTCTCTCTCTCTCTCTAACTCTAGAATCTCTCCTTCTCGTAGCACCTGGTCCTTATCTCCTATTGGGGGGAATTGCTGGGGAACATGTTTTTTTATGGAGGTAAGGAATTGAACCCAGTACCTTTTCTAGACATCTAACCTGGAGTGAGTATTCACAGATGCTGGTACGTCCTCTGCAGCATGTTATAGTTTTACAGCCCTTTGTGGACCAACTGTAGGACTTTGTCATTGGCCATTATTCAGACACAACACTGCTACTAATTAGAGACTCTGTTGATACTGGTGATGGCGGCTAACACTTCCTGAGTCCTTACCAAGTGCCAAGCATGTATTTAACTCATCTCATCCTTAACCTAGCCTGGAGGTAGGTATATTCGTGTTTAATTTACCTGTAGGGAAACTGAAGTACACAGAGGTTACAATCACATACCCAGGGTCCCAGAACCGGGGCGGGGGAGGGGCTGGGGTTTGAATCCAGACAGCCAACCTCGAGTTTCTGCTCCTGAATACCATGCTATAATCATCCGTATTATTTACAGTGTGATGTTCTTTTCTGACTGATTTGAGAGAGAGAGGGAAAGAGGCAGGGAGAGAGAGAAAGACAGAGATCAGTTTGTTCTTTCCCTTACTTCTGCACTCACTGGTTGCTTCTCGTCCGTGCCCTGACCAGGGATCGGACCCACAGCTTGGTGCATCTGGACAACGCTCGAGCCAGCTGAGCCGCCCAGCCAGGCCTCCTGTGCTAGCACCTCACCGCTTCCAACGCAGCTGTCGCCAGTCTGGAGACCTCACGACAGCTTCCTCACCACCTGCGCGCTGTCTCCCTTCCGTTCACCCACGTTAGGAGCAGACAGTCCGCTGCACAACTTTAATTCTTTGCTAGAGTCTTTACGTTTGGAAATGGAAAACCAAGACCGAGTATCATGGCCAACATTTGGTATTGTCCATCTTTCCCACGTTGGCCATTCTAGTGGGTACACAGCGGGACCCGCCACCACTGATGGATGCATTGTCCCAGCGGCTAATGATGGCGGGCACTTTTCTGTCTTCTGTTAATCCTCTCCCGTGGATATTTTCCCCATTGATTTTTAGAGAGAGTAGAAGGGAGGGTGGGAGAGAGAGAGAGAAACATCAATATGAGAGAGAAACACAACTGGTTGCTTCCTGCACAGCCTGGACTGGAGCCAGGGATTGAACCCGCAACCCAGGTGCATGTCCTTGTCTGGACATCAAACCCACAAAGGGCTGACACTCCAACCACTGAGCAACACCAGCCAGGCCAAAGGCAGGTACTTTTCACACACTACTGCCTGTCCTTATATCTTCCTCGGTGAAGCATCTGTTCAAATCTCCTGCCAATTTTTTTTAAATGGGTTCTTTTCTTATAGGTGAATTTTCAGATATTTTTTTCTGTATTCGTATAAGTTCTTTATCAGGTTTATGCTTTACAGAGATTTATTTTCAGTCTGCAAAACTGTTTTCATTCTCCTAAAACTGTCTCATGAAGACCTTAAGATTTCATTTTGATAAAGTCCCATTTATCTTTTTTTTTTTTAATGGATTGTGCTTCTGAAGTCATATCAATGAAATGTTTTCCTAACCCATAGTCACAAAAATTTTCTCCTGTTTTCTTCTAGAAGTTTTATAGTTTTCAGTTTTATAACTATACCTATAATCTGTTTTGAGTTAATTTTTGTACGTGGTATGAGATACAGGTCAAAGTTCATCGGGGGCAGAGAGAGAATCAATCGTGCTGGAGCTATTTGTTAAAAAGATATCCTGTCCGGCCGCTGTGGCTCAGTGGTTGAGCATCGACCCATGCAGGGCACAGGTTCGATTCCCGCTCAGGGCACATGCCAAGGCTGTGGGCCCGATCCCCAGTGGGGGGCATGCAGGAGGTGGCCAGTTGATGTTCTCTCTCATCAACGTTTCTATCTCTCTCTCCGGACCACAGGCCGACGCTCTAACCGCTGAGCCAAACCAGCCAGGGCTCTCTCTCTCTCTCTCTCCCTCCCTCTCCCTTCCTCTCTCCAATCAATGAAGGGAAAAAACAAATTAAAAAAAAAAAGATGGCCTTTCTCCACTGAAGGTCAATTGTACCTTTGTAAAAAAAAAAACAGTGGTTTTTTTAGTAGTGACAAATAGAGGAAATTTTTCAAATGCTTTGTCTATATCTAATAAAATGATCACATCAGCTTTCTTTGTCATGCTGTTAATATGGGGAATTACTTTAATCTTGACTCTTAAGCCATCCTTGCATTCCTGGGCTGCACCTCACTTGATTATAATTTTTTATATATATATATTGTTGAATTTAATGTCCTGAAATTTTATTTAGAATTTTTGCCTCGCCCTGGCTGGTTTGGCTCAGTGGTAGAGCGTCGGCCCGTAGACCAAAGAGTCACGGGTTTGATTCTGGTCAAGGGCACGTACCTTGGTTATGGTTATCCCTGACCATGGTCGGGGTTGTATCGGAGGCAACCAGTTGATCTGTCTCTCTCACATAGATGTTTCTCTCTCTCTCTCTCTCTCTTCATTTCTCTCCCTCCCTCTGTCTGAAGATAAATGGAAAGATATCCTTGTGGGAGGATTTAATAAAAAAAAAGAATTTTTGCCTCTTTGTTGACAAGGGAAGTTGGTCTTTGGTTTTCTTTACTTGTAATGCCTTGTTTAGTTTGGGGATCAGATAATGCTGTTCTCATAGAATGAACTGCCTCTTCAATTTTCTGGAAGATTTTCTTAAGAACTGGTACTATTTATTCCTTAGACATTGACAGAATTTACTAGTGAGGCCAGCTGAGCCTGGGGTTTCTTCATGGGAGGGTTTTTCTCTACAAATTATATTTACTTAATAACTGTAGGGGTAGCCGGGTGGTCTATTTCTTATTGGATTTAGTTTTGGAAGTCTGTGTATTTCAAGTACTTTATCTTTTTCATCTGAGTTGTCCAATTTATTGGCATGAAGTTGTTTATAATAATCTCTTATTATCCCTTTGACACTTGCAAAATCTGCAGTGATATTGTCTCTCTCGTTCCAGATATTGGTCATTTGCATTTTTCCCTCTTTTTCTGGATCAGCTGGGCTAGTGGGTTTTCAGTTTTATTTATCTTCTCAAAGAAACAGCTTTGTGTTTCATTAATTTTTCTCTATTGTGTTTCAATTTTCTATTCAGTGATTTCCACTCTGACATTTCCTATTTCCACTTTTTTGTCTCACGTTGGGTTTAATTTGTTCTTCTCTTCCTAGTTTCCTAAGGTCACTAATTTGAGTCCTTTCTTTCCAATATGGGTGTTTAGTACTATACAGTCCCACATAACCGCTGCTGTGGCAGCCGCCTACGAATTTCAGTTTGCGTGTTTATTTTCCCTCAGTCCCTAACACTTCCTAATGTCTGTTTTGATTTCTTCATTGACCCAGGGCTTATTTGGAAGCATGCCGTTTAATTTCCAAATACCTGGCGATTTTCCGGTCGTGTTTATATTATTGATTTCTAACTTAATTCCAAAGAGAATGTACTTTGTATGGCTTGAATCTTTTTAAAAATTTACTGAGTCTTGTTGCACGGGCCAGGATAAGATCTACCTTTGTGTATGTTCTCTATACACTTACCAATGATGTACACCCTGCTGTTATTCAGTGGAGGGTTCTATATGTAAATGTCAATTAGATCACGCTAGTTGACAGTATCTTTAAAGTCTTTCACATCCTTGCTGACATTCTTCACCTTTGTTTGAGACTTCTCTGACCATACTGAGCATCTGTCTACTTCTCCTTGCGGGTCCACCAGTTTTGCTTCATATATTTTAAAGCCTTGTTATCAGGTGCATAAACCCTTAGAACTATTCAATCTTCCCAATGCATGGAGCCCATTGTTTCTTCAAATATATTTTTCTGTCCCTCACTTTTTTCCCCAGGGCCTCCAATAATACATACATTTGGCTGCTTAAAATGTTTCCATGCTTTTAAAACTTATTTTGTGTTTCTAGATAGTTTCTGTTGCTATACTTTCAAGTCCACTAATCTTTTCTTCTGCTATATCTAATCTGGTATCAATCCTGCCCAATATATTTTAACTTCTTTTTAAAGATTGACTTGAGAGAGAGAAACATCCATTGGCTGCCTACTGTATGTGCCCCAACCAGGGATTGAACCCGCAACCTGGGCATGCTCCCCGACCAGGAATTGAAATGGCGACCCTGCGGTGCATCAGACAGCGCCCAACCAACTGAGCCACACTGGCCAGGGCCCCCGTGTATTTTAAATCTCATTGTATTTTTCAACGTAGACGTTCAATGTCTGTCTTTTGTTATATCTACTTAACTTTTTGAACATCAAAATACAATCATAATAACTTTTTTTTATTCTCACCGGAGGACATTTTTGCATTTATCTTCAGATAGAGCAGGAGGGAGAGAGAAAGAAAGAGAGAGAGGAACATCGATATGAGAGAGACACATCTAGCGGCTGCCACCCACACGACCCCAACTGGGGCCGGGGACAAACTGCAACCGAGGTACGTGCCCTTAGTGGGAACCGAACCCGGGACTCTCGGGTCTGCGGGCCGATGCTCTAACCGCTGAGCAACACCGACCAGGGCCATAAGAACTATTTTGATGTACCTATCTGCTAACTCTAATATCTATGCCAGTCTGGGTCGGTTTCAATTCAACGATTTTTCTCCTCATTACAGGTCCTCTCTTCCTGCCTCTCTGTGTGCCTGTTAACCTTGACTAGGTGCTGAGCACTGTGGCTCGACCCCGCCCAGTGCCGGAGAGTTTGATATTCCTATAAACACCTTTTAGCTTTGTTCTCGGATGCAGTTAAATTGCTTCGGAAAAGCCCAATCCTTTCGCGTCTTATTTGTGGTATTTGTCAGACAGGACCCCAGAAGCAGGCAGTCTAGTGTGAGGACACCCCACCTCCAAGGCAAGTCCTTCCGAGCACTACCCAGCCTGGAGCATGAGGTTCTCCCAGCTGGCAGGAGAAACAGCCACGGTGCCCGCCCCCAGTGGGCACCAGGTCCTGTTTCGGCCACTATTCCCTCTGATCCCCTCGGATGGCTTTTCCTGGTCTCAACGAGCCTTGCTTGTATCCATGTACCATTAAGGTCTCCAGAACCCTGTCTGTCAACAGCTCCTCGCTGGGTCTTTCCCGGGGAACACGACACACTTCAGCCCCCCAGCTCCGTCTCCTCGCTAAGGGCGTCTGCAAGCTCCCCCTGGACCCCGCTGCGCCGGGGCCTGGACACTCGGGTGGCAGCTTTGTCACGTGTCTGCCTCACCCCCACAGCACCGTGCACCGCCTGCGCCAGGGCCTTGGACACACTGTGTCACACGTCTGTCTCCAGGAGGTGAACAGGGCCCTGGTGTGCGGTCTTGGCCAATGGAGCCCATCATTTCACCCACAGAGAATAAGTTGGTTACAAGGCCATATCCAGTATTTCTCTACCTTTTTAAACACACATTCCTTTTTTATAAATAGAAATGTCTCATTTTCTCCATTAACGTGGTCTTCAATGTCAAACTAAACAAACCAGTAGACAATATTTTAAAAATCCATCCCCTCTTCGGAGATCCTGCTATGCCTCCTTGGCTGAGATTCTGAGACAAACGCTCCATTGCAAACCCGAACTCTGATGCTTCCTTGTCTGTCCCTGAGACTCTGCTATCCCGCCCTGAGTACCCAGACTCTGACAGCTCCACGGGACACCCCCTGAGGTCCTGCTTCAGCTCCTGTGTCCATGCCCCGACTCCTCACGCAAACGCAAATCCCTGCTGAACCTCAGCACTGAGACCCATCCCCAACCACGCTTGTCAAGAACACATAACACTGTTCAGAGTTCATTGTGAGTCGTGGAGGCCATGATACTACCAATGTTCTACATAAAATATCACTGTTAGTTCTGGCATAATGTTAAGATGAATAAATGCTGAATAAAATAGGAAAATAAGAACACTAGTCAGCTAGTAAACAGATCAAAGTCGTAAAGGGATCACAAATGATAAAAGGATTCATCCACTGGGAACACACGGTGACCCTAAATATGTATGCAACAAACAACAAAGCCGCAAAAAACATAAAGCAAAAAATGACCGAGCTGAGACTCTGGCAGGTAGCTCAGCTGGTGAGCACACATCCTCCTGATGCGCCAGGGTTGCGGGTTCGATCCCTGGTCAGGGCACATACAAGAATCAACCCAGGAATGCATGAAGAAGAAGAACAAATCAACATTTCTCTCTCTCTCTCTCTCTCTCTCTCTCTCTATCCCTTCCTTTCTCTCTAAAATAAAAAACAAAAACAACAAACTGACAGAGCTGAAAGCAGAAACAGACCCATCCACCCTCACAGCTGGGGACTCCCCCCTCCCCCCGAACAAAGCCGGGAGGTCACAGAAGCCCTGACCGAATGCCCCAGCAGGGCGTAACCGATGTTACTTCAAGTGCTTATGGAACATCAAGACAGATCACATCCGTTAGAAACGAATAACAGAATGACAATGGGAAAAGCTCTATTAGCTGATACACTCCCAAACGATCCATGGGCCAAGTCACGAGGGAGATGTTGAAAGTACGCAGAACCGACGGAAAGCAAACACGTCACGTATGAGGACATGTGGAAGCAAGCCGGCGGTGCTGACAGGGACGTGTGCAGCACTGAATGATTATCGCAGGCAAGATGGAAGGTTTACGTAACTCTCTAAACTGCCTCAAGACACTGGGACTCTCACGGCGAAATAAGCCCAAAGCAAGCAGAAGGCAGAATAATAAGGATAAGAGCAGCAATCAATGACACTGAAATCAGGAAAACAGAGGAAAATCAATGAAGCAAAAAGCTGGTTCTTTGGGGGAAAAAAAAAATCAAGAAAACTGATGAACCTCTAGCGAGACTGATAAAAACAGAAAGACAAGATACAGCCCTGCTGGTTTGGCTCAGCGGTTAGAGCATCAATGAAAACCTGGGCAAAGGACTTAAACAGACATTTCTGGAAAGAAGGCACCCAGATGGCCAACGGGCACAGGAAAACAAGCCCAGTGCTGTCAGCCGTTAGGGAAATGCGAATCGAAACCACGCTGAGACACCATTTCCCCCCCACCAGGAAGGCTAGAACCAACGAGACAGACAATAACAAGTGTTGACAAAGGTGTGCACAAAAATCGAAATTGCCGTTTGTGAGAGGGTCTGGCACTTCCTCAGAAAAGCTAAACAGTTACTCTGTGACAGAGCAGCTCCACTTCTGGAGAAATGAAAACACATGTCCACGCAAAACCTGACCCACGAACGTCCACGGCCGCGTCACCACCAGAGCCGAAAAGTCGGAGCAACCCAAATGTGCGCCCGGGTGGATGGGTAAGTACAACGCACTGTTTCCACACGATATCTCTGATGATGAAAGGAAATCGAGTCTTGATCATGCTACAACAGAGGCTCAATGAAAGAAGCCAGTCACCAGAGACCACGCATGACATGAATCCATTCATCTGAAATGTCTAAAATCGGCAAATCACCGACCGAGAGTAGACTGGGGGTTGGCAGGGGCGGGGGGAAAAGAGTACGTGGTTTCCTTCGGGGGTAACGAAATGGTCTAAAATTAGACTGTGGCCCTGGCCGGTTTGGCTCAGCGGTTAGAGCGTCGGCCTGCGGTCCCGAGAGACCCGGGTTCGGTTCCTGCTGAGGGCACGTACCTCGGTTGCCGTTTGTCCCCGGCCCTGGTTGGGTTGTGCAGGTGGCGGCTACTTGATATGCCCCTTTCACATCGATATTTTCTCTCTCTCTCCACTCTATCTGAACAACAACAAAAAATTAGACTGTGGTCATGGTTGCACAACCCTGTAAGTATAACAGCCGTGTGACTGTGCACTTTAAACCAGCGTTGTGTGGGCTGTCTGACCACATCTCAACAGGGCTATTTAAACACAACCAGAAAACCTCACCCTTTGTTCAAAGCAGCTTTAGTCATGATGACCCCGCACTGGAAACAACCCAGATGTCATCCGATGGCTCGGGGTCGCGCAGACTCAGTGCGGCCAGGCCAGGAATACTACTCGGCCAGAAAAAAGGATGGAGCACGGTGTCCCCACGGCCTGGGTGCCTCTCCCGGGAACTATGCCGAGTGGAAAACGCCAATCCCCAGACGTCCCTACCATATGGTTCATTACAGAACTCTCTCGAAGAGGCAAGATGATAGAAACAGATCAGGTGGCAAGGATGACAGCTAGGGAGAGGGGTCCATGTGCCTCTGATAGGGCCACCCGTGGGGACACTGGGTGATGGCCACGTTCTGTACATCACGGCACCGAGGCCCACGCCCTGCTTGTGAGGTTGCATTACTGTTTCGCAGGATGTTGCCACTGGGGGAAGTGGGGGGAAGAACACCAGGTCACCCTGTGTTATTTCTTTTCTTTTTTTTTATCCTCACCCGAGGATATTTTTCCCTTTTTTGTACAGATAGAGTGGGAGGGAGAGAGAGGAAGGAGAGAGAGAGAGAAACATCAACGTGAAGGGACACATCGAGTAGCTGCCACCCGCACGACCAACCAGGGCCGGGGACAAACTGCAACCGAAGTACGTGCCCTTAGCGGGAACCGAACCCGGGTCTCTCCGGACCGCAGGCCGACGCTCTAACTGCTGAGCCAAACTGGCCAGGGCTCCCTGTGTTATTTCTGAGAATTGTTTGTGACTCTACAATCTGTAAGACTTCCAACGATAAAGGCAAATTGAAAAAATAAAAATAAAATAATTAAAAGTGCTTAAAGGGAGGTCAGTTAGCAGTGATCTTTTTAAAATAGGTGAGCTGTTCCACGTTCTGGATTCCACCCTGGTGGTAGATGTAGCGAGGACGTGTAACGTGGGCCCCGCCCTTTTCCAGTTTGCTTTCTACCTTTTTATGCGGAAGTAATTTCTCTCACAGAAAAGTTGTGCACACACAAACAGCACAAAGCACACCGTCACCCCTTTACCCAGATTCACTGACAATTCATATTCTATCCACGGGCCTGATCATTTGCTTTTTCTTTACAAGGTAGCTGTCATGTGTGCATGAGTGTGTTTGCGAGCATGTGCACGTGTGTGCAATTGTGTATGCGTACGTGTGTGCATGTGTGTATGCATGTGCGTATGTGCATGTGTGTGCGTGTGTGCGCCATGAATAAGGACATTCTCTTACACGCCAGCCCCTGCTCGATTTCAGCAAATTTAACAGACATACCATAACCTGTCCTCAATGTCAGACTCAAACCGGGTCAGTGGGCCAGTGATACCCTCACACTGTTCCCTCCAGTACAGGATCCAGGACCAGGAGCTGCATGCGGTTGTCATTTCTCTTTTCATCCGAAACAGTTCACAGCTCTTTGTCTTGTCCGACATGGAGATTTGGGGGGACACCACCCCCCATCCTCCCGGTGTTAAGTAGACGGTGGGGACTGCAGGGATTCCTGTTTGAGAACCTTGTGTGTCAGTACGGATCTGTGGGGAAGAATCAACAGCTCACACCCCTAACTCGAGGTTCCCGAGGTCGCACCCGAGGCCGACTCTTCCACGGGCTCCCAGCTGACCCAGCGCCTCTGCGGGCACACTCTGTCCCTGGGCCAGTCCCGCGGAGGACCAGAGGTTCCCAGAGCACCGGCTTCCCTTCCTATTCACCACGGCCAGTGAAGGAAAACTGAAAATTCCCAAAGATGAAGGGAGTAAAGACCAGGAAGAAAATCTGCCTGACGCCGATGTCAGGCAGCTGGACACCATTCAAACGCTTAGCGACCGTCCTCAGGGTACGCCGCACGGGTCTGCGGTCCCCTCTGCCCCTGGAGCAGACCCTCTGCTAAAGGACCGGGGAAGGCAGCTGCCACCCAGGGAACAGAAACAGTCTGTTTAAGAAAAAAGTGTGAACTTTCTGCTATCAAGTCAGGCTCTGCATAAAAATGAGAGAAACAGGAAACCGAATGAGGCTTTATTCATGAGACCCAGGGCCGGGGGTTGCAGGCCCAGGTCCTGTCTGGGGGAACTGATTCACACTTTCCTGGGCCAAACGGGCGCTGGCGGAACGGCCACAGTGCTTTGGTGTGCAGGCCCGCAGGCCACCCTCCAGCAAGGGAGCGTATCAGGGGCCGGAGCAGCTGTTAACACGCCTTGTACCCAACACGCCCTGAGGTGACCTTGGTCTTTGGAGCCTGCACAGTCACAGCTTAGGGTCCTTTGGAAGGCCTGGTTTGTTTGTTGTGAATAAATCTGTTTCCTTCCTAAATCACTGGCCTCCAGCCCTTCTCCACCCGCACCCTGAGACAGCCTCCTCGCCAGCTCTCTCCCAGGTTCAGTCCGAGGGGCCGCCTGACCATCCCACCCCCGCCTCAGGGCCCTCTCTGAGGAGCCCCAGTTCTAAATGCCCAGATAGGCAGGTGAGGAAATGGACCAAGGATGAGCATCCTCCAGGGTCACGGGGCTCTGCAAAGGCCAGGCTGGACCCAGAGTCAGTTTCCCTGCCCCCAGGCAGTGCCGGATTCTCCCGCCACACCCTCTGTGAGCTCTTGACCTGGTGACACGCTGCAGCTTCTGTCCTGGCCCCTGAAGACAGCCAGAGGGAGACTTCACGGCGAAATCCAGAGTGTCACATCCAGCCTTCCCAGGAGCTGCTGTCAGGGGACAGCCAGAGCCTCGCAGCGCCCCCAGGCCCTCCACAGTGACCTGCTGCCTCCTGTCCCCTGGGACCTCCTGTCCTCTCCCCTCCGGGACATTCCTCGTCACACTTGATCCTGCTCCTCCCAGGAGCCCGGCTGGCTGCCCACTCTGCCGACGCTCCCCAACCTGGCGTCACTTGGCCCCCTCCCGCCTTCCAGTCCTCCCTCCGGCATCCCTCTCTCCGGGAGGCCACCCTTCGGCGCCCTCCCCTCCCCGGTGCTCCCGGCCAGCTCCCCACCCCCGCAGCCTCCCCCACTAGCGTCTTTTAGCACACCAAGCATGCACTCGGTCACCACACTGCCCATCTGTCCCCCTGCCAGAGTGACAGTTCTGGGAGAAAAGGGATCTGTGTGTCGCCCGTTTCCAAACGCCCGAGCGCTTCGGAAGGAGCCTGGCACTGAGCGGGACCTTCATCAGTACCCGACGAAGTCTGAAGGCGAATGGGTCCCTCTTATTTCCCTGGGCAGACCCGTCCTGACCAAAATAATCGACTTGGCGTTCTCCAGTCGCACCGCGTGCTTCTCAGCCTCGGTGCCTGATCCCGCTCCGGTGCCCCCGATGCCCCCCAGTCCCGCACATTTCAGCGGCCGCTCAAGTGCCACCTCCTCCCAGAAGCCTGCCCGGATCCCCCCAGGCAGAAGGACCCCGTCCGTCCTCTGCATCCCCACAGCTCACGTCCCAGGCTCCTTGATGCCTTTTCTGCCCACTGGTCTCTGCCTCCTGGACAAGGATTCCCGTCGGCCACTTCCTCTCCCACAGGGCGGGTGTGCAACGTCCACCAGATGAGCCTCACGCCAGCGAAACCGTCCAAAGTCGTTCCCTTTCCTACCCAAAAGCCCCACGTCATTGCAATTGAGGAAGCTAAGGAAGGAGCCTGCAGGGAGGGTACAGGGGTGTTCAAAGGGCGCGGGCCGCGTGGGACACAGGCTTTCCCGAGAAATAACGACGAACACTATTTAAAGCGACGAGAATGCTAAGGGAACAGACGCGATCTAAGACAGAAATGGAAGCGTCTACCGCAGTTCCCGAAGCGCACGCTAAACCTTCGGGCGGCGGCTCTCAACCTTCCCGACGCCGCGACCCTCTCGGAAGTTCCTCGTGTGCTGGTCACCCCCAACCATAACATTATTTTCGTTGCTACTTCATAACTGCAAACTTGCTACTGTTAGGAATCGCCATTGGAAATGTTTTCCGATGGTCTCAGGTGACCCACAGGTTGAGAGCCGCTGCCCTAGGGGGAGGGGCGCACTGAGGGGCTCCAGGGTCATCGACACCACCTGTCACCCGTGTGGGGCCACACCCTCACTTGACAAGCACTGTGGTAGGGGCCAGCGTCCCTCGAGCAGCGTGAGGCCTTTCTAAAGAGAACACGCTTCTGCGACACTGCCTGCCCCCGCCCTGAGCACAATCCAGCCATCCGCTTATTCGGGCTGTTCAACTTCTCTCCATAAGGCGATCGGTTTTCTGAGTGGAAGGCTCACATAGCTTCTTTAGACTTAGTCTGAGGGGTACACGACATACACCTTAAATCTAATTTAATTTTTAATTATGAGACTATTATTTAGAAAGCTTTCGATTTATAAAAAAAATGAGTAGACAGTCCGGAAAGTTCCCACGAACCTCCTCAGTCCCTCTCTGTACTTTTCCTATTAGTAACAACTCGCATTTGTTACCACTGATGAGCCGATATCAATATATTGTTATTAACCAAAGTCCAGAGTTTACATTAGGGTCACTCTTTGTTGTTGTTGTTAATCCTCACCATTGATTTTATTTCATTTTATTTTTTAGAGAGAGTGCAAGGGAGGGAGGGAGGGAGGGAGAGGGAGGGAGAGAAAGAAATATCGATGTAAGAGAGACACAGCGATTGGTTGCCTCCCACATGTACCCCAACCAGGGTGGGGGATCGAACCTGCAACCCACGTTATGTGCCCTTGACCGGGAATCGAACCCGAGACCCTTTGGCACTCGGGCCAATGTTCTAACCACTGTGCCACTCCGGCCAGGGCATTAGGGTCTCTCGGTGTTGTACGGGTTTGGACAAATGCACAATGGCACATACCCCCCGTCATACAGTGTCACACAGAGCAGTTTCACTGCCCTGAAAATCCTCCGGGCTCCAGCTGTTCATCCCTCCCCCAACGCCTGGCCACCACTGACCTTTTCACGTCTCCCCAGTTTTGCCTTTTTCAGATTGTCATAGAGTTGAAGTCACACAGTGTGTGGCCTTTTCAGATTGCTTTCTTTTAGGTTATGATACTTTCTTTATTTTTATTTTTTATCCTCACCCGAAGACCTTCTTTTATTTTTTGTTCAGATAGAGTAGGAGGAAGAGAGGGGAAGAGAGAGAGAGAGAGAAATATCGACGTGAAAGGGACACATCGAGTGGCTGCCTCCCACATGACCCATCCAGGACCAGGGACAAATTGCAACCGAGGTACATGCCCTTAGCGGGAACCGAACCCGGGTCTCTCTGGACCGCAGGTCAATGCTATAACCACTGAGCAAAACAGGCCAGGGCAGTTTATGATACTTTTGATAATAATGTCAGTGATACCTTTTGCAAAATGTTTTCCTGAGTGGCTGTACCACGTTACACTCCCATCATCCGTGTGAGAGTTCCTGCTGCCCACGCCCTCGGCCTCAGGGGTCGGCCGATTTCAGCTGTTCTGGTCAGTGTGCAGTGGTCTCTCTCTACTGCTCACAGTGACATCTAGTACCACCAATGTGATTTTCCTGATGAATGATGATGTCAATAGCTTTTCGCGTGCAGACTTGCCAGCCAAGGCCCTTTGTTGAAGAGTTTATCCAAATTTTCCCCCATTTTTTTTAATATATATATTTTTTACTTTATTGATTTTTGGAGAGAGAGACAGAAATATCAATGAGAGAGAACATCGGGCCCTGGCCGGTTTGGCTCAGCGGTTAGAGCGCCAGCCTGCGGTCCGGAGAGAGCCGGGTTCGGTTCCCGCTAAGGGCATATATCTTGGTTGCAGTTTGTCCCCGGCTCTGGTCAGTCATGCGGGTGGCAGCCACTCGATGTGTCCCTTCACATCGATGTTTCTCTCTCTCTCTCTCTGTTCCTCTCTCTCCCTCCCACTCTACCTGAACAAAAAATGGAAAAATGTCCTCGGGTGAGGATAAAAAAAAAAAAAAAAAAAAGGAGAGAGAACATCGACTGGCCGCCTCCTGCATGCCCCACACTGGGGATTTGGCCCACAACCCGGACACGTGCCCTGACTGGGAATTGAACTGGTGACCTCTTGGTGCGTGGGTGGACGCTCAACCACTGAGCCACACCAGCCAGGCAAATTTCCCTCATTTTTGCTTTCATTCTTAATTGGGTTGTCTTCTACTTATTAAATTGCAAGAGTTCTTTATATATTCCAGAGTCAAGTCCTTTGTCAGATATATGTTTTGCAAATATTTTCTCTAAGTCTGTGGCTTGCCTTTTTTTATTTTCTTAAGCATCTTTTTTTTTTTAATCTTCACCCGAGGATATTTTTACATTTATCCTCAGACAGAGTGGGAGGGGGAGACAGAAAGAGAGAGAGAGAGAGAGGGAGAAACATCGATGTGAGAAAGACACATTAACTGACTGCCTCCTGCACGACCTGACCAGGGCCGGAGACCAAACCAAAACCAAAACCAAGATACGTGCCCTTGACCGGAATTGAACCCGGGACTCTTGGTCTGTGGGCTGACTCTCTAACTGCTGAGCCAAACCGGCTAGGGCCTTAAGTGTCTTTTGATGAACAAGAGTTTATAGTTTTGATGAAGTCCCATTTTCTTTTATAGGTCATGTTTTTTAAATCATATATAAGAACTCTTTGCCAAACCCCAAATTACTAAGATTTCTTGTATAGTTTCAACCTGTCCAATTAGGTTTTACTGGTGTCAGACAAGGGTGGAAGTTCATTGTCTTGCATATTGTGATCCAGTTATCCCAGCACTATTTGTTGAAGAGGTTACCTTTTCCCACTGATAGGACGCATCAAGTTGCTGGAAACCAACTGACCATTTGTTAGGTCTATTTCTGGACTATTCTTTTCTATTCATCTATTCGACTGCTTTCATACCAATACCTTACCATCTTGGTTATCGTAGCTCTATAACAATTCCTGAAGTCAGTTAGTCTAAACTGACGCTCCGTTACTTTTCAATGTTGAGCTAACCTTGTATCCCGGGGGAAAACACAACTTTCAGCACGTTGAGATGTCTCTCCGTCCTCCTAGGCTTCCCTTGTTCCGGTGGAGACATTCTCTCTGACACAATACTCCTTTGAAAGCAATGGCTTCTCGTTTTCGCTTTTCACCTTCAGCTTCTTTAAAGATTACTGCTTTGCCTTTGCTTTTTCAGCCGTTTTACAATCAGGTGTCTAGGTGTGAATTTTTTATTTTTAATTCTGCTAGGAGTTCTTCAGGATTTTTTTTAAATGTTGGTTTTTTGTTTTTTTTTTGTTTTTTTGCCCTGGCCGGTTTGGCTCAGCGGTTAGAGCGTCGGCCTGCGGTCCAGAGAGACCCGGGTTCGGTCCCTGCTAAGGGCACGTACCTCGGTTGCAGTTTGTCCCCAGACCTGGTTGGGTCGTGCGGGTGGCAGCCACTCGATGTGTCCCTTTCACATCGATGTTTTTCTCTCCCTCTCTTCCTCTCTCCCCCTCCCACTCTATCTGAACAAAAAATGGAAAAATGTCCTCGAATGAGGATTTTAAAAAAAAGTTTTTATTGATTTTTTTAGAGAGAGGACGGGAGAGAGAGAGAGAGAGAGAGAGAAACATGGACCGGCCACCTCCTGCACACCCCCTACTGGGGATGAGCCTACCACCTGGCCATGAGCCCTGACCAGGAATCAAACCGGGACCACTCAGCCCTAGGGCCATGCTCAATCCACTGAGTCACACTGGCTGGGCTGGGATTCTTTTTTTTTTTTATCCTCACCCAAGGACATTTTTCCATTTTTTGTACAGACAGAGTGGGAGGGAGGGAGGGAGGGAGAGAGAGAGAGAGAGAGAGAGAGAGAAACATCGACGTGAAAGGGACACATCGAGTGGCTGCCACCCGCACGACCAACCAGGGCCGGGGACAAACTGCAACTGAGGCACGTGCCCTTAGCGGGAACCGAACCCGGGTCTCTCCGGACCGCAGGCCGACGCTCTAACCGCCAAGCCAAACCGGCCAGGGCTGGACTGGGATTCTTGAATTCGATTTGATGTCAGTGTTGGAAGGACTTCAGCCACTCCTCGTCAAACACTGCTTCTGTCCCATTCTCTCTCGTGCCCTAAGGTGTCCAGCCACATCACGGTAGACGTCTTCACCATTGCGCTCCGTAGCTACATCCCATTCCGCAGCCTCTTTCTGCATCATTGTAGATATTACCTTCTGGTCGATGTCATAATTCACCAAATCACTCATCGGTGTGTCCACTCTGCTGTCATTTCTATCTACAGACTACGTCGTCTCAGTTTCTGTATCTTACCATTTCTAGTGCTCTACCAAAATCCCCAATCTTATCTTTCACCTTCTTGAATATACTAAGCACATTTATTTTAGTTTCTTTTATAAGTCTTATATTTAGTCATGTGGGTCTGTTTCTATCAGGTTATTTCTGCTGATTCCCGAGGTCTTGCCGCAGCTGCGTGGCTGGTTGTGTTGTGGGTCCCGCCGCAGTCCCCATGTGAATGGCAGTGCCAGAGCAGCCTTGGCCGGCGTGGCTCAGCTGGCTGCAGCATCCTCCAGCACCAAATTTTGCAGGTTTGATTCCTTGTCAGGGCATATCCCCAGACTGCCGCTTCAGTCCCCAGTGAGTGAGTGTATGGGAGCCAACAGACTGATGTTTCTTTCTCTCTCTCCCTTCTCTGTCTAAAATTAATTTTTTTTAAAAAGTATCATGCAAAACAGAAATCATGAAACATGATTTTACTAATGGCAAATATCACAACTGTTCCATGACCTTAGAAAGTTCTTGTCGCCTGGTCAGTATGGTTCAGGGGATTGAGTATCGTCCCATGGGCTAAGAGGTGCCAGTTAGATTTCTGGTCAGGGCACATGCCTGGGTTGTGGGCTTATCCCCAGTAGGAGATCAGGAGGAAACAGAGTGATGTTTCTCTTTCACATCCGTGTTTCTATCTCTCTCTCCCTTCCTCTCTCTCTAAAAAAAAAAAAAAAAAAAAAAAAGCCCTGGCCAGTTTGGCTCAGCGGTTAGAGCGTCGGCCTGCGGTCTGGAGAGACCCGGGTTCGGTTCCCGCTAAGGGCACGTACTTCGGTTGCAGTTTGTCCCCGGCCCTGGTTGGTCATGCGGGTGGCAGCCACTCGATGTGTCCCTTCACATCGATGTTTCTCTCTCTCTCTCCCTTCTTCTCTCTCCCTCTCATTCTATCTGTACACACACACACAAAAAAGGAAAAATATCCTCGGGTGAGGATAAAAAAAAAAACAAAAAAAAAAACCACAATAAAAAGACATCGTTTTAAAAAAGTTTTTGTCAAAACATTAAAAACTCTCTTATTACCCATTGTAAATAAACAGAGGAATAAAACATACAGTAAAACTAATATTCATTTAGCATATCATAATAAAAACGTTAGAAACACTACAAATCAAAGTGTTTTCTTTTCTTTTGTTAATTTATTTTTTAAACATCCATGTGAGAGAGACATAGCGACTGGTGCCTCCCACATAGGGATCAATCCTGCAACCGAGGTATGTGCCTGTGACCAGAATCGAACTGGAGACCCCTCTGTCCGAGGGCTGACACTAACCACTGAGCCAAACTGGCCAGGGTGAAGGGTTTTATTTTCTTGTAAGGAACTTTTCAAGAGCAGTTTGACCCACACGAGCCTTCTTCTCACCGAGTGACTTACGACCGAGCGAACACCTTTTCGGTGTCTCAGCACAGAGACATACCCCGGTACCGGGTTGGGGTCAGCGGCCAGCACCGGACGCTTTGCACCTCCCATGTGATGAAGTAACTTCGCTCCTTCGCCCTGAAGCGTTTGGCTGGATCACTTCCTGCAGGGTACCTCATCTTTTGACCACGACCACTTTCCTTGTTTAAGTCACTTTTACTGAGCCCCTCGGGTGCTGGTCCAGCGTCCCCGAAAGCCAGCGATGGCCTCATTCCCACCGGCCGCTGTTCCTTGTCCGGCTCCATTTACGTTTGATTGGAATTTTGCTTCCAGCGGCCCCGTGTCCCACTTGTGCCTGCGTTTCATCTCTGTCGGCCAGTTCTGCTTTCGCTTGCCCGTCTATAAAAGGCCACGCGGGGCTTGTCCGGGGAGGCGGGGCTTGTCCGGGAGCCTGGGAAGCAACAGTTCCAGCTTTGCTGTGTGTGTGAACTGAATGAGATGCACTGCGACCAATCACAGACCGCCTCTGAGAGGAGCCACAGCATTGGTCGCTGGTCCTTAGGCACCTGTTATCTCTGCAGCGATTTGTGGGCGGGACTGCACTTGACACAACTACTCGCAGTAACAGAAATGTGGGCCGAGTGGGCGGGGACTGGCACTGTTATTTAAATCAACGCGGTAATTGAAAGTTGGGCTTCACAGAAATGCGCAAACTGAGGGCTGCTGGTAGTGGAAGATGTGTTCTTAGAAATAGAGGCCAATTGTGGGGCTGTTCCTGTCCCCACAAAAGTGCTACTTAGGTTCTTAACCACTTCGTCCCCAGGGTGTTGCTTTGGCCAATACCCCAGGGACAAAATGTCACGTTTCCATTGTCTGGAGACCTCAGACTGGTGACTGTCCTCCACCGCATGAGCGCTCCCATGCCTCAGCACATTTGGAGAGTTAAAAATAATTTTATTATTGTTATTCTTTTTAAATCCTCACCCAAGGATATTTTTCTATTTATCTTCAGATAGAGTGGGAAGGAGGGAGAGAGAGAGAGAAACATCGATGTGAGAGCAAAGCATCAATCGGCTGCCTCCTCCCCGCCCCCCCTACTGAGGACTGAGTCCAAAACTCAGGCATGTGTCCTGACCAGGAATCGAACCGGCGACCTTTTGGTGCACAGGATGACGCCCAACCAAGCACCACAGGCCAGGGCTGAAGATTTTTTTCTACCTTTTCGAATTGACTTCCAAATTACTAAGTCATTATCAGAAATGGGGCTCCCCATCTGTGTGTGTTTAAACTACTAATACTCATGAATATTTGCTCTGCAGTTTGCAATGGCTATTTTTCTCTTTATAGTTTTTACTTCCTACAAAGAAGAGCTAAAAAAATGTCTGCACTCTTCAGTAAAATCCACAGACCGGACTAGAGGAAACCAACTGCATTTCCTTAAGGTTTTCATCACACTCCTTAGCGTTGTCCTCATATTCAGGCAACAGTATTCCAATTATTTGCTAATAAAATTGCAGACCAGAGAAACGGTCACCTGTCCAAGAAGCACAAGGACACAGATGACCAAGGAGCAAGGACGGCTCTGTTCCTTCGGCAGATGCTCTGGGTGGCTCGTACGCAGCCACTTGGCAGACACTTGGGGTCCAGGAATGAAGAAAACAGACGAGCAGCCCTGCCCCCACGGAGCTGCCACACTGGGCTGGGAGACAGACGAGAACGAAAGCACGTTAGACGGAGCCAGAGGTGGGGGTGCCATTACAATGAGGGTGAGAGAAGACCTCCCACGTGGGGAATGAGAACACAGACAATGTCCTTCCTACCTATAAACGGGGACAGGGAGCTGGGAAGTCCCTCAGGCCCCCTCCCCTGCTCACAGCCACAGTGATGCCCCCCTTGGCACCAGCCTCACAGAGGGAAGGAAGGTTCTGCCAGGCTCTGCTCTCATGGGCTGTTCCGTGTTCCGTGCAGGGCACTCCTCCAGCACCTCACCGCCTCGGCGAGGCTGGGCTCACCAGCCTGCCTTGGCCGCCGAATCCCTGGGCACAACTTTGATCTCTGACGTCAGGGATCTGCCCTAACAGGTCACCACAGTCAAGGACAACCAGGACCTAGTGTGGTCTCAATGTGCCACCCCCCCCCTTGAGCAGGTGTTAGCTGTCAGTCTGATGTGAGTCCCATGCGGGCAGGACCACGGTGTGGTGCCAAATAATGGCCCCCAAAGATGTCCATGCTCCAGTCCTGGAGCGCACGGCGTGCGACCTGGCATGGCAAAGGGGCACTGCAGACCTGACTAGGGGTCCCGCTAGGGGCTGACTTGTGTCCCCACAGAAAGATACGCCCACATCCTGCCCGCCAGTACTTTGGAGTGGGACCTTATTGGAATAGGGTCTTTGCAGGTGTAATTAGTTAAATGAGGTCATACTGGAGTGGGCCCTTAATCCAGTAAGACTGGTATTCAGACAAAAAGGGGGAATCTGCACACACACACACACACACACACACACACACGGAGAACTCCATGTGACCACAGAGGCTTCTACAAGCCAAAGAATGCCCGGGTTGACAGACGCCACCAGAAGTTGCGAGGAGGCCAGGAAGGGTCCTCGCCAGAGTCTCAGAAGGAGCACGGCCTGCTGACACCTTGACTTCGAACTTCTGGCCCCCAGAACTACAAGGGAATTCTGTCCTGTAAGGCCAGGTTGCGGTGCACCGTATGGCCACCCAGGAGACGGACACGGGTGCGGGCACACAGAGGGGAGGTCAGCCTGGACTATGCAGGTGGCCCAATCGAATCGCCTGAGCCCTTAAAAGCAGAGAACTTTCTCTGGCTGCGGCAAGGCAGACGCAGGTCAGAGACATTCGGGGCGTGAGAAGGACTCGGCCCACGTCGCTGGTTCTGACACTCCGAAGCCACGAGCAAAGGCACGCGGGCACCTCCCGCTGATACCCAGCAAGGAATCAGGGACCACAGATGGTTTTCAAAACTCCCAGAACTGTAGGCCTGAAGAGGATGAACCTTACTGGGTGTGAGAGGCCGTCTGGGGCTGGGAGGTGCCCTGCCATGAAGGAGCCAGGATTTCTCGGGCATCTCGGGCAGCCACCCGGCTCCCCTGACCTAGCAGGGCCCATGACGCCCCAGGCAGGACAGGGCTGCCTCCCTCCTGCCAGCCCAGCCAGAGAGCAAGACGCCTGCTGTCCCTGAAGGCCGTCACTCACTGTCTATCACCCTAGGAAAGGAGCCTCCCCTTGTCAGGGCACCCCCTTCTCCTGCAAGTCTCTCCAACTCAACCCGACGCTGTCCCGCTGAGGGCACACACCTGCCAGCGCCGGTCCCCTGCGGCCTGCTTTCGGACAGCAACCATCACACCTATGTGATCAAGACAGACTCGGGCTCGGAAGGCCTACCTGCTCTAATGCTGACCTCTCGCGACAGAGAGAAGGCAGCCGCTGCCCTGGGCACAGAGCTTCCGTACAGAGGTCATTCCACAGACGCCTACGGTTAGCGTGCACCCAAGATGGAACTGTGCTGACCTAAGTGGGTCGAAGGATTTCACTTGAGCACTTAATGCCCGTAAG
Source organism: Molossus molossus (assembly GCF_014108415.1). Classification (NCBI taxonomy): domain Eukaryota; kingdom Metazoa; phylum Chordata; class Mammalia; order Chiroptera; family Molossidae; genus Molossus; species Molossus molossus. Next base: position 2,991,614 of record NW_023425362.1, read on the forward strand.
ATAATAATCAGAATTAAACTGGGTCCTGAAATTTCTCATGTAATTTGTGTTCGCTCTTCTCTCCCCCAGCTTGGTTCCTTTAGGGAAAGGGAGGGAACCCTGGATTTAAAGGCAAATGCTCCTCGAGCCACACGTTCGGATCACGGTCCGCTGTTTGGCAGCGCTCTGTCCCGGCAGGTGACTGTGCCCGCCGCTTCCTGCTTCCCAGGCACCCAGAACACCGCCTGGCGCCGCAGTAGGTGCTCAGCAAAGATCTGCTGAGTAAGTGAGCGAGCTCAGGAATAAACGACTACAGTGCTCCGTGGAGAGCTGCATCACAGGCGGGATAACCGGAGACACAATTCTTGCATCCGGTTTGGGGCAGGATCAAGGAAGGCTTCACGAAGGAGGCAGCGTGGGATGAAGCCTTGAAGGTCTCTCCAAGGCAGGAAGGGCCCACGGGAGCTGCAGGCTCACCAAGCTAGTCCTGCAACACCTCGGGGACAAGGGTGAGCCAGGCGGCAATGGCTTCCGACCTCCGACCTCCAGGGGTCTGCGACTCACTGGGAAGGGCACCTGCCTGCAGTGCCACGCAGATGAACACAACGCACCGGGTTCTAGACAAAGGGCACCCAGGGCTAAGTGTCTGCTCAGAGATCCGGCCTGGGCAGGCAGTTCAGGGGGGTTTAGGCTGAGATCTCACGGGTGGAGATTATGGGGACAGAGGGTCAGGACTCAGCAGTGTCCAGAGAAACTGGACACAGCCAGTGTAGACAGAGCAGCGGCCTGAGGTTCAGGGCCGTGCCTGCCCATCCCCCACAGATGCCAGGAAGCAAGGGTGGATGAGTCCATTTAAGGCTGAAAGTTAACAATGAACAATAGGGTTCTTACTATGTCCAGGTGCAACCACCCATGGAGAGCAGTGGTATGCACCCCACTTATAGATGAGGAAACAGGCGCAGTCCATCTGCACCTGTCCGGCCTCGACTGCCCCCACGGAAGCCACCCCCCAGACAGGAAGGCCACGGTCAGAGGCGGGAAAACTCTGGGCAGCTCGGACATGCACATGCTGAATAAGAGTCTCTGAGAGGGTCAGAGGGTCAGAGGGTCAGGAATGTAGGGCCTGAGGTCATGACAACAATGACCAAGTGCAGGGGCCTCTGGAGGTGGCAAGGCTGCCCAGATCCAGCACCCGTGGAGATTTGGAGCTGGCACAGCGAGGGCACAGCCGAGAAGCTCCTGGGAGGGTGCACACCATCGGAAAGTGACCGCCTGCCTCCCAGGCCCCCCGCAATGTCGCTTCACAGGTGTCAACAGGAAGAGGGCCGCTGTCCGCGAAGAACAGGTACAACGCTGCTGCCTCAGGTGGGAAGCCGAGCTCTTCGTCTCTCACAACCAATTCCTCCTCCGAGTTTCACGTTGAATTTCTCACTCTTGTCTTCCAGAAGTTTCGTCCAGGCGTGCATCTTTCTGAAATGCCCTCTCGGAAAGGGCCCACCCTACCCCGAAAGCCCACGTTCCACTTCGCGCCTCCACAGGGAGTCACGGTGCCCCCCCCCGCCGACCGAGTCCGCGCGGGCGTGTCTGCTGCTTCCCCTTCCAGAGTCTTCTTTCTCGTGTCCCGTGCCTCCGTCCCTAGTCAGGATTATCGTCCGTCCTTGGACGTGGTTAAATATTCACTTTCACTTAGACTTCTGACCCAGACGCAAGCTCCCGTGGCTGGAGTCATCTCAGGTGAAGGGGCCGGACCGGGGTTCGGGGCGGGCTCGACAGCGCCCAGGTTCCAGAGTGAAAGGCAAAGATCACTCTGCTCTTCCCGCTCCGCATCGGCGTGGCCGGGGCTTCGGAAGGGGTGCTCGGCCCAGGGCGCACGGTCCGCTTCGCCCTCCCTCCGGACGCCACCACACCACCGCCACCTGGCTCAGCACGCAGCTCTGGATCCGCGCGCCTGCCTCCTGGCTGCAGCGACGATCTCCGCTGTGCAGGCCGCTGGGCGCGGGCCGGGCACCCTGCACCCGCCACTGCCCACCTCGGACTCCAGCCTGCACAAGGCGAGCGGCCCACCTTCTCCCCAGGTCTAGAATATTTCCTCTGATTTGGACGATGCTCTAGGCTCCAGCCTCTCCGCCCCCGCCTGCTCCCGTTCTCACTTGTCACCAGGTTCTGTGACCTGTCTGCGCGGGTCTTTTCGCTCAAGGAATGGGCTCCAAATGCGCTTAAATCCCCAAGTGAGCCCTTCATCCCCTCCGCTGCCCCAGCCTCCTCCTCGGCTCTCCCCCACCGGGCGCTCGCTGGTTATATCCGCGCAGCCTGAACGTCAACAGATGCCTTGTGTCTCACAGGAGTCCCCACTGAAAACAATGGATTGGGTTTGTTTTTATGATCTGAGAACCACGGTGACAGAAGGTTTTCCGGTCTGGAAAGTGCTCTCCACAGTGAGTTTTCCCAAGGAGAGGAGGGGACGAAGGGGCTTTCTGTCCTTCTCCGCACCCTGGCCCGCCCGCTGTGGGCGACCAGCTCCCGGCCCAGATCTGGTGACAGACTGTCACGTTTCAACGTGGACAGAAAAGGCCAGTCATCCTGCTCACGCCAAATCCTGCCCCCACAAACCCTACTCCCCAAGGCCGTCGAAAGCACATGCAACACTGCTGCCTGTTTCTACTGTAAATCACTTCCACAAGGTGGTTCTACCCACAACGTATTTCAAATTTCTCTGAACAATTTCCCTAGGAAACATCCTCCCCATGCATCCCGTCCCCAACGCACAGAGAACCAGAAACAGTGGACAGCGAATGAGACACTAACCCAAACATCCTCCCCATGCATCCCGTCCCCAACGCACAGAGAACCAGAAACAGTGGACAGCGAGTGAGACGCTAACCCAAACATCCTCCCCATGCATCCCGTCCCCAACGCACAGAGAACCAGAAACAGTGGACAGCGAATGAGACGCTAACCCAAACATCCTCCCCATGCATCCCGTCCCCAACGCACAGAGAACCAGAAACAGTGGACAGCGAATGAGACACTAACCCAAACATCCTCCCCATGCATCCCGTCCCCAACGCACAGAGAACCAGAAACAGTGGACAGCGAATGAGACACTAACCCAAACATCCTCCCCATGCATCCCGTCCCCAACGCACAGAGAACCAGAAACAGTGGACAGCGAATGAGACACTAACCCAGACATCATCCCCATGCATCCCGTCCCCAACGCACAGAGAACCAGAAACAGTGGACAGCGAGTGAGACGCTAACCCAAACATCCTCCCCATGCATCCCGTCCCCAACGCACAGAGAACCAGAAACAGTGGACAGCGAATGAGACGCTAACCCAAACATCCTCCCCATGCATCCCGTCCCCAACGCACAGAGAACCAGAAACAGTGGACAGCGAATGAGACACTAACCCAAACATCCTCCCCATGCATCCCGTCCCCAACGCACAGAGAACCAGAAACAGTGGACAGCGAATGAGACGCTAACCCAGTTGTCGGACTGTCCCATAAAATGAGCTAAAATGAGATTGCAGTCTAATAGGGGATTGGAGGGGCGGGACAAGATAAACCAAATAACATATACGCATATGTGCACAACCAATCAACACGGACACTAGGCTGGGGAAGGCAGGACACGGATGGGAGCGGGGAGGAGGGGGTCAATGGGGAAAAAAGGGGGACATCTGTAATACTTTCAACAATTAAAAAGAAAGAGACTGCAGTCTAGAATTAACTAAATTTACTCATAATCCTAGACAGGGAGAAATACAGTCCTCAAGTTGGCAGGCAAACAGATGTCAACTTGTCTAAAAACATAGTCATCTGCAAGTGCTTCTAAAAATTCTTTTTTTGTTTTTTCTTTGTTGATCTGGAGAGAGCAAGGGAAAAGGAGAGAGACAGAAACATCGACTGGCCACCTCCTGCATGCCCCCCCACTGGGGATCAGGCCCACAACCTGGGCATGTGTCCTGACCAGGAATCGAACCGGCGACCTCTTGGTGCAGGGTCGATGCTCAACCACTGAGCCACACCCGCCGGACTAAAAATTCTTCTGATAAAAAACATCCCATTTCCCGTATGGGTAATAGAAGAAAATTTACTTTCGGATCATCAAGACTGGACGGCCACTTGGTCCTGCAATCCTGTATTTGACAAGGCACAGGGCTCAGCGGTAACTATGCATGTGAACACGCGTGTGAGGCTGACAACGACGCTGTCCGACTATTTCACAAAAGGACATCCCACGTGTCAATCTCCAATAACTGGGTCTTTCACTGGAGCTCAGCAACTGGTCGCCGGGGTGTGGTTATCACATAACCACAGACTTATTCAGTTACAAATGTCTGTGAGGAGACTTGGGGCCTCACTCCCTCTTAAAAAGGGGACAAAGGGGAACTCCCACATGCCAGTCACTTAACTACAGTGTCACTTCGAACCCTTCAGAGCCAGGCCACCAGGCTGACTTGCTCTCCTCACTCTCGCTGCTCAAAGGGATGCTTTCTCCAGGGCTCGCTCACGGTGCCCAGGTTCAAATCGGAAAGCAAGCTGACCGGCACAGACAACCCCCTTCCTCTTGATGTGCAGTCTCTTCAAACAGGCAAACTAAGAGCAGCCGGGTGTGTGGAGCACAGAACTACTGACCGCCGAGTTCTCGTTTCTCGGGCGCAGCTCTTCTCTCGACCGCAATGTCAGCAGGACCCTGGCTCCGTTCAATACCCGCGCTCCCCAGCACACAAGGCTCACGGCGCACGGTCCCCTGCTGAGGCGCCGTTTGCGACTGGAACCCGGGGCCTACAGAGAGAGCATGCTATTCTGTCAGACTCGCGGGCCGTCTCAGGACACATCCAGCACGCTGTACCCCAACCTAGCGATAATCACACGCAGAACGGCGCCACCTGAAGCCACCACCGTCGTGGTGCTGATGTGACGGGACGGCATACGGACATCGGCCCGTCGTGAGGACACCCTGTCCTGATGGAAGAGCGTGCCCTCGCTCTCTGAGGGATGACGGAAGCTGGAAAATGCCAAGGGGACATCCTCCTGCTGTGGGTAGGCCCCCGTCTGTACTTCGAGGCCCCCCCACCCCTCGCCCAGCCAGCTGCCGCCCACATTTGAGAACTGGAAAAACAGAAGCCCATCAACAAATACTTGCTGAGCCCTGGCTCAGTGGTTAGAGTGTCGGCCCACACACCATGGGGATGTGGGTTCAATTCCCAGTCAAGGGCATATACCTGGGTTGCAGATTTGATTCTTGGCCCCAGTTGGGGCGTGAGCGGGAGGCAAACAATAGATGTGTCTCTCTCACATCGATGCTTCTCTCTCTCTCCCCTTCCCTCTCTTCTCCCTCCTACTCTATCTAATCATCAATGGAAAAATATTATTGGGTGAAGATTAAAAATAATAATAATAATAGCCTGGCCAATGTGGCTCAGTGGTTGAGCGTCAACCCATGCACCAAGAGGTTGCGGGTTCGATTTCTGGTCAGGGCACAAGCCCAGGCTGTGGGCCAAATCCCACTGGGGGGCATGCAGAGAGCGACCAATTGATGTTCTCTGTCATCGATGTTTCCATCTCCCTCTCCCTTCCTCCGTCTATAAAATCAATAAAGAAATGAGAATAATAATAATAAAATAAATAAATAAATACTTGAATTAAATTCTGTTCCTCACTTATTTGCTCCGTGAACATTCGGAAGTACACGCTCAGCATACAGGACTAGCTGGACAGACATGAGCAAGACTAGGCTGCTCTCAGTGAGTCTGACTTGGGACCATGACGCAGGACAGCACCTGCGATCGGCCCGAGGAAGTCGTGTCCAAGCCCGGGAAGACTTCACCGGGCCCTCCCAGGGTGAGAAACGGTCCTTGGTGAAGGTTTGGTCTACCAGAGCTAAGGAGTAAGGACCAACGCCAGATGGACCAGTCACCAAAACCCAAGGGCCTATCCACGTTCGGGGAAAACACGAACCACTCGTGATGGTTTGGTTCTAACTGGTGCAGAATTGTTTACCTATTCAAAAATGAAGACATGGTGTTTGTCGGGGGGAGGACTGTTTCTTTCTGCAGGTTTTGGAGAATCAGAAAGCGGTCCGCACAACGCTCACACGGTGTCAGATGTGAGCCCAGGGGGAGGCGCCGGCAGCGGCTGGAGGCTTCTTCCTCTGAGACACCTCCTGGGCTGCCGCCGGGTTTCCACATTTCATAAGAATCTCCATGTAAGACAGGACTTTTGAGCCTCCCCCCCCCTTCTGATGGAGAAACGGAGGCGAAATCCTGTCTCTGATGTGAAAACAGCAGTTGAGACAGGTGGCCAAGGACGCCCTGGCCTGGCAGATGGCACTTGGGGGACACAAACCCTGGTCTCTGGTGAACGGCCAGAAGCCTCTCCATTGATCGACTGCTTCCCTGGTGCAAACTAGTCTTCCCCCCCCTTTTCTCGCACTGCATGCGGACCTCAGAACAAACGTAGCCCGACCAGACAGAGCTACACGAGGCCTGACCGAGCATGGAGTGAGGTCTTCACTTCCCGAGGCGCCGAAACTCTTCCAGACATCACAAACCACAACCCCACGCTGCCAACTCATCACTCTCGAAAGCACACCACGAACACACCTCTGGATCCCAAGCAACCCGGACGACGTCGTGTCCGTGACCACAGGACAGGCCGGAAAATTCGCACACACACATTCCTTCCCATAAGAATGTCGCTGTCTGCCAGCGACGGAAAGACTGCGAAGAAGACACGAGTCCACTAGGACCTCCGGGGCTCTTCCTGTCTGGTTCGTACCTTAAAACTATCTAACACCAAGTTGGAAATTAAAATTCTGCGCCCCATCTTCCCTGACCACGTCACGGCCTTAGAGGTGAGCAGGCTTGTTCTGGGTAATTAACATAAGGCAGAAACTACAGACACAGCGAAGATGCCTTTATGGAGAATGTCTACGAAACATTTAAGACTGACTCTACACCATGCCACCGAAAAACAAAAATAAAAGCAGAGGCCCAACTTCCAAAAAAAAAAAAAGCCCAGAGGCCCTCAACTTCCAAAAAAAAGCAACATTATAAGGCCAGATCCTCTAACGTGATGCAACAAAGTAGCGCAAACGCTTAGCCAACAACCACTTGGAAGGTAAGCCCCCAGCCCCTGTCTCATTAAGAACAGATTCTCCCAGGCAGAGGCTGTGACAGAAGGGAAAGAGGGGAGTGTTTAAAATCTGTTTCCACTAAGCAAAGGAGCATTTTAATTAAAATTATTGAAAAGATTACTTAAAGGATATTTATTATAAAAACACAGAGGCTCATTGACAGCATGTTGGAAACACCCCAGCTTCACCCTTTAAGATGATGAAGACAAACTTGAACTTTCTTTTTTATGTTCCGGTATAAAAATCAGCTTCATGAGCAGATCTACGGTTGCCGTGCTCAATAGCAGCTACTCAATAAATATTTATAGAATAAGTGAGTTAAAAATTATAAGTTTTTATATATCCCTACATATAAATTGGCTAAATACTCACTGAATCGAAATACAATGGAATAGTCTACAGACATTTTAAACGTTGAAACACAAATGTATTCACATGGAAATATTTTTCATAACCTACTAGTGAATGAAGATTACAAAACAGTCTACACAGAAGAAACCACACTTTTTTTTTTCTGTCCTCTCTCATGCTCACAACACAGTGTTTAAAAAAACCTGTGTACAAGTTTGACAAATGACAGTTAGTAGAAAGAACTATTTTGATTATGGAGTAACTCATCAGATGTCTAAGATATAAGAAAAGATAAACATTTTATTCTACCGTCAATTAATTTGCTTTTGCTTCAACGCTGTCTGACTGTTGCCAGGCTCACTGTTGGGCCCCTCGTGAACAGTGACGACACGCAATCCGTGGCACCCGGCCACTTCCCCAGGCCCTAGCTGATGGCAGTCTGCGACCTGACCTGGCAAGCCATCTGTCTGATATTTAAATTGGAATTAAAACATCTCTTTACCTGTCGATGTCTGTCACGCCAGTCTCTAAGTAAGAACCTTTCTCACAGTTATGCTGTCTGGTTTTGAACCCCACAGACCCCAGGGTCCCAGCCTGCCACAGAGAAAGGGAGTTCCTAGTGAAACAGACACAGGAACAACTTAAAAAGGACTCTAGCCACATCGAGCTACTTTCAAAGCACTAATCGTATATCCAACGTTGCATCACAAAGGAATAATTAACCCCCCAAGGGCTAGTCTGTAGGACAACGGATGGACACATTTAAACATTTTGGTCTGGAAACGTTAGTAAATCAAACCTATTTACCTGTAATGACAGCGTCTTGGTACTGAGGTTGTCTTGCCACAAACTTACTCCAGGAGGGCGGCAGGCAGGGCCTTTAACTGGGCCTTGGCAACAAGAAGGCAAAGAAGGAAATGATGACGGTATGTCCTCTGGATTCTCCCCGACGCTCCACCACCTTGGAAGAGGAAAGTCACCCTGACCCCATTTCTTCAAAGGCAGCGGTGTGGCAGGGTCGCTCCCAGGAAGCACCGGACCCCTCCCCATACTCATTCCCCTGGCACCCCTCGCCAGGCAGACTTGGGATTGGAGGGGGCCCTCTGGTTTGGGGAGGGGTGGCTGGGGCTGAGGTGAGCACGCAGCCCAGGAGGTCCCCGAGCGCCCGTGAAACCCGTGCCATTATACAACCACGGACTTTTCTTAGAAAGAACCTTGACATTTCGGGCACATCGTCCCTCCTTTAAGCTCAAACAGGCGAGGAAAGCCGAGGCAAGCTTTCGCCCCAGTTCGTTGTCGGCGGGCTGGGGCAGACCCCGCGATCTTGCACCCCTGGAGCCGCGCAGCCAGGGCCCGGGGAGACCTGGGCAGGACGGCCCGCGGGGCCGGGAGCCCGAGGGGTCACGCGGCGCAGCCGGCCCTGGGATCGCCGGCCCGTCCCGGGCGCCCGCCTGCGCTCGGTCGCGAAGTGGGACAGTTCCTCAAAGGTGCCCCGTAGCTATGAACTAACCCGCCAATGAGCTTCCCCCTGCAGACCGCAGCCGCCCGGCGCGCCGCCCTGAGGGTCGGACTGTCGGGGCCGCGGGCTGCTCAGCCTCGGGGACCCCCGGGATCTCGGGAAACGCCCCCTCCCGTCGGTGACGCCCAAAGTCCACGGTGCCGAGTGGAGGACGCGCCCGGCGCTCCGCCTGGTGGGCCTTCCCTCCTGGGGAACCACCAGAGGACCGACGTCTCTGAGGTCCCGGCCCCGGCCTCGACCTCCACGTCCGCGCAGCCCCCCGCCCCGGCCCGGGCTGCCCCGCACCAACCCGCGGCGAACGCCCTCCGCCCGCGCCCCCGGGCCCCGCGCATGCGCCGCCAGCCCGGCCCCTCCCCCGTCCGCCGCCGCTCTGGGTCCCGAGGTCGGGGAGGCCCGGCCCGCAGAACCCCGCGCGCCCGCTCACCCCGAGCACCTGGGGCCGCGTCCGCCGCCTGCGGTCCGCCGGGCGAGCGCGCCGAGGGAGGCGGCACCGGGCCCCGCGCTAGCGGCCGCCTCCGTCCCCGCCCGCTGTCCCCGCCAAGGGGCCGCCGCGTCCCCAGCCCCTGCCCGGCGCCGCCTCCCGCGCCCGTGCCAGCCGCGCCCCCGCGGCACGCGCCGCCCCCCGGTCTCCCAGCTGGGCCTGGCGGCGCGGGTGGCGGGCCCGGAAGCCCCGCCCCGAGGCCCCCACTCCGACCCCGACCCCGCCCGGGACCTCCGGACCCGCCCCTGGGCCCCCAGCCGCAGCCGCAGCCCGGGGCGGGACACACCCCCCGAATGGCGGCGCCCGATTGGCTCCCCAAGAGGCGGGGGCGGGGCCGCTCTCCGCCTCTCTCCTCGTGCCCCCGGGTGGCTTCACCGGTGGGGAAACTGAGGCGGAGGACCTGCCAAGGTCATCAGGAGGGCGAGCACCGCGCCGCGAGGGGACACCGCGTGCAGCTGGGCCTCGGCGCGCGTCCAAGCCCGCGGCCGGGAGGGGCTGAAGTCCAGGCGGGGGTGGGCGCCAGGCTGCAGGACGGACGGAGCTTCCCGCGGGGCGCCCGGGCTGCGCAGGCGAGGCCCCACCTCCAGCGGGGAGCCTGGCTCTGCGGTTCTGTACTGCGAACTGCTTTAGACGCCCGCCCTCGAGTTTCGGGGGTTCGGGGGTTCGCGGGGTGGGTGGGGAAGGACTCTGTCCCCAGGACCCCAGGGAGCAAAAATAGGAGAAAGGGAACTCGAGCTGGGAAGACGCATCAACAGGTGGCGGAGGTGCCGGGGCGGCGGGCGGGGGACCGAGAGGGTGAAGGGCAACCAGGACGGCAGCGCTCCTGTAGAGCCGCGCCCGCTTCCCCGGTGCGTCGGGCTGAGGGGCTAACGTGGCCCCGACAAGGCGCTGGGCCTCTGCCATCGCGTGGGGAAGTAGTGGTAGCCGGGCGGACACTGATGAGGAGAAGGCGGGGGGGGGGGGGGCTGCAAAGCGGCTTTGAGCCCCCCCCAGCTCCCTGCCCGAGTTCCCCACGCAGAATGCACGAAGCCCCCAGTTCTAGCGCAACAGGAGGCTCCTCCTTTGGGAACATAATGTACGTTATGCCAGCCCACCCCGCACCCTCCTCCCCCCTCCCCCGTTCTATTGGTAGCTGCGAGAGCCCAGGAAGACCTGCTCAGGACGAGAAACACCCCTCCAAACAAGTCCCGCATTGCTCAGAGACCCTGGAGAGCAGGCCCACCTGGCCCATCACAGGTGTCTGAGACTCTTCCTTGTTGATCAGCCCCATTCCTGTGGTGAACTTTGCCCCACCCTGCAGACACCCACATACCCTACCCACGCCCACACTGACAAGCCCAACTTTTATTTCACTTGCCAATATTTACATTATGCTTCAGAGTTTACAACGTGATCTGTGTATATTATATCCTGGATATCACACAGGTTGGGCAGGCAACAGTATTATTTATTTAATGCATCTAGGGGCCATATTGTACTGGGTGTCATGAGTATGGCAGCGAAGGAAGCTGACCATGACGTTCAGGCTCAAAGACATCACCTGACATACTCCAGATCCTAGGCTGTCAAGGACTCAGAGTTCAAACACAGAAGTGTTGGCATCATCTCAAAGATGCACCATGATTGTCATAAACCCAGATGAACCAGGCAGTTGGAAAGACCTGGTAAAGAAAAAAAAATTGCTGTGATTGCCCTGGCCGGTTTGGCTCAGCGGTTAGAGCATTGGCCCATGGACCAGAGACCCGGGATCGGTTCCCGCTAAGGGCACATACTCTCAAAACGACCAAAAAGAAAAAAAATTGCTTTGACTGAGGACGGAGGAAGCAGCATAGGATTCAATAGGTGGTAGGGCCTTGGCTGGTTTGGCTCAGCAGTTAGGGTGCCTGCCGAGGACCAAAGAGTTGCGGGTTTGATTCTGATCAAGGGCACGTACCTGGGTTGTGGTTCATCCCCAGTCCTGGTCAGCGTCCAGAGGGAGGAAGCCAGTCTCTCACACTGATGGCCCCCCACCCCCCATCTGAAGATAAATGGAAAGATGTCCTCAGGTGAGGATGTAAAACACAGGGCAGTGGATACACCCAGCAGATGCAGAGATGTGGTCCTGGGTTCTGGGAGCTCCCAAGGTTTGGGGGGGTGAAAACTTGTTCATGCACAGGTTGAAACTGGTCACTTTTGAAAAATGCTCTCAGCCAACCCCTCCCCTTTGGCCAGGTAGAAAGAAGGGATGGCAAGACTTTTCTCATGGGAGAATCTTGGCCAGAAATGGCTCCATCCTCGATGCCCTGGGGGACTGTGGGTTCCTGTTTGCCGTGAAGACTTTGTCACTCAGTCTGCATAGGAGGAGCTGGCACAGAGGGCATCCCGCCCTGCCCCCAGCTCCTGGAAGTCCCTCCCTATCTCCTTACCTCCCTCCGTGTGGATGGAGTGTGGGCCACTCGGCGGAACAGAGACAGCCTCCTGTGCAGGGGCGGAGCAGAATGTCCCATCTGCAAATCACCTGCTTCTCTCTGGAGCCTCCATAGCACTGGGAGCTTTTCGGGCACGTGTACCTTAGTTCGTGGCTTCCATTTTTTGGTGCTAATGTTTTATCAGGGCCTGTTTCCCGTTTTCTGATCCCGGAGTTGTTCAGACAGGTCATTATCATTGCGCCCACAGTCCAATAGGGAGACTGAGGCACAAAGAGGCCCCTGCTGCGCCCAGGGAGGAGGCAGGGCATTGGAGCCCCTGCCCTGCTGAGCCACCCTGCACACACTGACCTGCCCAGTTCCACCAGAGCAGCCTAGGCTCTGTCTTGCGCCAACCCCGCCCCCCCCCGCCCCCGTAGAATCGGGAAGCTGGGACACTTGGGAGGGGAAGTGGGTAGCTGGAGCAGGTGACCGGAAGTGGTAGGAGTCTGCCACTTGAGACCAGGCAGCAGATTAGACCCCAAACCTTTAAGCAGGTGTGTCAGCCATCTGCGCTCAGAGAGATGCGAACCTCACTGCTGACGCTGTCCCCTGCGGGTGGACGTGTCTCCCACGAGTCTGGGAGCCCAGGTGAAGCGGTCTGTTGGCCCTGCAGCTTCGGTAAGCCCTCTCCAGGACGCGTCCAGGGCCTCAGCGGGTCACCTGCTTGCCCTTTGCTGACCGGCGAAGCCTCCTGATGAAATGGAGAGTGTGCTCCTGGGTGGCATCGGCCAGGGCAGTGGCCTCTGATCTCCTGGAAGTGTGCCCTCAGGTCAGGTGCTGGAAGTCAACAGGGGCAGGGGACACAGACAGCAAAAGGGAGAGTTCGCCATCGGCAAGTCCAGAGCTGCTCCCTGGCCCGTGGCTGGACCTCGCGGGGCCAACCATGGGCACGTGTGTGGCTGGCATCGTAGTAGTGATGGCAGAGCCTCACGGCCCAGGTGTTGAAGTCTGGTCACTCGACATGGAACTCACAACAGTCCCACAAGGCAGCTGGGTTTATCCCCATTTTACAGGCAAAGAAACCAAGTAATGCTGGCTGAGGTCTCCCAGAGGGAGCAGGACCTGGGCTCTCAGAGTCCATCCCCACACCATCATCCCCACTTGCCACAGGGCACCCCGGAGGTCAGGCTATCCTGGCCTGAAACCCTGGCAGGAGTGAGGTGTGAGGGTCAGCCTTGGCCCCGCCTCTCCAGGGCGCTGGTGGCAGACCGTGCAGAAGCCTATGGCAGGAGGGGCCATGCTGCAGGGCAGAGCCAGGGGAAATGGTACAAGATGGGCAAAGGTAGGCAGGTCCCCAACCAAGCAGTATGGTGGGGAGCATGGCTTGACCCGTCAGAGACTGACGAATACTAGGTGAGTACTAAGTGATACATGTTAGCTAACGATTGTTACAGAAGCAGCTGGTGGTTGCAGGGAAAGCTATGCACTCATTCGAAGTCTGCAGGGTCTGGAACCTTCTGCAGGCCCAGCAACTGCTGCTGCAGTAGCACTCACCCCTCTGATAATTAACCTGCCCCTGGCCAAAGGTCTCACACCGGCTTGGCTACAGGCTCCACCTCCACGTGGCCTCTGTCTCGGATGTGTCCCTGTCGTTCTTGAGAAGCCCCAGGCAGCCCACGTGCCACCCCCTCCCATGTCCCCCCAAGCGTCAGACACCCTCCCCATCGGCACATGCTGTCCCATCCCTAGTTGTCTGATGGGCGGGGGGCAGGGGTTGGGGCAGGGATGTCATTTGTCCAAGTCTGAGCACATGCTTGAGCATCAGAACCCGTGCGACCTGGCAGGTGAGAGTGTCACAGGAAAACGACGTATAGTGGACTTGTCGTGGGACATGTGGCCCTGCGTGGAGGTGGGGTTTGCAATGATGTGACCCAAGTCGGGGTCCCCACCGTCAACTGCCCTGTCGTGGGTGGGCGAGGTCGGGGTGGGGTGCAGAGATGAGGCGGTGTGTTGACCCGCACACGCACGATGAATGCGGGCCCACACGCATCCCCGCCGCCGCCTGGGGTGCTCGCCCCGTCCCCCCGTTCCCGCCTGAAATTAGTGGCAGAGCCTGGGACCCGGAGTCAAAACCCTTGCTCTACCTTTCACTCACGCTCTGACCTTGGACACGTGACTTGACTTTCTACCTGAACTTCCTGCCCTGTCAAGTGGCAGCGATGCTCACCTGCACGGGTCCCGGGCCAGAAGAAGGAGGGAGTGTGGAGAAGCGCAGGGACAGGGCCTGCATTCGAGCACGGTCACCGCCTGCCTGAGGGCTCTGCCGGGCCACCTCCTCCAGGAAGCCTGCTTGGCCTCCACCCCACCAGAAAGGCGCCCAGAGCAACCACCTCCAGGGCGACTTTTGTCTAGTTCGGCACGGTCTTTACAATCGCCACTGCCCCACCTGGCTCGCCTCTCAAAACAGCTGACATGGGGCCTGGGACGTCTCTGGCACCAGGCCAGGCGCCTGTTGGTTGATTCCTCGCATGACCTTCAGATCCACCCTGGTATCTGCTTTTTTTTAAATTCTCATCCGAGGACATTTTTCCATTTTTTTGTTCAGATGGAGCAGGAAGGAGAGAGAGGAAGAGAGAGAGAGAGAGAGAGAAACATCGATGTGAAAGGGACACATCGAGTGGCTGCCACCCGCACGACCAACCAGGGCAGGGGACAAACTGCAACCGAGGTACGTGCCCTTAGCGGGAACCGAACCCGGGTCTCTCTGGACCGCAGGCCGACGCTCTAACCGCTGAGCCAAACCGGCCAGGGCCTTGTATCTGCTTTTTACAGAAGCCTCCTGCCAGCCCGTCGAGGCGGCTGCAGCCTGGGCCCGAGCAGCCTGGACCCAGAAACCCACCATCGTGCGAGCGGACGGACAGGGTGCTCTTGGCACCTCCAGGCCTTGGTTTTCACTAAAATGAGGGATTGGACTGTGGTCCCTAGGCCCCTGAAGGGACAGGCCACATTTGACAAAGTGTCCTGTTTTGCAGCACAGAAGCGAAAGCTTCTGGGGGCGTTTTCTGTGAAGCTTCATTTAGGCCATTTCACAAGCACCCTCTTTCTCCCCAGATCCCTGGTGGTTGGTGCCTTTGCCTCACGGAACCGCCTTGCTGAGGCGCCGGCAACGTGGCGGGGTTGGCGGGCTTTGGCCAGATCCCGGCCGCCTCCAAAGCTGCTCAAATGTTGTTCCTAAAGCCCCCACCCGGACCCCTGGCCCACGGAGCTGTAGACGGAGACACACAGCACAAGACCAGGGCCTCCTGACCGGTTCCCAGCTCTGCATGCCCAGCTCTCTCCTCCAGATTTACTTCTGATGTTTACTTTCAAGTCAACACTTGGGTTCGTGTTGAGACCTGCAGCGTGAAATATAAAATCCTGCCCCGGCGAGGGCCGGATCCTGATCTTGTCAATCACGGAAGCCAGGTGTGGGCAGCCGCCTCGGGAGCCGCGGGCGTCACACCCACTCAGGTCCTGGCTCGCGCCACTGGACACCCTCCCTGCCTGGGCTGGGGGAGAGGGTCCCTGTGTGTGTGAGCCCGGGGTGGGCAGGGGAGGGAGCCGGCGGGACCAAAGCTGAAGTCCATGGAAAGGCAATCCACACTGGAACACGCTCCAGAAGGGGACAGTGGCGTCGGGCAGGAGGACGCGACTGTACCCTGGAAGGTGGGATTCTTGGATGGCTGGTGGGAAAGACCGACTGGGGGACTGTGAGCCTGTCACTTCCTTCCCCAGGGGGAACATGAAGTTAAATCAGTGCGTCTAGATAAGAGTTAGTGCCCCCCCATCACCTATCCAGTGACGACTAAGTAGGTGCCAAGGACCAAGCTGCCTCTTTCCAGGTGGGACTCCTGGTGCCCCACCCAGCGGCCACCGGTGCTGACGCCCTCTGGGCCAGCGAGGCGGGCTCCGGCTTCTGCATGGCACAGCTCCCTGCCCCCTGTTCCCAACTCCCTGCTGTGGCTTTTGGGCCTCAGACCCCGTAAGAGGGAGAGCCCCCCATTAAATGCCTCGTACCTTGACTTGTGTCCTCATGTGCCCCCCTCCCAGGTCAAGGCCCAACCTTTACAGGTTGGCAAAGGCCCGCAGGCCAAACATGGCTGCAGCACTGTCTCCGGGTCCCTGTTCCCTCCAAACGAACCGGGCCCCCAGGTTCTCCACCCCCCTGGCGACTCTTCGGGGCTTTTAACATGATTGTAAAATCCAAAATGTCACTTGTTTCAAGAGAGAGTCGGTCTAACGGCTGAAGCTGGCGTCACCGGACCTAGAAGCTTGGTCATTACTCCAACCACTGCTGACATTTTTCCCCCACGTGCTCTGCTCTTCCGTCTCGGAGGCTGAGCAGCTCAGGGCTCCTCGTGTCCCCACCTCTCCGGGCACAGGGAGGTGGGCACTGCTCAGGGATTTGGGAGCAGGCACCGTCCCCTCCTGGGCAGCGGGCCGGGTGCCTGGAGCACACTCCTGCTCGTGCCTGCAGACAGTGTGCCCGCCGTGTCCGGGGCCCTTCGGCCCGAGCTCTGGTCAGCCCGGGCAGCCCTCAGGCAGCAGCCCCCCCCTGCTCCCAGCTGTGGACGCCGAGGCTGGAGGCTGACCGTCACTCTGAGCAGCGTACCTGGAGCCGCAGGCCTGGGCCCAGCACCCTGTGGCCCGGTTCCTGTGTCTTCACTTTTTCCACAGTGCCCACCGCCCCCCTCCTGGGCTCTGTGACCTTGGACCGTCATGACCGCCCTTTTCGACTGTAAGCTGAGAGGCTGGACTGGCAGGTCTCAGACGTGCCCCTGCCAGCTCAGGCTCTGAGTTGTACTTGGAGTGTGACTGTGACATGCCCCAGAAGCCAGCCGCCAGTGCCCACGAGGGAGGCGTTTCCCCCTGCCCTGCTGGGGGAAGCGGACACGTGCTGTCCCCGCCGAGCACTCGCCGTGAATGACCACCAGCGTCTCGTGCTCTGAGCTCCCGGCCTCTGGGAGTCGGCTCCCGTTCTGGGCCGGGACCTCCCCGGCCAAGGCAGGTCGGCTGAAAGTCACCCACCTTGGCCTTCTGCACACGCAGTGGACAGATGGCTGTGTCGGGAGGAGACACTCACTGTGCCTTCCCGCCCTCCTACTTGCTCTTCCAGTGACTTCCCAGTCCCACCCACGGCTCTGGTCTAAAAATACACTCTGGCTTCTTGCTGGGAACCAGCAGAGGTGATAGATCCGCCTGGAGAGGGAGACACGTTCGCCTGGATCCCGGGCGGGCTGCCCTGTGCGCCCGGGTTTTGGGGAAAGGGAAGGCGGGTTCCCAGGCGGACCACGGCCTCCTGCAGTCGCTGCCTCTGTCCCCATTGGAAGGAAGCCCGAGCAGGCGGCCGGGAGGGGCCTCTCGGCAGGATCTGAGGTGCAAATGGAACTTTCTAGACTGGGGGTTCCTTAAGGGCAGGGCTCCATGGAACCCTCCCTGGGTCCCCGGGGCCAGGCACAGGCCATGAAATGAGACTCAGGAAGCCATGTGGGTGAGACAAGGCCCATCCCTGAGCGGCTCCTGACCCGTCACACAATTTGGGGGGGGGGGGCTGATGTTAGTCCTCACCAGAAGATATTTTTCCATTGATTTTTTTTTAGAGAGAGTGAAGGGAAGGAGGGAGGGAGAGAGAGACACACACACATTGAGGTGTGAGAGACACATTGATTGATTGCCTCCCACACGACCCCAGTGGGCAACAGGGATCGAACCTGCAACCCAGGTACGTGTCCTTGACCGGAATCGAACCCGCGACCCTTCGTTCAGTGGGCCGACCCTGCAGCCACTGAGCCGCACCGGCTGGGCCTGGCACAGTTCCTGTGCGGAGCAGCAGGGCGCTGATCCTGGCTCCGCTGGGGGGACTCGGCTCATTTAAATACTTATCAATTCGTATAAAAATAACAGTAATAAGGCCTTCATGTAGAACACCTTTGTACAGATGATTCGTGTTCAAAGCCCCGCTCAATTTTTAAAAACATTGTTGCAAGACTCTTCTATGTCAGATTTAATGGAAGGTGGCTGGATTCTCATGTCCGCTCCCACGACCCATCTGCTAAGCCACGTTCTTTTTGTCACCGTCTGTGACGAAATTGAGCCTCCCACAAAGAGTAGGTGGAGAGGCATCGATCCAACAGCGGTTTCGGGTCACTGTGGATATTCTCCGACACCGCGCCAAATCCACGGGTGGGTGCTTCGCGTCTTTAATCCTCACCCGGGGATATTCTTCCTTTATCTTCAGACAGAGTGGGAGGGAAGGGGAGAGAGAAAAAAATATCAATGTGAGAGAGACACATCGACTGGTTGCCTCCTGCATGACCCCAACCAGGGCCGGGAGCCAAACCACAACCGAGGTACCTGCCCTTGAGTGGAATCGAACCTGAGATTCTTTGGTCCACCGGCTGACGCTCTAACCTCTGAGTCAAACTGGCCAGGGCCTTTTCTTTTTAAATTAAAAAAAAATTTTAAATTGATTTTAGAGAGATAAGAAGAGAGGGAGAGAGAGAGAGAAACATCGGTGAGAGAGAACATTGATTGGCCGCCTCCTGCACGCCCCCCACTGGGGATCGGGCCCACAGCCTGGGCATGTGCCCTGACCGGGAATCAAACCGGCGACCTCTTGGTGCAGGGTCAACGCTCAACCACGGAGCCACAGCGGCCGGGCCTTCTGTTTTAATAGAACAGTTTGAGTGCAGTGCATTCGCATGAGCTAAAATTCATGCTCCCAAGGGCACTGTGCCCTTCACAGCCCAGTCTTCAGGTCTCGGGCAGCCTCCTCCACCGCGTGTGGGACTGTGCAGCCCCAGGGGAAGCCAGGACCCAGCCACATTCCCCTATCCTGACCTGCGGGAGCTGCCCAAGGACCTCTGGAGGCTCCAGGGACCGCACGGAAACAGCAGTCCCCAGAAAGGTGTCCACTGTGCAGGTGGGAGACAGAGACCCAGAGGGGGACGAGCCAGGTGGCCTCGCTGCTGTGGGCTCCCGCCCCCTGGCTCGCTGCTGCTTCCGCACACCTTCCGGCCACAGCGAGTGATGTGGGCAGTGACCATGTTTCTGGAACCTCCCCTAGCCATGGCCCCTGTAGCTGAGGGACTGGCCACTTCTCACGGGGCAGACACCCAGGCACGTTTGTCACCCCTCCCTGACTGCACGCACATAGGAGCGTGCCCAGGCACAGCCTGGGAGTGGGCACAGAGGGCTCGGGGGTGGCCCAGGCTCCGCGGTCACACCAGGCTTTCTCGAGTTTAATCGGTTTACAAGCAAGAGTCCCCTTCAGTGCTGTGCCCTCCCCTCGCTGGGGAGTGGCGGCGTGGAACGCACCCTTGTTGGACAGTGAGTCGTGCAATGGCCAGTGATGGAGACGAGACAGAATCACAATTTCTCCCTGCCGGCCGCCTCAAAGTCTCCATTTTTCTCTGCAAACATGAAGTAAATGGCATTCATTTCAAAACAAACAAAAAGAGCATTGGTCTCAGCAGGCTGTGACCTTGAGCAAATCTCTCCCACTTGTGAGGGTGGGCACGGCCAGCGCCAGCGTGGGAGGCGGCTGCCAGGACTCAGCCCTGCGTCCCTCTCAGAGCTGTCCTGGGAAGCTGGGGACCACCTGAGACGGCTAGTCCCTGCACTGGGCGTCTGGCCTTCGAGTGAGCCGTGCTGCCCCCAGGAGACAGCTGGGAGCCCTCACCCAGCAGAGGGCACGAGGAGTGTGGGAGAGCCCCGGACCCCACAGCCCAGTCACCGGGTAGTGCAGGCCACGTTCCCTGTCAGCTCAGGGCCGTGCCTGCCACCTTGGACAGGTATGTGTGCGCAAGAACTGGTGTGTGCACGTGTGTGTGCATGTGTGTACATGAGCAGGCATGCATTTGTGCAGTGATGTGTGTGCGTGTGACTATGTGCATGTACGTGTACATTTCTGTGTCACCTGAGTATGTGTGCGCATGCTTGTGTGCATGTGTGCGCGTCTACATGTCTCTGTGTGTACACATCTCTGTGTGTACATGTGTGTTCGTCTCTGGGTGTGCTCATGTCTGTGTGTGAATGCACACACGTATGAGGTTTGGTTTACTCCTCGGGCAGTCCAGGGGCCGTGGAGATTCAGGGTAGTGGGGGGATGCTGCCAGGGCAGTCCTACAGACCACTGCCAGCCTGGGCCCGGGCTTGCCCTGCACCCGCCCACAGCCCGCTGGACCCTGGCGGCCGGGGACCTGGCCCGGGACCTGGCACCCCGCAGTCAGGAGCAGGCTGGGGTGCTTTCCAGGAGCCGCTTTCCGCCTCCCCGCCTGAGGGCACCTTGCTTGTTTCGGTTTCAGGCCTGACCTCGCGTGCAGGGCCTGGGCGGAAGGAGCTCCTCACGTGGCCGTGCCCCAGCCCCTCGGGGTGGCCGTGCAGACTTCTCCAGGCCAGCCCTGGGGACCCTGGTCTGCCGCCCTGCCGCTGAGCTCTGTGCCCTTCTGGGGCCGTGAGCAGTGCCCGGCCTTCGCCCCTGCTCCGGGGAACAAAGCGCAGCGGCGGCAGCGGGGGAGCCACGGGCCCCGCACAAAGCGTCCCTTTCTCCTCCGTCCCCCCGTCGCCGGCGCGGCTGCCTGGGATCCCGAAGAGGCTTCTGGGAGAGAGGGCTGGAGCAGGCGGGTGGGTGGCCGCTCGGCCCTGCGGTCACGGCTCCTGCTGTCCCCGAAGTGCCCTGGGGGTCCGTTCTGTCCCTCAGCACGGCACGGCCCGCACGTGTCCGGGGTGCGCGTGGCCTCCGGAGGCTGCACTCGGCACCGGCCTCTCCCACGCTCGTCCTCGGGACGCCTTGCTGGGCGTGTGGCCCCTGCTCAGGCCTTCGGCGCTGTCCCCTGCTGCTCCCGGCTCCGCCTGGGGGTCCTCCGACTCCTGGCCCCCCCAGCCCCGTGGGGCCCCACGGACCCACAGAGGGCAAGGCCTTCGCTCTGCCTGTGGCTTTCGCTGCCTCCCCAGTGCCACCCGACACCTCAGGGACCCTTCACATCGCCCAGGCCCCTCGGTGCCCCGTCTTGGCCAGCGGTGCCACCCGCCCCGTTCTGTGTAACCCGGATGTCGGGGGTCAGCCCTGACCCTCCACACCCCGTTGCCCTCCATGCCCATCGCCTCCGAGAGCCAGGGTCCCCCTCACTGCCGCCCCCTCCTTGCAGGGCCACCACCTGCTCCCCCGGCAGCCTGGCTACGCTCCCTGCCCCTCCAACCCGCCCCTAAAATCACCTCCGACCCGACCCACCCGTCACTGAGCTGCTTAAAATGTCCCGCGCTTCCAGGCTGCGCAGGAGAAAGTCTCTGATCCTGAGGTGCCTCCCGGAAGGGGGGAGGGAGGCGACCCTGCCCTTGTCCCTGACCCCGAGGGGTGCCCAGCCAGGGGTGAGCTGGGGGCCGGGAAGGTCACTCTGTGGAAGGGGTGGGGAAGGTGCTGTGGGCACGACCGAAGCAGACGCTGGGGTCCTGCAGGCTGGGGCCGTGTGGAGGGAGCTGAGCACGCACGGCAGGGCAGGCTGGGGCGCCGAGGAGCCAGCACGAGTGGCGGTGAGGGCCATTGTAGCCAGCAAAGGCCGGGGGCGGGCAGGCTCTGAGGGCTGCCCAGAGCAGGCTTCATAAGAACCAGCCCATCTGGTCCTCGCCTGGCCCGTGGGGTGGTACCAGCGACCCCGCTCTGCAGGCGAGGAAACTGAGGCAGAGAGGCCACACAGCTAGGGCTGGTGGAGCTGGGACGCGAACCAGGGACTCGGGTCCGGAGCCAGGTGCCTGTGCAGTCCTGCCCCTCGGGGAGGGAGGGAGCCCGGGGCAGGGGATCCAGGGACCAGTCCCAGCCCAGCCAGGGTGCAGGGTGGGCTGGGGGCGCTGGGGGCTCTGAGAGGGGGTCGGGAGGACAAGACTGGTGGGGGAGCATGACGACCAGAGGGTGCCAGGCTCCTCGCCCCGGAAGGAGGGCTGGAGGAGCGGGTCAGGGGGGAAGAGGCCCCTAAATGGGAGGTGGGAGGTAGGAGCTGAGCTGAACTCAGGGCCTCACCTCTGTGAGCTCCCCTTTGGCCCCCCCTTGGAGCAGTGGGGCCCTAGGGATAGGCTGGCATCAGCCCTCAGAGCCCAGTGAGACCGATGACCCAGATGCCAGGCTATGGAGGGGCTGCCAAGTGGGCTGTAGTGGCAGCCCCCTCCTTGGGTCAGGAGGCCTGTGAGGGTGGCCTGAAGTCACCCCCGGGGGTGCTGATACCCCGGCCTTCCATCACGCCACCCTGCCAGGCAGCCGGAGCCCCTGGGTCCTCTGCTGGCCTGGAGGAGGAGCCCAGCACCGCCCTGCCCCTCCGGCCCCACCCCGCCGCCCAGGGAGCGGGGGGTCTTCAGGCTCATGTCCACCCGGCCCCTCCACACCCACGGGCCCCAGATCGGCGGCAGACAGCCCGGGGCTGGCTCCCACAGTCCTGGATGGCGTGGCCTGCTGCCAGGGCGAAGGGACCTGGGAACAGAGACCTGGCTTCGGGCCCTGGCTGGTCCTGACCATGGTGTGACCTTGGTCTGGCCTCCGGTCTCAGGGCCACATTACACGGCCACGCAATGAGGCCCTCTGGCCTTGTGGCTGCAGCAGGCGCCTACATCGCCTCACCCTGATGCCCTCGAACCCCAAGTGTCCCCAGGAGCCCCTCCCAGCTGGGCTCACAGCCCCGGTCTGCTCCCAGGCCCAGGGTCCCCGGCACTGGACACCCCGCGCCTGCTGCTGACGGACGAACCCAGCTCGTGCGAACCCAGAGGCCAGACGAGGTGGCTCCTGGCAGGGCCCCTATCCTGGGTCACCCTGGCCACCAGGGTCACTTCGCTCCTTCAGCTCCTGCCAATGGCCATGCCTCCCACACCTGGGCCCGGCCCCAGCCCTGGCCTCAAGAACCACACTTTTACTAGACACCTCCTTCTGGAAGTCTCGGGGCCCTCACACCACCGGCCCCTCTCCTCTGCTTTTCCATGAGTATAGGGTCTTCCCTGCCCTGCTCTCTGGGGTCGCCAGCACCCCGTCCCGCTGTCCTGAAATCGGGGGCCGCAGGGCGGGCTCAGGAGATGCCCTGTGATGGCGGAAGAGGCTCTGGATTACCCTTCCCCACGAGACCCACCCCACAGTTTCCGTGGCTTCTAGGGGTCCCCATGCCCGCCCAAGGCCTCAGCACCGCCTCCCACGCCTCCCTGCCTGACGCGTCCCTCCTCCGGGGTCCGCGATGAACACTGATCTCACACTGAAACCTCAATCCCGCTCTGCCCGTCTGCCCAGCTCTCAGCCTCTGATGGCTCCGGTGGCCCTGGAGGAGGCCCTGCACCTGCTCCCCGGGGGCTGCCGTACGGAAACCACACCCTCCCCTTCCCCCTGCCTTGCCCCGCTCTGTCCTTCGAGATGAGGTCAGTGGTCACACCACCTCCGCCAGGAAGCCTTCCCGACTCCCAAGCCGGTAAGAGCACATTTCCTACAACCCCGTGTGCTCCCTGCCGCTGCCCTCACCCCACAATGTCGGCTGTTTTGGTGCCGGTCTCCCTGACCAGGCCATACGCTCCTGACCATCCAGACAGACGAACCCCTTCCTTGGGGCAGGGTGCAGATGCCCGAGGGGGGGTGTTCTGCTCTGAGCCCCCCGACCGAGTGCTCTGTGCAGTCACAGTGTGGCCTCAGGGACTGCTTCTCCCCCAGGCCTGTGTCCTCATCTGCGAAACGGGAGCTGCCCCCCAGCACAGGGGCAGGGGCCACGGTGGGTGAGCACGTATGATGGTCCTCTTCCAACATCAGCTGTCTCTCACCACCCTGTGACCTTGGGTTGACCTTGCCTAGCGTCCGTCTCCTGGCTATAAAATGGGGACAACAGAAGTACCTGTGAGGCAGGTGCCATGAGAGCCAGGCCTACGGAGGGGCCCGTGCACCTGAGCACCCCAGGAGCTCCCAGCCAGTCCAGGCAGGAGGCTAGCCCTGGGGGGCGTCCCATGGGAGGGAGGGAGGACAGGTCAGGAGACAGTGGACGTGCCTCTCTGGCCTTTGCCTGGCTGGCTGCCCTTGGGAAGGTCACCAGTTTCCTGAGCTGACAGCTCCCCCAAGGTCCCACGACAGGGCCAGGCCCGGGGGCACGGCTGGGCAGCCCCGCTGTGCCCGGGAGCTGCCGGGCTGCACAGGGCGCTCGGCCAAGCCGTGTTTCTGCATTTAACGCCGGACTTGCAGCGAGTGGAGCTGGGAGGAGGCGCCTCCTCCTCCTGCGACAGTGGGGGGGCACCTCCTGGCCAGCCCAGCCCAGCCCAGCCCCTGGGCAGCGTCCAGCCTGAACGGGCTCTGTGTCTTATTCTCAGAGTTGGCCTCAGGTTTGGAGCAGGGGACCCTCAACTTGACCTTCCCTAGCTGGAAGTGTCACGTTGGGTCACCCTGGCGCCTCCCTGGCCTTGGTGTCCTCATCCCGCCCGTGGGTGCTGTGGTGGGGTCACACAGGCTGGCCGGGGTAGGGTATGAAGGGCAGGATGGGCAGGAAGTCCTGGCAGCCAGTGCTTGGGGTGGAGGGGGGCCTCCTGGAGGAGGGGGCTGGAGGACCAGGACCCCACTTCTTCCTTCTGACTCAGGGGCCTCAACCTCTTTTGCAGTCGCGACACACACAGAGTTTTTGCCCAACTCCAGGCCTTCGCTCACACTGTGTCCTCCACTTGGGATGTGCCTCTCTTCTTCCCCTTGATGAACTCCTATTCATCCTTCAAAGCCCAACGCAAGCATTACCTCCTTTGTCTGTCTGTCTGTCTGATAGATGCTCAGAGTACAAACTCTGTGCTGGACACAGGGCACAAAGCAGCATGGCTGCAGCCTATGCCCCACATCTGGCACCTCCTTCCTGCAGCAGGATCTTGAGTTGTTGCCATGGTGACTGTCATTTGTATAGTGTGGGCCTCACAGTCTGGAAGGGGCTCTTCTGAGACTCACTGGGGACATTGCTCAGCACGGCAGCACTGAGGTGCCGATGTGAAGGTGAGGGGGGGGAGCCCCAGGGTGGGGGGGAGCCCTGTGCCAGGCTTTGGGTACCTCATGACCTTTCTCCTGGGGCGGTGGCCCAGGACGTTCTGAACTCATGAGACTCGGATTTCCCCCTGCCACTGGGGCTCCACGTTTGACTGTGCCGCTGCCCTGTGACCCCCACCAGACGGGGGTCAGAGCAGACAATGAGAGTGACATCACAGCCTGGGCTCAGTCGGGGAGTGCCCCCAGGGGGATGGTGTCGGCAGCAGCAAGCACCTGGCCGGGAGGTGTGCAGGCTGAAGCCATGGGGCGGCCTCACCTGTGAGTCAAGCTGAACAGTCGACCGGCTGCTCCCAGGCTGGGCACTGCGGCCTCCGCCCTGGCACTCGGCCTGGGTGGGGAAGGGCGCGGCACGCAGTTCCTGACACAGAGAGTGTGGGGAAGGTGGGTCAGGCTGCCCTTTGGTCCCTGGGGATGGGCACTTGATGAAGGTGTCCAGCCCCCATGGGCTTCGAGCTCTGTCCAGGAAGGAGCTAAGGAAGGGGTCAGAAGCAGGGCCCAGGCCCAGGTAACACCCAGCAGCCCAGTCCTGCTTGCCAGTCCCAACTAACCACCCCCAGGCTCCCTTTGGCTGGGTCATAGAACTCTCTGTGCCTTGGCTTCTGGTCTGTAGAATGAGGTAGATGCTAACCATGCCTCCCCGGAGGTTGCTGGAGGCTCTCTAGGGGGGGTCCTCTCCAGCTGAGTGCTGAGACAGGCTCAGGGACACAGATGGGAAGAAGTCCCAGAGGACTCAGTGATGGGGTTGCCTCAATCCTCCACAGCCCAAAGTGGCTGCCAGGAGCCTGCCCACACAGGATGCATTCCCACAGCTCTCAATGCTGGTTTCAGCAACAGCAGTCTGTGCTGCCCCCCCCCCCATCTTCCTGGGCTTGGCCCACCCAGGACCCAGCCTGGCCAGTGAGCACCCACAGCCAGTGGTTCAAGGCTGAGCGTTTGTCCTGAGCACAGCCAATCAGCGGTAACTCAATGACTTTGTTAGGACTACTGGGAGAGAGGAGGGAGTTTTCCCCCTGGTGAAGGGGTGAGATGGAGGTCTGTCCATCTCTGCAGCATCAGGGGGAGCCTACCTGAGTTGGAGGGGTCACAAGAAGGAAAGCAGTCAGCAGAAATGGGGGAGGCAGAGTCCTGAGGACACCCTTTGATCCGCCAAGACTGATGCTGGTTCAAGTCCTGGATTTTTTTTTTATTACATAAACCAATAAATCCCCTTGTGGACCTAAGCTGGTTTGGCATAGGTTTCTGTCACCTGCAACGAAAGCTTCTCGATTAATTCTGAGACTGACTCTAGAACTGACTTGCCCTTTTTGGTATGAGTAGTACGTCGTGGCCACATAGCGTCTCTTGCCCTCCCACCCATCAGTATACCGTGTAGCAACTGCCACAGGGCCTCATAACACACACATATATCATAGAGTGGGAGTGTGGGAGCTTCTCATTCCTCTTCTGACTCTGTAGCTGGCAAATTCCTACTCACCCTACAAAACCCAGCTCAGGACTTACCCGGCCTATGAAGCTCTCCATGAACTTCCCCACACCACTCTGCTGTGTGGGTCATCTCTCACCCATCCTCTGCCTCCAAGGCCTCCGGCATCCCTCCCCTAGTTCATTGCACACTCTGGGCTTGCCTCCCTGCTGGGACTTATCCAAGGATGGAGTGCTGGGTCCCTCGAGCGACCCCACAAGGTGCTGAACATTCCGTTCTGGCCGGTCTGAAGTTGAGGCTGCTCCAGGCCCTGAGCTGCTCCCTTTCCATACCAGCTTTCCGTAAGTGCCCGACGCCAGGACTGGGGATGGTCTGGGTACACATGGGGGGCAGAAGGGAAGACTGCCTCCAGGAAGGCTCCCCAGAGGGGAGAGGCTGGACTCCTGCCTCCGGGTGAGCTGGTGGAGGAGGCCGGGGGGACGTGGGCCTGGGGCCCCGGGCACGCTGGCCTCTCTGGGTCTGTGTCCCTGCCTGGAAAACAGAGGCGGGGGGAGTCTGCTGTGGATGAGACCACGGGGGCCCACCCAGACCTCTGCCAGCTGGCATGTGGGGGACACGGGGGCTCTCATCCTGGGCTCCTCCTGCGCCCCCTGGCAGGGGCGGCACTCTTCACTCTGCAGGGCGGCCTGCTGGGGACACCCCATCTGCAGGGGCTGGCACACAGTGAGGGTGCTGGGGAGGGGTGCTATGTGGAGGAGGTAGCCAGCCTCACCCAGCAAGAAGGGGGTGACGTCATTTTGTTTTACAGATGGAGAAACTGAGGCTCAGAGAAGAAGAGATCATGGGGCCCAAAGCCACAGAGGGCGTGAGTGCAGACAGACGGGTTGGACCCCAGCCCAGTAGTCAGACCCTGTCCAGGGCAGGGAGGGGCAGGGGCCTGCAGTCTTCCCGGATGGCTGGAAGGTGGGCTGTCCCACTCCCCCTACAGCTCTCCCCGCAGGCACTGGAGCACTGTGCCCCCCAGAGGGTGTCGGGAGGGGTAAGGGCCCTGCCTCCTGCGATCGCCACCCCCCATCTGCACATTTTGCAGAGCACCAGGCGCCACCTGGTGGTCGCTCCAGGCCTCGCTGCAGAGGCTCAACCAGCGGGGGGCATCCTGAGTGGGCAGTTGAAATGGTCTGTCAAGTTTGGACCTCCCTCACTGTGCACTTAGGGAAACTGAAGCACACAGAGGGGTAAGAAGCTCCCCATGTCCCTCAGGGAGGCAGAGCCTGAACCAGGGTGAGGCCAGGGCTTCTGAGGCTGGACCAAGGCCCATTTTCTCTCGGGTTGTGCTCAGGGCCTAGCCCAAAGGCTCCACTCAGGTGGCCTGGGGCACGAGGGGACCCAGCCCAGCTCGCTGCCAGCATCTGCCCTGGCTCAGTGAGGCCCTGGGCAGACCCATCGCAGTCCCCGAGAGCCTCGCGGGAGGCAGCCCCTTGCTCCCGGCCGTGAGAGGTGGGCCCAGGCTTCAGACCACAGCCAGGCTCTGCCCGGCCCAAGGCCCAGCGTGCTCAGCCCCCGCCTCGCACCTGAGGGTCTCCCTTAGCAAGAGGAAAACGGCCGCTGGGCTTCTCCAGAGACGAGACGGCCCAAGGACAAGCCCCCGGAGCCGTGTTAGGTCCCGCCTGGGCTCCCGGCGCCGAGCCTGCCACGGGGCCCCTCGGAACATGCGCCGTCCAGTCCAGCTCTAACCTTGGTCTGGGGCCAGCCGGCTGCCCCCTGCGGCTGCTCCCAGGCTAGGCTGCGGGACAGGGCCAGAGGAACGCCCCGCGACCCCGAGGACCTGGGAGGGGGCAGGGCAGCCTGGGGGTCTCTTGGGTGTCCCTTGGGCAGGGTGTGCAGGAGGGGGAGGGCACCGTGGTGAGCCTGGCTCCCTCCACAGCGGGCCCACGTGGCTCCTCTGGGGCCCCCAAGTTCAGCCCCGAACCTCGTTTCCAGCCCAGCTCCTCTGTCTCAGTGACTGTCCACTGGTCAACCCAGAGGGTCCTGGGCCTCCCCACCACCCAGCTCTGCTCCAGTCAACCCCCAGGTCCTTGTGTCACCTCCCAATACTCTCCAACCGGCCCACTTCACGGCCCTCCGTGGCCACCACCGTGGTCCAGACACATCCACTCTGGCCTGAGCCCAGGGCCGCTGCCTCCCCTCCCGCCAGCCACCGACCCCTGGCAGAGCAGAGCTGCCGGGCAGGCTGGGCAGCAGGCTGCTGAGACGGCTCCCGGGCCATCGGCTCGTCCTGAAGAGCCGCGCTGGGCTGTCTCCACGCCCCGGCACCCGCCTGCTCTGCCTGCCCACCAGCGTTTGCTGTCCACGGCCCACAGCCCCCACACAGCCGTCCTCCTCACTCTGGGAGGAGAGAGGCTCAGAGAGGGCCAGTGACTTGCCCAAGGTCACACAGCCGGTGGGTGGCTGAGCCAGACCCTGTCTGCTGGGTGGTCTCCTGACCGTGTTCCTTCTGCCACTTCCCAGGCCCCTCCTTGGCATTTTAGGGGCAGCTGAAGCGAATACCCACGGGCCAGAGGGCCCCACTGGCTGTCCTGGTGCCACAGAGGCCCCTGGGGATGCCTCCATCTGGGGGTGACCACAAGCCACCTGCAGGATGCCTCCCCAATCCCCAGCCCCACGGTGCTGTCCGGAGCCTCAGCTCCCTCTGGCCGGGGGGGGGGGGGGGGCGTCTGGCTGGGCCCCTCAGGCTGCCAGGGCTCCTGGGCCCCTGGTGACCTCTGTGGACAGGGCCTTCCTCGCCGCTGGAACTGGCTGCCCCCACCTGCTCTGCCCCCACTGCCTGAGCACATCCCAAAGCTGATGCCCAGAAGATGGCTGGGGGCTGGGGTTCAGGCCCAGCAGGGCAGGCCTGACCACCTCTGAGCTCAGGGGAAGTCACCTCCTGCTGGGGGGGAGAGGACCTAGACATGTGGCGTGCAGGTGGCCACTTTGGTCTAGCTAAGGTGGACCCTCCGGAGCAAAGCAGGTGTCTTGGGCACCTGGAAAGGCCTCGGGCCTGGCCGGCTTCCTTGGCAACAGGGAAGGGACCCCAGAGTCCACCTGTCCCTCCTCTGCAACACCACCCCCACTCTGTCCCCGGCAGCAGGGGGGCAGGACAGCTACAGGTCCTGAGGGGGACAGGCCCGATGCCCTTCCAGCTCTGCCCTGGCCTGCCCTGTGGCCGGGGGAGAGTCACCATGGAGAGGGGCAGGCAGGGCTTGGAGGCTCACTGTCAGGGCCGCCACCACCTTCCGCCGCCACACGGTGTCGCTGTTGGGAAGTGCGTGGTCCCCTGGCAGGCTGCCCAGGCCTCCCCTCTGGCCGACAGAGGGGGGTACTATGGACATGACACAGGGCCTGGCCCGCACCCCCTCGGGTGGGCGGGGCAGCGGGTCCTTCCTCCACGGAGCACATCACACAGCGGATCTCGTGGCTGGGTGGGGACAGAGGTGACTACAGCCCAGGCTGAACTCATCGCCAGTGGCATGCTGTCCACACCCCATTTTCACACTCACTGCGTGGGGCAGACTGCACACAGTGTGCTCATCTCTACGCACATTCGTTATCACTGCGCTCGCTTTCCCTTCGAATTTTTAAACATTTTTTTAAATTGATTTTAGAGAGAAAGGGAGGAGAGAGAAACATCGATCAGTTGCCTCCCACACACACCCCGACTGGGGATCAAACCCGCAACCTGGGCGTGAGCCCTGACTGGGAATCAAAGCGGCGACTTTTCTGTGCACGGGACGCCGCTCAAGCCACCGAACCACACGGGCCTGGGCTTTCCTTCGGATTTTAAAAGGTACTGAAATGAAAATGCTCCGTGAACCCCGAACCGTATGTAGGCCTTCGCTCTGTGCCTACCATGCCGGCAGACAGGCCAGCCCTGCCGTGTGTCCCCAGGAACGGGGGCACTCTGGCCTGTCACCTCACCTAATCCTGGCCTTGGGTGCCAGCCCTGGCCCTTGGTGTCACATGGCCCTGGCTCAGCGGTGGGCGGCAGGGTCTAGTGGCCAGACTAGCTCCGAGGGGGCCCAAGGTCAGAGATGGCTCTTGTGGACCTTGGGGCCATGGCCTCTCCAGGAGCCCACCCTGGACATCCCAGAAGCCTGAGGGGCCTCACCGGAGCCCAGCCAGGAGCCGCTCCCCAAATCCGGCAGCAGGTGGCGCCAAACTTCCAGCCGTGGATCAGGACTCAAGTCCCGCTCCGCCCACAGGCTCCCTGCTTTCTGTTCCCACCCTGCACCCACCCAGAGCTAACTAAACTGACTGCTTTCTCCAGACATCTGGCAGCACCCCACGACATGGGATGGGGAAATCGAGGCCTGGTGAGAACTGACTGCACTGGGCTCGGAAGTCAGGCCCTTTCCCCACAGGGCCCCCCAGTGCCGGGTGAGGGACAAAAACTAGCTGTTCTGCCATCCTGACATCATCTGGCCTGTCTCAGAACTGCCCTGCTTCTCTGTTGCTGGTGACCAGCAGGGCCTGAAAGCTGGTTGGCTGGAAGGTAGGGAGGGACACAAGTGAGCCAGGTGTCACCGCCTCCAGGAAGCCGCCCCTGATCGCAGGGCTGAGTCCCTGGACTGTCCTCTCCCATCGTGCCAACCACAAAGGGTGGCTGTGTCCCTGGTTGCTCCCTACCAGGCCATGAGCTCTGCCGGGCAGAGCCTGGCTTTGATAGCAGGGCCGCGCACATCAGAGATGTCAGGAGGAGGGGCTGGACGGACTCCTCAGGGAGTTCAGTCACGCTCGGCCCAGACATGGGCACGGCTCCGAGGACCCGAGCTACCATGGTCAAAGGCAATGGGCACCTGTGGGCACCCAGAAGGTGGGCTGTGCACCAGGGCCAGGATGAGTAGGAGGGAGCAGGGAGGGTTCGGGTGGGGGGGTGCACAGGTATGAGGGCAGCTGATCCAGGGTAGCGGGCGGTGAGTGCCCAGAAGGGCAGAGGGGCCACTCTGGGAGGCTCTGAGGCCTGTGGTGGGAGCCAGCACGGAGCGAGGGGAGGGACGGAAATGGTCTGTCCCCAACTCTGACCCCAGAGGACAGGTGAGGGGATGATGGGTGCTCCACGGGGAAGGTCTGTGTGTCTCCAGCTGCAAACTCCTGGGCAGCCCTCAAGATCCAGCTCCCACGGTTTAACTGGGAGGTCTTCCTGCAGCAGCTCCCAGAAACAGGTGGGCCCAGGGTGAGGGCAGGGGCGGGTGGTGTCAGGAGGGAGGTGTACTCTGCCCAGGCGTGGCCATGTGGGGCCGGGGAGGCCAGGAAGCTCATGATGGGGGCTGGGGTCAAGAGGGTAGCTTGGGGACAGTCATCAGGTGGTGAGAGGGGCCAGGGCACTGGGGGGAGGGTCAGGCCAAGGCCTTGGGCTCCTGCACGCAAGGCCGAGGGTCCAGCTCGGTCGGTCCCCTCCTCATGGGCTCCTCTGGCTGGGTCAGGGCCCTCCTCTGGTCCCTGCCAGAGTCACCACTCCAGATCACCGTCTGCTGTCCCATCAGGACCAAGCACTTGGGCTGCAGTGGCGTCCGGTTCTGCGAGCCCATGAGGTCGGCAAGAGACAGCCTGGAGTTGGGTGTCTTTTGTAGGGGGCTGTGGGGCGTCCTGGGGGGCTGGCCCTAGCTGGGAAAGGGGTGTCTTGTTGGGGTCTATGCCGGGCACCGTGGGCGCGGGGCAGGGTGTGGACCTGAGGGGTGCTCTCTGACCTGGTCGGGCATGAACGGGCTCTCCCGACACCCGGGCTAAGATCATGGGGACAAGCCTGCAGCAGCCACAGCACCAGGGCCCGGCCCTGCAAACCGCCCGGGGCTGGGCACGGACGGGACTTCTCTGGCCTAGCGCCAGGGCTCAGGCAGCCTCCGGCCAGGCCCTGGAGCCCCTGCCCTGCGGGGCCTCTCCGCCAGGCGGGAGCGGGCACCTCTGCCCGGGGCCCAGCCCTGTGCTCTAAGGACGCACGAGTGGGGTGGGGTCCAGGGCCCAAGACTCAATCCCCTGGCGGGACCTGAAGGCTGCGGGGATGGGTGGGCGAGGGGGGCAGACAGACGAGCCCGGTGACTCCCAGCAGCCTGGACACGCTCCCCCACGCACACACTCCCCCACGCACACGCTCCCCCACGCAGTGCCCTCCCGGCCCGGTCCCGGGCTTCCAGAATGAACGAGGACAACTCCAGATTCTCATTAGAGCAGCTTTTATTGGACAGTGTGCAGGCTACAGCAACCCGGCGCGTCCTGGCGGACGTGGGGCGGGCCCTCCCGTGGCGCGGCGTTGGGCTCCTCGGGGAAGGCAGTAGGTTGTATAGTTATCTTCCGAGGGGCAACATCACTGCCCTGAAACCACACAACCTACTACCTCACCCCGCGGCTCCCCGGTACGAGAGGGCCCGCCGACCCGCCGCTGCCCCACGCCAGCCTCGGCCCCTGCCCGTGGCCACCAGGGCCGAGGGCGGGCTGGGCAGGCGCAGGGCAGGACTTTGCAGACAGTGCCTTGATTTCCCCATGCAGGGCGGCCCCCCTCTACCTGCCCGTGCTCAGAGGACACCCCTCGCTCCCACTTGCTCAGGCCAGCACCCAGGAACGGCCCCCAGCCCCCTCCATCCCAGGGCGGAGGTGCCACCTGCCCAGAGGCCTGGCCGGGTGTTAGGGGATGTGCTGACCCAGGCCAGCCCTGTGGGGACCCCTGGGGTGCCGCCCTGCAGCCCCAGCCAAGTCTCAGCTGCCCTTGTCCTCCTTGGGCCCATGGCTCCTCCTCCTGGTGCCCAGTGCCCACCACAGGGATGCAGCTGAGGGCACAGGCAGCAGACTGGCCCGGGCCCACGGGCTCTCAGCTCGGCACCGGGAGGGGGAAGGTCAGCTCTGAGCTCTGCCCGTATCTCCCTCCATCCTCACCTGCCCATTTCAGGGGGTCGTGAAGCCCAGAGGGGTCAAGGGGCCTGGCCCAGGTCACCCAGCCAGTGGAACCCAGGCCTTTCGGGGTCTGCGTGGCAGTCACGCCCCACCCTGCCAGGCTGCCCCGCACGCCCTCCCGCCAGGCTCCTGGACGCTGTCCACCGTCGATATTACAGCCACTTCAGGAAAGACAGTAGATTGTATAGTTATCCCATAGCAGGGCAGCGCCCCAAACTATACAACCTACTACCTCACCCCAAAGGGCCGTCAGTCTCGGAGCCAGGTCAGCTTCAGGCCTTCCGGACACCTGCAGGGGACAGGGGATGGGGTTGGGGCCCGGGATTCTGGCTGGTGGGTCAGCTCCTGGGAGGAGTCCAGAGGAGAAACCCGCCGACCCGAGGGGGAGGGGAGGGCAGGACTGGGGGGGTGCAGTGGGACTTTCGGGAAACGGGTCTGGCGGCCAGAACACTCCCATCTGGACAGGAGTGGCCAGTGTCCCCACAGGACTCATACAGTGGGAGGAAGTATGTCATCTGTTGGAGCCACTGTGTGTCAAAAAGGTGTGCGTGTCCATCTGGCCACCCACCTCCCCGACACACCTGTGGCCTCGGGCCCACTCCCTCCACCTGCTGGACAGGTGTCCTCCCTCCCCCAGGACTCTGCTTGGTCTGGGCCTGCTGTCCGGGTGACCCGAGCTGTGCCCACTTTGGGAGACACATGGCCACCTGCTTCTTGGGGGACCCTGAGGAAAGGCTGGCGTGCCACGGGGCCAGATGTCACCCTGCCATCCTGTGTCACCCGGGTGTTCGGTGGGACTGGCCAGGGGTAGAAGACTCCCTGTCCTGACTCCTGCAGAGTGACCCAGGGCAAGAACTCCTGGGGCTCAGGCTGGGCGGGTGTGCGGTGCCCCTGCAGGGTGGGGACTGTCCCAGCCCAGGGGCCCACCCTAAAGCCGGGCTCACCGTGCAGAGGGCCGGCCTCGGACAGGGGTCCTGTCTCAGCGCCACCGTCTGACCTGCTGGGTTTCAGGAAAAAGTGACAAGTGTCAGGTCTGGAACAGACAGCCAGGCCCGAGCTCGCGCTGCTCTGCCCCCTGCCGAGGACCCTGCCTTTCAGCCCAGCCTAGGGACACACTCGTACAAGGACCCCAAGGGGGTGGCCTCCAAGGCCAACCTGTGCCGGGCCCTTGAATGATCAGGGCCACCGGACCCATCATTCTGGTGACCGGCGCCACGCCCGGTTCGCACCAATGCTCTGGGGCTTGGAGGGGCCAGGGGAGAAGGGACACTCACTGCCCTCCTGTGAGCCTGGCAGTCAGAGGGACGCGTGAGGGAGGAGTGGAAACCCCTGCTCCCCAGAGGGGGCTCCGGAGAGGCCGAGGTCCCGGTCCCTCCCAGCCGGCACAGGAGAAGCCGGCAGGGCCAGTGCTCCCGGGAGGGGACAGAGGAATGGGGTGAGCACTCGGCCGGACCACTGGATGCAGCCAGACCCACTCAGCTCTGTCCAGCCCCGCCCCACGCCAACACGGCACCCGCCCAGCCCTGGCTCCTCCACCACTTTGCCGTCCAGCTTCCCCTCCGACTTCCCAGAGCAGAACAATGCCCTGGACAGACATGCGCTCGCACTCCCGCCTCCGCCCTGCCTGTGCTGTGCCGGGTGGGCCCCGGGCCGGTGTCCCCACGCGGGAGCACCCCTGCGCCCCCCGGGAGGCCCGCACCTGAAGCGGGCACTGTGGCTGAGCAGGGCCGGGCACCCCGACCCCCGCAGGTCCCCGCTGGCTCTGCCCCCACCAGGAAAGGCTCACGTGGAACCTGCCTTTCTTCAGCTGCGTTTCTTGGGGGCAGGGTTAGGATGGACATTTCTGGGTCTGTGACCAGTTAGCGGAGGCATTTCTGAGTTGGTGGGTGTTGGGGGGCATGACCTGCGGGCCCTGTGGTGCTCGGAGTGACCGGGGCCTCAGGCCGCGGGAAGACAAGCAGAGCGTCCCCTTCCCGGGGGGTGCAGTGAGGGTGCGGAGACAGAGCACGGGACCTCCCCAGCCAGCCTGGCTGAGGCCGAGGGCAGGGGCTGGCAACGCGGGCCCAAGGGGCTCCTGAAGACCGAGCAGTCAGTCACCCCGCCAGCTGCCAGCTGCCACCGCGGCGCTGCCCCAGTCCCACAGTGACCGCCCGCTGAGCTGGGCAGGCCGGGGGGGAGGGGCCAGGCGGCTGGGGACAGGTGTGTGGGAGGCCTCTATGGGCAGGTGGCCCTTTCAGAGCCAGGCGGATGTCTGGAGCGAGTGAGGCAGACAGACGGTGTCACCCCGCAGTCACCTCAGGCTTGGCTTGGGGCCACTGGGAGCTGGGCACCCCCCGTCATGGCTGTCCCCCCACCATTGTCACCCCGATTAGGTTTCTCCCCATAAAGCAGCCAGTGTTTCTGCTTGTCAGGCTGAGCCAACAATGGAGTCTGGGAAAAGGACATGGGGAAGGCATCCGGGGGACGGG
Organism: Molossus molossus; assembly: GCF_014108415.1. Classification (NCBI taxonomy): domain Eukaryota; kingdom Metazoa; phylum Chordata; class Mammalia; order Chiroptera; family Molossidae; genus Molossus; species Molossus molossus. The sequence goes on from NW_023425362.1 coordinate 3,027,358, forward strand.
TCCCCCACAAACATGGCCGTGAAGTTAACGAGATGTGCGTGCCGGGCAGCGGGTGACCAGCACCGGGGCAGCCAGCCGGGCACTCAATCTATGGAGCGCCGGGAGCAGCATCAAAACGAACGAGAAATTTCGAGAACTGCTCCCGGGGCAGGGTCCGAGCCTGCCCTGCTGCAGCATCACCCAGGTCGGAGCGGGGCCCGCGGTGGGCGCCGACGCCGCAGCCCTCGGGTGCTCAGGCCCGGGGGCTCACAAGAGTGGGGTCCTGCTCTGTGGGGGCACGGCAGGTGGGGGGCAGAGGGTACTGGCCATCGGCCCCTGGCCTCGGCGGCAGAGCTGGCCGGGGTGTGCCCCGTGCAGCAGAGGGGCGTGCGGAGGGAGGCGCTGCCCCACGGCCCTAAGGGCACGGTCTGCTGGGAGTCCCAAGGGAAGGCGAGACCAGAGCTGCCCTGCGGTCCTGTGGGCGTCTCCACGGGCATCTTACCAGCAGGCAACAGTTTAACCTCAGAGGCAAGTATTTATCTGAAAACGTTCTTAATTCAAGTCTGGGTCACAAGGGGAGGGGGGAAGGGAGAGGCAGCATTAAAAACGCCAGCGTGAAACCCTGTCCCTCGGAGCCCCACCTGGACACCACTCCCCCGGGGACGGCCTTCCTTGTCCCAGAGGCTGCAGGCTCGGCCTGGCGTGAGACACAGCGCTGGTCACTCCACCGCCCCCCCAGCAGCCCTGGCTCCTCGGCCACAGCGTGTTCTCCCGGACACAGGAGGGCGCCCGGGAGGGGCCTGGCCCAGTCAGCAACCTTCCCCACCTGCCCGGCTCCCGGAGCCCTGCCACCTGCACGCTCTGTACCGGGGTCCCCTCGGGCAGGAAGGGAGCAGGGTGCGGCCGCGCTGACCGCCGGGCACCACCCACGCTCCCGGAGACATGGCGCCAGTCCTTCCGAACACACACGCTCCCCAGTCCCGTGCCCTCTGAGGACACTGGCTGGTGCTGCGGGCAGGTGCGCGGGCTGGCCCCCGCAGAGGACACCGTCCACAGTGAACGGCACAAGGGTGCCTCCTCCACACTGCTCCCTGAGGATTTGGGGTTCCTCGGCGGGTGAAGGGGAGGGGTCCCGAGGGCGCGGCCTGGGCCAGCCCTGCCCGTACAGTGTCCAGGGAGCCACGGAGGACGCCCTGCAGGAGCAAGGATGCCCGTTCACCGCTGTGCCCTGGTTTGTGCCCTGCCTGCTGGGCATGGAGGTCTGGGGTGCATGAGGGCCGGGAGAGGGACTGGGGCTCCGGGCTGCCCTGCCAACATGTTGGCCGGCGCCAAGGCCGGGCGCGGACGGGGACAGCGCTGGGCTCGGTCCAGCCACCCCAGGCAGGCAGGCGGGCCGTGGTCCCCTCCTCCTCATCTGGCCGCCACCCTGGACACGAAATGGCGCAGGGCTGAGGCGGCCATTTCGTGGGGCCCTCGGGAGACACAGGAAAGAGGAAGGACCACTCTGGAAATGGGCCACCGACCCTGCACTGAGGCCAGGGGGGCCTGGCTAGAGGGAGGGGCAGCGGGCCCTTTCTGGAACCTTCCTCCCCCCCAAGCTCCCAGCTGCCCTGGGGTGCCACAGGCCTCAGCGCGGCCAACCCGGCCAAGGCAGGAAACCCCGCAGGGAAGGGGCAGCAGGAGACTCCCCACAGACCCTGCTCCTGGCTGCCCCCCGGAGGCTGCTTCTTGGGGAGCCCCTGGCATCTCAGAGAGACTACAGGCTTCTGGAACCCCGTGGCCTCCGGCTTGGCTGCAGGGTTTGGGGGTCAGGACCCAGGTGCTCATCTTGGTGCCCCAGCCGGGGTGAGGGACACACCTCTCGGGGACTGAGTTTCATGTGGAGCCTGGAGGCCGCCACTGCTGCGCATGGGGAGTTGGGCATTTCACACAGGGGGTGCCCAGGAAAGCTGACTGCTCCCCAGCCCGTGTCCTGGCGGCTACGCCGGCTCCTTTCTCCCCAGGGGCCCTGCTCTGCTCTCCCTTCAGCTCCACTAAGTTCTTCTCCGCGACCCCCTTCCCTGATGTCTCCCCCCCTGGGTCCCACCCCGCCTCGGGCACCGGCCGCCGCAGACACAAAGCCGGCAGCGTCTGCATTCTGGCAGGCAGGCCGGACGACGAAGACCAAGGCCCAGATGGCGGAGGGTCCTCCACAGCCCTGGGAGGTGGGCCTGCCCCTGACCATGGCAACAGGGCTAGAGGGAGCCGCCTGTCTGGCCCTGTGGCCTCCCAGGAGGCTTCCATCGGCCAAGTGGGCCGGCAGTCTGCATCGCGGGCTGGCTCTGGGGCAGCGCAGGGCGTGAGGGGAGGGGGCAGCGGATTCTTGGAACGGCAGGCCCCACCGAGGCCACCAGGCAACTGTGACAGAAACTGGCAGGCTGGGCCCTTTTCACCTGCTGTACCCCTGAGCTCTGCTGATATCACACACTGCCCTGTCCCGCGCTGTGCTGCCCTGTCCCGCCCCATGCTGCCCTGTCCTGCCCCGTGCTGCCCTGTCCTGCCCCGTGATGCCCTGTCCCGCCCCGTGCTGCCCTGTCCCGCCCCGTGCTGCCCTGTCCCGCCCCGTGATGCCCTGTCCCCCCCCCCCGTGCTGCCCTGTCCCCCCCCGTGCTGCCCTGTCCCCCCCCGTGCTGCCCTGTCCTGCCCCGTGCTGCGCTGTCCCCGCACTTGGCCCCCACTTCAGATACCCAGAGATGGCTGGCTCCTTGCAAAGGAAGCGTCACTCAACTTATGTGCGGAAGGTGTCCTGCTTCCAGCCTCCTGGGGTGAGCCCTGGGCCCCCCACTGCAGAAAGAGGCAGGCAGGGGTCACGGTGGACCCGCTGGGCTCGCGCAAATGAGCAGGAACTGCCTGCCCGCTCCTTGCTCCTCCAGAGGCCACGGGGTGTGCGTGTGTGTGCACAGTGCATGTGACACGTGTGTGCGCCCCGGGTGGCACCTCGGGGGGTGAAGAGTCCTGACTTTCAAGATTGCAAACACAGCACTGACCTGAGGGTGGCCGGCATCCAGGCATCAGTCGCCAACGAAGCGAGGCGGCCGGGAAGCAGGGGCGCCACCTGGAAGGGGAGAGACGCTGGGTAAGTCCCAGGAAGGAGCCCCCAGCGGGCGTGTGCGCACACGTCCCGCGCCCGTGCCTGTCGGGTCAGCCCACCCTGCTCTAAGAACCCGTGAGGCCGGCACAGCCAGGATCCATGAGGCTGCCCTCGGACGAGCCTGGGCATCGAGGTGCTTCCAGGGCACGCCAGAGGGCCCTGACAGAACCTCAGGTCTGGAATGCACCAGGCCAGGCCTCTGGCGGCCTCGCGCAGCACAGCCGGGACCCTGGCCCACTGATGTGTGCACAGACCCAGGACCTTAGCGGCTCAGACCCGAGGCCCCACCCAGCCACCTCTAGCACTGCCCTCACGGGCCAGGCCACCTCCCCAAGGCTGTGAGACTGACCGAAGCCACAAGAGGCCTGGGCACCTGGGCACTGAGTCCCTCCTGCCCACAAGCGCCCAGCTGCACAGGCAGGACAGGCTCTGCCCCAAACCCCTTCTCTGTCACTCAGACCCAGCACCATCAACCCGAGATAACAGACGGAGGGAACTGGACCTGGCCCAGGGAGAAGCTGGGAGCGTGCCCGATAGGACACACCTGGGCAGTTTTCTGTCTGTCAGTGAATGACAAACCTGTTCCTTCTTGGGCGCCTACTGTGTGTGAAGACTGTGCTCTCCGCCCCCGGGACCGCTGATAGATGGGGCCACATTCCCCTCCTGCTGGGCCACCCACCTCTTGGGTTACCTCCCGGCCCAGGCCCAGGGCAAGGACCACCTCACCTCGCGTGCAGTTCTGGAACCTCTTCCAAAGGCCATGGGGGGTCCCACTTCCTTCGGGGTACTCTGGGATGAGCCATATCCTGCAAGACACAAGTGACTGAGGAGTCAGCTCAGCGAGCCTGGTGGTACATAGCCCCGGAAAGGGGAGGGGCCCCGTGCAGCCCCGCCCCCAGGCTCACTGACCCCTCCCACCCCGCGTGGCCACAGGCTCCGCAGTGCCCAGAGCTCAGGGACTCACTTGGAGGCAGAAAACTGTACAAAAAGCCTCATCTGACTGCCCGCTCGCACCCATTCCCGGGCTTGCGCACCCCAAACCCAACCCCAACCACTGGCCCCTTGCAGCCCAGCCGTGCAAATCGCTGGTGTCCGCAGAGGAAGGGCTGACAGGGTTTGGGGTGCCTGCTCTCGGCAGAGGGAGGCCGCCCCTTCACAATGCCTGCACCCTCTCGCTCAGCTCTGTCAAGGCTCCGACTGTCCCTGGGGCTGGAATGTCGTCCTGCCCAGGACAAACGATGGCACTGCCGCCTCCCCCGCGGCTGGGGTTCTGTGGCTGTGTGCCCCTCCGCCCCGCAGGGTGGCCAGGAAGCACCTCCCACTCACTCTGGGAACCACACCCACAATCTGGGGCCCGGGAGGTGCAGTTCTTTGGGTCTTTCTTACACAAGCCAGCGAGGGGACACCCCAGGACCAACGGCACGAGGACCCGTTGGGCTCAGGCCTGCATCCAGGCACAGCAAGGGCTCACTGACAACACGAGGCAAATCCAGACCGGGTCCGACCCGCCACGGCAGGCGTTCCGCTGGGCTTGGTCAGAATCTCGGGTGGGGTGAGGAATCCGGCCCAGTCCTCTCTTGAACTTCTGCCCAGACCAAGCACGAGCGACCAGGAGGAGGGCGGAGGCCGGCACCACGTCCCCAGGTGTTGGTCCCTTCCATCCCCCCTTCAAGCCCTCCTCCCCGAGACTCTGCCCACCCAGCCTCCCAGTCATTCCAGGCATCTGGCTCCCACAGACCCCACAGGCAAGAACACAGCTGTCCCCGTCCACTCCAGGTCCCTTCACCTAGCACAAGGGTCAGCTCCCTTGGGCAGGGTGGCGGAGAGCTGTGGGAGCCACCGGGCTGGGAGGCGCCCTGTCCCCACCGTCACCTCACAGCCCCCTCCTCCCTCTCTCTGGCCCACGCTCGGACCCGTAAGGCCCTCAGAGGCTGGAGGGGGCTGCTGGTGGCTTCCCAGGGATGTGCTCAGACCCCAGGCCTGACACAGGGCATGTGCAGCAGGATCCCTGAGGACGGAGCCAGGAGCCTGGGAGCCCAAGGCCCTGAGTCACACCGCTCTGGGTTCTAATCCTCCCTCCCCGATCACTTGCCGCCTGCCGCCTCTCTAAGCCTGGAGCAGCTCACTGTCCTGATTGTAGGAGGGGAACACCCCAAGAAGGGACCGCCCTGAGCCCTCGCCTGGATGTCAGGACAGCCTCCTTGCCTCTCCCACCAGCAGGATGGGCACACACACCCCCGGCCCACCTGCCTGAGGCCCACGAGAGGCCCCTGCCCGCTGGTCGGTTAAGGGGTCCCACCTGTGGCGCCTGGGCTGGGAACACTCCAATGCCCTCACCTGGGCTGGCCCACACGCTGTGGAGGGCAAGGGGTGGCCAGGGCCCCTGCCTATCCCAGGGTCCCTCAGGGGCACCAGGACCCCGAAGTTCCAGAAGCGGGTCCGGGGTGGCTGGACCTGCTCGCTCACGCTCACAGCACCCCTACGCTCCAGACATTGCTGTGTCCGTGTGCAGGGAGACCCAGGGCTGCCGGGCTCCCCTCTCTGCTCTGCTCCGTGTGACCCTGGACAAACCCGTCACCTCTCAGGGACAGCAAGCCACCTCCTTAGATTCACGCACAAGATTCGGGACGGGCCCGCTCCGTGCCCGGTAGGCTCTGTGGACAGCAGCGCCCGCTGCGAAGACCCCGGGGCGCTGCGAGGACCGCTGGGAACGCTCTGGGCCCTGGTGCCTGGAGAAATTCCTCCCCAGCCTCCAGTCTTACCACTGACCAGCTCGCCTGGGCCTGGGGCCAGGGCGGACACGGCCGAGGGCGGGCGGTGCGACAGGACAGCCCCCCGCGGGAGCTCCAACCCCAGAGGGCTCAGCCCCGACTTGCCCACACTTGTCTTTGACATTAAACCCGGCCCCTCCCCAAGGTCATGGCATGTAGGAAAAACACCCTTCCCGCCACCGCCTGGTGCTGCCGAGCCCCCCCCCCCCCCCGCAGGCCCTCCACGTGCGTGGAGAAATGCCACTGAAGCCCTGCAGCCCGGCCCTGGGTCATGCCACGCCAGACACCCAAGCCTCCGAGGGACCGAGGCCGGGAGGGGTCAGGAGTCGGCCAGCGGGCTTGTGGGCAGCCACAGCCCCAGCCTGCGCCTGCCAGACACACACCAGGTGAGTCCCACCTTGGCTGCAGCACCTGGGCCAACAAGGCTCCAGCAGGGACCTGAGGCCCCGACAGACATCACAGCAGCCAGTGTGGTCAGGGCACAGGGAGCGCGTGTCCCCGAGGACATGGCATCTAGGGACAGAGCTCCAGGCCTGGGGAGGGGCCAGGAACGCAGAGCCAGACAGGTCCCAGCACCTTCGGGCTGTGTGGCCTCAGGAACCGGGCGTCGGAGCCCCAGTCTGATGGCTTAAAAAGGAGCCATTAACACATACTGCACGGAGCCGCCATCAGCCCGGACGCGGATGTGCGGCTCCCGCGGCTCGGCCGCCAGCACCGCGCCTCACACCGACTCTCCTCCGGGAAAGCCGGCCACCGCCAGGCGCGCCGCACGCCCCCAAAGTGTCCGTCTCTGAACCAGCGAAACAACGGGCCCCGAGCTAGCTCGACAACAAAACTTTTCTTTCCACTCGCCACCTCCAGACACCGTGCACGTGGAGTCAGGACGGCCGCGCCCGCCGCGCCTCTGCACCCCAGGGCGCTGTGCTCCTTCGAAACGGCCGCTTGCAGCACCCTGACCGTGGCCGCCTGCACCCTTGTACATAGCCGTCTTTCGGGGAGAAGGGCAGTGATCGTCTGGGTGGGGCAGCCTCCTCCTGAGCACGTGGCTGATTCTGTCATTTACGTGATGTTCCCCCCACTGCTGAAGAAACGCCCTCGTGAACCCAGACTGTGGGAGACAGAGAGGAGGGGGCGGCAAACACCTGTAACCGTCCGAAGGCTCACGCACCCCAGGAACCGCGCCCGCCTGTCCTGGAGCCCCCACCCCACGGCAGGAACCCCCGTGTGCCACTGGGTTACTGGGTCACAACTACTTACCCCCAGCAGAAGGGCTGGCGGCTCCGTTCCTCTGTTTGGGGGAACACCTCGATCTTTATGTACATCTTTCCCCCTTCTCCCCGGGGGACCCCCCAGAAGCAGGGCTTCCGCTCAAAGCCCAGCAGTGTGTTCACATCCCGAGGCAGCCACTCAAGCCTGGCCCTCAGAACCCTCCAGAAATCCCCAAAGGTCAGAGGCCGAGGTCAGCGAGATGTGGCACAGGCGGGGAAACTGAGGCTCAGAGCGAAGACTAGCCCCAGATCTTGCAGCAGGTCAACGAGAGCTGGACCCCGCCCGCCGGCCCAGACCCGCCTCCGCCAGACAAGACGGAGGCCCTCGGACACGGGGCGGGAACCGCCCACACCCTTGCTCATCACAGGCCCACGAAGGCAGATGATGGGCAGGGAGTGTGCTGAGTCCCGCAGGGCTGGGCGGGGGAGAGAGCCTGAGGTCTGTGGGGCCTCCCACGAGCTGGGACCGGAGGCAAGACCACATGGAACACGTGTGACTTGGAAACACCTGACTTAAATGAACAGAATGGGCCACTACCCACCCGTGACCCGATGGGCCAGCAGATGCCCGTCCACACCCAGCGCCCCAAGAGGGCAAGGGTGCTCTCCTGGCGGGACTCCGAGAAGCAGCGTGGCGGCCCCGGCCGGGGTTACCCCACAGATGGCCGGCGGCCCCGGCCGGGCCTGTGCACTGGGCACCTTCCACTGCCCGGGACAGGGTGTGGTCTCAGATGAGTCCTAACAGGGACTGTCCTGGTGGGGGCGGGAAAACGGCTGCTCCTCCCGGTGACACGGAGAACTTGGCGGCGAACTTGGCGGCTGGACCGAGGCACCGGCCCAACCCGGCCCCCTTCTCCCGTTTCAGTCGCTGGATTCCGTTCCGCTCATTCATGAACTGCTCCCCCAAGAGCCCGCCCCGTGCCAGGCTGGTGACGTCGGCAGTTACCTGTGTGAAGCGGTCTCCCTGCTCGGGGCCAGGGGCATGCGGGGTAGAGGCAGGTGAAGGCAGGGAGGGGGCAGGGCGGCCTGCGGGGGGCCTGGAGGGTCACAGGAGGGGAGAGATGTTGGGGACACGCTAAAGGGCAGCAGCAGGGCGGGACGTGGGCCTGGTCTGGGTGGGGACTACCTCAGCCGCCCCGCAGCGGGTCTCCGGGACGCCGGGGCTGAGACGGGAGGGCCGGTGAGGAGACAGCCCGAGGAGCCTGCCCACCGCCATAAATCACCGCGCCAGGCGGCAGAATCATCTGGGCACTTAAGCTCCTCGCTCTTCTCCCCCCCCCACCCCCACCCCCGGGGAAATTGCCTTCATTTCCTACATTATCCCCATCACCCCGCACGTCTCAATCAACCTGGCCGCTCGGCCAGCGTCGCTGCGGGGGGCCGACGGCGGAGAGGTCTCGGCTGCCCCGTGTGAGGGTCCTGCACTCTGCCCAGGACAGAGCTGCAACGCCCTGTCACCCCGCCTTCGAGCTGCAGCGACAAGGTCCCCAGGGCCCGTCACCCACTCTTCCAGCCCTGGCAAACTGAGGGGGCCTGGAGCGAGGCGGCAGCCTGAAGCCACCAAGAGCCCCCTCCTGGGAAGCTGAGGGGGAGGAACTGGGTCCCTCAGCCCAGCCGAGGAGGAGGGACCACCACCATGCCGGCTCCCCCGGCCCTCCTGCAGCTAGAACCAGGGACCCTGAGAAACGCCTGTCTGTCCTCACTGCCGCTGGGCTGGCTGGGTGACTCAGATGCACCGGGTCTGTGGCAATCTGTGGGGTGCGGCCTTGCGCAGTGAGGGTGCTGGGGTGGCACAGCTCCGCCACCACCACCTACCATCTATCCAGCCCTGACCCCACTCCCCTCCACTTCCCACATGCACCCCAGAGTTCCGGTCCCCACTTTACAGATGAGAATACTGAGGCCCAGAAGGGAAGCGACCTGCCCAAGCCACCCTGGGAATCAGCTGGGCCGGGGCCTGCTTCCCGGGGCGGAGCAGCGGCTCTCCCTCAAGCTGGGCCTCATTTTCGGCCCCCCTCTCGGCGCTCCGGAACCTCCCGGCGGTCTTCCAGAGCCCCGTGCATTCCACGTGCGTACGCTTCATGACTCCGCTCACACGTCCGCAGCCAGGCCGCGGGCACCCCACAGATGCCAAGCAGTGCCCGGCGGGACAGCTGCCCTCAGCCGAGCCGTGGCCTCACCACAACCCTCTCCGGTCAGTCGGGACTCCTCCCTCACACACCCCCCTCCCTGGAAACACGGGCGGGTGCGGCCGCTTGGCTTTCTCCGTCTCCCCCTCCCCCCCCCTTTCCAGCGCCACTGCAAGGACCTGGAGCAACAGTTCAACCCTCCCATTTTACAGATGATGAACTGAGGCCCAGAGAGAGGAAGGGGTTCGTTCCATGCCTCCCAGACTCACCGGCCCAGAGGTATGGAAGCCCGGGGCCCGCCTCTGGCCCAGGACTCGACTCTCAGCAGTTGCTGGTGGGCAAGAAAGGGCGGGTCTGAGCCCGGAGCCAGCCCACACCCAGAGAAGTCACAGCCCTTGGGCACCTGGGCACCAAGGCATGTCAGCCAGGCGGGTGCACCCTGACCGCTGGGCCCCCGGCACGGAAGGGGGTGCCTAGGGAAGGCGGGAACAAACCCGCGGGGCAGCCTCGGACTTCGGGGGCAGGGCTCCCGGAGAGCAGGCTGGCTCCGTGGAAGCCAGGCAGGGCCCACGGCGGCTGGGAGGCAGGGCCCTGGCAAGGGTGGCGGGAAGGGCGGTGCTGCGCCTGCCCAGGACCTGGCAGGCCCAGGGCTGGTGCAGGAACGAGCCTGCAGGCCCAGGTCCACCACCGCCAGGACGTTCCCAGGTTCCAGCGCCTCGGGCGGGCACAGGGTGCTCAGGCTGCATGTCTGCCGCCCACGTGCTAGGCCCAGCCCCCACCCGGCACCATCTTGGCCCAGGCCACGAGGAGGCCGCCATGTTTGCAGAGGGAGGTGCCCCCACCCCCCGCCCGCAAGCACAGGGCAGAGCGACGGTCCCGGCTCTGGCCCTCCAGCTTGTGGGGCGAGATTTTTATCCACACGGTCTGCTCGGTCCAGCCTGCAGTCTCCTGGTGTTCCCCAGCCAGGCCTGGCCAGGGCAGGCTCCCGACCTGGAGAATCCGGAGTCTGAGCGACTCCGACACAAAGGAACACGTGGGCTCAGGGACGTGAGCGCCGCAGTGGGGTCCCACAGGTGACCGGCACGGAGGTGGCACCGGGCACCTTCTTTCTGCCCTCATAGGAGGGAACCCCTGACGCTGGACCCCAGCCTCGAACCCGACATCTGCAGGCACCAGGCCTCAGGATGGCGCCTGCACGGGGTCCAGAGAGGCAGAACCAGAGAAAAACCCTGGGCTGGTCCTCCACACCACAGGCTACCAAATGGTCTTGCCTGCTCTGGCTTTCCTCAGCGTCTCCCAAGATCACGCTCAGCAAGCAGGTGAACGGCAGACTCCACAGAGCCTCCGAGATCACCCGCACGACCCTCACCACCCCTCGGTCACAGGAGCGCTGAGAATGAGGTCAGCCCCACGACGTCCCCCTCCTCCCCACCCTGTGGCCTCACTGTGCGCTGTCCATGGTCCGCTGGCACTCAGAGCCACGAAGGCCTGGAGCCCTCACCCTGGCGGGGCACCTGGGGCTTCGTCAGCTCGGCCAGCAGGCCCTGGATCGTGGAGACGCCCCAAACTTGCACAACACGGGCGCTGAGAAGGGAAGGATGGAGGGAAACCCTGGCCCTCCCTTGGGGCAGAAGCCAGGCCAGAGCACAGCTTCCCTCCTCGTGCTGGGCGTCTGCGGAGAACCCGCGGGGTCTGTTCCCACCCGGCCCGGGAGAGTGGGGGCCTGCAGCCAGAGACCTGGGTTAGCTCTGTGACCCTGGGGACATTCCTCAGCCTCCCTGGGCCTGTTTCCCACCCAGAACATTGCCACCCTCCCCCCCAATCCCACATGGCCGTCCCGGCACCAGAACAGCACCGCCATGCGCCGGCCCTGACTGGATGTTGAAATGAAATGGAATTGGGGCAGATTCCACTTAAAAATGGATGTTTAAAAAAAAAAGTAGCTCAAATTTCCTGGCCCTGGCCTTTAGTAGGTCAACAAGGTCCGCTCCCCACAACCCAAAGGACCAGAGTCCTGTTTGCAACATCAGGCACGTGCTGAGCCTCCCTTCGAGAAGCCGTGTGGCTCCAACCCGCTCTCCTGGGCCAAGCAGGTACCCCCACTGGCCCTGCCCCAGCTGGTCTCACTCACCCCTCCCCGGGCAGCTGGGCCCCCACCGTGACGGCCACACCCTTCCCATGATATGGGCCGTGGCGGCCCGGCCAGGAGTGCCCCGTGGAGGCTGCTTCCACAAGGGACCTGTAGCGCTGGGCCGGAGGGCTGGGGACCCCCGCGGTCGGCTGTCTGAGCACGAGTCCATCCGAGGGCAGAGCTCACCTGCGGTGCCGGAGCACCCAGGCCCGAGGCCCGAGGCCCTTGCGGCCCACCCATCAGGCGCCGAGAGCTTCCACAGGTGTTGACGTTGGCCGACTTACTCTCTGTGCACACCTGGGCCCGGCTGGTGGGCAGGGGCCGCTCGCCTGGACCTCACACGCGGAGCTCGGGTGGTGCCCCTCGTCCCAGCAAGTCGAGAGTGGCCGCACCGCCAAAAGGCTCGGGCGGGTGGTAAGGGTGGGAAGGGCGGGAACTCAACTCCCGCCTCCAGGAGCCCTCCACCCACCCCGGCCGGAAGTTCGGGCACACCCATTGCAGGAATCTTGGGGCAGGGCTGGGCTCCCAGGAAACTGGGCCAGAGGTTCTTGAGCACAAGTTGTAGAGCTGACCCCACCCCCAAGCCTCGTGGGGGTTTGCAGGCCCTGCCCCCACCTTTCCTCCAGACCCCGCACTCAGAGGCCAGAGTCCCAAAGACCAGAGCCGATACCCTTCTCCAGGGCCCCCCCCAACTGTCCGGTCAAGAGCGGCCCTGGCCCCTAGCTCAGTGGCAGGCATCATCACACTTAGTGCCCACGGGCACCCTGTGGGCAGGACTGATCCCTCCCTTCACAGACCGGGTTCGAGGCTGGGATGGGAAGGTAGCTCACCTAGGAGCCGAGGCCTCCGGCCTCTTCCTCAGAGGCCACAGTGAGAAGAACCCACCGGACTCCCTTGCCCGAGGCCAACACATCGCCCCATTTTAACTGGAGAGAGATCACTCTTACGGGGGCCTCCGTCTGAGGTCTGGGACCAGGCCGTCTCCGGGCCCTGCAGCCCCGCTGGCCAGCCTCTCCCGGGCCGAGGCGCACAGCAGACCTGCCCACCCAGGGCCGCGGGCCGCTCCTCCAGGCCGCCGGCCCGGATCCTGCCCCACCGCCATTTCCTCTCGGCCTGGAGGCTCCTTCCAGTCTGCAAATGGCCGGCGCCCGGAGCCGCCCTGCCCGGGAGCCAGAGCCATGCCTGGCCGGAGCCCAGAGTGCAGCCGGTGGGCACGGCCCTTCCTTCCCTGCCCAGGAGCCCGGCCCGGGGACACGGTGCCTCCACCGCAGCGCCGGGAGTACAGGACACCTGCGGATGTGCACACGTGTTCCACACACACGCGCGGCGCAGAGCACGCCGTCCCCATGTGCCACATGTGGACACCCGTGTGCGCACTCAGTGAACGCAGAGCAAACATGGGCTCTGGGGGACGGCAGGCCCGGGTTCGAACCCCTTCCCAGCCCTCAGTAGCTGGTTGATCCAGGGAACTCACTTGGCCTCTGAGCTCAGGGCCTCCCTGGGCGAATGGCGATGGAGACAGGCCCCTCTTCCAGGCATTTCTGAGGGGCTCTGTATGAACCAGCTACGTCCTTCACGTGCGTCACCGTGAGCCAGGGACACGTACTGCCCATTGTACAGATGGGAAAGCAGAGGCACAAGAGACGAAACACAGCCAGGAAGGAGAGACGCCGCTGGAATCCCGGCCTCGGGGCCCTGCTCAGCCCTGCTTTCCCGAGAGGACGGGGATCACACCTCCCCACCCTCACTGCTAGACCCCATCACTCGGAGGCCAACCCCGGAAGGCGGGGCTGCCTCCTTGGGCCTCCTCTCGGAGCGTCCCCAGCCCGGGGCCACGGTCACAGCGCTGGCAGTAAGTACACTTCAGATGCTGAGACAGGAGTCCACGGGCTAAACGACCAACATCGGAAAGGAGGAAACGGGTAAAAATTAAAAAAAAATAGATAAATCCGGGAAATCAGTTCCCCAATGGGCGCTGGCAAGTCTCATCAACTTTCCACTTCTCCTTTCGCTCCCCAACATCTCCACCAATAGGCACGTTCCTTACAACAGGCCACAGCCCAACGCCGTGTCATTCTGCCCGCAGGGTGTAACACGGGGATGGACGTGCCTCCTTGCTTGGCAGACACTGCGTTCCCCAGGAAAGCAGCCTCGGGGGCTGGGGGCTGGGAAAGGGACCCAGAATTTAGAAAGGCAGACGCTAACACGTCAACGTAAAGGGGGGGGACCCTCAGAACCTACGACACCCTAACATGAGCAAATTCGCAAAATAAACAGTTATCATCATTTGCAAATTATCGTGGCAGTAAAAGTACTCGCCCCTTGCGTGGTGATAGGGACCCATAAATGCTGCCTTTTATCTGGGCAAGATAATTTTTTTAAAGTTTATGGCTCCTGTCTGTAGTTTACCTGTTGAATTTTTTGTTTGTTTGCTTCGTTTGGATTTAAAAGTACATTGAGACCAGGCAAAATACGTTATCAGCTGACTTTTCATAAGTCCTGAAGTAGTTTTATATGTAAAACACTCAGATTCAATGTCTGTCCTACAGAGACGACAACCGTGTTACAATCAAACGCCCAAGCAAACGCCCAAGCCTCACAGATGTTGCATTTAAGTCTTCTGTTCCGTGGTTCATGCTCCAAAACAAGATCAACATGGGTCATGAATTCAAACATTTAAGGTCCTTCGGCTGAGATCATGCGGAGTCTCAAAAGGCAAAGACTAAAATTTAAATTAAATCTTAATGAAGGAGACTGCGTCCCCCTACGGAATTTTTCAGGGAACGAGAAGATCAGTTAATAGGGCTGTTTCTAGGCGCAGATGTAACTTGTTTATTTTAACCTCGGTTCTCCGAAGTCGCCGACTCCACGGTGGAAGTGTGCTGTGTTCCAACACAGCCCCGGCGGCTGTAACGACAGACCAGCCCGTCTGTGCCGCGACAATGTGTCATTTCAGTCTATAGTGGAATTTATCTAGAACCGAGGATGTGAAAACTCTTATGCGTGGTACTTTCTTTAAAAAAAAAAAAAAATCCTGCTGAGAAGTATGAGGTTGCCATGGACAATGCTGATCTTTTGCCTGATTTTTTTTTTAATTCTATGGAATTTTACCCAAGTTAAAAACTAAGACAATAATCGATCACATATAGACCATCCAGCTATACAAGTTACACCCTGGAAAGGGTGTTATCCATATACATTAAAACCATTCGATGAACATAATCTCGGTGGAAAATACTAATTTAGAAGGAAAATACTCACTTATGGAAATTAACTGATTTTAGGCTACTTCCCCCACCTTGTCCAAAAAGAAGATGAGTTAAAAATACTCAGGAAATTCGACTATCTATCACTCCAGAATTTAGGATTAAAAGTCTATTTCACCTACGTTAATCGTACCAAAAAATAAAAAAGATGAGAAGTGGACAGCTATTAAAAGCATAAGTTCCTTAAAAAAGGATTACCCACCCCCTAAAGCTTCACTCTCCACTCTTGGCACTTTTGCCTTTAAAATTTATTACACTCTGTTTTTTGTCTTTTTTTTTTTTTTTCCTATTCCTTTTATTTTGTCCCAGCGTTTTATTTGGTGCTTGTTAAATATTTGGGTGGAAGGAGATTGCAGCAGCAAGTGTGGCTGTCATAATCATGGGAATGTTTTAATTATCTCTGCTCTATACGCCTGTCTCCAGCCCCGGGTCCTCCAGCATCAACTGCTGTCTGATCTCAGAACAAAAGCAGCCGCCGATATTCCTCGTGTGGGCCGAGCTCACTTCTAATATCTGGTGGGGTCTGCTCCGGCCCCAACGCCTCCGAATTAAACAAACAAAGATGTGGGTGCACGAGAAATCTTCCTCTTAGTTGCAACCTATAACTTTCTGAGCCCGATGTTCCATTTTCCATAAATCAGGACCCTGGCGACCCTGAAACCCGGGGAGCCAGTCTGCATCTGCAGGCGACGCTTTTGTCCGCCTGCCCGAGGGCGGAGGTGAGCGCGGAGCTGAACTTTGCAAAGCCAACCTTTTAAGGGAAAAGGTTCAGCCGTTCTGCAGGGTCAGGGACCAACAGAGAAACTCAGGCAGCCTCAGAGTCCAGCGCTCGGACAAGCAGCAGCATGGCCCCTGGGACACAAAGGTCTTCAAGGGGCTCCCCAACCCCCGTTGGCCACAGTTCAGACCCTGCATAGTCCTATGTCTCGGCCACAGCTCTTCAGGGGGGAACCAGGACGGGATCGGGCCACGCAGGGCTCCCTGGGTCTGCCCGGGGGACAAGTCCACGTGTGCCCCACACGCGGTCCGGTGAGCAGGGCGGTTATGAGCCCCGCACAGCACCGTCAGCACTTAAATCAGTGCTTAAAAAACAACCTCACAGATATTTCCCACACTGAGCTGAGAGTCAAAAACAGCTCTTTCTTTTTCTTCTTTCAAAAAAAAAAACAACACAAAATAAAACGAAAGGGGAAAAGAACTGGCCCCCGACACCACGGACATGGCAGCGTTCAAGGTGCCGGACAAAATAAAAGGCCTCTGTTCCTCAGGCGGCGCCCAGCCTCCGTGTGCCAGCCTGGCCCTGCCTGCCGGCTTCGCTGGGAGGGGCGTGGGCACGTCTGGTGTTTTTCCCTTTGCCCCTCCTGACGCTGCTAAAAATCAAAATAATAGTAGTCACGATAATGAGACACACGGACACCACGGACGTGGAAGAGCCGGCTGTGCCTATTAATACCTCCTGAAACGTTCGCTCAAATAACTGAACACGTCGCTGCCGGGAAATAACAAACGTTCGTTTGAACGGTGATCTCTAAAGCCCGTGGCTGTGGGTCTGAAAAACACCCGGGCGCGGCTCCCGCAGGCGGCCCGCAGTTTTCCGAAGGGCTGCCTCCCAGCGCTGGGCGGGGGCGGGGTGGGGGCTCCGAAATAGATTTTGAATTTCGGGTAACCAATTAGAGGAAGGAAACGTAACAGACACTGAACACAAGATGGCAGAGCGCTCGGCTCGTCTCCGGCAGAAGGGAAGGGAAAAGGTGACTTACCCAAGGGCCGGAGGACGAGGAGCCATCTCAGAAGCAAGGAAGTAGAACGGAGCTCCCCTGCCCGCTGGAAACAGCGGCGGCGACAGAGCGCAGGTCCCGCTGGCCAGCAGGCTGTCCCCGGGTGCCAGCCCCTGTTCAGCAGGCCCTTGGGCATCCTGGTCTCTGGCCACCGTCGTCTCTCCGTCCCTGGGCCCTGGCCTGCCTGGCCTGGGCCTTGGCCACCCCAGCACCCGGGGCAGGGCTGCCAGGAGCCAAGTGGCGTTGGGGGAGGCCCGGCTGGCAGCCCAGAGGATGAGGAAAATGCTACTTTTGTCTCCTGCTCTCATCTGGCACTGGCTGCGGGGAGGGGGGGCCAGAGGCGGCCGCTGCGCTCGGCCCCGCCCACCGGGAATTTTGAAAGATGCTCATGGGTGCCTGCGGGATGGCAGACGTGGCAGAGGCGGGTGGGCCGGACCCCCAAACCCAGCTCGAGGCAGTGGGGGGCTGGCCCAGGAGGAGCGGGAGGAGGAAGCAGGAGCGTCTGGCCACTCAGCGGCCACCAGGAGGACGCCGGGGGCCCGGCCCGGCCCGGCCCAGCCCTCCCCGTGGCCAGGCCTTGCGGCCCCGGCGCCATGTTAGGGCGGCCGAACGGGCCCGGCTGCTCCGGGAATAGAGACCGCATTGTTCCCACGCTCGGCCCTGCAAGGAGCAGGGGGCTGACGGCCGGGGTGCTCCCGCGTGCGCCCCAGCCCCACCCCGCAGCCCTGGGCCTCCGAGGGAGCTGACCAGTGCTCCGGAGGCTGTGCCGTGGCCGCGAGTTCGGTTCCCGCCTTGAGCTGACTGGCCACCTGACCCTGTGCAAGCCACACCGCCGCTCTTGCCTCAGTTTCCCCCTCTGTGTCCAGACCAGGGAGAAGGGCTCCAACCACCAGGGCTGCTGACGACAGAGTGAAAAATACACAGAGACCCGAGCCCGCACCCGACGCTCCACCGGCGCTCCGTAGACGGTCACCACCCCGAAAGGGGCCAGAAGGTGGCCAGGCAGCCGTCCCGGAGCCAGACAGTCCCCACAGCCTCTCAGTCGCAAATCCTTCATTTTCATCAAGACCAAAACCAGCCGGCACAACGGGGGAAGGTGACCGCCCTGTGCTCTGGCCCCCGGGGCAGTGAACCTGAGTTTTAATGTGGGCACTGTTGTTGGGGGGTTGGTCAGCTTTCCCGGCCCTTTGTTTCAGGCACCTCAACTGCATCCTCATGGCCAACCTGCGTGCCAACGTCTCTCCTGTGCCCCTGATGTGGCCGGGAGCCGAGGTGACGACCACCGGGCTGGCTCCGCGTAGGGCAAGCCACAAGCTGCCGGTGTGGGCCCTGGGCAGGCAGGCCCGCTCTGTGCCCGGGGGAGGGGATGCTATGGACTGACCACAGCTGTGCCTCCCTCCCGGCCCTTCCTGTCGGTGAAACCGGGAGGGAGGGCGGGCGGGCCGGGACAGCCCAGGCCGCCAGAAGAATGTTTTAATACTGCTTCATGCCCGCTCAGGGCCCGTCGTGCCCAGAGTCAATGGTGGGGAGCGAGCGAGGAGGACAAGCCCAGGAGGAGCCCCTGGGTCCTCGCTCTGGCCGCACGCACACAGCCACGTGACCAGCTCGCCAGCTGAAGCCAGAGACAAAGCAGGTAGGGTTCCAATGCCACGCGCCCAGCCAGGAACGCCGGGAATTCCATCCGCAAGGGCTTGGCACGGCTGCCAACAGCCTGGCCCCCAGGAGGAGAGGGTCCCCACGCTCCACAGGGGAAGGCACGGAAAAACGGGTGGCCATTTTGGGGCCGGCCCTGACGGGCGAGGAGGCAGACCCTGGTTTCCAGCCGCAGGAGGAGCCGGGCACCCGCACCCGGACACACACACATGACCACGGCCAGAAGTGGCCGCTGCTGTGCCCAGCTGGCGGCCCGTGGGATAATGGCCTCCACCCCAAGGCCTGCAGGCCGGCGTGGGGCTCAGGACACAGCCGGGCCTGAATCAGGTCCCTCTCGGATGGGACTGCGTGCCGACAGCTTGGGCAGCGTCTCCACGGTGTGGGGACAGAATCCCCATCGACAAGCCCTTCTCCTCCTGGCAGGGCAGGGCGGGCTCCAGGGATGGCATGCACGGACCCTGACACGTTCAGGACACATGTGTCCTCCTGCAGGCCCAAATCTGCATGTCCGGTGCTGGCCTGGAGCCCAGGCCAGCCGGGGCGACAGGATGTGCCATCTACGTGCAATTCAATGCAGCTCCTCTGACCGTTAAAAACACATAAAGACGGCAACCCAGGCACCGTCATTTTATTATAATTTAAAATGTAATTATAAAAAGGCTGATTTGAATGTAAATATCACCCTGACACACATGAAAGGCAAACCGAGACTTAAAGAGCCCCGAATCAGCAGGTACACAGCGCAGCGCCACGTCTTCCTGCTTCTGAAATCCCAGCACTGCGGAGGGAGGTTCACAGAAACCCAGCCCGGCGTGAGAAGCCCACAGCACCAGGACAACGTTCCTGTGCTAACCGTAAGGGGAAAAGCTATTACTTCTTTTAAAAAAAAAAACAATGGCCTTTTCACTGGGGACATCCCAGGCACCCGTTTTCTGACCGCAACTACGTCTCGGTTGACGATAAGAACCGTTGCCTCTGTGGGTCCCATCTCTGCTCAGAAAATCCGTCCACCGACTCAACGGTGGGCCCGGAGGCCTGCTGCTCCGTCAGCCATCCACGTGGGTTTCTGAGCTGTCCCGAAAGGCAAGGCTCCTGAATCCCCAGACAGGTTTCCGACCAAAATTTCACGACTGTACAGAATTTCACTTTTGAGCTTCCCTCCTCCCCCGAAAAAAGAGGCAAATCAAAGCTTGTGTTTCCGGGTCCCTCTGCCCCGTGTCATGAGATTTCAGGCTTTTCCATTTCCACTTTGCCAAGGGCTACCCCTGGCCTGGGAGGCTGCTGTGCCACCCCCGCAAGAAACAGTTCTCTTTATAGTATTTGGGGGCAGGGGGGCAGGTCAAGGCAGAAGGTGAGACAGACCACAGCTTAGAGGTTCCATCCAGGGGTTTGTTTTGTTTTGTTTTTTTCCCCAAACGATGCAACAGCAGTTTTACAAAACAAAACCTCATTTTTGAAGCCAGATATTATCATTGGCCAACAAAATCATTTAGGCAAAGAAATCTTGGCAGGGAGGTGACTCCCCATTCCCATCCCATCAGGGACACTCCGTGCTCCTGTCCTCCACCCCCCTCACAGGGACATACAGACTGAGGACCCCTCCGCTGGCAGGGGTCTGGGCTGACTGTCCACTGTGGCCTTCCCAACATTCCCCCTACCAAGTCTAGGAGGACACCCCCCCCACCATGCTCTTATTAAAAGCCCCATCTGGATCAATTCCTGCCAGAGTCCCTAACGTGAGCCTGGGATCCCAGCCCCCTCCCAGGGTGCCTTCCTGGCTGCACTGAGGCTGTGCATTTAGCAGGAACCGGACCGAGGCTTCAGCACCCTCCCCAGCGGCCAGGCCAGGAACGGGGAGGTGGCCGGTGGGAAGGCCTCGGAGGGAAGTTCTGTTCATGCAATTAATGCAGAAAACGTCCATCCGGCACGAACTCTGGGCCAGGTTCGTCGGGGGTTACAAACAGCCTCTCCGGCAGGGCAGCGTGTTTGAGGGCCTGTGTGTGACTTCACGGAGTCAGACTAGCCTCTCCCGTAGCCTGCAGACCACTCCAAGTTCGCCAGAGAACAGGATTGGGGAAGGACTGAAGAACACCAGAGAATCACAAATATTGTCCAGAATCGCTCTCGATGGTCTCCCCCCGCCCCCGCCCCGAAACCTGGGGACCACCCTTTCTCTTCCAGTTCGGTTTTTCTCACTTCGAGTCTGCAACACCCCTCCCCCCACTTGCCCCCCCCCACACACACACACACAGCAGACAAAGGCCGGCAGGGCCTGGCCAGAAGGAGGCCCCATCCAGGCCACGACCTGAACCCTGGCTACCTTGCCGGTGCTTGCAAACGGGCCCCTGCGGCCTTTCAAAAGGAAAAAAAAAAACCACAGAAGAAAACAAAATAAACTTGTGAAAGTTTAAACTCCGTTCAACAAAGAAAGCCAGACGTTCCCACCGAAACTTCCCAAGGACCACGGGTCCGGGGACCTTCTTTCTTCCTTTTCTATAAATCTCCGTCCCTGACTGAGTTCACAGGGCCTGCGACACCCAGACACTCCAGCTCACTGTCCCAGCCAACGGGACCCTGGTCGGCCCCGAAAATAAATATTTCACATAAAAGGTCCATTGTCTTCGCTCAGAGACAATTGTTGCTTTTTCTTCCTCTTTGGCCCCATAACATCAGAAAGCATGGCTGGCGCCTTTTAGGGTTCTTTCTTGTTCCAACAAGACGTTCTGAGGGAGGCGAGCTTGCTGGGTCTTCCTGAAGGGTCGGCTGAGAGAAAATCCTCCCGAAACGGGCGTTTTGGGGCACATCCGTGCGGATCGGGCCAAACGCAATGAGCTCGACCCAGGAGGGAGACCTTCCACCCCATCCCACCACCCTGCCAGCAAGCACCGGGGAGCTCCTCAAAGGAAGGGGCACCTCTTCCGTGAGCACACCCTAGGACCCCAGGGCGCTTGGGCCCATCCAACGTGCCCAGTGACTCTCGGCCAAGCCCCCGTGCCGAGGAAAACGCGGACTTGGCCCGCTCCTGCCGGTCTCCCTTGCAAACATCACCAAGGTTCGCTTCACTACCACCTGTGGGGTGAGGCGTGCATTTCTGGGTGCCCTTCCTAGTGAAACCAAAACTGGGCTCTCTGTTTCTCACCAACTCAAAAATATAATAATAACTAGCAATAAAAACGGTGATTACCATTTACAACAATAACAATTACAGCAGTGGCAGCCATTTATGGCCTCCCTGCCACGTGCCAGGTCCCGTGCTTTGTGGAGCAAATGTCCCCCCAACCTTCCCAACAACCCTCTGAGATCAGTATTATCATTCCTGCTCTCAAGCTCAGGGCCCAGGCCCAGGGAGGCGACGTGACTTGTCCAGGGTCACACGCGGAGCCGGGGGCCAGGTTGGAGCTGCCTGAATGTGAGCTAGGACACCCCCACTTAACAGGGTTTCTGCAAGAGAATTCTCCCTTTTCCCTGAACATGCGAATCTACCCAACAAGCCCAACCACAACCAAGCATGGTGCTTTCCTGACGTTTTCCCGCCCGGCCTTGGAGGGCCTCGCGACCTTCCAGAACACTGTCCCTCAGCGGGGACACAGGCTGGTGCCTCACGTGGGGTTTCCTTGGACACTGGAAAGCACCCCCTAGGCGGCTGCCTGCCAGGGTGGGCAAAGCCCTCCAGCCCCTCGGCTTGGCACCATGGGTGGCCTCCGAGTCAGACCTGGTTCAGGCCAGGACGGAGCAGGTCCCAAGGCCCTTCTGAGGATGGGAGCAAGTGAGCCAGGTTCACAGAGTTGGCCCTGGTCAGGTGCGAGCCACACAGACCCAAAAGCAACCCCGCTGCAAAGCTCCCTGCTGTTTCGACTGAGCAAAGCAAATGCTGTCTGTACCTTGAGCCCAGCCCTCGGGGGAGGCCTCATGACCACACACGGCCCGTGTGAGCAGCCAGCCCCCACCAGCACCCTGGAGACCCCTCACCCAGGATCTAGACTGCAAGTGGCCAAAGGCTGGGCACGGCCAGACCCCAGGGCAGGCAAGGAGCCGCCCTGGTTTAAAACGAAAAGAATACCAGGGCCATCCTCCCAGCAGCCCACCCCAGTCTATGAGAACCTGTGCCCCTGCCTAGCACAGTCTATTAAATCCAGAAGTGATTAAAAAAAAAAAAAAGACAGGCACTAGTTTCGTTTTCAGAACCTCGTCTTTTGTGTGTGTGTCATCAAAAATAAAATTCTGCTTGGATAGGAGATCGCAACACGGCAAGAAGCCCCTGGTGGGACCCGAGTCTCTGCTGGAACAGAGCTGGTCCTAAGGAAAAAGGACAAAGGCAGGGCCTGCAGGGCAGCCCCACTGTTTCCTGGAGACTCAACTTGGCCACATTTCACATGCCAGGGGCACACTAAGGCCTGAGATGGGCCTCTGGGGCTTTGACAAATAGCAAACCCCCCAAAGTGGCCCTGGGGCGCATCCTTGGGTCCTCAGGCCTGTCCCTGTTCCTCGTGTCTGGGCCGCAGGACCGTGGAGAAGGAGCAACGGGTGCCCCCTCTTCTGGGATCTGTGTTCACCCTGGGGGTTGCCCAGGAGCCCCGGCAGGATGCCCCACCGTTCCCACCCAGCAGGCAATGTTACAGGTCACCTGTGGACCCGGAGAAAAGGTCTCCCACATTTTGCAGGGGAGGCACTTGGGCTTCCTGGAATTACCAACCTCACCTCGCCAAGGAGAGCTCCCACCTGGAGCGCACGCCTTCGGCAGCTGCACCCCCATGTCTGAGGTCACTCCCAAATGTCCCACTCCAGGTTTCGTGTCTGCTAACTGCCTCCCAGACAGTCATAAATAAAAATTCAAGAAGAGGGGTGGGGGATGGGAAGCGGGGTAATGGCCTAGCAAAGCAGCCCGCCAGGTTAGCCTGCAGTTCTGAAGCAAACTTACAGCCTCCGGGCCAGGGTGGGCCAGGCCTCCCTGAAATGCTCGCCTTCCTCTGGATTCCTCCCGCGAGCTGGAGAGCCAGGCAGCCTGGGAGGGAGGCACGAGGCAGGCCTGGGCTACTCAGGCCTCTGTCCACGTTCCCGGAAACGGGCCTCCAAGTGCCAGCTCACAGCTCTAGAGTATTATGGAAACAGGCTGACCCCCCCCCCCCCCAGTACACTGTGGTCAAAGCACCCAGCAAGGTTATCCAAACCACATCATAAGCTGGGGGTGATGGAGGGGAAATCGCACCTGTGATGTGACCATAATAAAAAGCAGGCCTAATCCCCACAGGTACGGGTTTCATTTTCACAGGGAAGGCACTCACAAGTACAAACATGCATTTTAAAATCCCAAACAGCGAGAACCGACGAACTGAAATAAAATGAGGGCAGTGCTGGCCTGCAGAGACTGCCCTGGCTCCTGAAACCCAACTTTAAAGAAATTCATTTCAGCATTACCTTAAAACCCCGTAATTACAGCAAATGTGCATTCCTTCACCCCTTTCTTGCTCCCCACAAAGTGGCCAGAGCCAGGGCCAGGCCTGTGTGTGAGCCACCTATAAAGAGGGATTTATTACGCAAAGTTATGAGTTGTTTTTCATTTTATGCCACCATAAACAACAGCTTCCACGCAAGGGCCTTTCACTTACCCGGCCACTGCTGCCAAGACTCGACCAGGGGCCCCCTAAATCAGCTCTCCATAAATGCAGGGCCAGCAGAAAAAAAAAAACAAGAAGCTGGGCTGGTTTAGGGAGTGAATAAAAAAATTTTCAAGAAAGAACTGTGGCTTCCAAGTAACCCTTCCAAACACATCTACCCTTTAAAAAGATGGGTCCTCTTCCCCTTCTGTTCTGTTGAAGATGCCTGCTAACGCTATTTGATGTGTTCAGCAACATCCTCTCTGGCAAACGGCCCGCACACCTGAGATCAGAAGCTGTATTTCACAAGGAATTCCAAGTTCCCGAATGTTCAAGCCGGCCGCGGAGTTCTTGCAAGCTGCTGAGACTTCAGATTCAAAAGCAAACCCTCGCGTACCCCTCGTCTGTGGAAGGCCTGCCCTACAGAAGGGCTCTTCTTAGAAATCTCTCCATTAATATTTAAATAGTCACTAAGTAGCAAAAGCGAGAAATACACTTACCGTCCTCAGGAGTCGCCTTGAACCCAACGGTGACCCGTGGCGTGCAAGTCGGCAACCGTGCCCTTGCAGGAGACCGCGCCGGACGCAGCCGGCGCT
Source organism: Molossus molossus (assembly GCF_014108415.1). NCBI lineage: Eukaryota > Metazoa > Chordata > Mammalia > Chiroptera > Molossidae > Molossus > Molossus molossus. The sequence goes on from NW_023425362.1 coordinate 3,051,653, forward strand.
GCGCTGCCGTGCCCACCGCCGCACAGGCCCTTGGCCATCGGTCTGAGTCCTGGGCTCCAAACGCTTCCCGTCCTCGTGCGCCGCGCCAAAACGGCAGGGGAGCAGAGCGGTGCCCTCTCCCGAAACTCTTCTCTGGGCAGGTCGGCTCTGGGACGGCGCAGGCGAAGCGCGCAGCCAGGCCCCACTTCTCCAGTCCGGCACCGCGCCGCTGACTGCGCGGCTGCTCTTCTCCCGGCTCCAGCTTCCCTACTCGGAAACACCGACCCTCGCCGAAGAGTGGCCCGCCGGACCCATCTCCGCGCTCCGCGACCTGCGCCGCGAGGGACCTTTGTCCTGAACGAAAACGAAAGCGCGCCGGGCCGGGGGCGCCCACGCCCTGCGCTGAGGTCCCGGCCCGCACGCCTCGCGACTTTCTCCAAGTTCACGTGCATCCCCCGGCGGGCGGACACCGAGGGCCCGAACTTACAGCGCCGGGCCATCGGGCGCGCTGCGGCTTTCGGGCGGGCTGGGGGAGGCCGGGTGGCGCGGGCCCGAGGCACAATGGGCGCCGCCGGGCGGGCGCGGGGACAGCGCGGGCCTGGCCTCCGCGCGGCCGCTCGTCTGGCGCGGCCCGGGCGCCGAATGCGGCGGCGGCGGCTTGGCACAGACGCGCCGCGCGCCCGGTGCATGCTAATGGCCGGCGGCCGCGCCATGAATTATTCAGCAGCGGCGCGGAGAGAGCGAGCGCGGCGCGGAGGGCGGCCCGGCCCGCGCGTCCCCCGCGGCTGCGAAGCCGCCGCGGCGACTTCCCAAACTTTCCCCGGTCGGCACCGAGGATGCGGCCCCCGCTGCTCCTCCGTCCCCGCCTGAGTGCGCCGGCCGCGCTTCCCCCGTTGCCGCCTATTTTATGTCTTTTGTCTCGGAGTTGGCACCTGTCCCAGAGAGCGCGTTTCCCTGCCCACCCCTTCGCCGCCGGATCGGGGCGGGGGAGGGGGTACGGGGGACCCAGAGAGGAGGGGGCGGAGGGTGGGGGCAGCAGGGCGCCTACGGGCCACGCAGCCCCGGGAGATCGCCCGGGGGCGACGGCCATGCCCGCGAGCCCGGGCGCCCCTGTTCCGCGGGGAGGTCAGAGCTTCGGCTGTGCCCGGAATACCAACGAGGCCTCCCGGGGCCCCCGGCCATGCCCATTGCAGGCGAGGACAGGGCGCGGCCCCTCCCCGACTCCCCCCTCCGCCGCGCACCCTCCTCCAGGGGCCCGCGCGCGCGGGCGGGGCCGGCGGCGCGAGCAGCGGATTCGCCGCTCGGCCCCGCGCCTCGCCCCGCAGCCCCGCGTGCGCGCCCCCGCGGGCACGCCGCCACGGGCGCTCCCCACCCGCGCGCGCCCGCGGCCCCGCCCGCCTGCACGCGCTAGGCAGAGGGGTACCGCGCTGCGGGAACCCAGCCGTTTTTTGCTTCGCTCCCCGGAGCCCGCGTACCCAAGGGGGGGCGGCAAGAGCGAGCCCCGGCCCGCCCCAGCTGCCCTGGCACCGAGGCGGCTGCCGGAGCGCGCTCAGCGGCTGTGCTCCGAGGCCCCGGCTGCCATGATTGCGGGCAGCGGGGTGCGCGCGCGCGCTCTCGGGCCCAGCTTGGGGACCCCAGGCCGACCGACGGTCCCCGGCCTTACCGCAGCCCTGTGCGTGCCGCGGACAAGAGCCAGGGTCGCCGGGCTGGGCCTGGCGGTGGCCAATGTGCGCAGTGGAGCTCTAGACGCCAGGCTCCAGCACAGAGTTTGGGGTCGTCGGTGGCAACGGGTTCCCCCGGGGCAAGGCGCGTGTCAGGGCGACCCCGCAGGGGCGTTCTGAACACCGCGGGCCCGGCGAAGCGAGGGCCGCGGCGCCCAGTGGTGCACGGGATCTGATGAAGTGGAGGGGAGCAGTGCCCTGTGCCCAGAGATGGAGAGGTGTGCAAGGTGCCTTGCGGGGGGGGGGGGTTCCTCACGGTGCCCAGGGAGGCGTGGGATGGGCGGGGGCACCGTGCCCAGAGCCGCTGCCCAGCTCCGAGCTCGATGTCTTCCTTCCCCGCAGAAACAACCTCCTGCTCTCTGGCCCCAGGGCGCAGGAGTTGCGGGGAGAAGTTACAGGCCGCAGCTTTGCTCTCTCTGAGCCAGATGACTACTCTGCTGCCTCGGGCTCCTTCCCGAGTCCCTTCTAGGGGTCGCGACTGACCAGGCTCCAGGGTCCAGGCACCGGTTAGGATGCCAGGGAGGCCACAGCAGCTTTTCCTGCCGTCTCCGCAGGGGCGCCTGAGTGGTTTCCCCGCAGTGGGGTCGGTTTAGGCTTCTGGTGCTAGGAGACCCAAGGGGAGGGTCACTGTGCCAGAACCCCATCTTCCTGCCAGGGCATGCCCTAGGTCAGAGCCAGATGGTCCTGGCTGTCCTCGGAGGCCCGTGGCGGGTGCTCTAGAGAAAGGAGGCCTCCTGGTCCCCATTCCAATGTCTCTCTGTGCCTGTCTCCCCCCACCACCCCAGCCGGCCTTGGCATTCCAACTACAGTGTCCCTTGACGTCACATCTCGCCATTTCTGTGAACCAATTGAAACTTGCCCGTTGTCATAAAAATATATATACTTTTTATGCTATTGGTAAATTCAAAAGTTCCTCGTGTGCCCTGCTTCCCAGGAAACTCCCTTCCACGGTGGATTGGACTGCCCAGGAGGGGCAGAGAGGCCACACTGGGCAAGGCTGGGCTGGGGTGGCTGGAGCAGCTCTGCCAGGGCCTCTGCTGCCTACTGACCGCCTTTGAGGCTCCCTAGACCCCCATGACCTTGGCCTTGAATTGTGCTGAACACACACACACGCACACATCACTGCCCCCACTTTATGACATACACATGTTGGGGGAAGGGAGGGAGGGAGAGAAAAACACTAGGCTACATTTTTAAATCTTCTAAAAGTGTTTTTCTGGGTGTTAGAATGGCATTGTAGCCTCCTCTTTCTAGGGATGGCTCTTTTTTTTTTTCCTACGAGAAAATTCAGCTGTAGAAAATGGAGTAGAAATGTTTTCCAGTTAATCTTTTCATCGAAATCCTGACCAACTTTCACTTTCCACGGCTGCTGACAACCCACAGAGACAGCGCGAACCCGGGTGATTTCACAAAGGGGTGGGTTTCCCTCCTTCTGAGGCAGATCCAGGGTGGCCCTCTAGGCTCCAAGGACCAGGGGTCTGGAGCTGGAAGTCCGAGTGTTCTGGGCCCCTTCCTCAGCACAGGATGGCTCCTGGCAGCCTGAGGCTGAATGAATGCTGTACCCAGGTTCTGGCAGCGCAGTGGGACAAACCTCTCTCGTCGGGCCCAGTCCTTTACAGTTTTCTTCACCATCGTAATCCCCCATCCAACAAGGACGAGTGGGGTAAGAAAACACGTCCCTGTGAGAGAAGCATGTCGGCCAGTTGTAAAGCCACACATCTCTCTGTCTCCCCTCCTGCTCTGGCCACACCAAGGAAGAACCCGACCACTAACTGCCATTATAAATCCCCCTCTCTCCCATCTTTATACTGTATGGTTCAACTACTTTAAAAAAACAGATTAAAGACATTTCGTGGTTTAGTAACTTTGGGGGCTGTGAAGCAACAAAAATGCTTTAAAGACTGGGCTGAAGGCAGAGATGTAAACATTGTAGGTACCGGGCCTTTTCATACCAAGTCTTGTTTTTCCAAAAGAATGATCAGGCTGGGTAACAACCGAATGGGGATTTTGCAAATAAATACATGGTTACGATTCTCATGTAAAACCGTGGTCACACACAGAGCCTAGAAATGGTGCTTTGAAATATGTGCGCGTGTACACACACACACACACGTGCGGGCACACACACCACACCGATCCAACAACCACACTGTGATCTATTTATAATCACTTTCTTAAACGCTAGAAATATTGTAACTAATGTGATATATGTTTTGTGATTAAATGGGTGGATTAAAACATTGAATTAAAAAAGCCACAAAGAAAAAGAGATTATCCTCCATTATGCCACTTACAACTTTTGTTCCAGGGGTACAAATAAGAATTTGACAACTGTATCATTACAGAAGGCATTGCCGAGACGCCAGGATATTAGCTTTGTCATTTCACCTGAAATCATTGTATAATCATACCACTAGCTAACCTTTTTATTAGCTGATTTTCACCCCCTGCTCTTCCACAGTCATAAGTTCATTGAATGCCTTTTCCCTCCTCCCAATTTTTATCTGGTAAAATGAGAAACTGGGTGAGTCAGAGCCATATTCGAGAACACATACTCTTTTTGAAAACCCCCTCTTGCTTAGCATGGATTTAGATACAACCTGGTTGCAAATGCAGAAATCAAATCCCACTTTATTCCAAGAAAATAATAGCGCTCCAGTGATTCCACGGGCTTCTTGGGGTTGGTTTTTTAAAGTCTTTCCCCAAGTCGCTCCCATCGCGTTCGGAGTAGATGGTATAAAACAGGGTGCTGAAGTTGGTGGAAACGAGAGCCCGAATATTTGTTTTGTTGACGCGTGTTATGATGGATGCGTTTCCCGGGGAGGGACTTGGTCTGCACTGCGGGCCACACGGAGCCTGGGGTCAGATGTTTGAAAAATAAGTCACACGAAGGCTCTCGCTATACCAGGATGTTTATAGTATCGGCCTCATACAGTTATTTTTTCCTGATTTCTCCCAAGATCTGCCTAATGGGAATGCAGCCGGCGACTTCCTGCTCTGCCGCCGGGCCCCAGCGTCCTGGCTCAGCCTTCGGCCACGGTCCAGCCTCCGAAGGCCGGGCCACTTCAGCTTAGCTTCCCTTTTCCCAGCGTGGGGAGCATTCAGCAGTTCAACATTTTCTGTGTCCAAGGCATTCGCGGAGTTAGTCAACAGATGCATTTAATAATTCAGGCAGTAGGATAAGTGTGAGTGAAAACTTACATTTTTTTCACTTGGGTTTTGAACATGCAACCAGTACACCCCAGAATAATGCTGATTTGGAATCTGGCCCAATAAACTTGAGATTTGTGGTGGCCTCTGGTTAAGATGCTGCTTCTGCGGTGACCCCCTCGTGTCCTTTGGAGGAGGCAGTGGCTAAGAAACTAAGAAGCCTTGGGTACTGTGTAGAAAGGCAGACCGGGCTTAGGAATTTTGGTCTTTGTGTCAGAGTAGTTTGCAGGCCTGGGGTTCCACTCTGATAGGCCGATGTTGTAATAACGTCCTACTTTATGAAGGCTTCGTGTTGACTCCGGTGATTCACACACAAGCCTCGCAGCGCCGACTTACCTTGGTGAGCACTGGTGTTCCTGCTGCGACAGTGAGAACGGAGAAGAAAACCTGCTAGTTTAGCTAGAAGTAAAACAGTGAGCAGAGTAAAGCCGTTTACAGGTCTCAGGCCGAGTGAGGAAATGCGAGCAAGCGTCCATAGAAAGGATTCTTTCCTTCCAAGCATAATGAAGCAATTTTCAAAATCTTTTGCTTTAGTTCACTCAGTTTTATGTCAAACTTGGCATGACAACCAGCAACAGAACTGAAACTCTGGCCGTGGGACAAATCTGTTCGAGGAATAAAGCACAGGGCAGGACTTTGCCCTGGCGGCCCCCCCCACACCCCAATAAAGCCCAGCACGCTGGCAGGCCGTGTCTGTATGTCCTTTCCTTTAAAAAAAACATCAAGAACAGACTTAGTGCGCCCGCAGCTGACAGTGATCAGTGGCACCTTCGAAGCTCTCCCGACTGACAGCGGCCACTCCACACCCGTGCAAAGCCTAACAACCCTGAAAGCATTCCTAAGAAGTTAATTATTATTTTTCAAATAAAAGAACGTAAAACAACTAGGAGTCTCTCCATAAAGTGTGTGTTCAATCATATACATATATAAATGTGTGAAAATACCATACATGATACATACAGGCTAGTGTGAAAATTTTCCCCTACAGATGAGGGATTGCAATTAATATTTGCATTCCAAAGTAGTAACAACACAAATCAGAAAATTTGAATTAAGGGTGATGGGCCAATATCCCCAGGTATGTGTGTGTGTGTGTGTGTGTGTGTGTATCAAATGACAAAGCTAGATCCTTGGTTTTGTATAAGGAAACAGAAAAAAAGCACAATTAAGGTACATTTTTTAAAACCCAAAATTACCTTTCAAAGAGAAGTGGATGCTGAATTTATTTTAATCTCCCAATTCTGCAATTTCTAAAATGGAGTCATCATAAATTGGGAAATTAACATTTTTCTAAAGAATTTATTGTGCCACTCACAGCAAATTTTTATGAGCAATTAAAGATATATTAGAGTTTGGAGTTAAACAGTTTCTGGTAGAAGAAGGTACCGATTTCCACAAAAGCGAAAGGATGTCAGAAAACGTGAAAAGAATTTCACTCCCCAAACGTCCAAGGAATGCCTGCCTCTCACAGCCGAAAGCCTCAATTTATTTGAAGTATTTTTAGATCTTATTAATCCTTTATAGGGGTCTGAAATAGTCGTTATTTTAATGAACACATATGCTTTTTAAATCACATCTAAGGAGAAGTTAGCTCTTAAAAATTTAAAGCAATTTTAAACTTTAAAAACTGTCAAATGTTTACTTAAAAATGTTAAAATAATGGTGAAATACTCATGAAAGTCAGTTGGATTTTTTTCTTCCCCACAGATGAAATGAGAAGTTTAGTGTCTTTTCGTAGCCATACAGTTCTTCAGTGAGCTAGGTAAATTATAAAACCGCTAGAATTGAGGGGGGGAGGAAGAAAAAAAATAAACCCGGACTTAGAACTCAAATGGTGCATTGTTAAATTGCAAGGGACAGCAAGAACTTTTTTTAAAAAAAACAAGGCTTCACAGATCACTTATTTTAAATGATTGCAATAAAACCTAAGCTGCCTGCAAAACGGACACACGCAGAATGAGAGATTGGGGGGTGGGGGTGTCCATTATAAATTGTTTGAAATTTGACCACACTGGTCTTATTTATTAAAATACTCCAATTTTATTTATTTATTTTTAATCTAACACAATTCCACACAACACCGGTAAGTAATTTGCTTTAGATATAATGACAGTTTCATTTTCCTGACTCTGTCTAAATATCGTAGCTTTGAGATCCGTTCACAGAAAGACAAGGTTAAGGTCAGATTTTTCATACATTCCCTTTCTACAAAAAGTGAAGACATGTCTTAACTAAATTTATGACTGTGAGACAAGATCATATTTAATGGCTGCAAAGAAAAATACGAAAAAAAAGAAAGCAGTGTTTTTGTCCTGTTTCGTGTTTTGCTATTCGCAGAGCGACTTTTGGTGTAACTCCTAGTTTTAAAAGAACTTGAAGTTCTTTTTTTTTTTTTAAACCAAAAGACGGTGATAATGTAAACAGTCCGACAAGGGGCGACATTAATTTTGAAAATAAGAGTCTGCGTGATTTTTACATGATGAACGTGTGTTTTTCAAACGTGTCTCACAATGACAAGCGACGTGGACGGCCATTTTCACTCCTGTGCGTGGTTCTCGAGGATGCTCACGGGCAGGAATTTTTAACCATCATCAAGCGTTTGTGCTTGTGCTGATAATCTTATCTACTAACCAGTTTTTCAACTCTGCATTCTAAATATCCGGCTTCCAGAGTGGGCCCTTCCCAGCCCCCTTGTCTGGCCGCAGCTGAGGACACAGGCACCGTGGCCTCTGTCCCCCACTTCATAGCTCCTCTGAAACCGGCCGTCTCTCACACGTCGGACGCCGGAAATTTCTAGGAGGACTCCAAGCCTCACTGGGAAACTTCTCCTGCTGGGAAAAACTTCTCAACGCACACCTGGATCTACAGATTCGGAAAAATTAACCAGCTGCAGCCAAAAACCAAAACACTCAGCCACCCGAACACAGTCTGCAAGAAACACAGAGTTCTTTGACGTGCATGACAAGAAGACATAAATAAAATAGCTCCGAGGCAGACAGGCTGAATGAGCCTTTTAAGACAGCCCGTTGGTGCCTCAAACTTTAATATTAGAACATTAAATGTTAGGCACACGAGAAAACATCCTGGGATGTGTGTGTGTGTGTGTGTGTGTGTCCCCGTCCGCGCACACACTCGAATGTGTGTGCGCGCACATGTATGTGCATGCACATGTGTGTCTGTGTGTGCATATGTATGTGTACATATGTGTGTCTGGGTGAGTGTAGAAATAAAAGTTTTGCTGTCCTTCGCGTGTGGGGCTGACTGGAGGGCCTGCTGGAGCCCCGAAACCAGGTGAAGGGCAGGCCCTACCTATGCTCTCTGTGGGTCACTCTCTTCTTCAGCACACACGTGCACACACCCAAGGCCAGAAACATAACCTGCTGTAGATAACAAGGACTGATCTCAGATAGAGAAAACCTTTCCCTGCAAGACCAAATTGTGTTTGCTGAGTGGCCACCCAAGCTGACCTCATTCACTGCCATTAGGACAAAAGCAGCCAGGCCGGCACTGGGGAGCGAGGCCAGGGGCGGGGGCTGAGAGCTCTCCACCCTGCAGCTCGGAATCCCTCGGAAGAGGAGGAAAAACTGTGGACTGGGCTGGGGTTTGGGCCCCACAGACCCGGAGCCAAGCCAGGCTGGGCCCGCTGCAGACAGAATGCGGCCCGGGACCCTGGGCTCTCCAGCCTACACGCCAGGAGGAGGAGGGTCTCCAAACCATCAAATCCAGTCCCCCAAATTGGGAGCCATCTTGTCAAGTTCCAAGGCCTGCCGGGAAGGGGATGCTCTCTGTCTCGCCCAGCTTCTCACCATGCTCGGCCCACACCCTCCTCATAGCCTCGGCAAAGGGTTTCAACACAGTCCAACTCAGCAAAAACACCCCACATGTTCAGTACGTGCCAAATACCCCATGACTCACTAAATTCTAGTCATAAAACAGCCTCACAGTAGAGATATTTTCCTTATCACCCTGTCTCATGTGATCCCCACAACCTGAGAAGAAGATAAACAAGATATGTATCCCTAAGTGTATCCCTTAAAGACCAGAACACTGAGGCCCAGGGGTGGAGTCGTGACTTGCCAACGCGGCAGACCTGGGACCTCCAGCCACTGCATGCACGTACACCACTATATTTTTTATTTTTGCTTTTTTAAAAGAAAAACATCACCACCCCCCTCTCCGCACTCCCTCACACATAGGCTTATTTTATAGGTAAGAACAGTTCCCAAGAAAAACAGAGCCCCATTGAAATCTGGGTCCCAGAACGGCCTAAAGCTGGCCAGCTTTTGCAGCCCCCTCCCCCCAGCCAGCTCCGGTCATCTGAGGCGTCCACCCTTCCCTGCCAGGTGCATCCTGATCACCCCCTCAAAACTGGGCTAGGAAGAACGGACCTCCGGTGTGAAATCGCAGACACGAGCTCCCGCTGGGCCTGCCAGAATCCTCCTAACAAAGCCGCCTGAGCCGAGGGGTCACAACACACTCTGTCCACTGCCCTTTCTGCTGGGGTCCCAGCACCCTGCAACCAGGGCTCCCTGGCCAAGCAGGCAGGGTGGCTCAGGGCCACTGGAGCTTCCGCCCTGCTCGCAGCAGCCGGCCTTGAACCCGGCAGGCCCCTGTCGGTGGTCTCAGTACAAAAGGTCGAGCAGGTAACCAGGATGGCCTTTGAAAATCTCGGTCTCTCATCAACAAGGACCACTGACGACCTGGGGAGAGGCTCGCTGTGGGGGTTGTCTCCTGGAGGGGTGGCCAGGGTCCAAAGCCTGGACATCAGCATTCTGCAGGGGCAAACGTGTGCCAATCAGAACAAGTTATTGATCCTCAGAAAAGGGGAAGGGCAGGCGGGTGCTGCAGCGGTTGGAGGAAGGACATGAGGAAGGAACGCAGAGAAAGGGAGGTGGGTTATTTGGGAAACAGTTCTGTGAGAATAGCAGGGCCTGGCTCCACAGGCCTTCTGTTTGCAGCAGAGGTCTGCGCCACACCTAGAAATCTCCCAAGCACCTGCCTGCCCACATGGCAGAGCAGGACCCCGCCCCCCAGCTCCATCCTCAGTACAGCGAGGCATGGCCCCACTACTCCAGAACACCAAGTCTTCCCAGGCCCAGTTCCACAGCAGAATATTCCACTCCACAGACAACAGCTCAGAAACACATGAAACGTTCTAGAAAGTCTCCCCCGGCACAGCAAGGCGAACAAAGCTACGAAATAAGAGGGAAGCAGACCAGAGGCCTTGCCTGTCTTGGCCAAGGACAAGCCGCCGCTCTGTTCAGCCTCCAAGGCCAAGGCTTCCAAGGGTCTTTTTTCCTGCTCCCTTCTGAACCTAATTACAAGAGAAAGTACTTTCTAAAAAAACAAAACACAAAAACAAAGGCCTTTAAAATAAAGTTTAAAAAGTTACACGATGCTAAGTCTCAAAAGCTCCTTGGGATAAAAAATACAATCTTGTCCAGTGTCTGAGGAAAAAACAAAGAACACAGGACACGGAATGGTCAAGGCCTGAATTTGGTATCAACTGCCCTCATCACACCTGGGCATGGGATGGCACCTGGAACTACACCCGATGCTGGAAAGGCTGTGACTGGGGGGAAGAGAATTGTTGTGGGGAGAAAGTCCTTTGCAGAAGGGTCTGAGGGCTCCCGGTTTCCCTCACAGGGGACGCTGGGTTCCGCCTTCCCGGATTCCCGGAGAAGTGCAGAGCGGGGACAGAAACGCAAGGCACAGTGAAAGTCTCCTCTGCGCACCTCCGCCCGGGGCAGCAGACAGGACGAGTTCGCATCGGCTCTGGAAGCAGGAGGCCTCCGCGCGCCTCCTCCAGGCAGCCTCGGGCTCGCGGGGCAGGGCGGCGAGCTGGGTCTGCGGGGCCACGGCGGAGGCAGAAACCAGGGTGGGCATCAGGTCTAGAGGCTGGGGTTTGCTCGGGGCGGGGCCCCGAAGTCCGAGCGCGCGGCGGACCCACGTGTGCCGGTGTTGAGTCTGCGGCGGGGCCCGGCGGGGGCCCAAGTCCGAATCCGAGTCCTGAGTCGAGCCCGGATCCAGGATCCGGATCTGGGGCCGCCTCGGGGTCAAGGTCTGAACCGCGGTCTGAGGTTGGGGTCCAGGTTGGGGTCCGAGTTCGTATCCGAGTCCGCGTCTGCGTCCGAGGTAGAGCCGGGGGCCGGGCTTGGGATCCGTGTCCGAGCCCGAGTCCGAGCCCGGGGCAGAGCTGGAGTCTGGAGGAGGAGGAGGCCTGGATCCTAAACCGCCCGAAGCCAGGGCTGCAGCGCAGCCGGCCGGGGGCCGGGGGCCGGGGGCCGAGTGCGAGCGGAGGTCTGGAGTCAGAGGCCGGGGGCGTCAGCCTGAGATCGCGGTCCCCGCCGGGGGCCAGAGTACGAATCCGAATCCTGAGCCGAGCCCGGGGCCACGGCTGGGATGAGTCCGCATCCGGGTCGAGGTCCGAGTTCGTGTCCCGGGAAGAGCTGGGGTCCGAGCCGCGGGCTATGTTGGATCCGAGTCCTCCGCGGTGGTGCCACGGGCAGCGGCGGCACGCGCCCCAATTAGCCACGGGGTGAGCCGTGGTCTTGGGGTCTGACAACGTGTCCCGAGCTCGGACTGAGTCCGCAGCCTGGGGTTGAGGTCCGTGTGGGAGTTCGTGTCCGTGTCTCGGTGCGAGCCGTGGTCAGGGTCTGACACCGTGTCCGGGGGAGAGCCGGGGTCCGAGTCCACGTCCAGGTCCGTGTCCACAGCGGCAGCACGCGCCCGCCATCTGGCTGCAGTCCGGGCTTGGGGTCTGTGCCGGAGTCGGTGTCCGAGCCCGCGGTGAGGGTCTGTGTCCGAGTCCGTGTCCGAGCCCGCGGTGAGGGCCTGTGTCCGAGTTCGTGTCCGAGCCCGCGGTGGGGGACTGTGTCCAAGTCGGTGTCCGAGGCCAGCTCCGTGTCCGACTCCGCAGTGTCCGACTCCGCAGTGGCGGCGGCAGCGGCGGCGGGAGATGCGTCTCAATTAGCCGCGGTTGGAGACGTGGTCTTGGGGTCTGACAACGTGTCCCGAGCCGGGGCTGAGTCCGCAGACCAAGGTTGGGGTCGGCGTCGGAGTCCGTGTCCGTGTCCGTGTCCGTGTCCGTGTCCGGGGCAGAGGCAGGATCTGGGATCCGACCCCATGTCTGGGTCCCGGGCAGAGCTGCGGTCTGAGCCGCTGCGTGTCCGAGTCCGAGTCCGAGTGCGAGTCCGAGTGCGCAGCGCCAGCAGCGCACGCGCCGCAACCAGCCGCAGTCCCGGCGCGGAGTCCGTGCCCCAGGTTGGGGTCCGTGTCCGAGTCCAGGTCCATGTCTGGGTCCGGGGTGGAGCCGGGCTCAGGGGTCCGACACGGTGTCCGCACGCGAATCCATGTCTGCGTCCCGGCGGAGCTGCGGTCTGAGCCGCTGTCCGTACCGAGTCCGAGTCCGCAGCGCCGGCAGCGCGCGCGCCGCCACCAGCGCAGTCCCGGGACGGAGTCCGCGTCCGTGTCCGTGTCCGCGTCCGTGTCCGCCACTGTGTCCATGTGTGAATCCGGGGCTGGGGTCCGTGTCCAAGTCCGTGTCCGTGTCCCGGGGGGAGCCTCGTTTCGAGCCGCTGTCCGTCTCCGAGTCCGCGTCCGTGTCCGCGGTGGCGGCGGCGGCAGCACTCGCCCGGAGCCGCCGTCCGAGCTTGGGATCCGCGCCCCAGTCCGTGTCCGTGGTTGGGGTCCGTGCCCGAGTCCGTGTCCGTGGTTGGGGTCCGTGTCCGAATCCATGTCCGCGGCAGCGCTGCGGTCTGAGCCGCGCTCCGTCTCCGAGTCCGTGTCCGAATCCGAGTCCGTGTCCAGGTCCGAGTCCTCGGAGGCGGCACGCGCCCCAATTAGCTGCGGGCGGGCGGCCCCATTGAGGGTGAACAAAGGGCACGACCCAGGGTCAGGGAGTCGCGGGCTGGCGGCCGCTGCTTTGTTCGCCGCGCTGTTTACTTTGCCGAGCGAAGCGCACAATATAGTGACTAAAGCGGATTAGAGGGTCGCGCCCCGGAGGCCTCGGGACCTCCCAGCCTGGCGCCTCCCAGGCGGGCCGGTCTGACCGTGCAGACCCTGTACTGCGGGGCAGCGGGGAAACTGAGGGGCCACCCGGGTCCCCAGACCGGCTCACCTGCGCCACATGGCGGCAGAGCGGGTTTCTCTGAGAGCCGCCCCCGCCCCCCCGCCGGGCCTTTTAAGCCTACAGGGACATTATGTTATTTCCTGACTCCTCATTTTTTAAAGATTGTACCCTTCCCAACACTGCTGGTTCTGGGAACTCATTTCACAGGGAAGCAAACATCACTTGCTTAAACGTTAAGCTCTTTTACGTGAAACAGAGATTTTTTCCATATCACAAGATCCTGCAGCATTATGATTAAAAAAAGAAAATCTCTGCTTTTTGTCTTGACACAAACCATGCACCCCTGTGAATCAGCAGATGACTTAAGGGTGAAGAATATTATTTTGTGATATAGAAGTCCTGAGAAGTACAGCTGGGGGGGGGGGGAGATCTCTTTTCTTTCTTTTCTTTCATTCTTTCTTTCTTCTCTCTCTCTCTCTCTCTCTCTCTTTCTCTCTCTCTCCCCCTCCCTCCCTCCCTCTCACCCTTCCTTCCTTCCTCCCTCTCTTACTTTTTTTTTAAAGAAAGCAAATGATGCATAGTAAAAAACCACTAAGATTTTCACCCAAAGACCACAGTTTCTCATCTGGCAATATGAATTCAAGGTCTATATACTTCTCTGATAGGAACTTGCAGAATCTTTTAAATTGCCCTTAAAAATCATGAAAGCACAAACTCACAATTAAACACAGAGTCTGACCAAGGGAGAGTGGTCATCTGACCAAGTAGCTAAGAAGCAGAATGTCTTTTTTTTCTTTTTCTTTCTCAGTGCTGTTGTTTAAGGGAATAAAAATACTTCTTAAGTTCACACAAAACCTTGAGATTTTTATGCTATGGTCATGCAAATATGTATGTTTGGTTAGGAAACCCATGTCGTGTTTGATTAATAAGTCACCAATATACAAATCTTTCATAAGATAACGAATACTATTTGCTTACTATACATATTTGTTGGCTTAGTGAATATTTCTGCTATGAGCTATCTATCCACAACTAAAGGAAAACATACCATTTGTCTATCTTTCTACTCACAAGTCTTTAAAGAGGATTTTTTCCTGCTTATAAAAGCACCATGTGTTTAGAGAAGGCACAGCTAAGTCTAAAGTATGAGTAATTTAGGAGTGAAATATAAAGTTGGATATTTAAGATAGAAACCATATAAGTAGAAAGTGTAAAATATAAATAATTCAAGTATAAAATACATAGAAAAAGAAAACTTCACCTACATGCCATTATCATATTTCCAACAGTCAACACAGGCATATAATGACATAATTTACATGTGCATTTAGTTTGTAAAGTGTTGTTTCCCTGTGTGTTACAGACATTGTGTAAACAGCATTTTAACAGTGACACGCTATTCCATTATTTTGTTATGTGGAATTACCCCAGCACTCCCTATTATTCCAAATTTCATTTCTTGGAACTATTTCTCTGCTATAACTAACTTTGTCTGCAGTGATGTATTTGTTAAGCTGTCGAAGCCACTGCGTTATTCTAAGGGGGTTAAGGCAGACCCCGTAGACTCCACTTCTCTTATCAAAAATGAACTTGGAAATTCTAGAATTCCCTTCGGAGCACACTTATCCAGGAAACAACATGGAAGTCAGTTTGCTTTCCCCTCCCGAGGCCTGGAACTTTTGTCTGACGGATTTGTGGGACCAGCCGAGGCACATGCCTGACTGCGACACCAGGTTTGGGAATCATGCTGGCCTATCTCCGCCTCGGAGCCACTTGGCACTGACCCCCACTGCTTGGTGGGCTTAAGTGGGACCCTAACGTTGAACACCTTGGAAACATTGTCTCGACAGTTTTGATGAAACTTTGCTTGCTCCGCTAAGAAGTGGTACATTTGATCTGGCCCAAGCGTCTGTCAAGCCTCAGACCCGCCTTTCACTGTACTGCAGGGCTGCTGCTGTCCTGCCCCCGCCCTGCCACACGTGCCCTTCTCGCCCACGCCATGCTCAGCCTGCAGGCTCGGTGCTGCCGTGGGCCGTGCTGGCAGTGTGTCTGGTGCCACGGAGCCTGAGGTCCTCCCCGAACACTAAGACCTGCGGCTGCCTGAAGGAGGCGGCCTGTGGGCCAGAGAGGAGTAGCTGCCACTGAAGAACAGAAGTACACAGAGGACGCCGCCGACAGCGTGCTGGAGTCATCTGAAACTCGATGCTGCAAGAATCGGCAGACAGAGGGCAAAGCCCGAAGGCAAGACGTGCAGATGTGACCAGAGCGTTACCGGGACGAGGACGAACAATTTTTCCCTTACATGCATTCTTTTCGGCATTTTCCAAATGTTCTCCAGCGAGCATACATTGCTTTTATAACTAGAAAACAATCCTATTGCTGATACAACTATATTTCTTATAAGTCACATAGATATAATCCATTATAAGAATAAAGTGAATTACTGTTCATGAGTTTACATAAATAATTACAGTCGTATATTGCCAGGAAAGTTATAAAGATGATAACGATAGTTCATGAGTTTCTAGCCCTTTACCCTTCAGAGAAACACTTTCAAATAGAAAATGAAACCGCTCGGCTCTGCTGTGCAAATAGAGGCTGCCGCCGTAATGTTCCTGCAGCAGCCCTTGCTGCTGGGCTGGGACAGACACTTCTGTTCTCATTTTAAATCTGGGAACTCGGCTTGGAGGGTCTAAGTGAAGAGCCGCAGGACTTGAATGGAGGCTTTGAGCCTCCGATGTCTCCCCAGCAGCTTCTAGACCCCCAATCCTGGCACCTTCCTGCAGGGGAGACATTTCCCTGGGGATCTGGTATGTTTCCTGCATTCCGATTTTTTTCCCCATTACTGGAGGTGGTGCCTACAGTCAAGACAGACTGCAATTAGTGAAGATTTTGTTGAGTTTGATTTTAAAAGAATGCTATTGACACAGGTTTCACTTGAGAAGTCTGCCCCAGAGTTGGGGTGGCACTGGGAAGCGTCCCAGCTGAGGTGTGACAGTAACTCAGCCAGGCGGTGACTATCTTTTTTACATCATGACATTAGAGCCAAATGTCACACTTTGCAGAGGATGGTGACTCATGGGGAGCTTCTGGGGCTCAAGTCCACCCCAGAAGAATGCCTTTCCCTGGGTGGGAACACGCCTTTCCTTAATCTTATTTTTTAAAAAGAGGGCCATTTACAGCCCCTTGATAACAACAGATGGGAACAAATCTACAAATCAAATGTATGTGATCTGAAGTCTCTTTCTTTAAGAGCGAGTGAAAAGGCGAGCCAGCATGCTGTTTTCTACTCTAAAAGGCAATTTCTAAATGTGGATTTGGGAGGGGAAAAAAAAAATCGTCCTCCAGCTTGAAAATCCAAGGGCTCTCAGAATGCAAGCAAGATACACCGCTCTTTGTGCTAAAATCATCTTAGCTGGTTTAAAATAAATCAGAACAAAACGATGTGAGCCGAGCATATGTCTCCCATCACTCGCCTTCTGCAGACGGCAGCGGGTGCTGCAGACAGCCCGCGCTCCGCGGAGAGCAAGGACGCAGGCCCCAGGCTCGGCTAGGTCCGGGCATTCTGAACAGGGAGGCACCATGGTCCGGGGAGCAAACAGACCGAAGCTTTTTAGATTCCAAAGACATCTTCGGTTTTCCACAAGGATTAAATCATAGGCTGAATAATTCTAAAATGTAATCAACAGGTAAGACACACACATTGGAGATATTTATTTCCTCCAAGAAAAACGTCTGGCACTTGGAATTTTTCAGCTGTAGGGAGACAGGCTCATTTTTAAGAGACCTCTATTTGATTTGCCCTCTTCACACAGGGCACGGCAGACCATCCCTGCCTTCTAAAATAAAAACACATGTCACTTTAATTTAGCAAAGAAAAGCCAAAGTGCAGAATCCGCACAGATAATTTTTAAATTAAAGAGGGAGAGAGAGAGAGACTGTTAGCTGTGTTTTATACCTTTCGGGGGGCAGTTACCTTCTCCACGTGTTAATAATTTAACTGTCAAATCACAACAAACAGCTAATTCCGTTTCTGAGACGCTAGGATTGCAGCCCAGAAGGGGAGATTTTAATTGTAACTGCTAAATAGCAAATGCTGACAGAAGTCCTGCTTTCAAAGTGTCCCCAGACAGGGCTGGGACATGACTAATTTATTTTATCTTCTCCGTCTATCTAGGCACAGGATTAAAATATTTATATCAGTCTGTTCACTTTAAAATATGCAGCGCAGGCACCAGCTTCAGGGCCCCTCCTTAATTTTCACAGTTTGGGTTTTTCATTGTTTCCAGACATGCACAGCCCTCGCTGGGTGAATACTCTCCAACGCTGATGAGATCTTTAAGTAGGAAGCCCTGCACACACGGCTCTCGGATTCATCCGAAAACCCTTCCTCAAGCTGCCCAAATAGCCACGGTGCCGGACCCGTGCCAACGCCTCCTTCCTAAGAGATGCCAATGAAATCATGCAGGCCTGAGCCCGGTTTCTAGAAGGAGCCTGCTTCTGGCCAGCACGGCTGATGGGAACCAGAGCTTGCTAAGCGTGCCCCAGCCAGAGGGCCAGGTAGGTAGCGGGCAGCAGGGGGTTAATCAGCCAGTGGGGAGGGGTCCAGACAAAAGGCCACAGGCAGGGATGAGAAGCCAGCAGGGGAAGTGGGGCTGCAGGGCCCAGCCCGGCCAGGCGCAGACACAGGGAGCTCTGTCTGCCTGCCCGCTGCCCGGCACTGTGACTAACCGCCCCACTATTGTACCCTGAAGCCAGCCCTTTGTACCCGTCCCCCTGGCGTCTGGGAGCACGGCAAAGAACCCTCTGCAGCAGTCCCCCCTTGTCCTGGAAACTTCCAGCCTCAACACCCATCCGTTCAGCTCCCAGGGCTGCAGGGGGCCGGATTCGCCAGGGGAAACATCCTTCACCCTGGCCCGCAAAGGGCCACCAGCACACACACACACACACACACACACACACACACAAAGGCAGAACAAACAGCCTCCCAACTCTGGGGGGCTGTGGGGACTGGCTAAACCTGCAGCCCAGTATCGTAGCCTCCCTCCAGGAGCCACGAGCCCACCACGCCTTTGAGCTGTGGAGTCTGTGTGGAGCTGGGATGTGTGTAGAATACACCCTGTTTTTCAAAGACGCGGGATGAAAACAAAACAAAACTGTAAACTATCTCCTCAATAGCTTCGTATGAATTACATACCGAAATGGACTGTTTGGGATATGCGTCAGATTAAATAAATGGCACTATGACAGTGACTCTCGCCTATTTCTACTTTTTAAGAAATGCAGCTGCCGGCACGTGTTCAGTTCCAGGTGCGGCTGAGTGTGCGGCTCCCGCCACGTTTCTGGTGGACAGAGCTGGGCTGGACTGTGGCTGTGGGGCTGCGAGCGAACCTGGCAGCCTGCTTTCTGCCAGGGAGACAGTGGCTGCAAGTGTCGCCCCGTCTTCCCGCTCAGCGGCAACCCTTACCCAAAGGCCAGGAACACCAGGCCCTCACGGCCACACGTGACCCCAGCCTTGTTTCTCGGGAATTGGGTTTTGCACACTTACATGCCCGGGAATCCTTTGGAAAACACATGTGTGCACAGGAACACACACAGGAGAGGACCCTGGGTCAACCTGTCCTGGCTGGCCTTCGGAGAAGCCACATTCACAGGCCCCCAGATGGCCCCCAGAGGACCCCTTGTCCTGGGACAGACCGGACTAGCCCAAGACCCCAGCACGACTTCTGTGGACCTAACGCTTGTGTTTTCATGCCCCCCCCCCCGATATTACAAATGTCTCCGCCTGCACTGCATAGAGATGACTGTCATCCAGGCTGAAGTCATCGTTGTATGTTCATTATGATTAGAATCATTTTTTCTTCTTCTGACTTTAAGAGACATTAAAATTCAAACGCATGCATGAGCTCTAGGCACTGTGCCTGGCGGGGCCCTCCGGCCGCGCGCCCGCACGGCTGCCTGCTCTGCGCCCTTACCCAGAGAGGTGCCCAGCCTCCCCTTCCGCATGCCGGCCTGTCTGCCTTTCCCGCCGTGGCCAGATGGCCTTCCTCCCTCCAGAATTTATTCGTAAGTCTTGCCCTGAATAGACAGTGTGTGAAGCCTCCGCCAGATGCCAAAAAACTTTCCATATTATTTTAAAACACCAAAATCAGTCACAAGAAAGGCCCAGGGCCCCAGCATGGCTGAAGGCTCCATGTCAGCGAGAACCAGGGCCCCCCGCCAAGCACAGCGCTGGTGTCCCCAACCACATGCCCGGGCACCACATGCAACACCAAAAGACAAGCTCGACAAACACGCCTGAAGGTGACATGAGGGGTGACTGTTACAGTGCCTGGTGGCCAACCACGTGTCAGCTCAGGCATAGGCCCTGGGCTCCCCTGGCCTCCGGTCCTCACACCCCCACAGGGGGCCCAGCCTCTGGACGGGGCTGCCCAGGAGGCCTGGCTTTCCAGCATGTCCCAGAAACAGGCCTCGGGCACTCTGGCCAGTCCCCTCTGGTGGTGCCACCCTGCCAGGCCTGGGCCCAGACCCTGCTGGGGAAAACCCGGTGCAGGAGACGGTTAAAATTCTGCATCCTTTTCGCATCGGCCTCCAGAGGAAGCGCTGCTTTTTTTTCCTCCCAAGCAGGAGGAGTTAAAAAAAAAAAAAGCTGAGAGCAGCAATTTGCAGGCCTTGGGATGTTTTTCTCCTTGACAGCCCTGGGCCCCGCCTCGCTGGGCCTTCCTCCGCCCGCGGCCACAGCTCGGTGTCTGGGCTCCTGCCCGGGCCCCATGCACGCTCGCCGGCCTCCCCTTGGAGCCGGGTGGCCCAGAGGGAGGGTGGGAGGGAGGCCGGCCGGGAGGCAGCAGCCAGGCCTGGCACTGACCTGCTTTGTGCCCAATCCTCCCGGCCGCTCGCCCCCTGCAGGCCTGCCCAGCCGACCCCACTGCCTGCTGCCCGCCCAGCACCCACCCTGCACCCACTGGGGTGCCCTCACCTTCCGGCCCCTGGCCTCCTGGCCGGGGTGCTGCTTGAGCCCAGGGCGCCCAGCCACGTCCTCAGCGCTGCCGCCGCTCGCCCCACCCTGCTGCCCGCACGGGCGGCGAACCTGGCACTGTGCCAGGCTGCCTGGGAGCCCAGCCCGGGCGGGGGGAGGGGTGCGGCAGTGCCAGGGGAGGGAGAGGCCCAGATGCCCAGCCGGCCCATGGGGCCTCCCCCTGCCTCCCGTCTCCTGAGTCCCATAAAGACACAGACAACATGGGCGGTTTAGTCAAAACAGTCATGTGCAGGAGCCGGAGCCCCAACAAAAGCCCTTATTTATTTATTTAGTTCACACACTCAGATGAGGAGCCGCCTTTGTGCAATAATTTCACACACACCAGAAAGGGGCGAGGCCACGATGCTCCCACCACTGGGCCGGACAGCCACCCAGCCGGGGGACAACTGTGTCTCCCGGCTGGGCAGTTCCATATTTAAATTGGGTAGCAGCATATGATTAATTAAGGAGGAAAAAGGAAGAGAGGCAGTGGGGGTGGGGAGCCGGATGTTCTGGGCAGTGCTGCGTGCCAAGGTGCCCGCCACAGCTTAACTCCTCCCCTGCCAGGCGCAGGCCGGGTGAGAGGGGACTGCAGCAGGCTGCTCGGAGGGAGCAGGGACCCTGCCCCCCGCTGAGCCCAGCCTTGGGGTGCACACCCGCGCCCGCCTTTGTGTATGGAGCGCCACCCCACTTCGAATGCTGCCCCCAGTACTCTCTCATCCTTGTTTTCTTTCTCAGAGCAGCTCAAGGGTGCTGCGCCAGTGCTGGGGAAGAGATACCCCAAACCTCCCGGTGGGGGGCTGGACCCAGAAGAACCACTGCCACTCCAGTGGGAACAGACTCACCCTTGCACCCGCACCCCCCAGTGTGCAAGCTGCAATGAGGCCTTGCCCTAGTGAGGCCCCCAGACCCCTCCACGCTAACAAGCCCCTGCCAAGGGTTGCCCCACGTCCTCTGTCCCTGAGGTCACAGGGCCTGTTCTGGAAATGGGGCAGGAAGGCCTGCACCCTTCTGGAAAGAATCAAGGGCTGTGGCCAAGTGAGAGCCAGGAAATAGGGTATCGCTAGGAGCCCTGACTTAGGGTCCGGCCGTCTCCAAGGCTCAGCCCTGCCCCTTGCCAGCTGTGCGGCCTGGAGCAAGTTATCCGGCCTTTCTGGGCCTCAGTTTGCCCACCTGTAAAATGGGGATAACGGTGCCCACTGTGCCTAGCCCGTGGGGTTGAGGTGAGGAAGAGCAGCTACGGGTTGAGCGGAGAACCTGCCTGAGTTCCCAGAACCTCTGCCCTTAAGATGAGCAAAAGGCGGGCCCCTGGGGCCTCTGGCAGGAAGTGCCTCCAAACAGTCCCGTTCATTGTGCAGGTGGATGAGGTTAAGGGCACGGAGCCTCGGGGGCAGCCTGGATTATCCAGGTGGGTCCGATCTAATCCCCTTTCTCAGCTGTGGTCAGAGAGACGCGTAATACCTCTCTGAGGATGGAGGAAGGGGCCATGATCCAAGGAATGTGGGAGCCTCTAGAAGCCAGAAAAGACCAGAAAACAGATTCTTCCCCAGAGCCTCCAGGCCTCAGCCAACACCTTGGTTTTAGCCACGAGACACTCCATGACTGTATGATAATAAACGTGCACTTTTGAGCCATGAAATCAGTGAACTTGGTTATGGTAGCAATAGCAACCAAGTCCCACCTCCCCTCCCCCAACATGCCTGTTATGGCCTCTGAAGGAGAGTGTGGGACCCAGCCTGTGACCTCTTGACCCACACATGTTGTTCGTCTGCGGTGGGCGGCACTGAGCGGGGGTCAGCAGCCCTCACCCCTGCCCTCAGGAACCTTCGATCAGGTGGCCAGATGCCCTGCAGAGCCCTTCTCTCCCAAGGGGATCCTAACCTCACCCCTGGCTGCCCCTTCTTCTCTTCCTGCTTCTCCTTGCCACCACTATTGAGTGTTCCCCGTGAATGGCACCATGCTCAGCATTATCTCATTCCGTCCCTGGCCTGACAGGTCGAGGCAGCCAGATCCCCAAATCCTGCCCATAGTTCAGTGGAACGCAGAGCCATTGTCCGCTTCATAATCATGAATGTGTCCTTCCCACAAAAGGACAGGCAGGAGGTCCTTGGGCCAGTGCCTCTGCTCACTGGTCTGCAGAGGGGGCCGGTGACAGCCCCTCCCAGGGGCGCTGTGAGCAAGCCTAGCCAGAGCTACGTAGGCAATAAATACCACCTCCCAGTCAAGTCAGCCTCAGGAAGGGTTGGGCTTTTCTCTAAAACTAAGAGATGCCAGGCAGGGCTATTCTTTCAGTACTGCCACTGCACAGGGGGCTGGGGGCTGACCCCTGGCCGAGGTGGAATTCAGAACAAACCCAAGGAACCTCTGGAACCTACAGGTCTCCCTAGCAGCCTTCCCTCCCTGAGGAAATAAGCAGCAATGTGCACACAGATGTTCCTCAAAGTGTTGTTTAAAACCAGGACAATGGCAAATCGCTGGACATAACCTGTGTCTCACAGTAAGGAGACAGTCAAGGAAGCTCATCTAATGGAACACTAAATAGTCATTAAAAATCGACTCCTCGAACGGTGTCTTCTGACTTAGGGAATGAGTCGTGCTACAGCATTTAGTGAAACCAGCAGAAGATAAAATGATACATATAATAAGATGCTAAGATGCTCATTCTGTTGCAAATTGTGCTTTTCACAGAAGCTGGGTGAAGTGTTCCCACTGTTTCTGCGGGTGGTCACACAGGTGATTGAACACTTTTTCTCTTCTTTCCTAAGGACTGAAAATGTTCTAAAATTAGCATGTGACATCAGTAATGGGGAGGAAATCCTTGCGAAAGAAGAGTCACGCTCCCTCAGTGGCGCTGCCTGTGGCGCGCCCGGGCCTGGGCACGCAGCACGAACACGTGTGGGAGGCAGGGCCAGCTGGCTCTGTGACCTGGCAGCCACACAGGGCCTGAACTCAGAAGCGCCCGAGCTTGCTTTAATGCTCTGTTGTGACTGTCTTGAAATTCTTGACCATTTTTTATTAAGAATCGAAAGGGCCCTGAATTGCTGATTTTTCACTGGGCCCTGCGAACCGTGTACCTGGCCCAGGGTACAGCCCCAGGCTCTGGACGCCACAATCTTACTTTCCAGTTCCCTCCATGTAACAGCTTTCGGTCCTAGGTGTGTTTCATGTCCCACTCCGATTCCGTCTCTTCTTCTCCCTGCTACGTGGGCTATTGCAAAAATGGGAAATGGGGCCGTTTTGTAAAAAATGCTTCAATCACTCTCCGCAGTTTTCCTGGGGTCTGAAATCAGCACCTCACCGCGTCTTTTAGGACCTTCTTAGCAGGTGTGTGGTTTCCCCAGAAAAACCAGATGCCTGAGACCCAGACCTAATACTGCTGGGGACCTGGCCCACACCTGGTCCTACCCACGAAGTGGCTTTCTCCTACAGCTTCTGCAGCAACACCACCAGAGAGGTGGTGAGCTGCTCGTCTCTGGGGACATTCAACAGAGACTGCGAGGCCAACAACAGGAGCACTGTGCAGAAAACACCGTCTCTGAGTGGAAAATTAATTCGGAGAACCTCATCCTGGTGGAATAAATGCACGGGCACGTTGGCAGCTCCTCATGGAAGGGCCCAAGTCAGACTGACCTCCCTATTGCCAGAGCTCAGCACAGGGCTAAGCCATAGGGAAGGGGCTCAGTGGCTATTTCTTTTAGGACAAGAGTGGGGAGAGACAAGCAATGGGAAGTTGACGTGAACTGTGGGAGAGAACTCCTGAGCTGCCCCAGAAGCTGGAGGTGTCAGAGGGGCCCGGAGCCGCCGTCCACCTCGGCTGCAGTAGACAGCAGCAGCTAACACTGCCTGAGTGCCTACTGCGTGCTAGAACCACACCGGGTTCACACAGGTCTCCCGGTAATGTGACTACGTTGGAACGATGATTAAGCCCATTTTACGAGTGAGGTTGGGGAAGTCACTCACAGAGGGCCACCCAGCTGGCGGAAGGCAGCCGAGGGTATGGGCCCAGGCCTGGCTCCTGGCGGAGCGGCCCTTCAACGCAACAATACGCCCAGGCCTCCATAACCAGCAGCAAGGCTACCTCCTGGGAGGTGAAGAAAGTTCAAGTTCAGGTTCACCTGCTGTATCCTCTGTCTCCTTTGTTCCACCTTGAGCACCAGGGCCACGGCCTGAGTGGGCATGGAGGCTTCCCAGAAGATTTGCAGACAGAGCAATTAGATACCTCATTTTAGGGAGATTCTAACTTCACATCAGCTTAATGAAGCAGATCTGTTCTGAAAGAGTAAGCCAGCTTCAGCCACCTGGAGGACTCCGTGTGCTGAAGCCAACACCTCCCCACGATGAGGGTGCAGGAGGTGTGAACTCGGCTCACTCCCTGTGCCCCAGATCTCTGCTCCCTTCTCAGAGCCGGAGCTGGATGGAGCAGGGTCACTCTGAAACCTGCCTCTCTTCTAACACTAACCAGCTCATGTGGACAAGGGGTTGTAACCTGGGGGGCCACGGGTTGGGTTCGACCCAAGGATGTGCCCCCTCTGTCCCTGCGGCGCTTTCAGTTTTTGGACGTCCCGTGCACGAATCTGGGTTTCCTTCTCCTAGAGTCAGAAGCTCCAGAACCCTAGGCGTCCACCCTCTTGGCAGCAAACGGCCGGAGCTGGTGTGTGGCCTCCCCTTAGGGACTGGGCTCTCTGTTCCCACAGTCCTGCAAACTCTTCACTGTGCCCCCTGGCCTGCCTGGCCCCTGCAGGCTGCTCGTTCGAGGCCCCTGCTGGAGTGGCCAAGGTACAGAGGTGGTGACCTGCCCAGGCCCGGCTGGCCCACGCCTTCGAACCCTGCGTGGGCACTGCATCCATCGCCCCTGCAGCCTCTCCTCGACCAGGACCCTGAGTCCAGGTGCCCTGAGCATGGAGGAGGCTAGGGATGGCCTCTGGAAGGTTGGGGACCCAGCCACCGCCAGCCAGGCGGTCCCTGCTGTGTTTGGGGACCCATCCAGTTAAATTCAGACCCCCAGGCGCAGGGCAGCACTCTGAGAGCCCATGGTGACGTGGCTTCCCTGTCCCGTGGGCCATGCACAGGGGCAGGGGCCTTGTCTCAGACAAAGGGAGGGAGGTGGGTGTAGAGAAGCCAACCGGAGGAGGGGGCTGAGCCTGGGCCTGTGGGCAGAGGTCAGGGGAGGTACCAGGTCCCCATCGCTGCTCCCCAGGGACAAGGCTCCCCAGGGCTGGGCTCCCTGTGCTCCCCAAGCCCTGATCACAGCTGCCATATTGTGTCCCCAAACCAGTCATGCATGGTGACTTGGCACACAGCTGCCCTTGAATGCCTGCCCCAGGCAGAGTGATAGGTGGTGGTGCCCAGAGTCTTGCTCGGCAGGGTCACCTAGGGCGATGGCCTCAGAGAAGCTGCTCAGTCAGTCAGATGGGGAGCAATGTGCATGGGAGCCCCCAAGGCCCTGCTCCCCAACTGGCGGCTTGGGGCCCCTCTGCTTGCCAGGCCCTGACCGGAGGGAAGCCTCCAGGCCTCTGAGGGTCACCACCTGAGAGCTGACTGGCCCGGGTGCCCCTTCTTTTCCTCCAGCCAAAGAGGGTACGTGCAAGACAGGAGGAGAGAAGAAGCCGGAGGGAGCTTCTTTCCCCTTTAAGAGCCCTGATGGCCGCTGCCCAGACCCAGCAGCCCGGGGGAGGGAAAATGTGGGGCAGACTCCCTCCCGAACTTCCCGAGTCTTTGTTCCGAGCAGGCCGGGGAGGGCCGCCCTCGCGGGCGGGCGGAGGCCGTGGGCGCAGCCGTGCGCTCCAGGGCGGCCGGGCGCCCCTCCCGGCACCAGCCCGACCCCGACCCCGGCCGCCCCCGACCCGGCGCGGCGGGCGCCCCGGGCGAGGGCGGGCAGCGAGCGCCTTACCAGGTGGTCCCGGAGCGCCCCGCGGGCGGCGGGCGCGAGTCAAGTTCACGTCCGGCGGGGACTGTCCGCGGTCCGGGGCGCCGCCGGGCACAGCGAGGCCGCAGGAGGCCGCGGCCCCGGTCACCGCCGCGCCCGGCCGGCGGCGCGCTGTCACCCCGGCCTCGCGACCCCAACTTTCCGCACAGTCGCGGAGATGGAAGTTTCCGGGCTTCGCGGGCGCTGGGCTGGGTTTCAGCGGCGACGTCTGAGCTTGGCAACAAAGAGGGAGCGCGGCCGGGAGAGGGGAGCAGAGCAAGGCAGCGGAGACGAGGCCGGCCGCTCAGGTGTCCCCAGAACTGGAAATTCCACCCAGAAGCTTGGGAGCTTGTTTTTTCTTAAGGGGTAAACGACCTCCCCACTCCGGACGGCACCTTCCCGGTGCTCTGCCCACCGAGGCCGCTCCTCGCACCTGCCTGCAGGGAACCCACCCACGCCAAAGCTCCTGGCCAGGGGGGGGGGGGCACAAAATGCCCCCTCTAAAAGGCAGTTGTCACTCAGGGCACATCTCCAGTCGGCAGGGGCAGGCCCAGCGCTCTCTCCGGTCTTGTCCCCTCTGCACACAGTGGGCTCCGTCAGCCACTTGGAGGGGTGACTACCCTGTGTTCCTGTCCGAGAGTGAGGGACAGCTGGGACCCCTGGTGTCCAGGGGAGAACCTGGGGTCCCTACTGGGTCCTGGGCCAGGCCCACCTGCTCCCAGTCAGCGTCTGTGGTGAATGTGGGACCCTGTTCGTGCCCTTCGGGTGGCTGGATGGTCCCTGGGTGAGGCAGGAGGACTCGCCAGCCTGGCCTGACCTGGAAGCTTCCTGCCTGCTGTCCTCCATGTTCTGCCCTCTTGGTCCCAAGCCCCCCAGGGCGGTTTCCTAGGGCAGCCAAATGAATCTTCGTGGTGGCCGGCTGCCCATCGGCCTTGGGAGGCCCTTGAACTGGCCTGTGTATCCGTTTGTCTGTCCATCCTTCCCTGCAAGACATGTTTATGGAGAAAACACTGGGTTCCTGGCCTGACTCCAGAGGCTGTTTGAGGCTGGGAGAGTGGGGTTGTTTATTTTTTAAAGAAAAATGAGCAATGGGGCTGGGGAGGCTAGGGTGGGGGATGGGGCGGGGGATATGTTGCTGATGCCTCAAAGTGCAAGAGAACCTCTCCCTGAAGTGGATGCACATTTTCCCTTCAAATAACTTCTGGAATGGGACCTTCCGGAGTTGGTCCTGGACTTCCACATGTGGTTCATCAACCTGGAAACCTCTGGAACTTGACCTGGGCCGAGGACCCAGAGATGGAAGTGGGCAGGTCCTGCCTGGGGCTGGCAGAGGCCGCGCGCGTGGAGCTGGGCTGCAGAGCCTCCGGTATTGGTCAGCTTATGTACACGGACCCACAGTCCGGGCGTCCGCAGTGGGCCTCACCTGGCGGAAAATCCAGCCGCCAGTGATGCCCAAGATGCTCTCCCAGAGAGGGTGCAATGAGGTTTCTCACTGTGCTTTCACAGTCCCCAGCTCTGCCACGCGGGTGCCCTGTGCTTCTCGCTGCTCCTGACACCCGGACTGTCACTGTGCCTGCCCCAGGAAGGCAACTGAAGGTCCGTCCGGGAGGCTGGGTGCAGCGAGTACCCCTCCTTCTACCGGAAAGCTCCTCGCCGAGGCCTGGCCCTTTCCCGGGGGGGAAGCCGGCCTGCTCCTCCCACGGTCCCTTCCTGCTCCGAAAACACTTCATTGTCGGGGCTGCAAAAAGCGTTGGGACTGTCCCTCTTTCCAAAGCTCGAGCCCATGTGCTTTCTGGTCCCTGGTCACTGGTGCTCGTCTCAAAGGGGGATGTCACCCTAGGTCTGGCAAAACTTATCAAGACCCACCTGGCCAGTGTGACTCAGTGGATTGAGTATGTCCCTGGACTGAGAGGTCCTGGTTCAATTCCTGGTCAGGGCACATGCCCGGGTTGTGGGTTTGGTTCCCAGTAGGGGGCGTGCAGGAGGCAGCCGATTGATGTTTTTCTCTCACATTGATGTTTCTATTTCTCTCTCTCTCTAAAAAAAATCGATTAAAATATTAAAAAAACATTATCAAGACCCTGTAGGGGTTGGCTTCACGGGCCTAGAAAGTCACCCCTCCCATCCCCCCCACTCAATGCTCCGTTGTCCCTGTTTTAAAATTTTGAATCCTTCCCAAACAAGGTACCCTGCATTTTTGCCTAGGGCCCCGAAAATTATGATGTAGCTGAACTTTACTTTGGTCATCAGTTAACAGGGTCATAATCCAGATTCTATGTAAATAAGACATAACTATTTTAATCAAAGATCATTGCTGTTAGGGAAAATGTTCACCTGGAAGAGGCAGAAAGTTGTTATGGAAATAGTACAGTTCTGAGTCAGAATCATCCACGCTCAGTCCCCAGCTCGGCCATGCGGGTGCCCTGTGCCATGCCAGGGCCTTGGTTTCCAGGTGCAGGGGACACAACTCCCCTGTGGGGTCCTCTGATGATAGGAGAGTTTAGCAGATCTAGCACATATGGGTTCTAAATAAAATTACCCTTGATTGTCACGGTTATTGTTTGACATGAAGGCTCAGGTGCAGACTGGCTACCTTTGTTGTTGATCCTCACCGAGGATGTTTTCCCATAGATTTTTAGATAGAGTGGAAGGTGGGGATGAGGGGGAGGGGGAGGCGGGAGAGAGAGAGGAAAACATTATGTGAGAGAGACACATCGATTGGCTACCTCCCGAGGGACACCAACCGGGGCCGGCGATGGAACCTGCAACCCAGGTATGTGCCCTTGACCAGGAATTGAACCCGAGACTCTTCGGTCCTTGGGCTGACGCTCTAACCGCTGAGCCAAATTGGCCAGGGCCAGATTGACTACTTTTAATATACGTGCATTTTGTCTTTTCTCATTATGAAAGTAATACACACTGTTAGAAAATTTGGAGAATACAGAGGAAGGGAGGGAGGTAGGGAGAAAGCATTCCCCTCTTAGTCCCTCTACTCCAAAGCCTTGGGCCAGTTAGTTTGTTTTTTTACAGCAAAATAAATAGGCATACAAATACATTACATTTTAAAAGCTTTTTTCTTTTACATCATTGACTTAATTTTAAATGGAAGCCTGGTGGGGCCCGCAGGAGACTGAGCAGGACGAAGGACCCCAGGTTGTGAACTAATTCCAAGCAACCGTACCCGGACTCCGGCATCCACGCAGGCACACGCCCAGCCTGTGTGCGCAAGGTCCATGAGTTCATGACATTTCCATCACAGAAGCGCCGTGATAGAAAGGCTACATCACAAAGCCCTTCGCCTCATCTTACCCATCTGTGTCTTGGTTTAAAAAATGCATTTTAACAGTTTAGGGTTCCTAGTTTTAATGTCTACATTCTGTTGGAGAATCTGCTCAGTCAGGGAGGGGAAAGAACCCATATCCATCAGGTCCCCTCTGAGGCACACTTTAGAGACCAGCTGGCTGGAGGGAAGGGGCCTGATGGGAGGGGCCGACGCTGGGGTTCCAGCAGCTCCAAACCCAGGCAGAGCCCTGTGTTCAGAGAAGCTCACTTAGTTTAACCACTAAGGCCAGCTGACGGGTCCCCTGAATGTGCAGCAGATTCTAAATCACACCAGAACCCGGAGCAGACAGCAAGCAGAGGAAAAACACAGCCCATGACCCCCTAATCCTCACTGCATAGACGAGCTGTTTGGGCCCCAAAACCCCCAGGAACTGAAGCTTGCACGCAGGGAGAATCCAGGCCTGGGGTCAAGTCTGAGCTGGGTGACTCTGAGCAAGTTTCTTCTTTCAATTTCCCCCAAGTCAGAGTGTGGTGGTGGTAACAGCAACCCCAACCTCACGTGGCCACGGTGGGTAGAAATGCGCTATAGCTCAGAAGTGCACCGGGTCTGCCCACCCCTGTCCAGTCCCTGCAAGTCTCACCGCCGAGGGGGAGGACCACCTCCGGTAGGGAAAAATCCCTACCCGACCCCTTGCCCAGGGCAGCATAGGAGACTGGCGCATGGAGGAGAGGAGCGTGGAATCCCAGGGTCCCGGCACTCCCTACGGGACCACCTGAGCTGGCCCAGGGGTGGGGCTCCTCACCCCAGTGGGCATGGCTGCCCTTGAGACTAACTCCACACAGAAACCAGGCCCGAGGACCAGGAAGGAAGCCGCCCTCACACCCGCACTGTCCACACCGCCTGTCAGACAGTTCCCTTTCGCTGCACCCGGGTGTCCTGTCTGTCTGCCTGTCCTGTCCTGGAGCCCAGCCCCGCGTCTCTGGCCTGCTGGACGAAAGGAAACAAGATTTGTTTGTTTTTATTTAATTTGTTTATAAAAAGAAAAGTGTTCGTTATAGAAAATTTGGAAATGTAGAAAAGCATAAAAAAATAAAATAAAATGACCCATGAGATAATTACTCAATTTCCACCTTTTGTTGAAAGGCCTTCTGGTATCATTTCCAAGTCGTGTGTCTAGGTACTGTGTGTGTGTGGGGGGGAGGGTCATACTCCAGGTGATTTCAGGCTATTTTTGTTTAATCTGCTGTGAGCATTTTATGTCATTAAATATTATTCTCTACAGGATTTAAAAAATAAAATTTAAAACAGTAATTTTTATTATCATGTTTATTGAGGAATAATTTCCATGTAGTAAGATCCTTTTCACTTGTACCGTTTGGTGAGTTTTGACACATGAATACACCCACCACCACAATCAAGAAAGAAAACATCCATCATCTCCAAAGGTCCCCCAGGACCCCTGCAGGCAGCCCCTGCCGCCCAGTCCCCAGGGCCTGCGATCTGAATCCTGTCTGTATGGTTTTACCTTCGTGTCATAGACTACACGTGGGATCAGAGGGGACAAACTCTTGCTCACAGCATTGACATTCACGTACGTGGCAAGTCTATCAATAGGTTCCTTTGTATTGATTTTGCATAACCCCTCGTACGCCTAGCACAGTTTCCTGCTGCTCTGTCGGTAAGCAGTTGGGTTGCTTCTGGTGTTGTGGCTATTGCGAACAGAGGTGTGTGCAAGCTAATTTTTTTTTTTAACCAGCAGTATCACTGGCATAGGTTGAGGTGCAGCCGCCCGGTCGGGCAAGGCCTGTGTATTTCCTGCCTGGAGCACCCGAGAGCTGTGGAGAAGGCCATCCCGTGGATGGGTTAAAGCTTGTCACTATCATCGGACACGGAGTCCCTTTGGAGGTTTTGCTGTTATAAATAACGCTGCTGGACGGTGCGCTGGCCCTCTGGCTGAGCTGCTTTCCTGGGGGAGCGGGTCCTGTCTGCAAGGCCCCCCCCCCCGAGGCCAGCACTTTCCGGGGTGTTCAGGTCCAGTTTTCTGTCTGCTTCTCATGTGAAGGACAGGCACTGCGGTCCCCACCGTTCAGTCAGGCACGCCGAGAGCGGAGGCGACCAGCCCCGGGCCGCACAGCTGGTGAGGGGCAGTGAGGAGGAAACAGCTCTGAGGCCTCGCTCCGTCCAGGACAGCGTCCTGTCTCACTCGCCCGCGTTTGCCCATATCAGAAACGCTCGGAATTTTCCCACAGATTTCCATGAAAATCAAACTGTGGGCCGAGAGCTGAAAGGCAGCCTCCTGCTAATTAGCCGGGCTTTGCTTCAGTTCATCCACTGAGCTTGGGTGTGTGGGACTGTCTGGTGTTTCCATACGCACGCACGCTGGCAAGCACGCCCACCACCAGCGGAGGCCAGTCCAGACGATCCGGTCCACATTCTCTCTCCAAACCCCCCTCGGAGTTGAGCCAGGAGCCACGGGGGCCCTGGCTTGGCTTCCACACATCTACTCAGCCGACTTGGCCTGAAGGACGTCTTGTTATTTCCCAAAACCAAATCTCCCCTCGAGGACAAAGATCAGGCTGCTGGGTGATACAAAAGAATGATCTGTTCCCGAGACGGTTGCTCCCAAAGAAGAGTTGCAGCCGGTCTGGGGTGGCTGAGCCCTGGCGCTTGTCCAGTGCCCAGAAGAAGACGGGGGAAAGCAGAGGTGCTCCTTGGAGTGAGGGAGGCCGGGTATTTGTAGAGGTTTCTACGGCCACTGTGGGGCTGCAAATAGTTCAGCGTTGAAACTGAGACAGAGTTTGATTTCATTCACTTATTACTCAGCTCCTATGTGTCTGCCAGGGCTGTACCCATTACCTTATTTAATCCTCAACAACCAAATATTGATGTCCCCATTTTATAGATGAGAAACCAAAGGCTCAGAGAGGTTAAGAAACTTCCTGAGATCACACAGCAGTGGGCACTCACTCAGTCTCAGTATGCCTGCTCTTTGCAGACATCAGGTCCAGCCTCTCCTCTGAGATAGAGGCCTCTGCCCTGTGTGTGGCTAGCAGGCCCCAAGGAAGCTAGTTCAGGGAGAACCCAAGAGGATTCTCAAGTGCTTGGAAGATAAAAGCAGTCCAGACTCTCCCTGCCCCCTGCCCAAATCCTGCCAGGTTCCTGGGGGACTTACTTCTTGGGACCATACTCCACAACCACCCCACTGCTTAGTGGACCCATTAACAGTCCATTCTTTCCTCCATTCCAGGTGGTGGTGTTCCCTGAGTTGGAGCTAAGAATCACCTCCTCTCAGCCCTGGGTCTGAGGCCTCCCTGCTCTTGAAGCCAGGAGGCCGAGGGAGGACTCTGTCCACCGAAGAAACCAGGAAAGGAAGAGCCCATTCTCGCAGAAAACATGTGTTTTCTGTTTACAGAGGGGCCTATCCAGTTCCCATACTTTGTTCTTTAATATAGAGCCAAGAAAAAAAAAAATCAAATGTGCAGCTTCCTCACTGAGGTACACTTGGAGGCTGAAAAATCCGGATTGTTGTGGGCACACTGCACTAGGCCTTGAGTTGGCCGGGGCCAGGGCCTCAAGACCTGCCTGCTGCCAACATCCAGCACCACCGGACCTTCGTATATCCACCCGGAAAGCCAAAATTCCCCCTTGGTTCCCCCCAGGGAGCCTTAGTGCAGCTGGGGTTTGGTTTCTTCACTCCTGAGTGTGTGTCAGTGTGTGTGATATGCTGGGGTGCTCCCAGGCCACGTCCTAGCCTTGTTTCCCTGGCATGGCCAACTTGGTGCACACACCAGCCATCCTAGAAATGGCCCACTTTTCCCTCTTGTCAGATGCTGCAGATCTTTCCCCGTCACTTGAGCAGAGGGACCCTGTGTAACAAACAGGTGGGTGCTAACTCGGCACAGATCTCCAGGTTCCTGGGGGTAGAGCTCATGGGCAAGGGCACCTTCAGTGAGGAGGCTTAGCTCTGTGTAGGAGGGTCTTCCTACCCAGGATGCAGCAGCAGTGAGCTAAGGTAAGGAACTGGGCTGGCGAGCTGGGCCCCCTGGAAAGAAACTATTATCACGCAGCCAGGTTAGCACGGAGTGTAGAAGCTGAGACGCAGAACTGGGGATCTGGATCCAAGTGCAGGCTGCGCCCCTTCTCCCAAGCGGCCCTGGACAGGCTGGCTCTCTGATCTCAGCCCTCTCGCCTGTGAAATGAGGTGCCTGACGTTACCAGCACTTAATAGAGCTGAGGAGTTATGAGATGACACAGGGCATACGTCCCAGGCCTGCCTGGCGCTGGTTTCCAATAAACGGCAGCTGCCATTACGATGTCTGGGGCCTGAAGCTTCTCTGAAGCGGGATTCGCCATACTCGCAAAGCTGTCCCGCCAGGCCCGTCACGGCCAGCAGAAAGGGGGGCCAGGGCCTGGGACACACCTGCTCTCGGGGCCTAGCTTCCTCGCTGTCAGGTGTGGGGACAGCAGACGCCTAGGCTTAACGGGAGCGCTGCGTCCCGCCCCAGGGCGCCGCGTCCCTGGCAGCCACGGGAAGGGCCAGTCCCGCCCGGCGCGCTTTGATCCGCCCCTTCTCCGCCGGCCCAGCAGGCCTGCAGCGCGAGCCGGGCCCCGACGGCCCGCCCCCCTGCTCTCTGCCCCGGGCTGTGAGGTCTCCACTGAAGCCTCCGGGTCCCGCGCACCTGCGGGCGGGGACAGGAATGCGGGGGACAGGAGGAAGTGCGTGCAGGACCTCCTCCGGGAGCCGCGCCCTTCCGCGGCAGCGCTGGGCCGATGTGACCTTGCAGGCCGCCCGCCCTTCCGTCCCGCTCCGGAAGCCAGGCGGCGCGGACGCAGCGTGGCGGCGAGGGGGCGGGGCCTTACGTGCAGAGGGGCGGGGCCTCTGCGCGGCCCGCTCCGGAAGCCCGGGTGAGGGCGCCGCGGGCGGGCCGCTCGATCGCCGCGGCGCAGCCCAGGGGGCGTGGCGTGGCTCGGGGCGTGGTCTCCACGCGCTAGGGGCTGGGCCTGTGGCGGCCGTCTCCAACTGGGCTGCGGGCCGTGAGGACGTAGTGTCGCAGTTCAGGGGGCGTGGCCTGGGCGGAGCCTTACGCGGTCATAGGCGGGGCCTCCGCGCAGGTGGCTCAGAAGCTCCGCTAAGGCACCGCGTGGGCGGTGCCAGGGGCGGGGACTTGCGGGGCCCTGGCTGGACCTGTGCAGCCGCCCTGGCGAGGCAGCCCTCCGGGTCTCAAGGCTCTCATCTTTTGCCCGCTTACGGGAGAGAAAGATATATATCCATATATATATATTTTATCCTCGAGGACATTTTTTTTTTTTGCATTTATCTTCAGATAGAGAGGAGGGAAGAGAGGGGGGAAGAGAGAGAGAAACATCTGTGTGAGAGAGACACATCGACTGGTTGCCACCCACACAACCCCAACCAGGGAGGAGAGGACTGCAACCAGGTACTTGCTCTTAGTGGGAACCAACCGGACTCCCTGGTCCGCTGGCCCACACTCTAACCGCTCAGCCAAGCTGGCCAGGGCGCCTACCGGAGATATTTGAGCTAAATCTCATCTAATTCAGGTTTTCATTACTTTATACTGTTGTTTTAAAGTTTGATCATTTTATTTTTTCCTCCTTCCAAACCAGATAATCACACAATAGACAATTGGAAAAGCTAGGAATGGACAAATAAAAAGGAGAAATCTTCAGGTCAGCGTGGGCTCTGGCCTTGAGTCCTTTTTATTTTTGTAACTTGATAGATTTTTTTTCCTTCCTTTTCATTATCTATATCTATATCTATCTATCTATATCTATGTTATATTGTGCATGCTATTTTGAAACATTCTCCTTTCATGCATGGCTATATTATAAATGTCCCCACATCACTGAGAGCCCATCTACAATATCATTTGTAATCACACAGCCCTGGGTTGGTTGGTCCATATTTTAACATATTTGCTACAATTGGACATTGATGTTCACAGTTTCCATCTCTTCCATCCTTCTTTTATGATGAATATCCTTATAGTTAAATCTTTGTGCATGTTCATGAAAATTCCTTATAAGTCTGTGGGTGTGGAATTACTGAGTCAAATAATATAATGACTAATGCTTCCTGAACCCCTCTTTCTTATGTTTTCCAAATTAAAATAGTAAAAACTAGCCCTAGCTGGTGCAGTTCAATGGTTAGAGCATCAGCGCTCAGACCAGAAGGTTGCGAGTTCAATTCCTGGTCAAGGGCGCAAACCTGGGTTGCAGGTTCGATCCCTGGCCCTGGTCTGGGTGCTCTGCGGAGGTAGCTAATCTGTCTCTGTCACATCGATGTTTCTCTCTCCTTCTCTCCCTTACACTCTGTAAAAATCAATGGAGAAAAAAATATCCTCAGGTGAGAATTAAAATAAATTTAAAAATAAGTAATAAATAAATGTTTTAACAAATGACATGACCCCAAGATACTGTATATACAAAAAAGTATCTCTCAGCCCTGGCCAGTTTGGCTTAGCGGTTAGAGCATCAGCCCGCAGGCCAGGGAGACCCGGGTTCAGTACCTGCTAAGAGCACATACCTCAGTTACAGTTTGTCCCTGGCCCTGGTTGGGGTCATGTGGGTGGCAGCTAGTCGATGTGTCTCTCTCACATCAATGTTTCTCTCTCTCTCTCTCCTTCCCTCTCTCCCTCCCACTCTATCTGAATATAAATGCAAAAATGTCTTCTGGTGAGGATAAAAAAAAAAGGACAAAAAATTATCTCTCATATGCAAAATATAAAGAACTCTTACAACTTAACAGCAAACGCAATTTTAAAAAGGGCAAAAGACGCCCTGGCCGGTTTGGCTCAGCGGTTAGAGCGTCGGCCTGCGGTCTGGAGAGACCCGGGTTCAGTTCCCGCTGGGGCACGTACTTCGGTTGCAGTTTGTCCCCGGCCCTGGTTGGTCGTGCGGGTGGCAGCCACTCGATGTGTCCCTTCACATCGATGTTTCTCTCTCTCTCTCCCTTCCTCTCTCTCCCTCCCACTCTATCTGGACAAAAAATGGAAAAATATCCTCGGGTGAGGATAAAAAAAAAAAAAAAAAAAAAAAAAAAGGCAAAAGACTTAAATAGACATTTCTCCAAAGATGATATACAAACAGCCAATAGACACATGAAAAGATGCTCAACATCACTAATCATTAGGGAAATGCAAATCAAAACCAAAATGAAATACCACCTCACACCTATTAAGAAAACTATTAACAATAAACAAAATAATATGCATTGGTGAGAATGTAAAGAAATTGGAACCCTCATGCATTGCTAGTGGATATGTAAAATGGTGCAGCTGCTTGGAAAACAGTCTGGCAGTTCCTTGAAAAATTTAAACATAGGATTATCATATGACAACTTCACTCCAAGCTATGTATCCAAAAGAAATGGAAGCAGAGACTTTAATAGATAGTCATGCATCTGTGTTCATAGCAGAATCATTCACAATTGACAAAAAGTGAAAACGACTCAAATGTCCATCAACAGATGACTAGATAAACAAAATGTGGTCTATACATAAAATAGAATATTATTCAGCCTTAAAAAATGAATTCTGATACATGCTACAACATGGAAGAATCCTAGAAACATTATGCTAAGTGAAATAAACTAAACTAGATGCAAAAGGATAAATATCTGATTCCACGTATTTGAAGTACCTAGATTAGTCTCATTCAAATTCACAGAGATAGAAAATAGAATGGTGGTTGGGGGGGGGGGTAGTTAGTGTTTAGTGGATACAGTGTTTCAGTTTGAGATGATGGAAAAGATGGGGAGGGTAGTGGTGATGATACATGTGTGAATGTATTTACATGTATTTAATGCTGTAAATGGTCCATTTTATGTTATGTACATTTTACCACACTCACAAAAGACATTTCTGTGAGGGAAAAAAGATCTCTCTTAGATTTCTGTTCTAAAAATGCCTGGGTGGGACAAGGCCTGCTCATGTAGCAAGCTCTGGGGGTGACCCTGCCCAGGCTGCCAAGGACAACCCTTCTGGGGGGGCCTGCTCTGGGGAAACAGGCCAAGTCAGGCCTTATACATCCAGCATTTTCCAGAATCATTTCCAAGCCCTGAGAGAGAAAATCCTGCTTGAGGAAGTAGTGAGTCACTACGGATCTTTTATCTGAACTTGGTCTTTTCTTTCAGGCCACGGAAACGTGCACACACATACTTGACTCTCTCTCTTTCTTAATTGCGGACAGACGTCATACATGTTCATTGTCAACAATGTTGCAAATACAGAAAGGCAACCACAAGAAAATGCAGAGAATCCCAACTCATTGTTGACATTCGGGCATATATTTTTCTAGCCTTTCTTCTCTAGTTATAATACTTGCTTAAATCCTGTGGCCATATTAGCATGTTTTATAATCTGCATTCTCACTAATATGCAATGAAGAATTCACCTCGCCTTCAAATATGTTTCTGTAGCCCATTTCTTAATAACTGCAGGAGAACCCAGGGCTCAGATGTTCCCTATGTAACCTCCTTACCTAGTTCTTCCTTGTTGGCAGTCCGGGTGATTTCCAATGTGCTGCTAGGAGCACCGCCTGCCCAGCTCCAGTAATCCCCTTAAGGAGCCCCTGGGACAGTAACTGGAATGTCACAGAGGACTTGCTTTTTTTTTGGTACGTGCCCCTAGCGGGAACCGAACCCAGGACTCCCTGGTCCGCAGGCTGATGCTCCAACCGCTGAGCCAAATCGGCCAGGGCGAGGCCTTGCTTTGTAAAAGCTCTTGAATGTATTACCAACTGGCCCTCCAGGAAGGACGGATTATTCTAGCACCAGCAGCTCGTGAGTGTGTGTGGGTGTGGTACGTGCATAGAGATGTCTTAGCTCTACCTGGCAGGAGGCCTGGCATAGCAAGAACCCCACGGTTCCTGGTGGCCCCACTGTGCAGCGCTGTTTTCACCTTTGCTCAGCAACCCCGAGGAGCGTGGGGCAGGGAGGATCTGGCTCTGAGCTGTGCTGGAGCGACGGCCCTGGCTCCCTGGCCCCTGACCGTGGGGAAGGCTGACCCCTACTTGCCCCTGGAGGCCACGGAGTACTTTTCACGGCTTGTTCGCTCCTGCTGTCAGGACTGCTTGGACGGCTTCCCAGTGCGGGGTGAGGAAGGCCTTCCAACTGTCCCCAGGCCCACCCGGCTCCTCACTGTGGCGTGGAGGGTGGTGTCCCCGACTGGAGGGAGGGTCAACAGTCTTGGACAGATTTCTGCTATGAAGCAGGAGTCCTGCCTCAAGCAGTCTCCACCAGGCCCCACTCCACCCCTGGAAGCCTCCCGCCACCAGGCCTTCCGTCACAGCAGCACGGGGTGCCTGGTATGACCCTCTGCTGTTGGCCCAGCCCCAAACCTGCGGCCGGCTTGGAGCACCCTTTCCACATTCGTCCATCCTGGGTACAGGCAAGGACACCAGGGACATTAGACACAAAGTCCTGGCATCCTCCCTCCGAGGCCCCATCCTCATAATCAGCCCATCTTCCCCATAGTCACCTCCCTAACTGCTGTCTGTCCCCACCCTTCTTAAAACCCTTTGATGCTCCACCACCCCAGGGTGGCCCCCTGCTTCTGTCTCCAGCCCCACCTCGAACCCTTTCTCCACCACTGCCTCTCATTTCTCCAGCCACGTGCTGTTCCCTGTGAAGGGCATGTTCTTCTGACCCACACTGCCGATGAGGCAGCTTCTCCTCCTTACTGTATATGGCAACAGCAGTTAATGTTATTGAGCAAGTACCTAAGCAAGGCTCAGCTACCACCTCCTCCAGGAAGCTTTCCAGGATCAATCCTGTGGCTATAACAAGCCACTCCTGCGGAGCCTGGCCCTTCCAGCCTTGGTAACAAGCCTCGCCTTGGAGCTCCGCTGGGCTGTTTCCGGAGAGCAAGGACTTGAGTCTTCAGTGTCCTCAGAACCCAGCCAGGGCCTTTTGCCAGTGTCAAGGCATATCCTGTTTGGGGGAGCAAGTCCAGGACAGCACGGCCTGGTTAAAGCGATCCGCCAAGCACTGATAGGAAGAAGAGC
The DNA here is from genome assembly GCF_014108415.1 of Molossus molossus. Classification (NCBI taxonomy): domain Eukaryota; kingdom Metazoa; phylum Chordata; class Mammalia; order Chiroptera; family Molossidae; genus Molossus; species Molossus molossus. The sequence goes on from NW_023425362.1 coordinate 3,090,860, forward strand.
TCTGGTCAGAAATTAATTCAAAAACCTGCAATCATCTGGAAACAGAAAAGCTTGAAATTTGTTCTTGACGAAGAGGGATTAAAAACCAAATGAGCCCTGGCCAGTTTGGCTCAGTGGTTAGAGCGTCGGCCCTCGGACCAAAGAGTCACGGGTTCAATTCCGGTCAAGGGCACATACCTTGGTTGCGGTTTGAGGTTTCTCTCTCTTTCCCTCTCCCTCCCTCGTCCTCCCCTCCCTCCCTCCCACTCTATCTGAAGATAAATGGAAAAATATCCTCGGGTGAGGATTTTTAAAAAGATAAAAAGTAAACTAAAAAACAATATTCACCTTTCTGTTACCTAAGAGAGCAGTTGTTTTCCAGTGTGACCCTGCTGTGTGACCTTGGAAAAGAGTCCTCCCTCTCTGGGCCTCAGGCCTCCAAGTTGCTCTCAGTGATCATCAAGGGGCCTTGCAGCTCTGAGGCTGGGCACAGGATTTCCATGCCAATTCCTGACAGTGCCCACCCTCCAATTAGCCAAATGCCCATGGTGTAGCCTTGCCTTTGAAAGTGAGGAGTCTTCTAGATGGCTCTGCAAGATTCGATGCTGACGCTTCACTCTCGATGGCCCTGTCCTGTGGTCCCCCTCCTGTGGTCGGAGCTACATGGTCCTGGGACAGACAGACACAGGAGCATCTGTGATTTGTCCCCATTTCTCTGTCCTCACAAACATTCTTCCATCTCAGTGGCCTGAGAGACCTGTGTCACAGCTGCAGGCCACCCCACCGACCCTTCTTCATGGTTCAGACTTCTGGGTACCGCAGGTCGGCCTCTGAGAGTCGCCAGGTTCCAGGGCCCCATGGGGCCAGGGGATCCGGCAGGAGACCCACGGGGTCCAGTGGGGTCAGGAATGCTGTGGTGCAGAGGGGAAGGGATGTCATGAAGGGGACCCATCTCGTGAAGGCCTGGCCGTGACCACCACATCTGCAAGTGTTTGGATGAAATGACAAATATGAGGACATGGCAAGTTATTCATAATGCCATGTTAGTTCAGCATGAAGAAATGACCTTTATCTTGAGATTGTCTTCCTTCTAAAAAAGTAGGTTTAAAATATCCTTTCAAAAAAAGGAAATTATAATTATTCTAAGCCTCCAACATGGAAAAATAGAAAGTTGGCAATCTTCAGTAGGTTTGCAATATTTCCTTTGAAATTTGACCAGTCTGTGGATTCCAGATGTCTGAGAACCCCTTCCTGCACGCACCCCGCTGAGGCCCCGGGAGAGGCCCAGCCGCTAGTCCCTGCTCACAGCCCGGAGTGGCTCCCTATTGCCCTGGGGTTGGAGCCAATACCTTCTCCGAGGCAGGTGGGAGGAGGGTGGAAGGGGCAGGGGCAGCTTCCCGGAGGAGGTGGGGTCTGAACCTCGCCTCCCAGGTGGCCGTCGTCCGCGGGGGGATGGAGAAGGGCGGGGCAGTCAGAGGGTCCTACGGAGCCCGAGCAGGTCCCAGGCTGCGGCTCCCTGGCCAACCACTCCCCGCTGTGGGCCTGCCTTTCTCACGGGGCGGGGGACGCCTGGAAGGAGGGGTGGAGGGTGCAGGCAGGGGCCTTGGGGCCTCGCGGCAGCAGGGGGACTTGGGGGGGCTCCTGGCAGGAAGGTGGGGGGCTCAGACGCGCTGCCAGGCTGATTAGCATGGGCGAGGGGCGCTGGCGCGGGGGCGCCGCCGGCCGAGCTGGCACGTCCCTCGCGGGCCCAGCTGGCCGGGCCGAGACACAAAGCGCCTCAGACGGCGGCGGCGCTCGGCCATTCACGCGCTGGGGCGGCCCGGGCGCGGGCGGCGAGGAATTCCCGCCGCCTGGGCGAAGAATAGCGCCTGGGCCGGGCGGGGCCGGCCGCCCCGCGCTCCTGACCTTGAACCTTTGTGACTGGAGCGCATGCAAATCGCGGCGGGGCCGCGCCAAGCCCCGAGGGCGCTGCGCCGCCCGGGGTGTCCTGGCGAACAATGCGCCACTGTCCCCGCGCGGCGCCGCGGCTGGGAACGGCGCGGGCACGCACCCGGTGGCGCGGCGCGGAATGCCAATGCGGGCGCGTCCGGCGTGGCCCCCGGTGGGGGCGACCCTCGGGCCCAGAGGGCTGCGCCCGCGCCTCCCGCGCGCCCCGCCTGTGTGGCCACGGCCCCAAGACCTTCGGCTCTTTTAGGTGACTGTCTCTCCCTCCTGCCTTCCTTTTATTCGTTTTATTTCTTTAAATCCTCTAAATGGCCGGCAACAAAACAGAGGTCACCCCAGTAACAGCCTGCACAGAGAGAACCTGAGCTTCCCGGGGTGGGTTCCTGCGCCCTTCTCCCTCCGGGGCACATTCCTTCTGCCTGCAGGTCTGCATCTTGCCTTTGTCACCGGGCATTTCTTTTTGTCATTGACGACCTTCACCAGTGTCCCTTTTAAAAGGCTGCTGGTATCGTTCTCCTTGGCTGAGCCTCGTCCCTGCTGCCCCAGTGTCCCCGTGACGGGGACAACAGCTTGTCAGCAGGATGGTATCAGTCCCATGAGCAGCCCCGTTGCCTTACCAGGAGGAAAGACGGGGAGGGACCGCTCCATCAGTACCCAAATTACAAGTTGCCAAATTGGGCCTGGAAAAGTTGTTCCAGGCCAACACATGGGTGGGTAAGCGGGCGTCTGTGCTCACCGGAGGATTGTCTTACTGGGTGACCAAGGGTGCCAAGAAGCAGCAGGTCAGAAAGCCCATGAGCCACGTGAGACGCTTAAATTGGTTTTATGCACATACGCATGAGCAGGGGATTCCAGCACCTTCTATGCATTTGAGTTGGACACAGTGGAACTAGGAGACAGAACCCCGGCAGAGTCAGGCGTCCGAGCCCTGCAGCTGGCTGGTGACCCGTCACTTGTCCTCCTGGGGCTCAGTGTCATCGGGTTAAGGGTCCAGTGCCTGCCTGCCCCTCTCACAGAGGCAGTGGATGTGGGGGTTGGTCCCCTGGGTCCATGAGGCTGCCCAGGTATGAGCGAGGCCCCTGTGTGTGGGCAGTGCACACTGTCCGCTCGCACCGGGCGCCGGGGGCTCAGCTGTGCCACCCAGAGGGCCGGGCCAGGACAGAAGTGAGTCAGTACCACCACTTCCCAAAGGGCAGGCTAGCGCGCAGGGCTGCACCCTTCGGCCAGGGCTCCCGAGTGCTCTGCCTTTCTTGTGTCTAGCTGCTGCCTCGCCTGAGGCCTCCAGAGCCCCGAGGGCACGAGCCTGGCCGGAGGCGGCAGGGAAGGCTGAGGAGGCAGAGGGCGAGTGTGCTGAGGGAGCAGACCTGCTGGGGGCGGGCCCGGTGCTGCAGGACAGAGAGGCAGTGAGGGGCCCAGGAGGCTCCTGGGAGGAACAGCTCTGCGGACAGAGGGAGCTCGTGGGACACAGGGCCACTTCTGGCAGAGGGGCAGGGAGCCTTCCAGGAGGGAGGATTCTAAAAGGCAGAGGACAGAACACGCACTCTGGGGAAATCCCTTCCTCAGTCACATTTCCCTCCATCTTCGTGTTCATACACATGGCCTCGCGCAGAGCGGGGGACGCGGGACACAGTAAAAATGAAATGCAGGAGCCGGTGTGGCCGAGGGAGAGGCGGGGGTGGGGGGCTGGGAAGGGAGAGGGGTGAGTAAAGAGCTGTCTCCCCTGAATAGGAGGTGCAGGTGGGGCTGCTGTGCCCTCAGAGCAGAGGCACTGCCAAGGAGAGCTGCAGGCACAGGGGGCTGGAGCCGGGCACCTTCGGGTCCCTGTGTCGTGAACAGTCAGGTCTGCAGGCCTCATGGGCACGGAGCTAGGTGCCAGGGCTCAGGGCTGCCAGGAGGCTGGACGGCACTGTCCAAGAGGCTGGACGGTGGCTGCAGGGCTCCCGGGCAGGACTTGGGGGGTGAGGAATCTTCCTGGAGAAAGCGATGACAAAGGGCTGATGGGATTCCGGCACCAAGGACGGCTACACAATGGCCATGACAATAGTCCAAAGCTCCCGGGGTGGAAGAAGACGGAACGCCAAGCCCAGTGAGCCGTCCTCTTGCTCAACATCTGACTGCTCCAGGGACCGAGCTGAGACATCCAGAGGGTGGCTGGGGGGCCACCTTTGAATGCTCACGTTCTTTGTACTGCTAATAGTAAAGTACAATTTCTGAAATAAAATTGCTAAGTCATGGTTGACTGGTCTTCACTTCCAAAGACACATTTTGAAAACAAACACAACCCAGAAAGGCTGCAGGTCCCAGATGTCCGCTGCCGCTGTCCTTGACACTCACCAACACCGGCGCATCCTGGTGTGTCAGACCAGACAGGCCCTGGGCATGGTGCACCCTGGCTGCTGACCAACTGAAGAGGAGACTGAGGCCCTAGGGGCCCTCGGCTTAGGCCAAGCCGGCCACGGAGAGAACCAGGTCTCCCGCCTTCCCGCCTTCTCGGTCTTTCCACTACTTCACCGGATTCCTTAGGAATTAGCAATGGAAAAGCGATCCCACGCTGGGGGAAGAAGCGAGTCATATTTTCCATCCTGGCTCTTTGTGAACACCTGGGGCTTGGTGGGTCCCCCCCAGATCATGCAGAGGAGCTGGGTTATATCACGTGGCGGGGGGCTCAGGGGGGGTAGTTAAGGAAGTCACTTTGGCTGCGCTAACATCATAGGTGGGGCTCCAGTGTGAAATCAGCCCTAGAGGCCACCAGCTGGCGACAGCCCCAACCTCCTCTGTTGGCTGTCAAGGCCCTGGGGCAGAGAGGAGCAGGGGACTGCTGGTTGGGCTGGCCAGGGCAGGCCCCAGGGTGATGGCACGGTCTCAGAGGCTCTGGGGCAGGAGGGGAGGAAGGAAGCGCCGACACCCGGCTCTGGTCCCAGGGCGTGTTCTGCTCTTGTCCTGGGCAGACGTGAAGACTAAGAAGCCAGCGCTGGAGCCGGCCTGCCCGGGCTCGACCCTGGCTGCTCCTCACCAGCCCTGGGCCTTCAGACCGGCTGCTCGCCTCCCCAGGCCCCGCCTCCTCCTCTGTGGAAGCGGACAGCAAGCTGAGCGGGCGCGGGCACACGGGGCTCGAGGGCAGCCTGGCCCTGCTGCTCACCCTGGGCTCGCGCTCTCCCTCCGTCATGCTGTCATGGGACCGGTCAGCCTGGGCCTTTCTCCCCCATGTCTGCTGCTCCCCAAGGCCTGAGGTCCCACACTGGAGGGAGCTGGGAGCTGGAGAGATGGGGTCCGCATCTCCAAACCCACCAGTGGAGTCCAGGCCAGGATTGCTGGGCAAGGTGGTTCTGTCCACCCCACTGGGGACAAACAGGCTCAGATACGGAGGCCCACAGCTCCATGAGCGGCATGAGGACCCTGAGAGGTGGCAAAGGAAGGTTTCGGTCCCCATTCAAATGCCAAGAAGTCACCCTCTGCAGCCATGGCTAAGCTGGTCTCCCTCCCTGCCTTCTCTCTTTCTCTCCGAACTTTGTTCATATCTGCTTCTGTGCTGGTCCCTGTGTTAGTAGCTGGAAATAGAGTGAAGCTGACAGTGTTGACTGTCTTTTTCCTGCTCACAGTGAACAGCACAGAGCAGGGATCCCAAGCAACACCTTCCCGTGACGGCCGCGGTGCATCTCGGAGCCGCTGAGCACACGTGGCTGCTGAGCACGTGAACCGTGGTTAGTGCTACAGAGGAGCTGAATCGTACAGTTTAGTCCATTTTAATCCATGCCAGTGTAAACGGGAACTGTGGCTGCCATGCTGGACAGCAGAGACGTAGGGTCACAAGTCCGCTCCGCAACTCTGTTAATAAGTGTTTACAGCACGTAGTATCTCTCTTCAAATTCGTGACGTGGTTTTGGTCATCTGTCTCTGCACAATGGCATGCCGACTTCTAGTCTGGTTCCCTTGAGAGCAGAGCCTGAGACCGAGGCTGGGCTGCAGGCAGAGTGTCGGGGAGGAGGTCCTCCTTTATCGGGTTGACCGCATGGGGACTCCCGGCGCACTTAGGAATAGGTCTCGGAACTGTCTGCCCAGGGGTGGGGGGAGCTCCGCCCAGCAGCCCTGCGCTCCGTCGGTCAAGGATGGCTCCGCGGAGGCTGGCTTCCGGGCACTCCTGGGCAGCGTGAGTGTGAGTGCATCATGGGTACCCAGGTGTCCTAAGTCACATCCTCAGAGAAGCACCAGGGCAGGAAGCAAGAGATACCCAGCGTGGGCCCAAGGGAAGGCCACGGCCACCGCGCCTGTCCCAAGCTGGCCGGAGCCACCGTGGAATCGGCGGCAGCGGAGGCTGGAGTAAGAGGTGGGGTTGGGAGGACTCTGAAATGGTGCCCAGCAGGCGTCCACGACAGCCCACCCCTCGCATCACTCACATCTGCTGCTGTCTGGGGTGAGTCTAACCCGCCAGAGTTCCCTTCATGCTGCAGGCCGGCGGCCAGCACGTCCCAGACGAGCCTCTCAGTGGTCCAGGTGGCCTGGCTGGCGAGGGGACCTGGACCTTGGACTCGTAATCACCATCTTGCGGCAACAAGAGGCGGCCAGTGAATTCCCTGTTCTGGGAAATGCCCCTGCTCCCCTGCCCCACCCCGGCCCCAGCCTGGCTTCTCTCGAAGATCAGGGCCAGCGACCCCGCAGGACCTGGCTGATTTTGTTTGCCTGTTGGTACCCGAGCATGAGAAGGCTCAGATAATCAATACTTCATTGAGGCCCGAAGATTAGTGGGATCTCTTGCTGGCTCCCTGGCGGAAGGGTCCCTCTGTGGGAACTAGGACCTTGAATGTAACAAAGCCTAAGGCTGTGGGGACGGCAGAGGACTCAGCCCTATGCCTGGACCTCTGTGTTGCCCTTGGTTCCTGAACCAACGTATTCTAACAGTGGGGACAGCGGGCCTCACATCCACGTCTCTGATTTACCCTCCGGCGCCGGAAGCTACCCACTGTTCCCCAGCGGACGAAAACGGTGTCTGGACAGAAAGTTCTGTGGAGCAAGAATCCCTGTCTGCCTTGGATCCTTGCTGTCTGTCCAGCACCCAAGCAGTGTCACCCTCAACACGGGAACTCAATCCATGTCAGCAGAACAAATACGTAAGTCATTTCAGGTGGGATTTAGTATCAGGAACACGGATCATAGAGCAAGCAGGCTCACAGGGTTCAGACTGTCACTGGGGTGGGTGGATCCACACAGGAGAGAAAGTCCAGAAAGAAATGAAGTGTGGGGCCCACGTTTGCCTGTTTAGGCATATGATTTAAAAAAAATTATTATTATATTTAAAATCCTCACCCGAGAATTTGTTTTCATTCATCTTCAGATAGAGTGGGAGAGGAAGAGAGAGAGAAACATTGATGTAAGAGAGACAAATGGATTGGTCGCCTCCCACATGACCCCGGGGGGGGCCGGGCACCGAACCAAACCCGAGGTACGTGCCCTTAATTGGAATCAAACCCACAACTCTTTGGTGCTCCATGTGGACGTTTGTTTTTTTTTTACATAGCAAAAATGTCCTCTATTTTAGTTTATTTTTTTAAATCCTGAAGATATTCTCCCATATCCTCAGATAGGCAAAGCGGGAAGGCACACGACAAATTGGGGGGGGAAATACATGTCCCAGACGAAACACAGCTGACCCCAAACAGTGCGGGTTTGCACTGCCCCGTCCACTTGTCCCTCTCCTGTCTTCGACCACCGTGGGGCGCCCATGGACGCAGAGGGCTGGGGGCACCATGGATCTACGCCTTGTACAGAAGACCTGAGCACGCGTGGGTTCTGGTATCGGTGAAAGGTCCGAGAACCAATTCCCCATGGATTCCAAGAGACAACTACGTTTTAGGGGAGTCAAAAGTTACGCATGGATTTTCAACAGTGGTGGGGTCAGAGCCCCTAACCCCCCGCCCCCCCCATTGATCAAGGGTCAGCTGCACTTCTAACTCGATGTGCCAAAACCCCTTTGCGAACGAACAAGACGAAATATTCGCAAAGGAAACGGAAAGGGAACTTGTAGAAGAGGAAGTTCACATTTTCAAGATGTCTATGGAAAAGGTTTACTTTAAAGGATGCAAATGAATCAAAGATAAAACTTGGAACTATTAGATCGGAAAAGCTTATAGAAAGATTAAAGAAGTACTTATAAAAGAATGCAGGGAACAGGGGGCGTGGCTGGTGAGACAGATCGGGAACAGGTCCTGGAGGCGAAGTGGGCACCGTTCATTCATTAAGCAAATGTTTATGGAACTCCTGTGTGTGCCAGGCACGCGGTAACCACACTGCTGGCTCCCCCTCTCACTCCCTTCCAGTGCACTTGGGGAGGTAGACACCAGAGAAGAATGTACATAAACACGTTGGTAATTACTGCAGTTGTCGAAAGTTCTTATAAATGTGTTTAACAAGGGGTCCTAACCTGGTCGGGATTATTGGGGAGACTTTCCTTAGGGGGTGATTCTGAAACCAAGTCTGGCATGATGAGAATGGTTAAGTAAGGATAATACCGAGGAAAATTGTTCTGGGCAGAGGAAGTGGCAATTTGAAAGTTCTGACGAATTCTAGGACTGTTCCCTACCCTCCTACATCTGTGATTCTTGGTATGTTCTGGCCCCTGCCAATCATCCTTGATTCAGCTTCTGATTTCAGAGCTGCTACAATGTATTCTTCAATGGCGGGTTTTCAAACAAAAAGTATTAGACCATCAAAGAAATAGGAATGTGTGCCTCACAAAGGAAGTCAACAGATTTGAACTCTGAGTGGGCTCAGAGTTCAGATTTAGTAGTTGCATACTTTAAAGCAGCTGCTGTAAATATGTCCAAAGAACTAAAGAAAATTACGTTTAGAGGAAAATATTTTTCAAGGAGTTAAATGAAAATATGGTATCAATGAGTGCACAGATAGGGAATCTCTATGGACAAATGGGAACTATTAATGGCAACTCTAGAGCTGAAAAAGACCATAACTAAAAATTTAGAAATTCACTAGATGGACTTCATTTCTGGAGATGGCAGAAGAAAGGATGAGTAAATCTGAAGATAAATCAGCAGAAAGTATTTAACCCTAAGAAAAAAGAGAAATGAAGCTGGGGATAAAAGAATAGAACGTGATGCCTGGCTGGTGTGGCTCAGTGGTTGAGCATCGACCCTGCACCAAGAGGTTGCCAGTTTGATTCCTGGTCAGGGCACATGCCCAGGTTGTGGGCCCGATCCCCAGTGGGGGGCGTGCAGGAGGCAGCCAATCGATGTTCTCTCTCATCGATGTTTCTATCTCTCTCTCCTTTCCTCTTTCTTTAAAATCAATAAAGAAAAATTATTAAAAGAAAAAAAATAGAACTTGAGAGACCTGTGGTCCAAGCAGTCCAAATCCCTGTAATCAGAGTGCCAGAAAGAAAGGAGAGTGATATAGGGGTAGAAAAAAATTTGAGGAAATTGTAATAAACATTCCAATATTCATGGAAACCATGACCTTAAAGAGACCCAACCGGGAAGCTCCACAAACCCCGAGCAGGATAAACACAGGTAAAAACCACTTCTAGATAAGTCATAGTTAAATTTCTGAAAGTTGGAGGCAAAGAGAAAATCCTGAAATATTTGGAGAAAAACAAACAAAAGCAATTTGTTCTGTGAAGGGGAGTTATGAAGTGATTAACTTCTGGCTTCTCATCAAGAAACAAAGACAGCCCTGGCCGGTTTGGCTCAGCAGTTAGAGCGTCAGCCCGTGGACCAGAGAGACTCAGGTTCAATTCTGGTCAAGGGCACATACCTTGATTGTGGTTCAGTCCCCGACCCTGGCTGGGGTCATGCCGGAGACAAGCAGTCACTGTGTCTCTCTCACATTGATAAGCAGTCGATGTGTCTCTCTCACATTGATGTCTCTCTCTCTCTCTCTCTCTCTCTCTCTCTCTCTCTCCTCCTCCTCCTCCTCCTCCTCCTCCATCCCACTCTATCTGAAGATAATTGGAAAAAAATATCCTCGTTTGAAGATTAAAAAAAAAAGAAGCAAAGAAAAATCCAGAGGTTGTCCAAGACTCCCCAGAGTAGATATTAGTGAGAAGAGAGGGCATTAATATTTTGTCCTATGTTAAAGAGTAATTCCCTAGACCCGAACACAGATGTGAGCACTCAAATTGGAAATGCCCACGTGCAAAGCAGGAGACATCAGACAACAACAAAAAGGAAAACCTCAACATTTCACACCATGTTACAGAATATTGGAACCTCAGGACATCTAGGAGAAAGAGAGAGAGAATTCGACAGTTGTAAAAAAGTTACAGATCACTGCACTACTAGATTTTTGTAATTATAAAAAGACGACAAAAGTAGTATATATTACAAAAAGTACTCGTAAAAGGTTTTGAGTACTAGCTCTGTCAGAGTAGATGTTAAGTTGCAGAAAATTGATTGTAAGGCGAACAATTCTTGTCGGTAGCAATACAAATGCATTTTGTACAACAGACATAGAATTGGATCCCGCCCCAAAGGAAAGACCATTCCAAACGGTACACTTTGTGGCCCTGTCGGACGTAGACCAGTTCTGCACCGGTTAGCAGATTCATCCCCACCCTCCCGAGAGCCTACACACAAACCCTCCTTCGAACTGGACCTCACATCTCATTGGTTCCCTTGTTAACGAGTTAAGTAAAATCATAGATGGGCTCATTTTCTATTTGCATGAGAATTATGATTTGACCTCTTTAAAAAGTGTTTTTTTTTTTCTTCGAGAATTTGAATTCATAGTATATGACATATAAGTTCGAAAGGCGCTGCTATGCAGAGGAGAAAACCAAAAAGACAAAAACCTAATTGAAAACGAGCGAACTTTTGAAACAGAGAAGTAACCTCATTAGTCACCAGAGAAAGTACAATGAAAGCAACAATGTATTGTTCTTCGCTCACACTGCAGCTTGCCCCGGCCGAGATCGCGGTCGTTGTTGGGCAGAGGGGCCTGGGACTGGGGAGAGGCTGGGGCAGGTTCACCTCTGCGGTTGGAGTATCTTAGGAAGATGCGCTGGCTGCTGGGGTGGGGCGGTGGGGAGAAGGGACTGGAGGGACATCGGCAGTGGCCCGGGGAGGGATGGCCGCGGCTCAGATTCGGGTGGAGGCGGAGATAATGCAACGAGAAGTCCAGATGACCTGAGGCGTCTGGCTGGGGTCTGGAAGTGACACCCCTGGGAGCTGACATCCTGAGACATGAAGGAAAAGTTCAGTCATGCCAAAGAGTGAGTCAGAGGTCAGAAGTCACGGGGGTGGGGGGCCTCCTGGTCCAGAAGTGGCTGGTGCCGGGCCCAGCTCCAGGGAGGCCTGGTGGGGTGGGTTAGGACGTCTGGGGAGGCATTCGAGACCCCAGTAGGGTGCCCAGGTCTCCTCTGCCGCGGAGACAGGAAGATCACGCGCCCCGCAGAGCCGCCCGCGTGCGAGGCACCACCTCATGGCGTTCGGGGGGCTCCCGCCAGGACTCCCTGCGGCCCGCTCAGTCCTGCCCCGCCCGCCCTCAGCGGCTCCCCCTCCGTGCAGCAGGCAGTGCAGACCCTCTAGGGGGATTGGGCTCCGGCAGGGCCGATGCGGGGACCTCAGGGCGTCTGGCCTCCGGAGTCTGGGAGCCGTAAGGTGCAGCGGGAGGGCGGCCCGGCAGAGGCGGGCGCCCAGCGAGGTCGGAGCCTGCAGGCCCGGGACGAGCAGCTCCCACGGAGGAGGTGGCATGTTGGCCACACCACGTGCCAGGATGGAAGCAGAGGCGACCTTGGCTTGGACAACATGGAGATCTCACTGAGCCTGAGAAGGGCCATTCCAGGGGCGGGGCGGTCCTGTCTGGAGGGCTTGGCGGTGGGAGGGCGGGGGCAGGGGCACTGTCTGGACCTGGGTGTGGTGCCAAGGGTTTTTCCCGAGGAGGGAGGGATTTGAACACGCTGGGTGCTGGAGGGCAGGGAGCGGTGGCAGATGGCGCAGAGCTGGAGGGAGGTTGCCAGGGCGACAAGAACGGTCAGGGCCTGGAGGAGCAGGTGGGGACATGGAGCGGAGGGTGTGGGCGCCTGCACAGCCAGGTTTGGTGGCAGGAAAGTGAAGAAATGCCACCGAGAAGCAGGTGGGTGAGGCAGTGACTTGCCCGGAGATCAAAGGACCGCCCGTTACCATCAGCCCGTCTCTCCCCGCCCAGCACCTGGAAGGACGGCTTGTCGCGGGGACAATCTGATGGGCTGCGGCAGCACCGTGGGAAGACAGCTGGGAGGACATCCGAGTTCGGAGACGCTCAGGGTTCCAGCACAGAGCTCCGCGGAGCCTCAGCACGGCCGCGGGGGCCCGGGGCTCAGGGCTCAGCTGCCGGGACCCCAGGGCAAGCAGGCCCCCCCAGCTGCCGGGACCCCAGGGCAAGCAGCCCCCCCCAGCTGCCGGGACCCCAGGGCAGGCAGGCCTCCCCCCGGCTGCCGGGACCCCAGGGCAAGCAGGCCCCCCCCCGGCTGCCGGGACCCCAGGGCAAGCAGGCCCCCCCCCGGCTGCCGGGACCCCAGGGCAGGCAGGTCCCCCCCCCCCCCGGCTGCCGGGACCCCAGGGCTCAGGGCTCAGCTGCCGGGACCCCAGGGCAGGCAGGTCCCCCCGCAGGAGCAAGTGGGGATGGAAGCTGACTCAGGCCCTGACTCAGCAGGCGTTGCCACTGGGGAACAGAAAGGGCTCTGCGGGATCTGCTGGCCTCGGCCCCTCAGCCCTGCCCCTCAGCTCTGCCACCGGGATGTCCCAGAATGCCTCTCAGTCCTGAGCCAAGGGTGGCTTCTCTCCTCCTCCCAAAGCTCCCAGACGCTTTCTGAGCTGGCCCTCCGGCCCCCGAGCTCGGGGCTCCCGCTCCTGGGTGCCGAAGGAAATCCCGCACCATCTTCAACGTAACAGAGCTTGTTCAGAGTCACCTGATGTCATCCACTCATCCACTCACACGTTCACTGGTCCATTCATTCACTCATTCACACATTCATTCGTTTGTTCATCATTCATTTGTGTGTTCATTCTGTCCACACACTTCCTGAGGGCCTGCTGAGCCACACAGGCCCTGTGCTGGGCCCGGGGACACCACCTGCCCTGTCCCCGAGCCCACGTGACCTTGCTCTGCAGCAGCAAAGCTGGTCAACGGCTGAGAACCCTGCGCTGGCCGAGGGCAGGGGAAGCCTCCCAGGACCGAGTGAAGGGCTGACTGACGGACGGGGGGTGGTTTCAGGTGGCCGGGGGTGAGTGGACGGCAGGGACCAGGGCTGCGGGCTGTGTGGGCGGTGGGACAGGGTGTGAGTGCAGGTGACCGGGACAGGGACTGTGCTTGGAAGGGTCACTCCAGCTGAGGTCAGGCCCACAGGTAAGGGTGAGGGTGGTGGGGGAGCTGGGCTGGCACCATGGGAATGTAGCTTCACCCAGACCCACAGCAGGAGGCAGGAGGAGCCTGGGGAAGGGACTGAGCTCGGGGCGGGCCTGAGCACGAGGGGCCTGCAGGACCTCCAGGGGCAGCTGGACAGGACAGGGCCCCAGGGCAAGCCGGCAGGTAGGTGGCCGACCCTCCCCTCCAGTTCCCTCGGGGCTCCCTCCAGAGCACACAGCCCTGGGCTCCAGGGCCCTCAGGAAGGGTTCCCAGCTGCAGAGACTGGCCTGGCCGGAGGCTGTGGCCTCTCTGGGCCGGGCACATCCAGCGATGACTGCAGATGACAGAGTGAGGTCTAATGGCCCCCCCAGCGCAGGCCAGCTCTGGTGGCCCACCCTGTCCCAGCGCTCCCGCAGGGACAGGCCTCTGCCCAGGCCTGCGTCTCCCCCTGCCCACCCCAGCGGTGGCCCCAGCCTGTCCCTCCCTCACATCCTGCTCCCCGAGCCTTCCAGGGACCCCATGCTGCTGCAGGGGCCCCTTCTCGGCTGTGGCCCCCCAAAGGGGCAGGGCAGGGGGAGGTGCACAGACGCGGGGCAGGGCAGGGGGAGGCCTGAGAGCTGCTGTTCGGGCAGACCTTTCGCTCTGAGCCCCTTCCCTCTTCCCTGGACCCCCAGCTCCACCTCCCTCCAGACACAGCCCAGTACCCCAGGTTTACACCTCCTGGTCCACTCAGGGTCACAGTTCCTGGGACAACCTAGTGCCCCACTTCCTCGGCCCCGAGCTCCAGGATGGCAGAGACCCCTCTGTGAGCTGCTGGCCTGCTCTGGGTCTCCCCAGAAGTCGGCATGGAGCATCGGTGCCGGTGATCAGGGCCGGTTGGGGAGGACATCCCAGGAAGCCCGGGGTGGAGGGGACACAGCCCACACAGCGTGTCATCCAGCAAGTCAACTTGGAGGGCCTGGCCGGCCCCTGGCAGTGCTGGGGGCCGGTGTGGAGGCCGATCTGAGCCACCGTGCTGAGGGCACGCTCTGCCAGCGCCATCGTCCTGGGCCGGCATCCGGGCACCAGCCCCTGGGCACCTTTGTCTGGCTCAGCCCTGAGGCAGCAAAGCAAGCTTGCGATGTGCTCTGTGTTCGGTTACTCTCTGGGGGTGGCCCTTGGAAGGGAGGCCCATTACCCTGCCTTCCTGGGCAGGCGCAGTCATGTGGCGGAGAGGAGGTGGGGGAGTCACACACGAGTAAATAACTCCCCCAGGCACGCAGGAGTCCCAAGGGACCACAGGAGGTGTGAGCTCGGTACACTGTTCCGCGGGTGGGGAAGTGGAGGCGCAGGAGGACAGACACCCCACACAGAACCAGGATGACTCCCCAGAGCTCTGGGTTGTTCACGTGGCAAAGGCCCATGGGAGTTTCGAGGAGGAAAGTCCCGGTTCCAGGTTTGGGGAGTGACTCAGGAACAGCTGTGTGAAGGACACTGCAGTGAGACCGGACGCCATTCATTCATTCGGTGACCCATCCCCAGCGCGGGTCACCCAGCAGGCCACGGGACGCCCAGGCGTCTGGGGAGGGTCTGTCCTGGGGCTGAATTCCAGGGTAGGGCCACCTTGCCTCACGGGGCCATGCGGCTGGCTGGAAGGGCCAAGGAGTTCTGAGCTTGTCACCTGCTCTAGTTAGCTGGCGCTGTAACAAACCACCCCAAAACAGTGACATGGAACCGCGGCCATTTTATTCTGCTTTCTCGTTCTGCAAGGGGAGGCTGGCTCTCCTCTGCTCCGCGGTCACTGGTGCTCATCTGGGACAGCTCACTCGGCTGGGCCTGGCAGCCCCGAGCTGGTGGGGCCGCTTCCAAGATGGCTCCGGGCCTGGGCCGGGCTGGAACTGTCAACCAGCACGTTTCCCTGTGACCACTCCTTGTCACCTGGGCTTCCACACAGCCTGGAGGTCTCAGGGTACTTGAACTTCCTCCTTCCAAAGTGACCCAGGACCCCAGGGCAGAGGCTGTGTGGCCTTTGATGACTCCTCCTTGGAAGGTGCCCAACACACTGCTATGACACTCAGTCGGTTGCAGTGGTCACCAGCCTGCCCAGAGAGGACGCAGACCCTGTTTCTCAATGGGAGGGGGACCAGGGACTTGCAGCCACATTTAAAACTGCTGCACTATGGACTATTCCTAGCCTCCACCTTCCTTCTCTTCTCTGAAAACTACCCTCTGCCAAGGCCGGGCTTAAGTCCCGAGCCAGAAAACCGTCCTGCTAATTTTGTCCCCAGCACCACCTCCTACCCGTGTGCCCTTGGCTGTGACCTCTTTCTCGTTACTAACAAGGACAGCTCTGAGCACGATACTCCTCACAGTAAAACCACATCCGTGTGCTCACACATTTACGTTCTTTTTGGGGTCCCAGAGCAACCCTGGGAGATATTTTAGAGGAGGGGGCATCTTGCCTGGAGCTTTGTAGGATGAATAGGAGTTCTCTAGATAGAGTTTGAAAAAAGGTATGGTGAGTTTGGGCACATGCACAATCAGGTGTGGCTGGAGGACAGGGTTTCGCTTACCCTGGGGTAAGGAGGTTTTTAGTGGGAAGTGCACCAAACAGACCCGTATCATAGGGGGACCCCTGTGGCTCTGATGCTGTGAAACCTGGAACCTGGCCCAGGTGCCTGTGGAGGCTCCTCCCACAAGAGTCTGTCTGCCTGTACTTCGTATTATTATTATTTTTTTATCCTCACCCAAGGACATTTTTCCATTTTTTGTTCAGATACAGTGAGAGGGAGAGAGGAAGAGAGAGAGAGAGAAAAACATTGACGTGAAAGGGACACATCGAGTGGCTGCCACCCGCACGACCAACCAGGGCCGGGGACAAACTGCAAGGTACGCGCCCTTAGCGGGAACCAAACCCGGGTCTCTCTGGACCGCAGGCCGACGCTCTAACCACTGAGCCAAACCGGCCAGGGCTTTTCCTATTCTTTTTCACATGGTTTCAGGAGTCCTTTCAACCATTCCCTGGGATGGTGGTGGGCACTGTTAGCCTCATTTTGTACACGAGGAAACCGAGACTCCGAGCCAGGTGGCAGGGCTGGAGCCGGGCTGGGGGCACCTCTGGTCAGCCCACAGCCTCATCCCTCAGCACCCACCCCAGTCGGGGTGGGAAGCTCGTCCTCTCTCCCCAGCACCCCAGCTGACCCGCCGCTCCCCAGCCCTCTCAGCCCTGACCACATGGCCCAGAAGGGCCCATTCAGAGCCAGCTGCAGGCGGGGGGCCTCTGGTTTACATCAGCGAGCAGCAGGGGTCAGTCACGTGCTCGCCTATGGCCACTGCTCCTTGTGGCCACAGGAAGGGGAGGGCAAGAACTGTGAGGGAGGGGGGCTGGGCGCAGGGGAAACTGAGGCCCAGGAAGGGGGAGGACGCGGCTGCTGCTATTCACTTGCCCTGGCTTCCCCTCCGGTCCAGCCATTCGGTTCCAGCTCTTGAAATAAATCCCCTGCCCGCCTGGTAGCCAGCCTGCCGTGGGCAGTGCCATGCTGCCGGCCTGCCCGGTCACCCCGAAAAGCTGACAAAAGCCAGCTGCCCTCCCGCGGCCGCTGGGCGGGCAGACACCCGGAGGCGCGACGCCTGCCCTGGTCTGGCCCGGCAGCTGCCAGCGGGCCCCTCTCCCTGGCTCCCAGGGGCTCGGCTCCTTTCCGGAATGGCTTCCCGATGAGGTAATGCTCGGAGCGCGGGAGGAGGCCGCTGGGAAGCGCTCTGGCCGGGGCCCAGCTCGGCGGGGACATGGCTGCCAGGCCTCCTGCCCTGCCCGCCCCAGGCTGCCAAGATGGGGGCCAGGCGGGGAGCAGGACTGGGCTGCACGCTTGGCAGCCTCACCCTGGGGCAGCTGGAGGACCCCGGACATTTACTCATCACACTGACCCTCAGGGCCCCGCCCTGTGACCGCCTCAGCACCCCATGGAGACAGAGGCCCAGGGAGGGGGTGTGCCCAGTGTCCGCAGGCATGAGGCCCCCGGGGCAGCCCCAGGGCGCGCACCGGTCAGCAGCCACGCAGGGCGCGCGGCTAGTCCTGGACCCCGGCTCTTCCGGCCGCAGAGCAGACAGCTCAGGCCCCCCTTCCTGTGCCTGACCCCGAGGAAACGCCTCGGGCTGTCCAGCCGCTTCCCTCAGGCCTCGCCTGGCCGGCAAGCAGCCCCTTCTCAGTGAGGCCCGTGCACCCCACCATTCCCAGGCTCCTCTGCAGGTGAGACCTGCCCCCCCAGCTGGTGAGAGACAGGAACTCAGTGGGAAGTGTCCCAAAGGGTGACTCACCTCCCTGCCCCGTCCTCCCACTCCCTGCCCGGCCCCACAAGGGCCACAGGCACCAGCAGGGCCCAGCAGCGCCTGACAGGCCCGGTGGAGGGGGACACAGAGAACTGAAGCCCGGGAACATGAGCCCCACAGGGGAAGCAGGGCCAGCAGCACCGTCATCTGCAGCACAGGGCCCTGGGAGCTGGAGGAGGGTCTCCTCCCCAGATGGGCCCAGCAGGGCCCCTGCTCTTGGTGGAATTTGTGACCCTGGGGACGTGCAGAGGGGGCAGGGCAGGCCTCGGGGTCTGCAGGCCCAGCCAGATCCCGCCTCTGCCTTGAATTTGCTGTGGGACGCAGGCCAAGCCCCCGCTCCTGGCTGGGTCTCAATTTCCCCATCTGCAGACAGGAGGCGCAGGGTGGGGGTGGGCTCCACTGGACGCCAGGGGCCCCCAGTTCTGCCGGCCAGGACTGCAGCTGTGTGGGGGATGCCTCTCTCAGCCTCGTTGGAAAAGAACCAGGGACCACAGTGCAGCGCCGTGCGGGGGGGCGGGGGGGGCGGCGAGCCGTGCAGGAGTTAGCACAGGGCCCGGATCGGCGCCCAGACTCCGCGGCCGGCCCTGAGTGACCCCGCTGGGCCTCCTCCGCCCCACCGCTTTCCCTGCACAAAGCACAGCTCTGGGAGACTCCCGCTCCCCGCAGAACCGCTCCCCTCTTCCGCCCCCTGGTGGCCACAGCCGCGCATGCCGGCCCCATCCGAAACCCTGGGCACCCACAGGGCTGGGCCACCCACAAATACGGGCATCCACAAAGTCACGGGCACCCTCACAGGGTCCTGGCTGGGAGCCTCCCCGGCGGTATTTCATTGAGCTTTCTCTCCATCCTCCGCGGGCAGGTGGCATCGTGAGAGCCTAGTTACAGAGGGAGGGAGGGGAGACTCATCAGGTGGCCCCATGTCTGCGGACACCTCAAGTGGAAAAGTGCTCCCCGCCCCAGTAGCAGCCACCTGGGGCCTGAGGCTGTCGGAAGTGGGGCAGGGCTCGGTATTCTGTGGGGGCAGGGTGGTCATCCAACTGAGGAAAACTGAGGAGGAGAGGGGCCAGTTCTTGAGAACAGGAAGGTGTGTGTTTGGGACCCCCTCCCAGGGCCCTGGGTGCAGGGGGAGTGGAGCTTGTCGTGATCCCAAGGCCCCGAGCCCGAGCCCGACGGAGGGAGCCGGGCAGCTGGCTCAGCCTGGGTGCGGCCGGAGCGCTCACTTCCTGTCTGGCCCAGCAGAGACCCCTGGAGCCTGGCGCCCCGGGCCCATGGAGTGGGTCTCAGGTCCCGTTGCTGCTCTTGACCCAGGCAGGGGAATTGGAGAGACAAGATGTAGCCCTGCTCTTGGGGGTCTCCTAGTCAATGTCAGCCCCTCCTCCCACCCCAGGCAGCCTGGGGCAGGAGAGGAACTCATTTCTGGGGACCTGGGGCTAAGCCCTGAAGAAGTGTGTGTAGTCCCAGGTCGAGGTGCAGGGGTGAAGCCCATCTCTATTCTCGGAACACGCAGGGGGCTTGGGGGGGGCTGGGGGGTGTCGGGGGCTGGAGAGCGCGGGGAGAGGTCGGTGTGGGTGGGCAGGTTCCAGGAGGTCTGAGCTGCACTGTGAGTGGCCCTTGGGCTGATGGCTGGAGAGGCCATCCATTTGTCCCCTTGTCAGATGGCCAGGACGTCCCCGTAGGCTGGGCCAAGGCAGCTTTGTCTCCATGGGGCCTGGTTTCGACAGGGGCATCTGGCTCCCTTCACCCCTGTCCCCGAGCCTCCCCTCTCAGTCCAGGGGCCCGCAGGCCTCCCAGCTGGATGCAATTAGGAAAAGCTGAGGAGTTGTTGTTTTGGGGGTTAAATCAAAACTAATCTCCCCAAGGTGATGGCCAGGTCTCCTCAAGGGCACGTTCTCATGATGTAGCCCCTTGACCCCTGGGAAGTGGGGTCCCCAAGCTCCAGAATGCGAGGGAGAGGACACGAGGGTGACGCAGCCCACAGCTCTGGCCTGGCTGGAACAGGGTGACAGGGGCACGTAGCACTGGCCAGGGCTCTGTGCACCCCCCCAAACCCCAGCTCAGTCTTCCTCCCACCAAGGCCCTGCCAGGGCCCAGCCGCACAGGGCCGCAGCCCGGCACAGCCTCCGCCCTCCTCCCTCCGCCCTCCTCCCTCCTCCTCCCTTTGTCCACCAGAGGCCACCTGAGCTGTTTTCTTAAAATTCCAAGTGGGCCCTGCTCCGGCTCAGCCATGGCTCCCACCCTGGGGGACAGTCCAAGTCTTTATCATAAGCCTCAAGGCTTCCCAGCCGGGTTCCCCCTCCCCCCACAATCCCATTGCCTTTGACACCCACTACACTGTCTGCCTGACTGTACTGGTGGGGGTCTCTGTGTCTTCCACAGAGGAGATATGGGGGTGGGGGGCGGGCATGCTCAGAAGGTCTGGGGCAAAGGTGGCAGAGCTGAGCCTGGGACGCTGTTTGCCGGGTCACTGGGGCAGCTCCCCCCTCCCCCCCTGCCGTCCACCAGACAGGGGCCCTGCAGTGGGGCGGGGGCTGGGCAGGGGGCGGCTGCCATCTCCGCCGAGGCTGCGGCCCCACTCTAGGCCTTGAGTGGCCTCCAACGCAGGGCGGCCAGGCTGCAGGGGGCCTGGAAAGCGACCACGGCTGTTTATTCAGCTGTCTGTGCTGGCGCCGGCTCCCCCACTGGGGTCTGGCCTTTCTGGAGTTAAAAGACACAGCCCTGTCCCCACACTGGGCGGTGACTTCGCAGAGCAGGAGTTCTCTGTGGGGGGCTTACGGGGCAAGGCCGAGAACGGAGGCTGCAGGCGGCCCCTCGCCAGGGCTGCGCCCCAGGGCTCAGCTCTCCTCGGGCCTGTGGTTTCGGTGTCAGGCAGGGTCCCTGTGAACAGGAAGCAGGTAGCAGCCTCAGTTTGGGTCATTTGAGGAACGTTTTATAAAAGGACAGGGGCGTGAGCACTCAGGAAAGGCTTCAGGGAGGAAGCAGGTTGCTGGGGCTGGTGGCCGGAGGGCCAGGGAGGGAGAGGGTCCCAAGCTGGGAGAGGCCGCCCCCTGGAGCCCGGGCTCCTCCCAGCACCTCCCAGGGGCTGAGCCGCAGCCGGTCAGTGCACAGGGACCCCGCGGGGGCCCGGGGGTCTGCACGCGCAAAGGAAAGCGTCCCCAGAGAAGCCGGGCTGCAGCCGTGCATGGTTCCCGGAGCGGGACGCAGAGAAGCTGGCAGAGCCGCCGCGTCTTCCTGCTCCAGAGCGGAGAAGCCACAGAGCTAGTGTTCTTCCGGGACCTGCCACGCCCGCTGGAGGGCTGCGGCTAGCTGGGTGGCCTGTGACCGTGTCCAGGACAGCCCTGTGCGTTTGCCTGGCCCGGGCGCTGAAGAATCCTGCCCTTGGGGAAGCCTGAGGGGGGGCCTGTGATGCTCCCACCCCAAGCCGGGTCCCCAGCCCCTTCCCTAGTCAACCCCGGGCCACGCACGCAGTCACCTGCAAGGCCCAGGGTGCGAGGACCCACACGCGGCCCCGTTCAGTGTAGCTGCGGTGCCCGTGCTCCTTCTGTTTACAGTCTGCCCCCTCCAGGCTCCTGAGGGCCGGAGGCTGGAAGCACCTGTGAAAAGCACCCCCAGCCGCCCTGGCCAGTTTGGCTCAGCGATTGATCATAGGCCTGCGGACCAGAGAGTCCCAGGTTCGGTTCCCGCTAGGGGCACGTACCACACACACAAAAACAGTACCCCCAGCCCACGGCTGAGCTGTCCTCTCTCATCAGATGGTGCCCTCAGATGGCCCCTAGGCCTCTGTCCCAAGGAACTCACAGTTTAGCCAGGAGATAAGGTGTCAGGAAAAAGCCCTGGGGGCAGGCAGAGGGCCATCAGGAGAGGCTGCCTGGAGGAGGAAGCCTCAGAGGTAAGATATGACACTGAGCAGGGCCAGCCAGGGGGAGGATGTGGAGGGGAGAGCCAGAGGAAGGTGGCCAGGAGGTCAGGCCTTCCAAAGCCAGAGAGCCGAGAAGGTCCGCTGAGCACGTACCGCTGGGGCAGGTGGGCCTGTGTTAGCAGAGATGAGGCGGGGCCCCCTGCTTGTGCTTTCAGGGAGGCACTGGGGAGCTATGGAAGGTCCGGGGGGGAGAGTGTGCCAGGCTCTCCGATGCTCACACTGAGCACACAGCCCTGAGCTGATCTTTTCTCAGTCCTGACGACTCCTCTGACAAGTGGCATGGCCATCCTTGCCTGGTGTGGGGCACGTGCCTTTCTCCCCAATGTGGGCACCCCACCCCTCCCCCTCCCGGCAGAAGCAGAGAGAAAGGAGGTGTCTCAGGGAGGGATTACAGAAATGCTGGCCAGCTTCTGACATTAAAACAGACTGAAGGCATGGCTGAAGCAACATTTTGAAAGAAAAACAAATGAAGCTCTAGAAGCCAGAGCCTCAGCCAACAGGAGTCCATGTTCCAAACAGTGGCCCTGGGGAGCTGAGAGCCAGTGACCCCGCTGCAGGCCTGGAGGGGCCGGCCTGGGTCTGAGGGCCGAAGACCCGCAGGACGGCAGGGCTGGCCAGTGCGGCTGCCATGGGGAACGACGGGTGGGTGTCCCTGGGGTCTGACAGCCACGAGGAGGGGCGGGCCCTGGAGGGACTGGGAGAGCAGGCCCACATCCGCAGACTCCCCAAGAGGGATGCGCAGTACCGGGCACGGCTGTCCGGGACGGAGGACAGACAGCGTCCCAGGCCGGGAGTCCTGGTGGTGATGCTGCGAGCCAGGCGCCCTGGGAGGAGAGGTCTGAACCCAGTTTACTTGGTCGCCCAGCCTCAAGCCTCCGTGAGGGCTGCAACTTGAGCAGCAAACAGCTGTGGACACGTGGAATCCGTTGCGCCCGGTGGACGGAGCCCTTTCCTCCAAATGCTCTGGGGACGGTGCTCTGTGACTCTGAGGCTGGCTTGGGGGTAGAGTCTGGCGGGTGTCCCAGGCCCTGGGAGTGGGTGTCACAGGGACCAGGGGACATCTACACGTTCTCAGGTTTGACCTCTACAGCCCCCACCCTGCACCTGGAGTCTAGCGTTGGCGTTCCCGTGGGCCAAGGACTGAGCGTCCGTGGGACACTGCCTCCGTGGGAGCCCAGGGTCGTCTGTCTTTGGGGAGGTGGTGGCCAGGCCCTGGAGTCATTTCCCTTGGAAACTAGGTCTCGGCTGTTCTCTCCTCCAGCCTTCTCCCCTCCGCCTTGGCTGAGAGGTGGCTGCCGTCTGCTGCAGGGGCCGGGGTGGGGTGGGCACCTCCACCCACAGCCCCTGCTGGGTGACTGAGCTCTGGGGAGCCTGGGGTAGACTGAGGGGCAGGGAGGGCTCCTGGCCTGGGTGGTTGTGCTCACCCCAGCCTCCCTGGGCACCCTTCCCCCGCCCGGACCCCAAGCCAGCGGCGGGCTGAGCGGGGCGGGCTGAGCGGGGCAGGCAGGCAGGCGTGAGATCTGGAGACCTCTGTGCGGCCTTGGAGCCAAGGGGTTCAGGGTCCCCACGCCCCGCCTGCCCGCCCTGGGCAGGAGCCCGCTTCCGGCCACAGGGCAGACAGTGCGCCAGCGGGGGAGGGGTGGCCCAGGGCCAGACCCCGCCACCTCCATCCCAGCCACACAGGAAGACGGCGTGTCCTGGGGTGAACCCGCCACCAGCGCTGTGATTTCAGGCGCCAGGTCCGCCTCCAGTGGAATCAAACTGCTGAAGGCACGTTCCTCAAACCGACCAGGGGCCTAGGACCCTGCTGGGTGGGGGCTGGGAAATCTTCGCCCGCCTCTGGGCTACCCTGAGTCTCCGCACTGGCCTGGCCCGTGCCAGCTTCCTCCAGGTCCCCTGAGGGCCTCCCCCAGGTCTCCACAGCGGCCTCCATACCCTCCGTTCCTGCCCTAGAGGCCTCTGGTTCGGGGCCCGGTGCTCCCGTTCAGAAAATCCCCCTCCAGCACAAGCTGGGACCTGCCTGTCTGGGTCCCTGCTGTGTCCAGTGGGAGGGCAAGTTCTCCCATCACCCCGCCCCCCCTCCGGTCCCCCCCACCGAGGGGCTCAGTGCTCAGGCCCAGCCCTGGGGCCTTCCCTGCACTGATGTACACGCCACACCCTAAAGAGCTGTCTGCTGGTCAGTCCCCCGCCCTGGAAAGCCCCAGAAGGGCAGGGCCGCTTTGGGGTCCATCCATGTCCCAGCCCGGGCGAGGCGTGGCCAAGCTCTCTGCAGAGTGGCCTGAGGCAGCCTGTGGCCCGGGCCTCTGGTGAGGACCACAGACCCCTCGGTGCAGCTGGGGTTGGAGCTGGCTAGGCCAGCGACCGGTTGGGGTTCAATCGGCTGGTGGCCCCTTCCTCTGTGACCCTGGGGCTGGCCCATGGGCGAAGGCGGTGTGAGCCCGCTGGGAGGAGCCAGGCCCACAGGTCAGGCTGGGAACCGTCCAAGCACCAGCCCTGGGCCTGTGCAGTGGGCAGACCTCCCCCCCCTGCTTCCTGGCCAAGGACTCACTCTTTTCCAGGACTCAGGCCCTGCCCCCCAGCCCGCAGCACCGACCCCCGTCCCCGGCCCCGCCACATGGCCTCTTTTCTGCCTGAGCATCACACCGGCGCCTTGCACGCCCGTATCCCGTGCCAGCCCCGCTCCCTGGCCTGCTCCTCGCACACCCGGAGCCAGGTGGTGCCGCCTCAGGGAAGCCCTCTGGGATCTGCCTTGGTGGCCCCATAGCATCTGAGACCTTCCCAGTCCCGGGAAGAGTGGCCTGTGTCCTCGGACTGGGTCCATCTCTCCTGCTGGACTTGGCTCTGGTCTTGGTATTTTGAGGGATAGATGCTAATTTTTTTCCTTATCTCAGTACCTCCAACATCTGTTAGTACCAAACCTGGAACATAGTAGGCCTTAAAACTCCTTGTTGGTCGCCGGTTCGATTCTCGGACAGAGCACATGCCCAGGTGGTGAGCCCGATCCCCAGTGGGGGGCATGCGGGAGGCGGCTTATTGGTTGACATACTGCTGAGTGAGCTGTGACGACAGCAGTCTCTGGTCCTCAAAACTGAGAGCGTGTGGGTGTCTATGTGCGTGCATGTGTCTATGTGTGCATGTGTCTGTGTGTGTGTGAGTGTCTGTGTGTGCATGTCTGTGTGTGTGCATGTGTCTGTGTGTGTGTCTGTGTGTGCATGTCTGTGTGTGTGTGCATGTGTCTGTGTGCGTGCATGTGTCTGTGTGTGCATGTGTCTGTGTGTGTGTCTGTGTGTGCATGTCTGTGTGTGTATGCATGTGTCTGTGTGCGTGTGTGTGCATGTGTCTGTGTGCGTGCATGTGTCTGTGTGTGTGTGAGTGTCTGTGTGTGTGTGCATATGTCTATGTGCGTGTGTGTACAATTGTCTGTGTGTGCATGTGTCTGTGTGTGTGTGAGTGTCTGTGTGTGCATGTCTGTGTGTGTGTGCATGTGTCTGTGTGCATGTGTGTGCATGTGTCTGTGTGCATGCATGTGTGTGTGGTATAGTGTGCTTGTATATCTGCTGTGTGGTGCAGTGTGTGTGGATGTGTGTGTGCAGCTCACACCCCTACTTCCCCCACTCGCTGCCACAATCAAGGGGACTGGTCCCCACATCCACCACTGCAGGGGTGTGCCCCCGGCCTGGAGCACGGTAGACTCCACAGCAGCTCTGCTGGTCACTCGTGTGTGTGACACACCTTACCACTGGGGTTTAGGTTGGTTGAGGGTCTCTCTCCCTGCTGCCCATGAGCTCATGGTCTTATTCCGCCATGAACAGCAGGCAGCCCACCGAGCTGGTGCGTCCTACCCACCGGGAGGCTGAGAGAAAACAGTGGCAGACGCTCACGCGTGGCAGACGCTCACACGTGGCAGACGCTCACACACGGCACCCGCACGACAGGGCGATCGGCGATGAGGGAGGGAGACGCCGGGCCCTGGTGCACCGCTGGCCGGAACATCCACAGCAGTCGCCGTGAAGGGCAGTCTGCCTGCCGGTCAGCTCCCCAGACAGGGAGACAGAGGCCATGACTCTGCAGTCCAGAACGGAACACGGGGACTCCAGCAGGGCCCTGCACCGTGTTCACAGTGGTGCTACCCACAGCGGGAAGGCAGGATCACCCCGTGCCTGATGCCGAAGGGGGGGTGCAGAGAATGCGGGGCACCCCCGCAGCCCTTACTCAGCCCCACGGGGCCCTGCGTTCACTCCTCCTGCCCACCCGCCCGTTTCTCCGCGTGGGGTGGGGTGCAGCCAGCACGTCCCCCGTCCTCACCATGCCCGCTTGCAGCCCCCCAGTTAGGCAGCACTACAGAGAGGTGTGGGGACCAGGGTCACACAGCCCTGCCTGAGTGTCTGCAGTGCCCTTCCCGGCAGTCCTGTCCCCTGGCCACGTCTTTCTCGGCTGGAGAGTGCCCTCTGGTGGTGTCATCGGGAGTTCTCGGGGACTCAGTGGAGAAACTGGGAGCTGGGCAGGTCCCCAAGGTCAAGGGCCTGAGGCCAGGGGCTGCCTAGAAACTGCGACCTCCTTACAGAAGTCTGGGAGGACAGGGGCAGGAAGCACTTTGCACAGGGTGCAGGGGGCAGGGGGGCAAATCACACCTCTGACTTCTCTGGAGTGAGTGGTGTAACTACCCCCATGGTACAGCTGGGACCCCCGAGGCCAGGAGGGGAGGCATCCCCGAGCCTCTCACCCTACAGCTTCCTCTGGGTCTTATCCCACAGGGACCCACTTCCTCCCACTCGCTTCTGCCCCCCAGGCCGGGGCCATTCCCTGTGTGGGCACAGTGGGCTTCCAGCCAGGGCCAGGGCACCTGTGGCCGGCGGCTTGGGCAGCACTCAGGACACGGGGGTGCCGGGCCTCCCTCACCCCCCTGCCTGGCCCGGCCGTGATCCTGACCTCCCCCCTCCTGGGGGGACGGAGGTCCTGGGAGCCCGGAACGAGGGGCGGGCCCGGGGGAGGTGACCTGGTGATGTATCATAAGAAACACATTTGGTCCCGTCCCAGCCGCCGGCACTGAGCTCCTAACAGGCTCCGGAATTTCCTAAGTGCTGAGTGTGAAAGCGCCTTTTGTTATGTTAATGAGGCGGCTTGGAATGCACTGAAGGATGGGGGTCGGTCACCGGAAGAACCGACCGCTGGATTAGAGGCTGGAACTTTCTGTCCCCCGGGCCCTGCAAGGCCCCTGGATGGTGCCTGGGTCCTCCTGGGCTGGACCGGACCGGAGAGCCCCGCAGTTCGAGGACAGCCCATCTGTGCCGGGGAGCATTCGGTCCCAATCCCACTCCGGTCTCCTGGGTCAGGCTGTTTCCTCGGGCCCGGCCAGTGCGGGAGGGACCGGGCTTCACCCGGCCGGGACCTCGGAGAGGTGTGTGTGAGGCCTGTGCCTGTGCAGGCGGATTCACACCCCCTAGAGCCCTTCCCCCGTGGCCTGCAGTGTGGGGACGGTGCTCTGAAGGCACCCCGCACACCCGGGGAAGGAGGGGGAGGAGACTGAACTTGCCCCCCATCGCCCCCAGGCAGGGAAGGAGGGCAGCGGGTGCCAAGGGCACCCAGGGGGCTCAGGAGGCAAGGGGAACGAAGGGAAATGCAGGGTGTTCAGGAGCTGCAGTGCGCCCCGTGGTCTGGGGGACCCACTTCCCCAGAGGCCTGGCTCTGCCCTCAGCATCCACCTTGTTCCTCCACAGGGGACCCAGCTGCCCACCTGGAGGAGGAGGATTCAGGCCTGGCTGCCATCCCCCCCCCCCCGCACTCCCTCCCCCGCTCCCTCCCTGGAGGGGTCACCTCCAGGAACCCTCCCCATATTATATGTGCCCTAGTGTTGGCAATTATTGTCACTTGCGGGCAAGACACCTCTGGTTTCCTGGGACATTAGTGTGTGCCAGGCTTCAGCTAGGGGCGTCATGCTTCCAACAGCCCAGGAGGTGGCTGGTGTTGCACCAATGGGGAAACCGAGGCTCAGAGTCAGATTCTACCCCTCCCCCCTTTCTGCTTGATCTGCATGAGCCCAGGAGCCAGCTGTGAGAACCCATGGAGATGCCTACCCCACCCCAGCCCAGGGTACTGCAGACTGTGTCTTTTTTTTTAATCCTCACCCAAGGATGTGTTTTTTTTCCACTGATTTTAGAGAGAGGAAGGGAGAGGGGCAGAGAGAGAAATATTGATCAGTAGCCTCCCATATGCAACCCTACCCAGGTGTGTGCCCTGACGGGAATCAAACCCGTGACCCTTCAGTGCACAGGACGGTGCTCCAGCCAACTGAACCACACGGGCCAGGGCAGAGCACATCTGAAGCCTCCCAGTGCTCTCCCGCTGAGGCTTGTGGGGAGGAAAGGCTCCCCCGGTCCCACGGGGGTGTGCAGAGGCCGGGCCAAACCAGCACGTGAGGCCTGGAGCCCCCAGGTCCCTTTGGCACCCAGCTCTGACCAGCCTTCGTCCCCTCTGTTTAGCCTGGAGAGGAGGGGGTGGCAGCAGGGAGTGCCCCAGGGGCCAAGGCGGGTCCACTACCTTGTTCATTCATGTGTTCACTTATTTATTCCCTCACCATTAAGGGGGTGCTGCCCAGATGAGGGGTACCAGGGCACCCGTGCTGGCCAGCGTCAGCGTGGCTGACCACCTCCCATCTCACACTGAGCACAGGCCCAGAGCTGGTGCCACACAAAGGCGTTTCTGAGCCTGGACTGGAACCTGCCCTGAGGCTTGAATGCTGCCCTCTAGTGGCCCATGTGGAGCCCGGATCCGTGAGCCCGCTCCCTGGGGCTCTGCACTGAGGAGCAGGTGCAGGAAGGAAGACCATGTGCAGAGTGGGGACCCCGGGCCATGCATCCAATGCCGGATTGGTTGCTACAGCTATGGGAGGGGGTGCAGAGCAAGAACCCAGGGGGACCCCTTTGGATGCTGGGGCCAGCATGCTTGGCTTCCAGTCCTGCTTGGCCACGGGGTGACCCTGGCAGTCCTTCTGGCCCCCCACTCTGAGCTATAGTCTTCGCACCCTGGGGGCTCCCACCAGGCACTTGACCACGCATGTATTTGTCTTCATGAGTCACCTGGGTGTGGGGTCACAGTGCAGCTGGCCAGGCCTCGCTGTGGTCACTGTCAGCCCGGTGGCTCTTGGTGTCTGAGACAAACAACAAACACCATTACTTTCAGGAGATCACTCTGGGAAATAGGATCGTGGCTACAGATGCAACTATACTTCAGACGGTTGATCTAGCTCCCTGGGGCCGAGTACCCGTTCAGAAACAAGCCAGTCATCCCCTGAGAGGCCGGAGAGTGGGGACTCAGCCCTGCTTTCTAAAGAATACACTTGGCTTAAGGCATGAAAAATGCATGAAGTTAAATGCAGGGCAGAGTGACCATGAGGAGAAATGAGTGACCCTCTCCTGCACCTCCTAGGCCTAGAGTCAGATCAGTCAGGAGTGAGTTTTACTTAATACTCTTTCTATAAACAGAGCTGGCTAAAGGCAGAAAGATGGGGGGCTCCACCTGCCCCTTTATTCCTTCAGCACAGCCTTTCTGGGGCTGGCTGCAGGCTGGGGCCCAACTGAGCCCCAGGGAAGAGGTCTGAACAACCAGTTGTCTGCAGACTGAGTGGATCCAGGACAGGGACACCTAAGCAGATCATGGGGTAGGGAGAAGTTGATTATGTGCCCCAGCATCCATCTCCCCATCTGCCTTTGTAACAGAGCTTCAATTTTAGCTAGGTCTAGTGCTGCTCAGCTAACAGATTACATTTCCCAGCCTCCCTTGCAGCTAGATATGGTCATGTGACTACGTTTTGGCCAAGGAGAACAAAGTGGGAATGTTCAGGAATGGGGAGAGGCATGCCCTTATTTGGTCCTTCTTTTTTTTTTTTTAAAAAAAATCCTCACCTGATGACATTTTTCCACTTTTTGTTCAGATAGAGTGGGAGGGAGAGAGAGGAAGAGAGAGAGAGAAACATCAACGTGAAAGGGGACACATCGAGTGGCTGCCACCGGTACAACCAACCAGGGCCGAGGACAAACCGCAACCGAGGTATGCGCCCTTAGCGGGAACCGAACCTGGGTCTCTCTGGATCACAGGTAGATGCTCTAACCACTGAGCAAAACCGGCCAGGGCCTTCTTTTTTTTTTGGTACATGCCCCTAGTGGGAACCGAACCCAGGACTCTCTGGTCTGCAGGCCGACACTCCAACCACTGAGCCAAACCTGCCAGGGCTATTTGGTCCTTCTTCTACTCAGCAGCCTGGAAAGCAGATGTGATGGCAGACCTCTAGCAACCATCTTGGACTCTGAGGTGAAGGGACACATACTCTGGAAGGCAGAGCAATGAGCTAGCAGGAGCCTGGGCTCCAGACGATGTGTGTGGCCTTTATATAAGCCCTGGTTTATCTACATCTAGACATCTATTATGGGAAATAAAAATACACATTAATCCTATTTAACAACTGCTGGTTTTAGTTTTGTATAATATGCATTCCAACCTAATCAGGACCAATGTATTGGGAAGAACCTTTAAAGAAAACAAGATTCGCCCTGGCCGGTTTGGCTCAGCGGTTAGAGCGTCGGCCTGGGGTCCTGAGAGGCCCGGGTTCGGTTCCCGCTAAGGGCGCGTACCTCGGTTGCAGTTTGTCCCTGGCCCTGGTCGGTTGTGCGGGTGGCGGCCACTCGATGTGTCCCTTTCACATCGATGTTTCTCTCTCTCTCTCTCTCTGTTCCTCTCTCTCCCTCCCACTCTACCTGAACAAAAAATGGAAAAATGTCCTCGGGTGAGGATAATAAAAAAAAAAAAAAAAAAAAAGAAAACAAGATTCATGAAAGCCAGAGGCATGATCAGCCTGGGGCCTGCATACAGTTCGAGGGGGTCACATGGTCCAGTGGGATGCCTGGGCAGGTCAGTGTAGGTGCCAGCCCTGGGGACAAGGTCTCCTGGACCGAGCTAAGGCGCTGGGGCTGCACCCCGTAGACCAGGAGCTGCGGAATCAAAGGCCGAGAGGGGCCCTGAGAACAGAAGGAGTCGTGTGGGAGGGTGTCGTGCATGTGTGGGGAGGAGCAGGGGAGGGACAGGATTCTAAAGGGACGTGAGCCGCTTTCCTCCGGGACTCATTGTCCCCTCTGGCTGGTGTCTGTGTGCTCACCTGTTCTGTGAATGGGAAGCTGGTACTGACCAGCAGCCCCTGCAGCTGGGCGTGGCCACAGATCGGGCCAGCATCGGTGGGATGTGGGCCGAGGTGGTGTCAGTGGGTGCGGGCAGAAGGATGTGGGCACTGCGTCATTGGCCTAAAAGGAAATTGCTGGTTTGGACTTTTCTTCTTCCCCCACGTGGGAGCCCAGACGTGCCCGTGACACCTCTGGAGCCTGGCAGACCTGCCCACGTCCTGGGGAGGTCCAAGCAGGATGGGAGAACCTGCCTCCTCCACACCTAGAGGTCCAAACCCACGTTCTCCAGCAGGGCCGATCCTGTCATTGGACAACGTCAGGAGACACTGTGGGTTGTCACAGTGGGAGGCGTGGTAGTTACAAGTATAGTGGATGGAGGTGAGGTCACCCACTTGAGAGTTTGAGACAAGACAGGACAGAAGCCTAGTCACCAAGGTAACAATGGACGATCCTCCCCTCCGCAGGGCCTGACCCGGCCCCTGGCACCTTTGAGCCAAACAGCAAGTTCACTCACAAGGCGGCCCTGAGCCTCCGGAAACGCTTCCCCTCCTGCACCCCAAACCCGTGGAGGTCAGAGGGTCACCTGCACATTTTATTCCGGGTGCAGCAATGCTGGCTTCAGGCGCTCACTCTGGGTTCTGGGGGCTCCCTGATGCCCTGTGGAATCGTGTCAAGCTCTGGGGGTTGCCCTGGGGGGCTGCTTCTCCCCTGTCCGGCCAGTCTCTGTCTGCCCCTCTCCAGTGAAGGCCTCAGCAAGAGGGTAGTGGGGAGGGCTCCAGTTCTAATCCACCAGAGGGCGCTCTGCCCCTCCACAAGGAGCCACGCCTCCCCACAGGGCCCGCCCACCTTGACGGGGCTGGGAACTCCAAGGGGACTTGGGAAGTCGGTTCACATGAAGATGGTCTGGGATGTGACTCATGGCTCAGCTGGGGCACACTTGTCCGAAGGAGCGTGCCGACCTCAGAGCCACATCTGCAGGCCCCTTCCCCAGGACGCTGGAAGAGGTCCTAAGAGTCAGCTGGTCAGGCAAGCTTGACACGTTCTATGCAGGGCCCCCTCTGGTTGCCCTGTGTCCCTCAAGTCTGCAATAGCTCCCCAGTGCCCACAAAAGCAAGCCTGCGCCTCCGCGTCTGAGCCCTGCCTCGTTCCAGTCTCATCCTTCACTGGGCTCCGCCGCCTCTGAGCGCCCGGCAGCCGGCCCGGCGCTTGGGTTCCTGCTCCCTAAGTGCGCATGTTCGGATCGCACCACGTGTGCTCCGATTGCCACGCGGGACATGATCGCGCACTACAGCCCCTCCGCTCGCTGGGTCACAGTCTGCGGCCAGAAGTCCGCATGGCCTGTTCCTGTGCTCCCTGCAGGTGTAGGCCGGGCTGCATCTCACCGGAGAGTCAGGGCCCTGGGGCTACAGGGCTGAGGTCCCCATTTCCTTGTTGGCTGTGAGCCCCGGGCGACTCGCAGCTGCTAGATGGCCCCTGGATTCCTCCCACGAGTCCCCTCCACCTTCCACGCTGCAATGGCAGGTCAGACCCATCTTGTGCTTCGAACCTCTCTGACTGCCCCCCACCACAAGCCGGAGAAAAGTCTGCTTTAAAAGTGCTCACATGATTAGGCCAGGCCCACCAGTTAATCCCCTTTCAACGAATTCAAAGTCAACTGATCAGCTACCTTGTCACACGTCACATGCAACATGACATAATCACAGGCACTGTACCACCACATTCACAGTCCCTGAAATTAGGGCAGGACATCTTGGGGCCACTTAGAAGTCTACCCACCACACTCCCCTTCCTCTCCAGGAGCCCCTAAGGTACCTCACTCCCCCTGGGGTTCGCCCAGCGCCATCAGCACTTTCTCCATGGCTTCCTGGCCTCTGGCCACACTCAGTGTCCCCCACTGAATGGGGGCTCCACTCCCTGGGACACAGGCCCCGCCTCCTAGAGGCTGGAGTGAAAGAGGCCCAGTTCTGGGCCTGCTGGGCCTGGGCCCGAATCCCAGCTCCACCAACTGTGTGACCTTGGCCAAGCCCTTCCTTCTCCGCCTCAATTTCATCATCTGTGCAATGGGTTTAGTAGCATCACTTCACAAGGCTGCGTGAGGTCCAATAGACAAGCATGTAATCCTCATCTGCAAGGGGCTCAATACATGTTCACTGTAACCTGAGTAGAAATTTGGGCGGCACAGGAAATGCTTATCTGTGAAGCCAGTGACGAGAAGCAGCAAGGAAGCAGGAGAAAGGCAGCAAGAGTGGGGTGTGCTTGATGCTGGGGATGGTGGTTGGGCTCAAACTCCGGGTTCACAGGAGTCACTGTCAGGTCCCCGGTCTCCGCAGTTTGCGACACTGTCAGTCATGGGTGCTCTCCCTTGGAAAACCATGCATTCATTCCGCGGTGGCTTAGTGAGCACTTACTATATGCCACCGTCGATTTTACCCTTGGGGATAGAGCAGGAACCAAAGCGGACATGGAGATGGTCCCGATGGAGCTTACAGACTGCTGATAGACAGGAAACAGATGACACATTGCCCTCAGTGTCCCAAAGGGAACAGCAAAGTGTTGTGATAGAGAATCCCAGTGAGTGTTTGGGGGGAGGAATGTGAGGGCCCCTCTGATGTGGGACATTTAAGCAGAGGCCACACAGAACCAGGGATAGAACACTGCACTTGAACGGAAAATATGTGCAAAGGCCCTGGGGCAGGAACTAGCTCGATGTATTTAAGTGACAGAAGGAAAGACAAGGGCGACAGAGAGGACAAGTGTATGTGATGAGGTTGAGGGACGGGCAGGGGCCAGAAGATGCCAGGCTGAACCCGCAGTGATTGACATCCCACCCTCTGCCAGTCACTTCACAGGGGTTAACTCATTCAACTGTCAGAACCCCATGGGATGTAGGTGTTACTGTGACCCCACAGGGAGATGAGGAAACCCAGGCTGCAGAGGTTGAGAACTGTGCCCTGCTGGGCCCCACTGAGGCCAACGGTGGCCTAAGACTCATCTGGGGTCCCTATTGTACCCCATCTCTGGAGATTTCTGCCCTTTGGACACTGTCCTGTCTCCCTATTAGTGGGAACCAGAGCCCCATCCCTGGCAGAAGGGTCCCCTCTACTTCCTTCCCCCCAATCTCTCCCCACCTCAAACAGGTGGAACCTGGGGAGCCAGGCCTGTTCAGAAGGCCTGGAGCTGCAATCCCATTGGGGAGGGAGGGCAGGCCCCACAGACCTCAGAGCCCTGGAACCAACCCTGGGAACCCAGGTTTCGTGGGACTTTAGGTGCAGCTTCCCTTCTGACCCCAGGCAGCTGCTTCTGCTCCCTGCACACGTGTGTGTGTGTACATATACCAGCGGGAAGCTGAGCCAGGGATGGGAGCAGGGGGTCACAGGGGTGATCCTTGAATCTGGCCCCACAATACCTCAGACTTTTCTCCCAGGTGCCACTTCCCTCCCCCAGCCGGCAGGGGGCAGCACCACGCCACGCGGCTGTCCCTAGCGTCCCCGGAGGTGCGGCCCGGAGGGGCAGGCTGAGTTAGCGAACCAGCCCAGGCGTCCAGCGCGGACTGTGATCCTCTCATCTCCCAGCGCCAGCCCCCCACAGCCCGACTGGGAGGAGACGGGCATGGGCGATTGGGTGGGGCTGGGGTAGGCGATGTGTCCCGGGCCTGGAGGAGGCCAGCACTGCGGTGGTGGTTATTTAAGCCGCCACAGATCCACCGCTCCTGAGGACTGGCCTTATTAACAACGGGGAGACTGAGGATGATGGCCCTCGGGGGCGGCGTGGCCACAGGACGCTGTGCCAGGGTGGGGACACCGCCGGTTTTGCAGCCCTCTCGGCGCACCTGCGGCGCAGCGTCCGAGCCGCCACAGTGCGCCGCCAGGTGGCAGCATCGGTCCGCGAGTCCGAGCTCCTCCGGAGGCTCCCTACCCCCAGTCGGCCGGGCTCCAGCCACTTCGGTCCAGACCCTCCTGTTTCCAGAGTTCAGCTTTGCGTTCATCAAAATCCCGGGGCGCAGGGGCGCAGGGGTGCAGGGGACACTCGGAGGTGAGGCTGCTCTTGTCATTTCACCTCTTTCTGTGCCTCACTTTCCCTGCCTGTGATGATCTCCAAGGTCCCTTTCATCTGGGAACACTCCCCCTGCGCTGGGCTCCGCACAGCTGCACCGGCCCCCTCTCTCATCCAGGGGCCAAGGAATGGCCCACGCCCGGGTCGTGGCAAAGGTTCAAGGGATTTGAAGGATTCAGAGGGGGTGGGGGAAGGCGATCCAGCGGGACTGCAGGGGCGGGGTGGGTAGGCTCTGAGCTCCAGGTCCCTGCCTGGTTTGGCTAGGTGGGACCGAGGGTGACTGGTAGCAACTCTCTTCCCCTACCTCCACACTCCCACCCTAGCAAGTGCGGGGTCCCAGCTGGTCCTGGGGCCCAAGCTCTCCCCAGTTGTACCCCCTGGCCCAAGAGGGCAGTGAACCGGCCGAGAAGGAGAGGAACCTAGCCAGGACCGAGTGAGGCGGTTAGGTGGCCGGTTGCTGTCCTGTCCCCTCCGAATCGCAGGGCTTCTGGGAAGCAGGGTCAGCCAGGCCCTGAGTCCACTCACTCCAGACTGGGCCAAGCCTGACCGCTCCGGGTGTGTGAGGCACTGTGGCCGTTCTGACCGAGCTCTGGGCGCTGGACTTGAACACTGAGCCCGGCTCTGCACAGGAGACTGCACGGACTGCAGGGGCCAGGGATCAGGGGAGGGGAGGCAGGGATCCCCCAGGGTGGGGAGCTTCCCCCAAAGACTGGGAAGCGCCCTCAACATCCTCCAATCTGTCTCTATCATGGTACTTAGCCAAAAGGCTTCTGCAGGTCATCTGAGCCATCCCCTTGCATCTGACCAGTCCTGTATTTCTGTCCCTTCCCTGTCCCCACTCTGAGTTAGCAGTGCTGACAGGTGAAGGCGACCCTGAGTGCTGGAGGGGGAGCTCTGATCGAGGTCTGCGGGGAAGGCATTGCAGCCTGGCTAAGGGTGTGGCTCAGTAGGACCCTGGTGCTGGGGGAGGGGAAGCCGCCAGAATGGCGATATGGCTGGGTGGTCTCACCCTCCCCCAGTAGAAACTGGAGGCCCAGTGGCCACCACGATCTGTACCATCCATTCCCCGCCCCCCACTCCCACCCCCGCGGGCTCAGAGCAGCGGCCAGCCCCTCCGCAGGTGTCTCTTCCTTGTCGCACCTTCCCCCCTGCCCCCCTCCCACGCACCCACTCTCCCTCCCCCAGCCCAGTCTTAGTAGGACAGTAGGAAGGGAGTCGGTCTGAGGAGGGGGGTCCGGGGGGGATGTGTCTGTGTGTTACGGGGGAGGGAGGGGAAAAGGGAGGGGAGAGCCGGAGAGCGAGGGAGAGAGAGAGCGCGGAGAGCGAGGAGGGCGGGCGGGAGGCGGATCCTCCTACCTGGGGCGCGCTCGCTCCCTCGCAGCTCGCTTGCTGGGGCCGCGAGTCACCTGGGGAGGCCGACAAGTGCGGACACATTGGCCGCCGCGGCGCTCGGCGAGGCGCGCACGGCCCCAGGCGGCTGCGCCCAGTACAGACAGCGCCTGCCCAGCCGCCGCGCTCGGGCCCGGGCCCGGTCCCCGCCAGCGCTCAAGGGGCTCTGCAGTCGCTCATCCGGGCTCCGAGGTTGCGGCCCCCAGCCTAGGTCACTCCCCCAGGCGCGAGCGGCAGCGGCGGCGCCCTGGGCTCACCATGGTGGCAGCGCGCGCCGAGTGCCCGCGCGTCGCCAGCCGCCCGAGCCGCAGCGCCGGCTGAAAGCGGTCCGCCGAGACCCCCCGCCCCTGTCCGCTCCCCGCCCCGCCCGCGCGTCCCCTCCGGCCGCCGCTGTCTATGGCGCAGCCCCCCTCCCTGGATCATGCACAGAAACTTTCGCAAGTGGATTTTTTACGTGTTTCTCTGCTTTGGCGTCCTCTACGTGAAGCTCGGGTGAGTAACGCCGTGGGCAGGGGCCGCAGCCGGGGGTCTGGCCGCCGGCAGGAGCGGCCTCGCGGGTGTCCCCGCGGGAACGTGGGGGCCGGAGGGGGCTTTGGGCGGCTCTCGAGGATCCGGGACTGGCCTGTGGATCCTCGCCCAAGCCGAGCAAGGACGCAGCCGAACCCCCTGAGCGGCGGGTTCTCCCGAGGGGCACCCGGCCCAGGGTTGGAGGAGGGAGAGCAGGGCGCGCAGGCGGTCGCGGGCAGGCTGCTGGGTAGCGGTGAGCGTGCCCGGCGCGTACTTTCACCTGTTTGGGCTCCAGGCCCCGGGGGTGGGACGCGCCTTCCCTCCCCCGGGCTGCGCTGGGCGCTGAGCCCGGGCCGAGCGCTCGCCGCCGGGAGGGTGCGCCGGCGCGGGGGGCGGAGGGGTGCGTCGGGCGGTCGGGGAGGCCCCAGCGGGCGGGGAGCGCGCACCCCGGCCGCGAGCGCGCAGGCCAGTGCACCCGCCACGGCCCTTCGTCTCTATCCATCACCCGGACGTGTTGAAATTACCTTGACAACTTGTCCGGCTGGCTCGGGATGGGCCGCGCGGCCGACCCGGCCGCCTCGGGCTCGGTCCAAGCCCCGCGTCCCCGCCCTCCCGGGGCTCTCGGCCCGGCCCCCTCTCGCTGCGCTCCCCCTGGAGCGGCCCGGCGGGCGGGCGGGCGCCCGGCGGGCCGCGCTCGCAGCAGTAGCTGCTCCGAGTCGTATTTCCACATTCCTGAACCCAGCCGAGTCCTTACCTGTTGAGCTGCGATCTCCTTTAGACAGAATCTGTCTCGGCCTCGCTCGAAGTGGGGGTGGGAGGGCGGTGTGACCCCGAGGGGGTGCAGTGCACCTCGCCGGGGCGCCCACGGCCCCGCACCCCGCCGCTCCCTGCGCGCCTACTGTGCGCCGCCAGCGGCCGGAGGCAGGCCGATCACCGCCCGGGCAAAGCCGGCGAACTACCCCGAGGGAGGGCCCGGCCAGGTGCCGCCGGCGGAGACGCAGCTTCCCCCGCGGAGGGGTAGAAGCTTCACCTGAGAATCATTTCGTCCATTGCCCCCTCCGTCATTTTACAGATGGAGAAACTGAGGCCGGTGACGGCAGGGGCAGGACTGGAAGCCCGCCCTCTGCCCCAGCCGCGGTTCTGCAGCCGCGGGCTGCGGCCGGTGCTGGCTGTTTGTGTGGGTCTGTGCGTAGGCTCTGTCCCTGGGTGTTTGTTTATGGGAGGTGAAGCTTCGTGCACCGAGTCTGCTGGGGGACAGGAGGTGGGGAGGGAGGCACCGTCTTCTGGACTCTCCAGCAGCCCCTGCAGTTATCCTTCCTGTGCCCCCAAAGTAATGGGCACCCCCTAATGACTCTCTCTGCAGACTGGCTCTCAGCAATGAGGCCTTGTCCCTTCTGGCAACTGGAGTTATGTGCCCTTAACCTTTCCGTTTTGAAGGATTAGATACCCTCCAGGAAGGCCGAGTCACTGGTCCTCAGAGTAAGTGGCAGAGCTGGCACCGAAGTTGGCTCTGGTCACCACAACTGCCACCAATTCCTGGACAGGAGTCCTCAGCTAGCAGCTTGCAGGGAGAGCTGTATGAAGCACCCCACTTCCCCACTCCCAGGACACAAAGGGAACCAAGTCAGTGCGCCCAGCCTAGGCTCCCAGGGCTGCCCCCCCCCCCCCAGCCTCCTTCTCCCCTCTGTAAGCGGAGTTGCAGCTCTGGCCACCCTGAAAGGGACGGTGGCCAGTGTCTGAGCGGAGAGCCCAGCGAGTGAGATGTAGCCTGTGTGCCCAGGCACACGGGCCAGCCTCTCTGGGGGTGCCCGACAGAGCCAGGCAGTGAACAGGCCCTGTCCTCTGCTCCTGGAGTGGGGACTTCCCCTCTGTGCTCCCTGAAGCACACACTCTCTCATTCCTGAGGAGAGGGACAGGAAGACCAGAGAGACACCATGGGGTCTGACAAGGGGACGGGCTCCACCTGCCACCACCTGAACCCCTCCGGCCTTTGATCTTGTGGGGCGCAGGGGCCTGCTTCCTCTGCAAGCCGTCTTGGTTGTACAAGGCAGGGGGAGAGGGGAGCTGGGCCCGGGTTCCACCTGCGGGGTTAGGAGCCTGAGGATGCGGTTTGGGTGGTCAGTCTGCCTCCCCACTCCCCATCCAGTGCCATGGGTGAGCTCTTTAACCTCCCAGCCCACCTTCCCTCATCTTAAAAGTGGGGTAACAGTGCCTCCTTTACTGGGTACTGTGAATGCTGGTCATGGAGGCCCTTGCTGTGGGATTGGGGGGGTCCTAATAAACACCTGTTCACACCAGTCCAGCCTTTGTTATTGTGAATGACCAGATATCACAGCCCTGCACGCACCCTGGGGACCTCCAGATACTGTATTCTGGGGCCTCAGGATTGGAGGACTTGGCATTTCAGGGCCAACCACATGTCAGAGATTGTGTGTGTGAGGACAGTCCGTGGTCGCAGCCTGCCAGCCCACACCTGTGCAGTGCAGTCCCCACACACACGCCCTCAGCCAGTGCGGAGCTGCAGCTCTCGGGGAGCTCCCAGACCCGCGGGGATGGAGCTCAGTCCTCACGATGCCTGTGGGGACTGCGGTCCTAAGGCCAGGTGTGTCTTGAACTTTGCACAATTTAATTAATTTATTTTTTAAATCCTCACCGGAGGATATTTTTCCATCTATCCTCAGATAGAGTGGGAGGAAGGGAGAGAGGGAGGGAGGGGGAGAGAGAGAGAAACATGATGTGAGAGAGACACATTCATTGGCTGCCTCCCACATGACCCCGACCAGGGCCAGGGACCAAACCCCTAATGAAGTACGTGCCCCTAAACTGAATGGAACCTGTGATTCTTTGGTCCTTGGGCCAATGCTCCAACTGCTGAGCCAAACCGGCCAGGGCGATTTTGCAGTTTTGAAACAAATGGCTTTGGGGAGTCCCGGTTTCTCACGGAGGACTGAGCAGCCTCTGAGCTCCAGCCCTGGAAGCGGCCAAGCCAGGGCCTGGAGGATCCTTCTGGAGTCTGGGTACCCTCTGTCCCTAGGAATAAGGGTCGTGAAGTGCCAAGACCAGCCCTGCTCCGTGCCTACCTCGTGCCCTTGGGGCCAGGAGGGGCAAAAGGGCCTGAGAGCCCTGGACCGGGAAGATGAGGGGGAGAGCCAGCCCTTCCTCCTGGATGCTAGGGGTGGGTCTCCACACCTGGTTTAGAAGCCCGGAAATCCACTCCCCTTGGGACCACTGGCCACACTGCAGAGACCTTTCTCTTCTTGTCATCTCATCTGCTTTGTGCCTGTGCCCCAGCGTCAGGAGTCTACACTGCGTCTAGAGGGACAGTGGCGTGTAGCTGAGCTCATGGACAATAGGAGGTGGGATTTAAAACCCGTGTTTCTGGGCTTTAAAAAATCACTGGAAGGATTGTTCAGAAGAGTGTGTCCCACACTTAATGCAACCAACCCTTCAAAAGAGAGCAAAATAAGTGAGGGGGTGGGGAGCCAGCGTTAAGGGGCCTCTGAGCACCGGTTGGAGGTGTGGTCCCACCGTCAGCCTCTCTGAAGAGACGCAGGCAGGACCCTGCAGAGACACCAGTGCGCATGTGCACAGGTGAGTCCTGCCAGGCTGGGCCTGGTTGGCCAGAGAAGTGAGTGCACGCGACCCACAGCCAGGCTCACCGAACTCAAGGGCGCACGCAGGCAGAGGCGCAGCACATACAGCACATCTGTGCGCACACACCTGCGTCCTCACTGACGCGCCCACGCTCCCGCAGGCGCACACAAGCACATGCAGGCACATGCATGCACACCAGAGCACACATCGCCGGGCACAGCCCCCAAGAGGAGCGCACGCCCCCGCGCGGTTACCCCGAGGTGCTCCCCCCAGGTGCACCCTCCGGCGCAGGCCAGAGCTGTGGGCTCCCTGAAGTTGCGGGAAGGGGTCCTGGCCAAAGCAGTTTGGGCAAGCCCTGGGGGCGGCTCCCGCCGCGCGCTCGGGTCAGCCTCCCCTTTAAAAAAACCCGCCCGCGGAGGAGGCGGATGTAGGGGCAGCCCGGCCAATGGCAGCTGCGTGCCTCGGGAGACTTGGAGACGTGAGCCAGAGCGAGTGACAGAGCCGGTTCCGACCGATCGACGGACGGAGGTCCAGACGGCGGCTGAGGCGCACCCGTTGCCCCCTGCCGGCCCCACCCCTGCCGGGCACTCCAGCCCCAGCGCGATGCGCAGCCCTGGCGGCGGGGCACCGGCGACTACTGCGCCGGGACCCGCACGCCAGGGTCCCTAGCGCCCGCTGCCGCCGCCTTACCTCGGGGAGGGCCGCGGAGACCCGGCCTCAGCTGGCTCAGGCCCCTGCCCGCCGGGCCCGCCCGGCCCCGCCAGGAGCGCCGGCCCACCATGCTCCTGCTGTCGCCGCGTAGCGCGCTCTTCTCGGTCTATTGCCCGCAAATCTTCCTCATCTTGTCCAGCGGCAGCTACCTGTGAGTGCCGCGGGCCGCACGTGGGGTGGGCGCGGGGGGGGGGGGGGGCTCCCTCCTCAGCCTTCAGCACAGGAGCCGAAGGGCAGGAGGCGGTGAGGTCCCTGGGCGGGGCGCGGGGTGCCCAGCGCGCGCAAAAGCCAGGGAGCTTCGGGTCGCCCGGCTGGCCTAAGCCGCCGAGGGGGGGACCGGCGAAAAGCGTTGGCATGAGAAGTTACGGCTTTGGGGTCAGAGAAAAGATAGCTCCCAAGAGGCCCGACTAACCCCCAAGACGAGGCTGCGGGCGCTGGGCGCGAAGGCCCCAGGGCGCGGGGGGCGGTGGGGAGATTCCCTGCGAGTCCCAGCGAGTCCTGGACCAGCAGGGACCCCTCCCAATAGAAATCCACGCGGCCCGCACTGTCGTGCCATATTTGAGAGAGCTGCACGCACGTACCCGCTCCCCCGCATAAACACTGGCACACACGTGCACGATGCTCCCCACCAGACAGCTTCCAAGCTGTCCCGCGAGGTCCCTGCGGCTTCTCGCGCCTTCCCGCGGCGCTCGGTGGCCTGACCCCCGCCCCGGCCGACTCCTCACCTGGGGGCGAGGGGGAGCAGTGTGCGCGTGCAGCCGGCCAAGGTGTGCCCTGGTGTTCAGGCCGGGGCAGCGCGCGGAGTGTGGGCGCGCATGTGCGTCGGGCCGGCCAGCGTTCGCCCAGCTCCGGGCAGCTTCAGGCAGGGCCCGGCCCGGCCCAGGGAGCCGAGGGGGCACGTTGGCGCAGCGGTGGCTTCGCTGGATTCCTAATGGGACGCATATGCTCTGGCCTCCGATTTAAAAAGAAGTTTGATTTATGGAACCGCCGTTTGGGGGAATTTAAGCTGGATGCTACTGATTAAACCTCAGAGCCAGCTCTCCCTCCTCTTCTTTCCTCCCCTCCCCCTCCCCCTCCTTTACACGCGGGCCACGTCCGGGGTCGCCTAACGCGGCCAGAGGGGGCAGCCGTTGCCTTCCCGCTCCCTGCTCCGCTCCCTCCCCCCACGAGGCCGCAGTTTT
Organism: Molossus molossus; assembly: GCF_014108415.1. Lineage (NCBI taxonomy): Eukaryota > Metazoa > Chordata > Mammalia > Chiroptera > Molossidae > Molossus > Molossus molossus. The sequence continues at coordinate 3,132,940 of NW_023425362.1, forward strand.
AATAAATCGCCGCGCCCCCACCCCCTTTTAATAGAGACGCAGCCAATTTCTCCTCCAGCTCCTAGGAAATTACTATCCTACCAGTTTTCCTTCTATAAATAGTCGCGCATCTTGAAACAAAAGTTCGCAACCACAGCCAGATGCTGCGAGGCCCGCGGTTTCCCGGGCTGTGGGACATAATTACAAGGTCCGGGCGCAGAGAGCGCTCCAGGCCCGGCGGGCAGCCCCGGCTGCGGAGGCATCGCCTGGGGCGCGCGGGGGGGGGGGCAGACGGCCTGGGGCAGGGCGCAGGGCGGGTGGGGACCGCCTGATCATTGGGGACTCGGCTGGGGAAAAGAGCCCTGCTTCTGCCACCCCTCCCAGGAAATGGATCAGCCAGGGGTCCTTGGAATTCAGCCTCGGTTCTGAGAGGTCAGAGGTGGAGGTCCAGAGCCTCCCCTCCCCAGGATCCCAGCACCTCAATCTTAAATCTTGGTAGAGAATCCGCAGCTCCTCTGCTTAAGAGCCCATTTTTGGAGCCAGCTGATTGAGGTTTGGCGTTAATGGGGAGGTGATCGGGTGGGAAACCTGGGCTCCTGGGGTGGTTTGCAGTGAGATTCTGAGAGGAGGAGGTGGGCAAGGGGCTCTGGAACTGGTGAGAGAGGCTGAGGGGGCAGGGGCAAGCCAGCAATTGAGGGGCTCCGGGGCAGGTGGTGCCCAGTATCCCTCCGCAGACCCCAAGCCCTCCTTTGGCTTTGGCCCTCCAAGCCCGGGTCTGCAGTGACCACCATCTGTACCCACAGGCTCCCTCCACCGTGTGCACTGCCAGCTTTGTCGGCAGAGTTGTCCTAAAGTAGCAGCTTTCCCAAATGCTCCTGGGCCAGGGCTGGGGTCTGGAGTGGGCAGTGGGCACGGGGCAGACTGGCCTCTGCCCTGCCCTCCGGTCAGCCCAGCGGAGGAGAGCCCTGATCCCGCCTTTCCTGAGCAGAGACCAGGAGCAAGGCAGGGAGGCCTCAGCATCCCTGGGGCTTCCTGCCCTGTTTGGGTGGGCGCGGATGCAGATGGAGTGTGTGAGGTGAGAATGCGCTCTGGCGGCCGAGCTCACACCCAAAGGCAGGCCAGGCGGCCAGTGCAAAGGAAGGCTTAGAAGGTGGGCCCTGTGGGGTCTGAGGAGGTCCAGGACAGGAGGGGTCCTGGCGGAGGCTTCTCGCTTCTCCAGAGAACTTTCCAGAAGGCATCCCACTGCTGGGATCACAGACACTGGTGAACGGTTGATCCTGCCCTTTCCATCTGGGCTGCGCTCCCAGCTCCCTGTCCTGGGCCGTGTCCCATGCACAGCGGATCGCAGATGCATGCCTGGGCCCCTGCCACTGATTGGGTGCGACGGGTGTGCTGGCCTGGAAGGGCCCTGAGCCCTGTGCCTGGTGCTGAGCTTGGCCAGATGAGCCTGTGCGAGAGCCCTGCAGCCTGGCCAGCCACACCCTCCTCCGCGCCTCTGTGTCAGAGCAGGAGCTCGGGCTGGCGGGGTCGGCGAGGGCCCAGGGAGGGCAGGTGCGGAGCCCAGAGGACGGCCGTGGTGCCAGGTCAGCTGGTATGGGGGCCTGGTGGAGGCCTCGTGCCAGGACCAAGCTGACCTCTGTGCTGGGCAGGTCCTTCCGGTCTTGGCCTCCCTCTCCCAGATGTGGGGGTTGGCTGCAATGATCCCCCCAGGTCTTCCGGTACGAGCCTCTCATGGTGACCGCCTGCTCCGGGGATCTGAGTGAGTCATGAGTGACAGGGTGGTTACTCACCGACCACCTGGCTGTGGGGGGGTGAGGGGCACTCACCACTGCTCAGCCAACGCTGGGCCTCTTCCCGGCTCTGCTGCTGTGGCTTTATCGGTGGTGTCCACCGCAGCCCCAGAAGCCCTGTGGGCATGACCCGTGGGGGGGGCTGGATCAGGTCCGCTTCTGTGGCATCACAGCCCATGTGGGGGCAGAGTGGGGCCACCAGCTCAGGCGAGGACAGGTCGCCCTTGGGAGGAGCAGCTCCCGGCTTGCAAAGCTGTGTCTAGCGGGGCGTGGGAGGAGCTCAGCTCTGTGGCCTCGGTCAGGTCCGAGGGCCTCTCTGGACCTCAGTCTCCTCATCCTTCCTTCACAAGCTCAGGTCAGGCCCACGTGGCCTCGTGTCCGAAAGCACGTGCGGCGCTGGGGAGGGCTGGGTGGGAGCCAGGGAGCCTGACAGTCTTAGCTCCCAAGGGACCCCCACAGCTCAGGATGTGCCAATCAAAGAGAACTTCTTGGTCGGCGACAGGAAGTCACTGACGTGTGAGTGGGACTCGGCAAGCACTACGGGGGGACTGGTGCACTCTGGAAAGGACTCCCTGTGACCGTCAGCATGGGGGGGGGGGCGGCAGCACTGAGGAGGGCTCCTGGAGGCCCCTAGGGCTGCACTGGGCTCTGCAGCTGTGAGTTGAGGCATCGCAGGAGAACGGCCCATTTCTAACCAGGTTCCCCTTGAGTCCTCGCGAGGCCCAGGTCCCATCTCTGTTTCCCCCCACTGCCTGGGTTCCCCCGGAACCTCACTGTCTTCGTACAGAGGGGCCACGGGAACTCACATGTCCTGGAGAGGGTGTGAGAACTCAGCCAGCAGACGCAGAGATGTGCTCAGCCATGTCCTGGCATCTGGCCAGCGCGCAGGAGCAGGGCGGCCCAGTGGCCACGCTTGTTGGGAGGAGGGTGATGAGCTCTCCAGGCTGTCTCGGAGGGCTTGCTGGAGGAGGTGACGCCAAGGCAAGGTCTTGCTGGATGGATAGGAGTAGCCCAGACTAAGTAGGAAAATGGGGTGAACCCTGGAAGGAATGACTCACGGTCACACCGTTCGCCCAGGTGCCCCTTCAGGGGGCCTCGCAGCCTCTTGCTGAGGTGGCAGACTGAACGCCGGGGTCCAGCAGAGAGGCCCTGTCCTGAGGCCACCCGAGCCCGCAGAGAGGCCCTGTCCTGAGGCCACCCGAGCCCGCCGCGGAAGGTTCCCTGTGGAGAGAAGCCCGGGTCTGTGCGGGCGCTGGCGGAGGTGCTGGGGGGAGGAGAGCCCCGCGAGGGGGGTGTTTGCTGGGACCTCACTGCACACCGTTTGTTTCTGCATTGAGCTCCCTGGGGACACTGCAGACAGAGGCCTGGCAAGTCACACTCCCTGCCCCCTCCACCCCCACTGTGGCCGGCAGAGCCTGTGGGGAGCCCAGAACCCCAGCTGAGGATCGGGACCAACTCTCTGGGTTTGAGGGTGGTGGCCGGCAGTGGAAGGGACGAGATGGACGCCTTGACCGTGGGACCCAGAGCTTCAGCTCAAATGGGGGGCAACCAGAATAAGCCCTGCAGGGCAGCCTGTGGACCCCCTCAGCTCTGGCCTCTCCAGGAGAAGTGGGAGGGGCTTCGGCTGGCCCCCCTGAGGCCTGCACTTTCATGGCCCTGGGTCCAGCTGAGATAGGGCTCCACACCCCCCCCCCCCCGCCACTCCCCTAGCGAGGGGACAGGAGGCTGGGCGCCCTCCCTTGTCAGATGAAACCCCGGCCCAGGGCTCCCTCAGCCTGATGAAAGGGTCATTGTGTGGCGCAGGCCGCCCGCTGGCCAAGGACAAAACCACCGTTTGTCCTCCTTCCCTGGCGCGGGTGGGGCCCCCCTGGGCTGGCCAGCAGGGTGGGGGTGGGCACAGGTGCGCTCCGCTTCCCTTTCTCCATCTTCCCTGTCTCCATCACAGAACCGCTCCACTTGCTGAGGCCCCCTCCAGGTCCTGCCCCCACCCAGGGTGTCCTCGCCCCTGAGTGGGGAGCCTGAGGCTCCAGCCAACCTAGCTGTTGGAGGGGAGGTAGTGAGCTCTCCAGCCTTGGAGGCATGCAAGCAGATGCAGGAGTGAGGGCCAGGGATCCTGGGGAAGGGCCTTGCCTGGAAGACAGCCCTCACTGGTCCTCTGTGCCAGTAGCCATGTGACGTGCTTGGCCCGCTCTGTGGGTGAGGATGCGGAGGCCCTGAGGGGTCGCCCCCTAGCCTCAGCGGCAGGGTGCAGCGCTCAGGCCGGAGCAGGCGGTCTCTGTGGCCCTGGGGATGTCGCGAAGAGCTCCATCTGAGGCTGGGAGCGGAGGACACTATACTTCGACAGTCCCCAAGTAGCCATTGCTAACGTAGACCCTAAGCCTGCCAGCCACGCAGAGTGGAACCAGGGAGGACGCAGCTCCTGGGCATCAGCGGTGGTGTGGAAGAGCCCGAGTTAGCATTCCCTGGCTCCCTCCATCCCCGTGACACCAGTGGGCCTCCAGCACGGTCCAGACCCCCGCCCGCCCGCGCAGCGCTGCCTGGCTCAGCCCTGCTCTGGTGCCTTCCTCCTCAGAGGTCCCCTTGTCCGGAAGGCCTGCTGCTGTGCCTAGGCCCCTGGAGGGAAGGAACCCGGGCAGGGGGCCAGTCTCAGTGCACCTGTCGCAGACATTTGTGCTACAGGGTTCCGAGGGTCCAGAGCTGAGACTTAGGCCCTTGCTGTCCCAAGTGGTAAAACAGATTAAACACCCCCTTGAAGAGAATTCCTCCAGTACGAACTCCCTGCCCCTGGACCCCCACTGGCAGACACAGGGCCCTGTATTCCAGTTCTGCACGAGCAGCTGGCTGGGCTTTGTACCCTCCCTGGCCACCAGGTGGGGCCACCAAGCCCCCCCCCCCCCACCGGGAGGCGGTGAAGTGGGTGCGTGAGGGTCAGTAACTCCCTGTCGTGTCTGAGGGGGCTGAGCCCAGATGCCAGCCTGGGTCCGGCCTCCGCTCAGGGTGTCCTGCTCACACCACCCTCTAAGCCACTGCCTGCGACGCCCGTAGGTCTAGAAGCCAACTCTTCCCGCTGCGCAGGGTCGTCTTGACTGGGAGTCGTGAGCGGGTAGCCCCAGCCGCCAGCTTGTGACCACTGTCAGTCAGCGTGGGGTTGGGGCCACGCGCCGTGGACTTGTGGAAGCCTTGGGGACCACCTGCTCCTTTTCTGGACCTTGGTTTCTCCATCTGGGTGATGGGCCTCGATACTCTCTCCCCGCTCTCCCCCTCCCCTTACGCTGGTCCCCCACTGCCCCAAGCCCACCCCGACTCCGTGCCCCGCCTCCACCACAACTCCCAGCCCGCCCCTCACCCCTCACCCCCCTCACCCCAGCAGCCCTGAGCCCGGGACCTCCTTCCTCCCTGGTGCTGCCACAGCAGGAGCCCTAACCCACCAGGAAGGGCGCTCCTAAGGTGACCTCTGACCTGGCGGAAGAATGTGCTGGAGGGAAGGAGGGCATTCCTGGCAGGGCTGACCAAGGGCTGGGGATGGGGGGGGTGATGGGGGCGGTGGCGGAAGGTTTTGAGCACGGCAGGGTGGACAGCTTTATCCTGGGCATGGGTGGGCACCAGGAGACCTATGGGCTGCTCCGGCCCCTGGGCTCAGAGGGAGGGGCCATCTCCCCGGAGCAGGGTCCTCAGGGCTGGGGGGGCGCCGTCAGCACCCAGGCTCCGCGAGGCCAGGCCTGTGGTCGAGAGGTTGACGACTGTGCCCAGTAGACACGGGTCCAGTGCTCAGACGGCCACCGTGTGTCTGGGGCCCGGTGAGGCCCACTGATCTAGTCAGGGCCCATTGTCCGGAGGTGGCAGAGGCCTCCGGGGTGGTGCTGGCCCCCGGCAGGCGTAGGTGGGCATAGAGGTGGGCTGGGGGCTGGGCGACTTCCTGGCTCTCCTGACTCAGGCCTTCCCAGGGTGACTTCACCGCTGGCTGGGAGCGTGGGGAGTTTCCAGGTGCTACCAACACACCTTCCGGAAGCAGCTACCTGCGTCCCCTTGCTGTCCCCATCCTCCTGGGCCCCTCCTGGGTGCCCCTTGCCCACCTTGAGCCCTGCGGGGTGGCTGGGCTGCACCCATGGACAAAGCCCCTATCCCTGCTCCAGCAGGGTTATCCCCTCCTTGGTAACACTGTCCCGGGGTGGAGCACGGTGCCTGGCTTGCCCAAGTTCCCGGGGTGACCTTCCTGAGCCTCAGGCCCATGAGAAAGGGCCAGCCCAGGGAGGATGCCCAAGAAGTGTCCCTGGGGCGGGGGCAGGGGCCTAAGGCTGGACGGGCAGACTGGGGTTGCAGGAGCACTGGACAGGGAGCCAGCAGCCTCAGGCTAGCTTACCCGTCCCCGGCGCACTCAGGGCCGCGGGGCATCACAGAGGGAGTGGGGACCCCAGGGACACGGACCCTGGAAATGCCGCCTGGAGGCTGCAGTCAGCGTATCTGGGGTTGGGCTGGGCTGAGCGCAGTGAACGGCCGAGAGTTCCGCCTGTCCTCGCTCGGACCCCGCCTGCTGGCCCTGTGACCGAGCTAGCCTTCACTCCCTGGAGCCCCCGCAGGTGTGCGGAGGGATGGGCACCGGCCCTGCCCCCTTACTTCCCTTCCAGCAGCCCCAGGAGTGAGGCAGGGTGTGAGGTGCGGGGACTCCGTCTGCCAGGGAAGTCCTCGTTGTCTAGCTTCTGCTCCAGGAGTGGGCAGGCAGGGGTTCCAGCTGCCCCCGGGGTGCTGGCCACCACAGGCATGGTCCCCAGCCCCTCCCAGAGAGGTGCTGAGAGCCAGGGTGTGCGGCCAAGTCTGAGTGTGAGCCCGGGGCGACCCCGGCCCCGCTCCCTGCCTTCCTGCCAGGGTGGGGATTCCCGCAGGGGGAGGCGGGGGAGGGACAGGTGGGAGGCAGCCAGCAGTTGGAAGAATGTGCTGGGGAAACAGGAAGAAGGGAGCGAGCCCAGGGCCGGCCTGCCCCTGGCTCCTGCTGACCCCCTGCCGGGCGGGCAGTCGTGGTCTTGAACCAGATTCGGTGCCTTCCTCCAGCTGGGAGCAGAAGGCGGGGCCTGCGCAGGCCCAGGCAGCCTCGGGCAAGGCCGGAGCCGGAGCCGGGAGGTGTCTGGAGGTGCGGCCCAGGGCTGGGGCAGGCTGTTCCTGAGGCGGTGAGCACCCTGTCCCGCAGGACATCCGAGAGAAAACGGTTGGCTGGGGAGGCCCTGGTGGCCCCGAAATTCTCAGAGGGAAAAGCCCAGGGCAGGGGGCTGCTTTAAGAGCGAGGCTGGTGGGGAGGGGGCTGCGCCTGGGAGGTTCTGGCCCAGGAGGTTCTGGCCCAGGAGGGTTCCCAGCTTCGGTGAGAGCAGAGGGCAGAGCCATAGAACTGGGGGGCCTGGGTGGGGCTGGGCCTGGGTTTGGGCTCGTTCTCTGCTCTGAGCTACTGTGTGGCCCATGCAGACCCGCCCTTCATCTGTTCCTGGAATGGGGACCCTCCAGGACGGCGGCCTGTCTTAGTCCTGGGGCCAGGAGCTCAGGTCTGCCCTGCAGGCTACACAGGGTGACCGCTCACTGTCCACCCCGCAGGGCTTGGGCCCCAGCCTGCCGCTCAGACCGTGTCCAGAGGCCTGGCCGACCCATGAGATGCCCAGACTCCCAGCCTGGCCGTGGGCCAGTGGGCCCCGCCAGCTCCCTCCCACCAGTTCTGCCCTCCTGTCTGTCCGCCGTCTGTCCTGAGGTGAGGGTGGGCAGTCCTGGTTCCCAGGCCTGCAAGGTGCCCCCTTGTCCAACAGGTGCACGGCCAGGGCTGGGGTCTTACTGCTGCTCCGGCCTCAGCTCGCTGTGCAGTCGCTGGGGTCACGGCACCAGGGTCCCCTTCTGTCCCGCGGGGAGTGAGGAGAGACCTCGGGGAAGCCCAGAGCACAGCAGGGGCGCAGGAAGTGTGGCCGCGGCCTGGCCGGACAGGTACGGCTGGCTCTCAGCCCTGAGCAGCCTCGGGAGCCTGGCATCCGTGCATCCGTGCGGGAGGGAGGACAGGAGACCTAGGCAGGCTTTCTGGAGGAGGAGGCACTCAGCGGGCCTGGACCTCTGCCTGGCCGGAGGAGGAGGGAACCTTCCAGCATGGCTTGAGCCCAGGCATGGCGTGATGGGCCCTGAATGCCCAGCAGAGGTCTGGAAGTTTCTGAGGTCAGGGGCCAATGCCTTGGGGTCACAGTGACAGGGTGAGGTTCTGGAGGATCCCCCTGGCTGTCCTTGCGCACCTCCATCAGCCTCAGCCCTACCCAAGACCCCCTGCTCACGGCCTGCTTTTGCTCGGCCTGCCTGGTTTCTCTCCAGAGTGGGGTCCCAGGATGCCAGCTCCGTGTGGGGGGGGGGCGAGCTGGCGGAGCAGGGGCCTGGACAGACCACACAGACGGGAGCCGGGGTGTCGGGAGCCTGCCAGCAGGCTGTTCTTCCCATTGGACAGATGGGCAAACCGAGTCGGTTGCTGAGCAGACTCGCACACAGGGTCCAGACCAGGGGACTCTCTTTGGACTACAGCTACAGGTGCCCCTCACCACGCAGACAGGAAGCAGGCCCGGGCAGGGCAGGGGGGCAGAGGGAGGGCCTCATGGCCCCGCAGCGCCACTTCCCACCTCCAGGCCTCTCTGTGCCTCCTCTTGGGCCACCCTCGTTCCTACGTGCCACCCTGACGCCCTCCTCCGGGGTCTGCTGAAGCCTCAGTTTCCTCGTCTGCGGGGAGGAGGGGAGGCAGGGGGGGGTGCTGCTCAGGAGGGTCTTTCTGACCTGTTTCTGCCCCGAAAGTGTGGGCCCTGTGTCTCTGCAGGTAAGGGGACAGGCCAGATGGACAGGACGGTCTGTGACCAGGCCTGCGGTCTGTGTACGCGTCCCCACCATCGCCCTGCTAGGTCCAGGTTCTCCCAGCCCGGGCCAGTGACGGGAGAAATCATTTGCCAGAAGAGGGATGATTGGTCCCTATTTTCAGATGAGAAAACTGAGCCTCAGAACAGCCTGGGGTGGCCTTTCCAACATCTGGGGATGTCCCCAAGCCTCATGCTTCCCACAGGCCAGGCCTTGAACTCCAGCGGCGGAGGAGGGGGGACGAGTAGACTCAAGGAAAACCGGAGGAAGGGGAGGTGGCATGGGTGCCACCGGGCCTTTGCACCAGCTGTGTCTGGCTCCCTTCTGTCCTGTTCCATTCCACAGAGGAGGGCCTCGGGGACCCATCTGGTGCCAAACTCTGGCACTATGACAGTGGCTTGGTGGCTCTGCTGAATGACCCAGGCCTAGAAGACAGTCTGATCCCCTCTGGACAGGCAGGAGCACTGAGACCGTCATTAGCCCCATGGTCACCTGGCTCCAGAGGCGGCCCGTCCATGGCTGGAAGGCTCTGGGCCAACCCCTGCGCACCTGAGGGCGAGGCTGGCAGGAAGTGGCCGTGGGTGGGCGTGGGGGCCAGGTGCCGCCCTCTCAGGTATTTGCCGAGTGCTTCCTGGACAAGTGGACCCGGGCTCGCCTCCCTGGCTGATCGCAGATAATTAGAACATTCCTCAAATATTTTGCCGGAGGATGCCCAAGAAGGAAGAATTACAAAGCTGTCCGGGCCAGGAGCGTGGGCTGGAGGAGCTCGGGCGGCTGGGCAGCCAGGGCCGGGGCCAGGCAGGAGACTGGGGATGTGGCCCAACTAGACCAGCTTGTCCCCCCCTCCCAAGGAGCTGGGGCTGGGGTGGGGCTCACGTCCAGAGCCAGCTCCGAGCCCAGCTGGGTGCCGGGCAAGATTGGGGATCCCGACCTGGGGAGCCCACAGTAGGCAGGGTGGACAGCCCTGCCCCAGCGGGGTTAGGAGAGGCTGGGGTCCAGCACAGGGTCCTGCCCCCGGGGCCTCCCGGGAGGGTCTGCAAGGCAGAGTGGGTCTGGGGGAAGACGGAGCCCGGCAAACGAGAGGAGCGGTTGGCGTAAGAGGGAGTCGTAAGGGGTGTGCTGTCGGTCAACCTGTGATGACACCCATGGTCCCCAGAGCCCAGGCCCCGAGGCCACTGTGCTGCTGGTTGGGGAGGAGCAGCTGCACCCGGGTGGGTGGCCCCGAGGGCAGAGGGGCTGGGTGGCTGCCCTCCCAACACAAGCCAGCTGGGGATGGGGGGGGGCGCTATCCCCCAGGACCCCCTCCTAGCTCTGGGGGGTCAGCCTGGGGTGCTGAGGCCTATAGGGTTCGGTCATGAGGTGGGGCTCCAGGAAGAACGTGGGCCCGGTGTCCCCATGGAGTACCGCCCGGTCCCAGCCTCAGGAGCACTCCCGGGGGTACTGCGGGTGGGCCGCTGGAGCTCAGGCCGGAGCGTGGGCTCCCAGGGGGCACTGGGGCCGGGGGCGGCCCCCGCGGCGCATCTCTCTCGGGCTGTGGTCTGTGGGGTCGGCCAATGGGGAGCTCGCAGGAGAAATGAGCCGCTGGGGTGGAGGCGCCTCCTTGCGACACACGGCCACTCACGTCCGTGGCCGTGGTTTGAAGGCCCTGCGGACACGTCGGACAGCCCGGGTCTGGGAGGCTCTTTGGTCATATGTCCTGGGCCAGCAGACACCTCCTCCTCTGGCTTTTAAATAGAATGACACGGCTTATCCCATCACTGGCGACGCGGGGGACCAGGGGACCAGTGCCCTACCTAGGGCCCTGTGGGTGGCTGGATCCCCGGCACCCCGTCGCCTGCCCACCTCCCGCAACCGGACGCGCTGGGCCCTCACAGGAGAGGCGGACATTCCCTCTTCATATACGGCTGTTTATGGGCCCGAGTGACGAAGGGGTGTGCTGATGGCCACCAGCTGCCCGCCCAGCTCCTTCCCACGGAGGACGCCCTAGCTGCACTCCCAGCTCTGCACAGTCCGGGGCGCTGTCCGGGAAGCCCCCCAGCAGATGGGTCTGAGATGTCTCCTCACATTCTCCTCCTGGCTCATCTGTCCGTCATTCGTTTGGTTTTTCCACGAGGACCCTGAACCCAGTTCAATGCACAGGGGGAGGGAAATGAGGACCTGCTGTCCGGGCTGGCCTGCTTGGGGACACGTCCACGACTCGGCCCTTGGCCTGGGGGCTCCTTCCGGCCTGGTGCAAGTTGGGGCCTCCTTTAGGAGTCCCTCCGAGGGGTCCCAAGTGTAGCCTCCTGCCTCTAGGGACCAAAGGGGGGGTGGTTCTCCAGGTGGACGAGTGACCACCCCCAACTGTCCTTGAGAGTCAGGGACAGGGGTGATGAGACTCCGACAGCCTGGGGCAGGAGGTGTGGGTCCAGCCCCTGCTCCCCCCACTTGGCAGGTGGCTGGGCCTCTCGGGGACTCCAGGTCCTGCTCTGAGGGAGTAATGGTTATTATCACTTACAACACTTGCCTCTCTTCTTAGCCCCGAATCCACACACAGTAGGGGCTCTCTCTGCCTTGAGCTGCTGTGTCCTGAACAGCATGAGGGGTTCAGGTTAGACTCCTGGCTGCTGGGTCAGGCTTTGGGTGGCTAACTCCCAAATAAAGGCAGGTGTCCCCGCAGAGACTGGCAAGGACGATTCTAATCCTGGAGGTAGCTCCTCCACCCGACCCCTCTCTGGGCCTCTGGGTCCCTGATGGTGTGACACAGACATTCTTCCCCAAGGATGTTGGAGAGGGGGCTGCCCCAGGAGCCCCCCAGGCTGGGCCTGGGCAGGGGGGGTCTTAGGCAGAGCCCAGAGCTGTCTCCTCCCAGCCTCCACCAGGGCCTGTCCCGGCTGGTGGGCCAGCTGCTCAGGGAAGGAGACGCCAGCAGGGGGGCAGTGCTGGCCCCAGTGCCGGGCAGGGCCCCTCCACACCTGTGGGCGGAGTCCAGGCAGGGGTGAGGGTGGGCGGGTGGGCAGCCCTCGGAGGACCAGGCTGGGGATGCCTTTGGACCCGGGGTGTCTGAGAGCCGGGTCGGGGGCCCCCGAGGCCGGGCACACCCAGACAAGGCACACGGCAGCGATGTCTACTGTTCACATGGTATTAAGTGCATTTTCTTTATTTTCACTTTCGTAAGAAAACCTGGCGTCTTCGTTCTTCTCTCCGCTGTCCGCCCTGTAACCCTGTGCGTTGCGTCCTTTCTCTTGTTTGCTGGGTGGAGCTCACACCAAGTGTGTGCAGAAATCTCGAGAGGGTGCTGATGCATTTTTACACGTGTGGGCACCGTGTGACCACTACCCAGCTCGGGACAGAGAACGTTCCGGAACCCAGCAGGCTCCCCAGACCCCTCCCAGCAAGCGCCTCCCACCCATGGCGACTCTCGCCTGACTTCTGTCTCGAAGGGGGGCCGTGCCCGGTCCCGTCTGGCTTCTCTTGCTCAGCGTGTCCGGGAGAGTCACCCACGTGGATGTGTCGCCCGCGGTGTGACTGCCACAGGGCATCTGTCCCTCTCCTGGGATGGCACCTGGATGATGCTCCCAGCTCGTGTTGGACACGCGTGTGTGTCTTTGGTGACCACAGTGCTCACTTCCCTCGGTGTACAGACTCCGCCCAGAGTGAGGGGCAGCTCAGAGCTGACCCAGGAGTGCAGCTGCGGGGTGGGACGTGGACGCCCCCTGGCCGCAGAGCTGCGGGGTAAGCATCCGTCCTCCCAGTGGACGTAGCGGCTGTTTGGTCCCCACAGTGGAGCTGGGTCCAGGGGCTGAGTGGATGAGTCAGTAAGGGGCCCCCAGTCTCAGGCCACGAGGCTCGTGAGGGTCCAAACCTCTGATCTCTGACCTCTGACCACAGGCCAGCTACAAGTGTGTGTCCTCCGCACCACGCACGCCCTGCCAGCAGCAACGTCACGTACCAGGCCCGTTATTACTCCTGTTTCACGGATGTGGAAACTGAGGCTCAGGAAGGTTAAGAAACCTGCCTGAGGTCTCACGGCTAAGGAGCGGCAGAGCCAGGCCAAGCCGGCCACACCTGTGCTCATGTTCCTCAGCCCCGCCCACAGGGCTGCCAGGTGGCTGGGCTGGCACCTGGCTAATGCCATAGCAGAGGTCCCACCCTGTTGGCCACTTCTGCGCCTGTCACCTGGCGGGGGTCACCTCTGCCCTCCCCACACTGGAACTGCCTCGTCCCCGGGGGAACTGCCGAGATCTCTCTACCTTCCCGTCGTCCGCGCAGCCCCTCCTGCACGGTGCCCTGTCCGAGCCAGTGCCAGGTCCTCTGCGGGCCTCGTCACCCTCTGCTCCGAGACGGGAGGCCTGTCCATCGTCCCGGGACAAGAACTGCTTGTCTGCAGGGTCCGGAACTCCTTCTCCGAGCTCAACTGACTGGCCTGGCCCGGGGATGAGCCCAGAGCAGAATTTTCCATGGAAAAAGTCAGCAAGTGAAACAGGAGCACCCTGCCTGTGACACCGGCCACGCAGCCGTCCCTGCCAGCCTCTCCCGGGCACCTGCAGGGCAGCGGGGGCCGGGAGGCGCTCAGAGGGTTCTTCCACTTTGGGGCGAGAGCGGGCCCCCTGCGGGGTGGCTTGATGAGCGCGTCATCGCATGCCCGCACCCAGACTGCCAATTATCCCAGCATGTGCCCGTGTCCACCCACCTCTCTCCGCCCGAGTGCCAGTTATCTAGTTATTATGTATTTTTATCCTTTTCCCACTCCGCCGTTCCCTGATGACGGCCAGGCCGGGCACCCTTATCAGCAGCCCCTCCCTACAGGCGGATGGGAGAGTGTGGGCAAGTCCTGAGGTGTGGCAGGGCCAGGCTGCCCCGAGGGCAGTGGTCAGGCTGGTGGGGTCCCGGGGGCTGTGGGGGAGGGACGACCTCAAACGCCAGCAACGATGTGTCCACAAACCGGGGTGAATTCGTGAGTGAGCTGGAGGATTCTCAGCAAGGGCAGGATGTGGCTGTTTTGACAATGAAAAGTAGGCATGGCCTCCGCCCCCGTCACCCTCTGGCATTTGTAAGGCACCTACTGTGTGCGGTGCTCGGAGCCAGACGCTGCGCCCACCTAACTTCCGGAAGCAGAGCCGGGCTCCCGGCCTTGCTGTGTGGCCTCGGGCAGGCCCCGAGCCTCTCTGAGCTCCAGCCTGCACACCCGGAACGTGGGGAGGACAACAGCCCTTGCCACGTGTGGACTGAGACACGGCAGAGACTGTGTGGTCCAAGGTCCATGCTCAGAGCAGGAGTGTCCATATCACTGGGGGCAAAATCCCCACATTCTCAGGAAGACAATTTTGGAATTATTTCTGAGTTATCCATCATGTCTGATTACTCATGATCCGGCCACAAAAGCCAGCATGACCCTCTTCCGTGACACGTTTTACCTGTAATCCAGGCACTGGCTGGCGACGGCTGGGGGCTCCTGTCCCCCTACTCATTGTCCCCCTCTACCCCGGAAGGTATACAGTGAGTACAAGTGGGGTGTCTCCGGGAAAAGTCCCTCTTGTCTCCATCCCCCAATCCCACCTGTGGCCAGGGTGTAGATACCCTGTGTGCAGATAGAATTTTTAAAAATTGTGGTTGAAAGACCTGTCGACAATCTGAAAGAGTACAAGTCAGCAGCATCTGGTACACTCACAGGGTTGTGTAACCATCAGCTCTATGTAGTTCTAGAACTTCCTTCATCACCCCAGGTGGAAATCCCACACCCATTAAGCAGGCACTCCCCAGTTCCCGCCCCCCAGTCCCTGGCAACCACAGATCTGCCTCCTGTCTCTGCGGATTTGCCTTCGCTGGGCGTCTCACAGAAACTGAGCCTTGCCGAGCGGGATCTCTTGGGTCCAGCTTCCTCCCTGAGCATGATGTTTTCGAGGTTCATTGAAATCGCATGTACGGGTATTTCATTCCTTTTTTATGGCTGAATAGTATTCCGCTGCCTGGACAGACCGCGCTCTGTTGGTTCATTCATCTGTGGACGGACGTTTGGGTTGTTCCTGCCCGTTGGTTGTTGTGAATCATGCCGTGATGTGTTCACACTTTCGTGTGCACACCTGTGTTCAGTCCTCTTGGAGGACGTTCCAGGGGTGGAGCTCTGAGTCCTGGAGTCGGCACATTTTACATTCCCGCCAGCACGCGCCGGACCCACACGCTACGTTCTGTTTGGAGTGTAGCCATGGCAGGTGCGAGGTGGCCCTCACCGTGGTTCTGACGGCATCTTCCTGATCTGAGTGACATTTAGAGCCTTTCCGTCTGCTTGTGGGCCCTCTGTTTATCTTCTTCGGAGAAGTGTCTGTTCAAGTCCTCTGCCCATTTTCCAACTGGACTGTCTTTTTGTCACCGAGTTGTAGAAGCTCTTTCAGGCATACTTTTTGAGCATTTACTCACTTGTTCATCCACTCATCCGTGTCACAAACCTCACGAGAGTGGCATGGGCAGCCCCTGAGGCCCCAGATTCAGCTGGGACTGGACACTGCCCCGAGGTGGAAGTGGGCAGGGACACAGCTGTGCGGCCAGGTGCGGCCGGTACTGGAGAGACACCTGCCTACTCCGTGAGCCCTCAGTGTCTGGGGCCAGAGGTTTGAGCCCAGCGTGGCTGGCACCTGGGCCCGGCGGGGAAGATGCTTACCAGACAGGGAAAGGAAGAGGGAGCGGCACCCCAGGCAGAGGGGCCAGCACAAGCTAGGTGGGGGTGCTCAGGGGCCGATCCCAGGACACCCCCGGTTCTAGGCAGAAGAGCGAGAACTATGGGTGGGCTTTGAGTGGGGGTCGATGTAGGTGTTGGCAGCAGTGGGGCTCGGTGGCCTGCCTGGAGGCGGAAGACCAGGGCAGCAATGATCTGTTTCATACCCCCGCCGCCACCCCAAGGCCCACTGGAGTTTCCCCCCCGCACCCGCCCTGTCAGACTCCATCTCCTTAGGCTTCTGCCCACAGCAGGGGCTCTTACCCCAGGCCGCGGCTCTGCAGCGGGCACGCTGGAAGAGTTGGGGATGGGAGCATGCTTCAGCGTCCACAGCGGCCCTGACCTGTGGCCTGGAGGCTGGTGCCCGGCAGGGTTCCCATCCAGCTCATTTCCCAGGGTCGGTTTTCTGAGGATCTACAATTACTCTGGGCTGAATTCCCCAGATTCCAGCCGGCTCCCAGCCCCACCCGCCCAGATGCTCTTCCTCCACACCAGCCTCCCAGTTGCTGCCCATTGTGCCCGTGGGAGACCCGGGGGGGTTCTGGCCAGATTAGCGGGTGGGCCGGGCGGGCGGTGGGGATTGAGTGTCGGCCGGCGTCCTGGTCTCAGCACGTGCTGTGGGCTCATGCCACACGGGGACGTTCCCAGCGGGCGTGGTGCTCGGCCGGCGGGGGAAACGGTGAGAGGGGCCGGAGGCCGTGGCAGAAGGAGGGAAGGCCTGGAGGAGGCCAGGCCACGGCATCGGCTCTGGGGGCTCACGGTCCCCCCACGCACACCCCTCGGCCCTCACTAAGCAGCCGGGGACCGTCTGGAAACCCGGCTGCGGCTCGTGGTTCTGCCGAAGCCAGCGCCTCCTTCCAGTCCGCTTCCACCCACCGGCAAACGGCTTAGTGGCCCCCCAAAAGCTAAACACGCTACCACAGGGCCCAGCAGTTCCACTCCTGTGCACGCCCCAGAGAACTGAAAACAGACCCAAACAAAACATGGACCCTGACGATCACAGCAGCCAAAAGGTGGGAACACCCCAAACATCCGGCAGTGCTAGAAGGATGGACAGACTACAGTCTTGGCAGACGGTGGAACATTGCTCGGCCTGAAAAAGGCAGGAGGCCCCGACACGTGCTGCAGTGTGGACGCCCCTCGGAAACACGGCTCCGTGAAAGCCGCCGGGCTTTCTGGGCACAGGGGAGCCGGAGAACAGAAGCAGATCCCGGGGGGGGGGGGGGGGACGGGTGGGGAGCGGTTGTGGAGGGCATGGTTCTCTCTGGGGCTGGGACAGTACCTTGGAGCTCAGAGGTGGTGGCGGCGCAACATGGAGAATGTGCTCAGTGCTGCACACTTCACGGAGCTGCACACTTCAAAATGTTTCCCTTTATGTGATGTGAATTTCACTTCAAACAAACAATCTCGCTGATACCAGCTCAAGAAAGGGACGGAGCCCGACAGGTGCCCCCTGCCGCAGCCTCAGTCCCTGGAGGGTGCAGGGGGAACAGTTACAAGGGCTCCCTCAGGGCTGCTCTGAGGACACGTGGGCAAGCACCCTGCCCAGCCCAGCACATAGTAGGAGCTCACTTCCTGTTAGCTCCTTTTCCTCCTTGAGGGCCCCCAGTCAGCCAGAAACCAGTGAATAATGACAACAGTTGTCCCCCAGCGTGCAGCCCCCCCGAGCCCGTGCGGTGGTGGTGACCGGGGACAGGTTTCTTATACCCCTATTTCATGGATGTGAGAACAGAGGCTCAGAGAGGCGCAGTGTCTTCCGAGGTCACCCAGGGAGGCAGCCGGAGCCAGGGTGGGGGGCTTGGCTGCTGGCACAGGCACCCCCCGAGCCGGGTCTACACGTGTTGCCAGCTCCCCAGAGTGCCTGCAGCTGGTGCAGAGGCATGAGAGCCACGGCTTTTCCACGTTCCGTGGGCCTCCTGATCTGCGGGACTTGTGATTCCATGTCTTGCCGTTCTGTGGTTCGTGGACGGGCCGTCAGCTGGCTCACACTGTCCTGTCTCCCTCTCTGCAGAGCGCTGTCGTCTGTGGTGGCCCTGGGAGCCAACATCATCTGCAACAAGATCCCCGGTCTGGCCCCGCGGCAGCGCGCCATCTGCCAGAGCCGGCCCGATGCCATCATTGTGATCGGGGAGGGGGCGCAGATGGGCATCAACGAGTGCCAGTACCAGTTCCGCTTCGGGCGCTGGAACTGCTCCGCCCTCGGGGAGAAGACGGTCTTCGGGCAAGAGCTCCGAGTAGGTAAGGGCACCACCCGGCTCGCGGGGACCCTGCCATCTGGGCTTCCGGGGCCTGGGGGCCAGGCCGCCTGCCCACCCACTGAAGGCCAGGCCAGGCCCGGCCCCCAGCTGGCCAATGTCTTTGCCATAGCATCTCCCCACGCCCTTCTCCATGCCTGGCCTGGTTGGAGACGGGACCCCGGGGAGACCCAGCCCCGGCCTGGCCCTCTGGGACAAGGGGGGCTTCGAGGGGAGCCAGCCTGCGTGGGTGGATGAGGGTCCTCGCTCTGGACTGAGGGCGGGGGATGTCATCCTGGCACGGACACCAGCCGACAGGCTGGGAGCGGGCAGTACGGCGCAGTGGTTGGAGGCGCACCCCGCTGCAGCTGAGCCGCTGTGTGCGCCCAGGACCTTCGCCCCCTGTGCCCGCGCTGCTAGGTCCGGAGATGGGGTGACAGCCGGAGCGTCTGCGTGGGGCTGCTGGGGAGCTTGATGCAGAAGGTGCCCGGCGCACGGGAGCCGAGGGAGGCGTGTTGCCGGGATCCGGGAGCGGCAGGGATTCCAGGCAGAGGGGACAGACGGGCACGTGTGCACGGGGTGCTGGGCGTGACTCGTGCGGGGCACGGAGGAGTCCCAGGGCCGGGGGCGGTGGAGGGTGTGCGGTAGAGTCGGTCAGGGGAGGGTGCCCTGCCCTCCCAGGGCAGCGGTGGCCACTGCGGCGTTAGGCAGGGTGGCAGGATCTCTGCTGGCTGTGCCCTGCTGCGCTGGGCACGGTCCTCGGGCCGCACATGTCTCCATGTCCCCACAGCCCTGGGCAGCTCCGTTCTGCCCACTTTCCAGGCGAGAAGCCTGAGGCCCAGAGAGGGGCTCGGAGGGGAAGTGGCTTCCAGAGTCTGGCCTGGGTTGGAATCCAGCTGTGTGACCTCATGCCGCCCAGGGCTGCTCCGGGCCTCGGTTTGCACGTCTGTAAAGTGCGCCCCGAGGAGGCAGGCCCGCAGCTGGGTCCCCGGTGCCTCTCCTCGTGTCTGCACACAGTGGCCGCTCGCCGGACTGCTGCGGGACGAGGGGGGTGGGGCCGCCGTGGGGTCAGCTGGGGAGAGTGCTCACTCGGGCTGCAGCGCCGGGCATGCAGCGGGAGCCTTGTGGGCACAGGTGGGTCTCCCAACGTGTGGGCACAACGTGTCTTTCCGGTCCCAGAGAGCCAAGGAGCCACAGCTGCTGGGAACCAGGCCAGAGCCAGAGCTCTGCAGGGCTTGGCACGCCTGGCAGGGGGCTGGGGTGGCAGGGGAAAGCCCCCAGGGGCCCCTTTGCGGTGAGCAGCCTGTGGGTGGCACCTGGCACAGCCGGGAAGGTGGCCCCGCCCCTCCCTGGGGCCCCACCACCCAAGTGCAGCTCCTCCCTCCAGGTGCCAGCTGGGGAGGTGGGACTGCCCGCCCATCCAGTGCAGTGCCAGGTGCCCACTTGCCTGCCTGGCCCTCACCTCTGAGACTCGGCTCGGAGACAGCTGTGAGCACCCCTGGGGCACAGCTGAGGAAGCCCAGGGCAGCGGGGGCTGCCCACAGGGTTTGCACGTGGCAGAGCCGGGTTCAGGTCCAGGTCTGGTCTCCCAAACGCTCCAAGCCTCCCTGTGATTGGCCCTGTGCGGAGACGGCCGCGGGGTGGGCCCATGTCTGCAGAGGGCTGGGATCTGGGACTTAGCTGGGGTCACAGGACAGGGCGAGAGAGATGCAGCCACTCTGAACCTCTCCTCGGGGCGGGGGCTTCGCAGTCAGCACCCCAATGAGTGCTGGACTCCTGTGGACCGCCTGGTGGTGTTGGCCCCCCCAGAGACTGGCCCCACAGTGGACACGCCCAGTGCCCACCCAGGTCACCTCTGCTGAGCGGGGCAGCCCCTGAGGCTGTGAGGACTGTGGCCATCAGCTCACCCTGGTCCTTCTTAGAGACTAGTCCTCGGCCCGCAGGAGTCTGGAAGGTCTGCAGGGAGGGACAGCCACGGCCGGGGATGGACTGAGGCAGTCGGGGGCAGTAAGGTTCCTCTGGCCTCAAGGTGGGCTGTTCTAGGTGCCCCGCAAGCCCCCAGCTCCTTTAGCATCAGGCTTCTCAGGCTCTGCTTCTGGGGAGCCCCCCGCGGGACCCCTCACTTTGATGCGCGTTTCAGAGGAGAACTTTCTGGTGGAGCGGTCCACACCCCTGTCCCCATTCCTCACCTGCTCCTGCCGCCACCTGAGTGGCCAGGCCATGAGTGACCTTCGTGAGGCTGAGTGACCCCCTCTTCCTGGACTGTCCCCTGCTCACCCGGGCTTCCTCTTGTGTCTCCGGCTGCTCCTTCTTGGCCCCACTCCAATCTGCTCTTTCCCGGGGCCACCCCCGTGGATGGCTCAGCAGTCAGACCCTTGGGAGCCTCTGCCTCAACATCTCAGCATCCTGCTGCTCAAGTCTCCATGGCCGCCTCCCTCTCCCCTCCCCCCTCCCCCTCCCCCGCCAGACCACCCAGCTGTCTCAGCCGCAACCTGGTGCTGCTCCCCTGTCCCCCTCTGCGCTCTGCAGCTCCTGCCTCCTCCTGCCTCCCGCCCAGGCCCAGCCATGCCAGGTTACTCCCTTCCTCCAAAACCTGCAGTAGCTCCCTATGGCCCAGGATGAAGTTAATTCCTCAGCTGGAGTCTGAGTAGCCCCTGCCCTAGGTCAGCTCCTCCCTCCCTCCCTTCTGGAAACCAGGGCTTCGGCCGTAGCCGACACCCACCTCTTTCTGGAACACCCCAGGCCCCTTCCCTCCTCTGGGACTTGGCTCCTGGGGGGCCCTTCCTCTCTGCTCTCGGATCCCCATCCGCTCTCCGCTCCTGAGGGAGGAATGCCCTTTCCCCCTGCCTGGCTCTCCCTTGTCCACAGCCAGGCCATGGTCCCAGCCTCGTGCCCCGTCCGCTCGCGTCTCGGCCCGGGTCGGCTCAGCGGCTGCCCTGAGCCCCCTGCCCTCCGCCCTGGCTGGCCAGGCCCTCCACGCCCAGGCGAGGTCTCCTCCTGGCTCTGCTCCCCCAGAGGCTCTGCCGCTGCTGGGCTGGCTTCGTCCCGTGGGTGCTGCGACAGGGCCTGGGCGAGCACCTGGCCCCCCGGCCAGCAGCTGGGAGTTGGGAGTCACAGGCAGGAGGAGGGCCGAGCAGCGAGGCCGGCCCTTGTCAGAGGCATGCGGTGCCCTGGGCACGGGCTGGGAGCCGGGCCATGAGCTGGCAGGCAGCCGGAGGCACTTGTGGGAGCAGCCACTCAAGGGTGACAATGAATGATTGGCCGTGAGAGGGGGAATGGCCCGGTGGGCAGGACGGCCCCCTTCAGGCCTTGCTTGTGACCTTGGGCCATGCCTAAATCTTGAGAGCTGAAGGGAAACCCCTTAGAGGGGCACATCAACCCCTGTGCAAAGTTATAATCCCTTCTCCAGCACCTGGTGCTGCTGCTTCCATGCCTCCAGGGATGGGGAGCTCACTACTCCACATAAGCGAAATCTTTCTTGTGGTGACCCTGCACTGGCTCTGCTCTGGGGCTCTCTGGGTGCTAGCTGCTCTGTCCCTTCAGGGAGCGAGGCCCATGCCAGCCTCCCCCCTACCAGGTTTCCCCACATGCCTGGTGGCTTCCACCCTCTGGCCACCTGAGCCTGCCCCGGGCCTATTCCTCATCTATTGATCAAGGCTTGTGGCCCAGGCCCCTTTGACTCGTTTCTTTTGTTACCTGTAAATGAGCTTGTGTGTGTGCGTGTGCGTGTGTGTGTGTTGGGAAGGGGGTGACACCTGTTAGCTATTCAGGGCCCCAGGGACCCCGAGCAAGCAGGACATTCCTGGCAGGCCTCATGTCCGATTCAGGACTGTTGGCCAGGGCTTTCTTGACAGGGTGATGGGTAACCTGAGCCCCGAGGGAGTATCGGGGAGCCTCAGACAGGCCTGGAGGCGAGCGCAGGGAAGGGGGCTCCCGGTGGAGGGAACAGCATGTGCCAAGGCCCAGAGGCCAGAGAGCAGATGGTATTTTCCATGAACTGTGGGAGGGGGTGGAGACCTGAGGCCGGAGGGGGCAGGGCTGGAGGTGGAGAACCCAGGGTGTGAGTACTGTGTCGCCATGGAAGGCGTGGAGGACGGCCCCCCCCCCCAGCCCTTGGGACCCGCTTACGTGAGGCTTCGACCCCCACCCCGAGCAGCCATGGGACGCAGTCCCGCCCATCATGTGGCACTCAGACATGACCAGGCATAGGGGCCGCCCCTAATCCTGGCTCACGTGGCTGCCCCGGGCCACTGTCTCCGTCCGACTTGCTTTGTGGGTGAGATTTTCACGGGGAGCCAGGCCGGCGCCCACCAGCACACGCGGTAGGGGCTCAGCAGCAGTTCCTGGACAGTCCCAGGGAGCAGGGACTTACCTCCCGTGCCCGAGAGGCCAGGGTCTGGAGGCAGGGGCCTTGGGAAAGTCAGGGTGACTGCAGGGCCTGGGCACCTACTGCACCGGGCCCTGCCCCAGGCCCTGCAGACCCGGCCAGGGAGGCAGGACACTAGTCCCAGCAGAGAGAGGGGCTCCAGGGCCGCACTGGCCACAGGCCACCACTGGTGGGGTCGCACTGGAAATGTGCCATGAGCGTGAGGGACACAA
Source organism: Molossus molossus (assembly GCF_014108415.1). Classification (NCBI taxonomy): domain Eukaryota; kingdom Metazoa; phylum Chordata; class Mammalia; order Chiroptera; family Molossidae; genus Molossus; species Molossus molossus. Next base: position 3,155,085 of record NW_023425362.1, read on the forward strand.
CAGGTTTCAAAGACTTTGAAAGAAAAAAAGCCAGTGAAATACCTCTTTAGTCATATTTATAGTGCTTACACGAAATGACCCTATTTGGATAGAGCGGCTAAACAGACGTTATTGGATGAAGTCCCCCGGTTATTTCCACTACATGTGGCTGCTAGAAACGGTGAAATGACCCGTCTGCCTTGTGTGAGACCTGTTGGGTTGCGCACCATCAGCAGGGCCGGGAGCTGCCCGGGTCAGCCTGGTCAGTGAGGAGCGGACATTTGAGCCCAGGTCTGACGGTCTCCTCCCAGGACACTGTCCTCCAGCTCAGCCGAGGGCAGAGGGCACTGGCCAGCTGCTGCCTGGGCAGTGCAGGCTGTGAGGGTGGCTCCCTTTGGCAGCCCCTGTTCACGGTCAGCCTTGTGCATTGAGTGCCAGGCCGGGCAGGGTGCTGGGGCGCCGTGAAGGCCGGATGGGCTGGGTGGGCACGCAGGCCCGGGTCACAGGGAAGCACATCTCTGTCCTGTCTGCCCCGGTCACTCCCTACCCGGCCCCGCCCTGGGGCCCAGCCTGAGGCAGCGCAGCAGCCGGTCTCCAGTGCTGGGGTCCAGGCAGCCAGGTCACCGGGGACGCTGGGGCTCGGAGGTCAGGCAGGGAGACTTTCCTGGAGACAGAGCTGCTCACGCCCCTCCTGCCTCCGGGGTGGTGAGGCCTGAGGCCGCTCCAGGAAGGCCCGGGCTCCGTGCCCTCCTCCGGACGGCCAGCCTGCCCCTGAGGTGACCCTGGAAATGGCCGGGCTTTGGGCCTTCCCGTGGTGGCACGGAAGCCTGAAGGCCGGAGAGCCTGTGACCTGCTGGCTGCGGGGCCGGGCCTCTCGGAGGCCACTGGACCGCGTCCAGGGTGGGAGCTTCCACCCCCGCCGCCAGGGCCCCACAGCAGGACATGGCGGGGTGGGCCGGGGCCCCGGAGGGCAGAGGGCACTGCCAGGGATGCAGACCCCACCCGGGCCAGCTGCCCACTCCCACTGTGTGACCTTGGGCTTAGCCTTGCTCTCTCTGGGCCTCAGTCTACCCATGCATACCAGGGGCTGAGGCGGGGGCCCAGACTCCGCCAGGACTTGGGGTCTCTGCTCAGAATGGGGGGCAGGAAGGCCCTCACTCTTCAGTGCCCACACCAGTTCTGCCGAGGGGCTCCCTGGACGCGGTCCACTGAGGCAGGACAGGGTGGGCAGGCCTCCACCTCGGCTTCCAGGGGCAGGCCCGGCCCTGACCTCGGCCAGTCTCCAAGCCCACTTCTCCTGCTGCCTTTTCGGGGGGATCTTCGGTGACTGCAGCCACTTCCCACGGCCACTCGCAAGCGACACTCACTCCAGGTTCTGTGTCCACACACCGCAGGGAGACTGAGGCCCAAGAGGCCAGTGCAGCGTCCAGGGCACCCTCCAGGGCGAGCTGGAGGTCGAACCCAGCAGTCCAGCTCTGCCCCTGGGAGGGCCGGGGTCCGGGGTGGGGGGGCTGGGCCCAGGGATGGGGGGGACGGGGTCTGGGGCCGGGGGGGCAGGGCTGGGTCCAGGGATGGGGGGTCCAGGGTCCGGGGTGGGGGTCCGGGGCCCAGGGGGGGCGGGGCTGGGTCCAGGGATGGCGGGGCAGGGGCCCGGGGTGGGGGGCTGGGGCCCCGGGGGGGCGGGGCTGGGTCCAGGGATGGCGGGGCAGGGGCCCGGGGTGGGGGGGCTGGGTCCAAGGATGGGGGGCAGGGGCCTGGGGGGGGGCGGGGCTGGGTCCAGGGATGGCGGGGCAGGGGCCCGGGGTGGGGGGCAGCACCGTGGGAGGAAGGGGCTGCTGCCATCCTGGCCCACCCCGGCAGTTGCTGTGGGTGCTGGCAGACCGGAGGGGAGCTTTCGGGAGGGCGGGCTGCCCGAGGCTGAGCTCCCTGGAGCGCTTGGGAAGGGGCAGCAGGGAGGCCTTCCCAGCTCCTGGAGCCCCGGGGCAGGGCGGCAGGCTCCCGCCAGGCCAGCCCAGCTCAGGACACAGCCCCGGCTCCCGTCCACGCTAGCCCTCGCTGTGTGGCCTCGGTCAGTGTCTGCCCACTCGGGGGCTGGCGCTCCCCGCGCCGGCTGGAGCGCGAGCCACCTGCAGGCTGCGTGGCGGGTGAGGGCCTCGCTGGGTCAGAACAAAGGCCCCCCCCCCGGGCGTGCCGGCGTGTTCGGACCTGGCGTGAGTTTTTCCAGTGCTCTGTTTATGAGACAGCAGGGAAGGGCTTAGCGTGGAGACACTGACTCAGCCAGAGCGAGCCGGGTGGGGGCCGGGCGGGGCTGGGGAGACAGGGACAGAGAGGGTCAGAGCCACCCAGAGTCGGAAACCGAGAGGGAAGAGCAGATGCAGAGGGAGGGGCAGGGCCCGGAGCTCCGCAGACAGTGCGCACCCACAGCACCGCGTGGCCCCCGCCCCCCCGCTGGCCCGCCCAGGCCCAGGGACGGCTGATGAACCAGCTGCGCGCGCCCCCACTTCCCGCGCCTGGCGTCCCGCGTGGCTCTAAGTCATTCTCATGCAGGGCCCCCTCGGCAGGTGTGGAAGCAGCCTGCCCTGCTGTCCCTGGGCAGAGCCGATCGGACCCAGGTGGCCAAGGCTCCAGGCACGTGCTTCTTCAATTGCACAAATAAGGATTTGGGGTCTCGCTGGGCCTGGAGGCTTCTCTGGACTCGCCTGACCCCCATTGCCCCTGCCTCCTGCTCCCCGCTTCACCCGGAGCCCCCAGCCTGAGGCCCTAGGGTCCTGGGAGGGGGCTCAGGAGAGAGTTGTACCCCCAGGCCCTGTGGCTGAGTCCAGGCTGAGGCTAAGGGGCCGGGTTGGGGTGTGGGAAGCCGTAGGGGCTCGCTGGCCCCATCCTGGGTCCCTGAGCTCCTCTCCCCAGCTCCTATGCCTCCCAAAACCTGGACGTGGGCTTTGCACCTGCTTGGCCAGGTAACACCAGGTACTGCCCGTGCGGCCTGGGCTGTCTCCTGGCCTCCCTGGCTGGCTCTCTGCCTGTGAGCCATGTGGGGTAGGGGAGGGTACTGCCCCCCACTTCTAGGCTTCTGGGGGCTCATCAGCCAGCACTGCTCCACTGGCTGGGCCTCAGGCGTGGAGGCCTCGGAGCCCCCACCCTGTGTGTGTCCCCTACACCACGCCAGTCCCGGAAGCTCCATGTTGACTTGTCCCTCAGGGAGAACCATCTGACCAAAGCTCCCTGCTAAAGGGGGTTGTTACCCCATGTTACCTGGAGAAACTGAGGCCAGGGTGGCCCAGGAGCCCCAGTTCCATCTGGGGTTGGCCCCTGGTGGTGGTGGTCGGGCAGGGCGGGGGGTCTCCTGGGCAGGGTTTGAGGGCTTCACTGCCCCTCCCTCCCTTCTCCGATCGCCCTCGGGCCCCCTAACTGCCCCCTCGGTCTCCCCCAAAGCTGGTCCGTCCGTCCCCTCGTGGGGCAGCCAGGCCCACACCGGGAGCTGTCCGGGCCCGTCTCTCCTGAACCTTTCACCCTGCCTATTTGCTGGTCTCGCTGGCTCCACCCTCAGACTGTGTCCTGAGCCTGGCCCCCTCTTCCTGGAAGGCCCCCAGAATTTCTTACCTGGTCCCGTGACAGCCTCCCTCCCGGGGGTCTGCTTCCCCTGAGCCTCTGCCATCAGCCTGAGCGTCCTTCTCTGCGTCAACCTCAGCAGCACCCTCATGTTCTCAGAACAAAGTCTAAAACCCTCCCCGTGGGCTTCAAAGTCCACGCCGTGGGGACCCCTTCATGCCGTGGGGACCCCTTCACCTGCTGCTGCTCTCTGCACAGAAGGTGGCTGAACACGTCGACACGTGCCGCACACGGGCTCTCCGTGGTTTGCACAGGTTGGGGCATCCATGTGTGCGTACCCAGCTCATTCTCTCCTCAGGGCCTTAGCATTGCTGTTCCCTCTGCCTGAACACTGTTCCCGGTGCCTGCACACGGCTCACGTTTCTCATCATTCAGGACCTGCCTTCAGCCCCTTCCTGGGAGGGGCCCTCCCTGGCCACTCCCTGCCCCGGTCCCTCCAGCCACCCTGTCCTGCGACCTCTCTGTGGCTGACTGGCCACGCGACCTCAGGCCGAGCACCCTCACTGTGAGGTGGGGCCCCTGTGTACGATGAACGGTACGCAATCCCCGACAAACCATCAAATACTACGTTATATCATAGCGCCATTGAGATATAATTCTCATAGCTCACAATTCACCCACTTAAAGTGTGCAGCTCAGTGGTTTTCCGTGTGTTCACAGGGTGTGCCTCCAGCACACAGTCGACCCTGGAATATTTTCATCGCGAGCAGAAGAAACCCTGCAGCCCTTTGCCGTCCCCGGGGTCCCCGCAGCCCTCGGCAGCCCTCACCCGCTTTCTGTCTCTGTGGGTTTACCCCTTCCCAACACTTCACATAAATGGGATCTTGTCATACGTGGCCTTTCGCATCTTCATGAAGCATGTTCTCCAAGTCTGTCCCTGTTGTACCCCGTGTCATTTCATTCTTTTTCATGGCTGCGTCATATTCCATCCTATGGACGGACCACATTCTCTTTAGCCACTCCCTTGTTTATGGACACTTGGGGTGTTTCCACCTCTTTAAAAAAATTTTTTTTTCTTTATTGAATTTAGAGAGAGGAAGGGAGAGGGAGAGAAAGATAGAAACATTGATGAGAGGGAACATCGATTGCCCGCCTCCTGCATGTCCCCCACTGGGGATCGGGCCCACAGCCTGGGCATGTGTCCTGACCAGAATTGAACCAGCGACCTCTTGGTGCAGGGTTGACGCTCAGCCCCTGAGCCACACCGGGTGGGCTGTTTCCACCTTTTGGTTGTTATGAACAGTGTTGCTGCAAGTTGTCGTGGGCACCTCGTGTTCATTCCTCGAGGGTGGGCTGAGGAGGGAGCGGCCGTCCGACGGTGGCCGCGT